>NC_081415.1:93716795-94930961 GCF_030272615.1 Cryptomeria japonica | reverse complement strand
CATTTTTGCAAGGGTAGTGAGGGAGAAGAAGGAAGAGAAAAAGAAAGAACCTACTATGGAGCCTCCCCAAAAACCCAAAATTACCATTGTACATAAACGTAATCGTATTTGATGAACAACCCAAACTGAAAGCTAAGAGAAGAATCGATAAGAAGAAATTGGATGCTCAGGATTTAATTGATCAAATTATTATTGATAGTAATTTAGATAACATTTCTACATTCTTTGATGATTTTGATGGGAAGGATAAAAACCAGACTGAGGAAGCTATTCTTTAATATCTTGATTCTTTTAGTAGATCATTGATTGAACTAGAGAAAATTTTGCCTAAGGAGTTGTATGATAAGCTAAAGGCTAGGAAATTACATGCTCAAACACTGGACTAGAAAATAAAAGAGACAAAATTGGTTAATCTTTGTCCAACAATAACCCCTCTAGAGATGGTAGATTTAATAAATAAAATGGTTTCATCTGAGTTTAATCCAAAGCATAGAATAAATAACCTAATGTTGGAAAGATTTGAGGAGATCCAGAAGGAAACCATAGGCATTTGGGTAAGAATTCTTTGAAGTTTGAGATATGAATTGAGCCCCAGTTTTGTGTAGTCTCAAAATATGCATCTACCAGGGGATAAGAAACTAGTAGATATAGAACAACAAAATGTAAATACTGAGCAACTGGCTAGCACTCCATTGGCTACCATTGTACTAGCTAGTGAGTCAAATTTTGTAGTAGAAGATACCCCAGTAGACAATATACAAAATATAAAGGATACAAATGCAAATGTAGATAAGGGTATAGATAATAAATTTGTAGAGGATGTGTAGGATATGGATAGGGCACTAAGTGGTGAAGCCACCGGTACACAAGAAATAAAAGATTCTAAGAACACCTCTTTGATAGACAAGGGCAAGGAAATGGTGACAGATATCTTTTTCGGCTTGGTATTTGATACTTCAATCATAGTCAAAGGAAACTTGTCATAATTTTCTTTCAATTTTGACAAGCCCTACCACAAGACATCTCTGGCTGAGAAAATTTTGGTAGCAATGGCACTTCAAGCTCAAGTGACCCAAAATTTCGCTTAGGAGGAGTCAAAAGATAGAGAATTAATTAAGCACAGTTTTGAAGTTTTGAACTGGTTGGTACCTAAATTCTAGGCTCAAGAGAGGACAAGCTCATCTAGTAAACTAGAGGAGATTATTAATTTTATTCCTAAGCATTATGATTCTTTACTCAAAATTTCATTAACAGAGGCTAAAGAAATTTTTTTTGAGGCCCCAAAAAAGACATTTTTATAAATGATTGAAATTGAAAAGGGTAAACTCCAAACTTGCTTGCAATCCATTGATGCAACATTGGCAGAGAGGTAAAGTTTATAAGACTTGTCTAGATTTTGATAAGCTCATAGCCCCTATAGACAAGCAACTGTCAGACTGTAGGAATAACTTAATTTAGATTTCTAACTCTTACAACCCAACAGTCAATCTTACAAGTTCTTTGGATGGTAAAATTTTGGTATTCATGGATCAAATTTTGAAATTAGTGAAGGAAAGGGACAACATAATAAAGAGAGAAAATGAGCTCTAGAATCTCATTTGTCCTTAGTTGGATAACTTTTGATTTCATAAGAATGAGTGTATTTCTAACATGTAGAAGGAGGACCCCACTACATCAAAAGAAATTAAATATTGCACTAGTCTCTTGAATGGATTCACCTCCATTCTTGAGTCTCTCAAGCAAGGTTGGGATACCTAATTTTCATTTCTGAAGTCTATGTATGCATACATTTTAAGACTTGTATCCATGTGGTTATAACTATATAGAGGTCTTTGTGGGCACCCCACTTTGTCATTGATGTAAAAAGGGGAGGAACAAAGTGAAAATGTATATAGAACTCTAGGGGAGTATCAGATGTATATAGAATATTCATGTACAAGTTAGATGGACATGCAAATTCAGAGGCATATTCAGGAATGGCATTATTTTTCACATCAGTTTGCCATCAATGCCAAAGGGGGAGATTATTGGCAATTGACCCTCATCTGATAAGAGCTTATGGCATTTTGGGTTGTCATTGATGGCAACTCATCTCTAGGTGTAAATATTCTCTATTGGGATTCATTGATTTATCACTTTTCTTTGTTTGGGTTAACCGACATCCACTACACTCAACTGATATTTGCTTTGCTTCACAACCAGTTAAGTCTTGATCTCAATAACATGTATTTGGAACCCAATTATGGATGGGACCCAACTAAGAGATCTTGTGGCCCCAATTATTTCTTTCATTATGGTAACATGTGAAGGCCGACATGATCATTGGGATTATGTATGAAATAAATTATGATGTGATAGCTAATAGGATTGTACTCATCATAAAAGTTGACATGATGGAAAGATAGAAGGATATTTAAGGAGATCCCTTTAGTGATAAATCTAGAGAAATAGAGGATGTGAATTTTGGTTGTGAATTATTCAAGAATCATCAGTATGCATTTTGGTCAGTGAATGGAAGCCTTTATGTGTATTTTCACATGCATGGTCCAAACTGGTAGCAAAACAAAGCATCAACAAACTGGTATATATTGAGGCTTAACAAAGCTTGAAACAGAATGTATCTAGCATGGTTAGATGTATCTTAAAAGTTTGTTATTACTTTTAATTACTTTTTAGTACTATGTAAGTTAGTGTGCCTTCTTTTGAGAAGTGATCTCTAGGTGGTTGGCCTAATTGCATGTGAAATCCCCTTCATGTAATATTTGCATACCTTGATCAAGTATATAGATATTGTGGGTATCAACAACACCGTGGTTTTTCCTTTATAGGGTTTTCCACATATAAATATTGGTGTTATGGTGTTGCCTCTTTATGTGTTATTTGTTTATGCACTTTAACTTTATTTATTGTTAACCAGTTTATGAGCAATAAGTTCAAAATTAATATTATCGGTAGAACATTGATTCACCCCCCTCTCAATGTTCTTGGATTCCAACACAATGTACTAACAATATTAATGAGTATGAAGCACTGATACATGATTTACTGTTAGCTATAAAGAAAGGAGTACAAATACTTAAGGTAATGGGGGATTAAGAATTGGTAGTTAGGCAAATAAGGAAATAGTATGTTTGTCGGTATAAGAAGCTCGCTAGTTACCAACACCGAGTATGGGATCTAACAGAAAGTTTTAAAGCCTTTAACATTGAGAACATCCTAAGAGAGTTTAATAGAAGAGTAGATGCTTTGGCAGTAGTAGCCAGTTCACTGGAACTGCTAGAGTCTTCTAGATTGAAGAAATTTACAGTAGAATTGATACCAATTCCATCAATATCTGATAACGTGTGAAACCTACAAGTTTTTTAAGATGATCATCACATTAGGGAATTCATTACAAATTCTGGTATTTTTTAAGCACAAGTGATTGATAAAATTGATATAAAAAATGATGAAGTAGAGGAATCACCCAAAGTGTTGAAATGTAATAATATCCCCAAAAGTATAATACAGTTAGAAAGACTATTTCATGTAGATCAAGTGCTAAAGTAGAAAATATTACCTAAAATGGAAGGGGCTAAGTGCCAACAATATAATTCAAATACGACAAAGGAACAACAAAATGTTTTGATAGGATAGGTCTATACCAAAAAAGAAAAGGATGACATAATACAAGCATTCAAGGATTATATACATGTTAACGTTTGGACGTATGAGGATTTAAAGACATATGACACGTCAATTATCACTCATACAATCCCTCTAAAGTCTGATGCAAAGTTGTTTTGATAGAAACAGAGACCGATGAATGCTCTAATAGAGCCTCTAATCCAAAAGTAAGTACAAAAGTTATTGTCAACAAGGATCATATTTCTTTCTAGACATTCAACTTGGGTTGCAAACCTAGCTCTAGTTTGTAAGAAAAATGGAGATATAAGGTTATGCGTAGATTTTAGAAACCTCAATAGGGATCTAGAGAAAGATAACTATCCACTGCCACCCTTAGACAAAATGATATAGATAATTAATGGATCCCAAATGATGTCCTTTATAGATGGATTCTCAGGATATAACTAGGTTATGGTTGATAAACAAGATAGGCTAAAAACTACTTGTACTACATTTTCTTATAGAAGGGTTCCATTTGGATTGATAAATGCTGAAGAAACATTCCAAAGGGTGATGGATATCACATTCAGAGATTTAATTGGCAAGTGCATTGGAATTTACATGGTCCATCTAGATTTCTTTTCAAAAGATAGGTGCACACATATATAGGATTTATAGAAAGTACTAAAGAAATGTGAGCAATATGGAATATCTTTAAACCTAAAAAAAATGTACGTTCGGGGTAATGAAAGGAAAATTGTTAGGGAATGTAATCTCAAAAGATTGAATTTCAATTGATCCAAATGAAGTTAGTGCTTTGATGAAGTTACAACCCTCAAGTAGTAAAAAGGAACTAAAGTTGTATTTTGGAAAGATTAATTTTGTTCGCAAATTCATCATGGGTTTTGTAGAGATAGTGCATCCTTTGAATGTAATCCTAAAAAAGGAGGATAAGATATAATGGACAAAAGAAGCACTAGAAGCTTTTGAAAATGTGAAGAAAACAATAGTGGACACTCCTGTGTTGTCTAGCCTTGATTATAACAAGCTCTTCTATATCTACTCATTTGCTTTAGAGCATACATGTGATGCAATACTAATAGAGAAAACTGAGGCAAAAGAAGAGAAGCCTATATCATTCATGAATTATCCATTCAAGGATGCTGAGATAAGATACATAAATGTCAAAAAACATGATTTTGCATTTGTGAAAGCAATTCAACAATTTAGACATTACATTCTAAGGAGTAAAGTAATAGAAATTATCCCTGATGCATTGATGAAAACCCTTCTAATACGAAATGAGATAGGGGAAAGGTTGGCCAAATGGATCCCCATGATACAAGAGTTTGATATAGATAGTATCCCAATGAAGATGGTTAGAGGACAAGCTTTGGTTTAAGCAATTGTGGAAATGGAACTACAACTAATAAGTTAACAATATGTGCTAATTGACCAAAACCAAGATGATTGGTATGAATATTTGATGCACTTCCTCATAACAAGACGTTGCCCTAAACATTTGAATAGGTCATAGTGCAGAGCATTTGTGTAGTGGGAAAGAGGTCACTGTGAAAGGCCCTTTGACCATCAAGAGAAGTTAAGGTAGTAGCTCTCTGCCAACATTGATGTGAAGCCAATGAAGTGGGCAGTAAACTATACTGCCATCTAAATTGAGAAGCAACAGGAAGCTTTCATTGCTGATAGGTTGCGTGGAAAACACCGCATGTTTTAAGGGAGGCGAGTGTGAAATTTCTGAAACCACATGAGGTTTGAAGCCCTATGAGAAGAAAACAAATTGTGTTTTTTATTTATCATTTGTTGTTAAAAATGGGAAGAAACAAAATACATCAATTTGAGGGTGGATAGTAAAGATTGCGACTGTAAAAAATAGTGAGAAAAAAATTAAATATATTTTTAATTTTAGGTGTAGATGGTATGTGTTTGGGCTATGAAAGGGACATTTTATCTTATTTTAAGTGGATCGGTTTTGAACTATTGTAGAAAGTTTCATTTGTTACTACTTTTCTATCCATGATTGTGATGAATACTAAGAGTGGGGGTGAATTAGTATACCAAAAATTATTGTAATCAAACTATTAAACAACTTAGCAGATAACCAGTGCAACAGATTCACTAATAAACCAGTTAGGATACATGCAAACCAAATAGAAAATAAAACATTGACCCACAAGAGCACAATCACCATAACACAAGATATTTGATGTGGAAACCCAAATGGGAAAAACCACGGTGAGCAGAAACTCACAAGTAACTATCTACAAAATAGTAACTAGAACAGTTAAGGTCATACAATGTTATTCACCAGAACAGATCCTGTTAGCAATCTAGATCTCTATTAGGAGATAAGTCCTATTAAAGACTACCTTGTTAGAGGATTTCAGATCCACAGTTGTGAACCATCGTGTTAGAGGATTTACAAAGGCTTTGCTAGGCCTACCTGGTTAGGGGTTTCAGATTGGTCGAAGATATTAGTAATCAAATAGTGAATGATCTAGACAATAGCATAGTATGTTCAATTAGATCCTTGTCAGCTCATTGTTGATGCATTTCAGCATTACTTCAATCTTCAATATCTCCACACTCTATCTCTTCACATAGAACTAATCTTCTCTTCTATGATCGCACAATGTCTCATACTTTGTCTCTTACACATGCAAACCCTAGACATGATGTCCTTATAAAGGAATTTGATTTCATGTCGGTCCAATAAAATTAGACTACAAGTTCCTAGGTACAGTGCATCTAGACACATTTGGTAACTTTGAACAAACACATCGCCAAAGTGTCAATGGATGATAACTCATCACACATTATAGTAATACCAGTTGCTAACTCATCATAGTTATATACCAGTTGGTAACTCATCACAGATATATACTGGTTAATAAAATATATCGATTACCGGTTGTCAAAAATGAAGACTAGTAGATCATAGTGTTCTGATCAAAAGTTAACTACCGCTTGGGTCCTTCATACCGCTTGTGATCCTCAAACCGCTTGGGTTCTTCATACCGCTTGAGGTCTTCATACCACTTGGGATCTATGACCAGTAAATCATCTTCTGCAAAATACTGGTAGTCTAAAGACTATACATTCAATAATACACAATACTAGTTGGAGCAATTACCGGTTGAGCATAACTCATACATCAAGGAAGTGTTTGTCCATCAATGACAATCAAAACATCATCAAAATGCCAACAATCTTCCCATTTGGCATAGACAACAACACTTAGGAAAATTTTAACATCTAAGTGTTTTAGAATAATGACAAAATTACTCCCCCTAAGCGTATACACTAATCCCTTTGCAAAAATTACAAGTGCATGAAATGGTAATCATTCACCAAAATTTTACTATACACTACTCCCCCTTTTCCAATAATGACAAACTAATGCAAAGTAACCCCTTCTTTATTTTAAACAATAAAATAGAGTATATGTTCATGACAATAAGGAATGAAATTTCTCAAAAATAGATTTAAAGTTCTGCACAAAAGTTTTCATGTCCAAAGTCCATGACTTACGTAATGAGGTAGCAACCTCACTTTCAGTCTTCATCTGGAATGGCAATTCTTCTATTGCATTGATGGTACTCATCTATTGAGTTATCGTGATAGCTTTCAGTTTGACAAAACATTTCTAAAGAACTTGTAATTTTGTTAATAGGAGCAGTTCAAGCTCCTACAAATCTTGAGTCCAGTTGCTGATCTCTAAGTCCATCTTGGCTGTCTAATGCTGAAAATGATGAATAGTTTTCCCATAGGTAGTGAATAGATCATAGGGCATCTTGAAGGTGCTGATATATTCCTATAACTCCTATTGGAGTTTAGCTTTCTATTTGAGCACATCTTCACAAAATAGATGGGGTTGGCAGATTTTACTCAAAAGTAATTTACCCTCACCCATAGCAACACTAATATCATTCTACTACTTTAGTAGTTGTGTCCTGAGTTCAATCATTTTCTTGACTAAGGCAGTATTGAGTGCCTTTTCATGGTTCTTCATTGAAGTTACTTGAACAACATCTTCCAAGCATTGTACCTAGTCCTATACTATGGTACAAAGAAGTTTAGGCTTGGATAGAGAGGAGTTGGTACTGGGGAGGTTAGTACTAGGAATTAGACTGGTAAGGGTGTCAACTATAATTTTTATGACATCTTGTTCTTTCTTCCTCCACAATTCATCTAGTCTCTCCTATGCAAGTTTGATGCCTCGAAGTAGCTCAGACTCATCTACTAATTGAGTCAGACTTGCAAGAGTTAGATCAATAGGACTGGTGGAATCAATCACTTTGGTTTGATCACTGGTTCCCTTAGGAGTCTCTGCTTGTTTTCTCTTCTCTTCTTACTTCTCCTCTTCCACTCTTTTCTTTTCTTCATCTTTCTTCTTCTCTAACTCTTTCTTTTTCTCCTCTTCTTGTTTCTTCTCCATTTCTTCCTTCTTCTTGTCCTCTTCCTTCTTTTTCTTCTCTTCCTCCTTCCTTTCTTCTTCCTTCCTCCTGTCTTCTTCTTTCTTCTTCTCTTCTTTTTTTCTCTTATCTTCTTCTTGTTTCCTCTTTTCTTCTTCTTTTCTCTTATCTTCTTCTTTCCTCTTCTCCTCTTCTTACCTCATCTCTTCTTCTTTCCTCTTCTCTTCTTCTTTCTTCTTCTCTTCTTCTTTCCTTGCCTTTTCTTCTTATTCTTTCTCCATTTTCTCTTTGTCTTGTTTCTTTGTCTCATCTATTTCTTTATCTAGAGTTACATCCTCATTATCTAAGGCATCAACATCAATAGTGTTAATTTGTTCTATCACTCTTTCACCTTCACTGTCAAATACCTCATCCAGTTTGCCTAAGGATAGGTCAGGTGCTTGATCAGCTTGCCTAGTGGCTTCAGATACTTGGTGTATTTTGACAATAGCTTTAACATGTATGTGTGTATCCTTTTCTACTTCAGAAGTTTTACGTTCTAGTAATTTGAGTCGTCTCCTTCTCATAAAGAAGATGCCTTTGTTCTTATCCATAATTTTAAATAATTCAGAATTTGAAGCATCAAGAAAGTATTGTGCAAAAATTTTCTCCCTTATCTCCTGTTCTCTTTCAATGGAAATGTGCCATTTATTATCCAAAGAATTATATAAAGAATCTGGGGTAAAAAACTTAATCTCAGATGGTGACCGATCATTAATACATAAATAGTTAATGAACTCCTATTCTACCTCCTCTTTCTCACTATCACTAAAGTCATCAAAATATTCCTTTAAATCATCAAGCACTTTCCTCCTAATATTCTTTATTTTCCTCTGACAATGTGTCATTGGTTTATAAGAGGAAATATCAATGCTTACTGGTGTAGAAGTTGCTGGTACATTACTGGTAGACTTCGCCTTTTTGCTTGATTTCTTTGAATTCTTTGTTTCAACCATTGGTTCAGTGTCCTCTACCTCTAGTGAGTGATCCCTAGATTTTTTCTTCCTCTCAAATACTTTTGCTAGAACAATCTCAGGTTTCTCCTTGGCTGGTGACCGCTCGGTCACTTTCGGACTGGCAAATGTAACCAAATATCAATGGCACTTCTTTGCCCTTTTTCTGCTTTAGTTCCTCAATTGGTTTGACCCTTTGCAAGTAGGTACCGGTTCTTTTCTTCTTTGCTTCTAGTGGTGAGACAAGTAGGGTAGAAGCATACCCAATCAATAGGTCATTCACCACTTCATACCCCATAGGGCCAACTACTTCCTTTCTGGGTTCCACTGCTTCCATTATGCAGTCATCTATCTTTATTGTGAAGCAAATGTCATCTTCATACCTCTTCACAATATCACCAGATATCCTCATTCTCTAGCTCATTTTTCATTTGAATTCATCAAAATACTTGTTTAGAACCTCAGGATATCCAGTTCCTACTACTTGTAAACTCTACTTAATCTGTCTGGAAATTGGTAGGTCAACAGACCATTAAACATCACCTACTCCAGGGAAATAGCCTTGAAAATAGAAGAAAATACTGACTAGAAGGTTCCCAAACCTAAACCTCAGTGATTTGTCCTATTTGATGGATTTCAGGTTCACCAACAAATGCTTCTGTAAATAGGTACATAGATCAAATTTTGTATCTTCCTTGATCATCCTATAAGAAGCATTCACCACAGCAGTAGGGATAAAATTCATTCCGCTGGCATAGAATATCTTGTAACCTATCACCATGCAAGCATATTTCACCAAATCATCTTTAATGGTGTTGATGGTCATTGCCCGTTGGTCACTCATAGAACTAGTGAGCTCTATCATTTTAGTTTTGGTGACCTTCTGTAGAGCTGGTACTTCACCAATATTGCAAAATTTGGTGATGGCACGAAATTCTTCCAGTGTGATTTCATGGGTCTGGTCAAGATACATCTTATCACCATGCACTCTATTGAGGATAATGTGAATGTGTTCTTCTATAAATTCTTCCAGAAAGTATACTGCATTGTGTAGATTCATCTTCTCAAGGATGCTATACTCAAGTTTGATCTTCTTGTCATCTCCATAGAACAGACTTAGCTGGGGGTGGATTACCAGGGATCCAAGGTCTTCCAACTTATAGTCTATATACTTTGAAATGTCTTCCTCGACAATAACTCTGGCAGGGAATTTGAGATAGGGCATTCTATCTCATTTTCTTTTGAAGAAAATCAGGCGATTCTTCAGGCACACTAGAACTAGAATGCCATGCAGAAGCCATAACCAAATGATAAGAAAGACTTTCAAAAATACCTTCACATGCTAAAATTTAGGTTTTCAATATCACACAGAGTACACCACTTCAGTTGCAAGTTCACCGCTTAGTGTTCTTCAATGATTGCTTGAAGATAATTGCAAGATTTCGCACATGATCTCTTCAAATGCTAAACAAATTTCTCTAGTTTATCTTCTCTTGAAGATTCTTCTTTCAAAAATAGATAAGTGAAAATGATGATGAAAACCCTTTTAAACAGACTTTCACCTACCATAATAAATGCATCACCACTAGGGTACAAACCCTAATTTTGCCTTTTACTACTTTCGATCTTCTGTTGATTGATAGGTAACAAATACCAATAAAGGTCTTTACTAATATAAACTGGGGGTTCAAAATATTTCACTGATATGTTCCCCTTAAGATTTTCAAAGCTCAGTTTGTCAGTTCAGAGACTTCCACACTAGGTGCAGAAACAGGTTCATCTTGTGATTTTTCCTATGATTTCTTTTTCCAAGTTTTATTCATTTCTACTTGAATGGTTTCAACATCAATCTTCCCTTTTGGAGTGATTGGTATATCACTCGATTGATTCTTTCTCAGTCTACAAGTTCTGGCAGTGTGTCCCAGTTTGTTGCAATGATAGCATACCATTCCAGGTGTTCTCCATGGTCCATTATTCATACTTCCATTCTTCCTTCTGCATGTTGTAGTAGTATGACCGCTACCATGACAAATAAAACAAGTTTCTCTCCAACTAGTTGCCTCTTGATAACCAACTAACCGATGGTCATAGGTATTGTACTGGTTGGGATTCTATTTTATAGGAAGTTCCAGAATAACTCCTTGAGTCCTTGGAGGATATCTCCCAGTGTTGTGCAAAATAGACCTACATTCAAATTCACTATGCCCAAACTTGTTTCATGCATAACAGTTTCCATTGAATCTATTGGATCTAGGCTTATTGTTTTAAAAATAAGGAAAATTGTTGTAGGCCTTGCTTCTACACACATTGGCAGTTTGTCCTTCTTTGAGACAATTAAAGAAAACAGGTTTAAATTTTTGCTTACCTTTATCCTTGGATGTCAATTACATCTTTGATGCTTCAGATTTTGTTCCAAAGGTCTCACCTTCCTCATACCCAGAGAAACCAAGTCCAGGGGTATTCTTTACTAGCTTTATCGATTCCAACATTTGCTTTAGCTTAGCAATACTCTAATTGAATTTGGCAAGTATCTCATTCGACTCAGTAAGTTCCTTGGAAATAGCAGCATTTGATTCCATCAAGGTTGCATTCTCAGAAATAACCATGTTTAGTTCACCTTGCATTTCTTCTTTTTCCACTTTACTCTGCTGAAGATGAACAGTAAGGGTACTAATTTCTTGGTTCAGCTTGGAGATCTCATGATCTTTGTCTTTTACTAGATCTTCAGCTTTCCTTATGTTCTCAAGCTCTTGACACATTCTAATAGTTAGTCCTTCCAACTCCCTTCTTAGGTTGGCATTAGATTCATTCATTTTTTTGACTTCTTCAACTAAAGCATCCATGTCTGCTTCATCAAAAGAGCTATTTTCAGTGAGTTCCATTAGTTTCTCAACATGCTCTCTTCTCTTGGCCAAAGAGGCTTTATACTTGACTTTGAGTTCATCATAGGCTCTCTCAATCTGAGTGAGATGATGAGTAAGTTCCCTCACACTGTATTACCCCATATCTCCTTCCAAGTGGTTAGACTTAAAGAAAGGTTGACTTTGATACCAATTGATGAATACTAAGGTGGGGGTGAATTAGTATACCAAAAAGTACTGTAATCAAACTCTTAAATAGTTTAGCAGATAACCAATGCAACAAATTTACTAATAAACCAGTTAGGATACATGCAAAACAAATAGCAAACAAAACATTCACCCACAAGAGAACAATCACCATAACACAAGATATTTGATGTGGAAACCCAAATGGGAAAAACCACAGTGAGTAAAACCTCACAAGTAACTATCTGCAGAATAGTAACCAGACTGGTTAAGGTCATACAATGTTCTTCACCAGAACAGATCCTATTAGGAATCTAGATCTCTGTTAGGAGATAAGTCCTATTAAAGACTACCTTGTTAGAGGATTTCAGATCCACAGTTGTGAACCACCTTGTTAGAGGATTTACAAAGGATTTTCTAGGTCTACCCAGTTAAGGGTTTCAGACTTGTTGAAGATATTAGTAATCAACAAGTGAATGATCTAGATAATAGCACAGTATGCTTAATCAGATCCATGTTAGCTCATTGTTGATTCATTTCAACATTACTTTAGTCTTCAATATCTCCACACTATATCTCTTCACACAGACCTAATCTTCTCCTCAATGATCACACAATGTCTCATACTCTATCTCTTACACATGCAAACCCTAGACATGATGTCCTTATAAAGGAATCTAATTTAATGTCAATCCAATAGAATTAGACTACAAGTTCCTAGGTACACTACATCTAGACACATTTGGTAACATGGCACAAACACACTGCCAAAGTGTTGGTTGATGATAAGTCATCACACATTACAGTAATACCGGTTGGTAGCTCATCACGGTTATATAGCGGTTGGTAACTCATCATAGATATATACTGGTTAATACAATCTACTGATTACCGGTTGTCAAAAATGAAGACTGGTAGATCATAGTGTTCTGATAAAAAGTTATCTACCACATGGCTCCTTCGTACCACTTGTGATCCTCAAACTGCTCAGGGTCTTCATACCACTTGAGGTCTTCATACTGCTTGGGATATATGACTAGTAAATCATCTTCTACAAAATACCAATAGTCTAAAGACTATAAATTCAATAATACACAATACCGGTTGGAGAAATCACCAATTGATCATAACTCATACATCAAGGAAGTGTGTGTCCATCAATGACAATCAAAACATCATCAAAATGCCAACAATCTCCCCTTTTGGCATTGATGGCAACACTTAGGAAAATTTTGACATCTAAGTGTTTTACAATAATAACAAAATTACTCCCCCTAAGCATATACACTAATCCGTTTGTAAAAATTACAATTAAGTGCATGAAATGGTAATCATTCACCAAAATTTTACTGTACACTACTCCCCCTTTGCCAACAATGACAAAGTAATGCAAAGTAACCCCTTATTTTTTTAAAATAATAAAATAGAGGATATGTTCATGACAATAAGGAATACAATTTCTCAAAAACAAATTTAAAGTTTTGTACAAAAGTTTTCATGTCTAATGTCCATGACTTAATTAATAAGGTAGCAACCTCACTTTCAGTCTTCATCTAGAATGCTAGTTCTTCTATTGCATAGATGGTACTCATCTCTTGAGTTACTATAATAACTTTCTATTTGAGAAAACATTTCTGAAGAACCTGTAGTTTTGGTAATAGGAGTAGTTGAAGCTCCTGCAAATCTTGAGTGTGATTGTTGATCTCTAAGTCCATCTTGCCTATCTAATGTTGAAAATAATGAACAATTTGCCCATAGGTAGTGAATAGATCATAGGGCATCTTGAAGGTGTTGATATACTCCTGTAACTCCAATTGTAGTTTAGCTTTATGTTTGAGCACATCTTCGCAAAACAGATGGGGTTGGTAGATTTTACTCAAAGGTAATTTACCCTCACCCATAGCAACATTGATATCATTTTGCTGCTTCAGTAGTTGTGTCTTGAGTTCATTCATTTTCTGGACTAATGCAGTATTGAGTGTCTTTTCATGGTTCTTCCTTGCTATTGCTTGAACAACTGACCAATCCAATACCAACTAACCAGAACATGCTCATCGAGTATATACCTCATGAAATCCAATATACTTCACTGATGCAAACATGTCAAAAGTATCCAATAGATAATCTCTTCTGCTAGTAACACTAGATCTTATATCAGTAACTTGTCTATCGGTAACTAGTAGTGTTGACATTAATGATAAAACATCAATTCCACACATAATCAATGCATCTATAATGCCAACAATCTCCCCCTTTGGCATTGATGGCATCACTAGATGTGAAAAACATCTAAGTACCAATAGATGCCAAACAAGTCTCCCCCTATGGAAGATAACCAGTCAATCAATAGCTCCTCCTCTTGTGAATGATATTTCTATAAAGTTCAAAATGATTTTTCACACTACTGTCTCTCCTCCTTTAACATCAATGCCAAAAACCTGACAAAAATATCAAAACAATGATACAAACCTCTAAATCTCAAAGCTGACTACTCCTCCTAAGTAGTAGCACCACTCATCAGTGCAGGAATGAATGATGATATCCTGATAATACATACTAGACTGATGACAAACTTCATCAATAAAGTCTCTATTGGAGGGACAAAAACCCCTAACCTATCTCTTAAATACTCAAATGATTCCTTAGATAGCGATTTAGTGAATATGTCTACAATCTGTTCTTTAGTGTTCACATAAACCAATTTGACTTCTTTTGCTTCTACCTTGTCCTTCAAAAAGTTATACTTTATTGAAATATGCTTAGTTTTAGAGTGAAATACCTGATTCTTAGAGATGTCAATGTTAGGTCTCGGAGACAACGAGGCGGGGGGGGGGGTGAATCGATTGTCTAATGAATTCAAACCAAAATTAACTTCACCAAAACTTAATGCATAATGCCGATAGATAGTTTATCAGTTAATTGTAGTACCAATAAAGATTAATTCATGAAACAGAAAGACAATAACATCCACAACACATAACACCAATATTTGTATGTGGAAACCCTGTAAGGAGAAAAGCCACAGTGGGAAACCTTACCCACAATTGGATGATACTACTACAAATAGTATGTTTATACAATAATGGGTCTACACATGCAAAAAGGCCAAGTGCCTAGAGCTCACTGCTTAATCACAAATGGGAGTCACACTGACTACAATTGGATGATTAAATGCAATAATAATGTACTACTCAAAATAGCATCTTTATATGCTGGATTCAGTACCGGTTTAGTTTTGATAGCCTTCACAAAAACTTCCTTCAACCTTCAAATGATGTCTATGTGTATAGCTCTACTTATTCTCACATATACCTTATTGCAATCCTTTTCGATCAAATAAGATCTTACATATATACCGAAGCCTAAGACCAAAATGTTTAGGTCGGCTTTACAAGAGATATTACAATAAAAACAATATATAAGTAGATCAATAATTGATGTAATATACAATACAACATGTCAGCTCAAATGTATTTACAACAACAATAAATCATCTCCATAACATGTCATGTTTATCTGGAATAGATAAGCCTGTCGGTGCTTATCCTGGACCTATTTGCTGGTAACAAAAAATATGCAAACTCAAATATACCAATGAAAAAATCTCCAAGATAAAGTGTCCAAATGATGTCTTTGACATAACCAATTATTTTCCATGTGATTCTAAGTGCCAATGAACAATATATCCTTTCGGTGAACCAAATACTAGTGACTGTGCATAAGTCACTTGCCAGTAAACATAGCCAATTCTCCAAGTGCTAATAGGTTGACCAATGTTGATAAGTGTTGACATCAATGACAAAACCATATCAACATATCCAAAATACCAAAAATCTCCCCCTTTGGCATTGATGGCAACACAAGATGGAAAAACCATCAAAGTGCCAAAACAGAAATGCCAAATACCAAAAACCAATAATCTCCCAAAAGAGATCATAACCAGAAATAATAATATCTCTTCCTAAGGGATAGAGTCTCTCCCCCTAGGAGTAACATGTGTTTTTACATATCAATCTCTCCCCCTTTGACATCAAATGCCAAAGCAATGCAAAAACCAGGTTCGAATACAAAATACCAACTACTCCCCCTGAGAAGTAGCTCTCCTCATCAAAGCTGGAATAAAAGATTTCTTTGTTAGTTCTGTCGGTTGATGACAAACATCAACTGTCTAAGTCTCTACTAGTGGCGATATAACCCCAAGATAATCTCTAAGATTTTCAAAAGTCTCCTTAGGCAAAGGCTTAGTAAAAATATCTACAATCTATTCTTTAGTATTCACATAAACTAGTTTTACTTCTTTTGCTTCAACATTCTCTTTCAGAAAATTCAATTTGATAGAAACATGTTTAGTTTTTTAATGTAGTACTGGATTCTTAGATATATAAATTGTTGTATTATCACAATAGATAGTTATAGGTTCCTTTCATTTTACCTTTGTCCTTCAACATTTTCTTAAGCCATAATACTTGTGTGAAATTAGTTGCTGCTGCAACATACTCTGATTCTGCTGTTCATAAAGATGTGTGACTTTTTTTCTTACTCAACCAAGAAATTAATCTGCTTCCAAGAAAAAATTCTCCACTGGTGGTGCTTTCTCTGTCATCTACATCTCCTATCCAATTTGCATCTATGTATGCACATAATTCTAAATTTTCATCTCTAGGATACTATAAGCCAAGATTTGTAGTGCCTTGTAAGTACCGAAAAATCCTTTTTACTGTTGATTCATGATTTTCTTTAGGATTACTTTGGAATCTTGAAACAATACATACTTCATTCATAATATCAGGTCTTGTTTTTGTCAAATATAGTAGACCTCCTCTCATAGACTTGTACCTAGTCAGATTAACAGGTGTTGATTCATCCCTTAGTGATAATTTGTTAGTTGTAGTCATAGGTGTGCTTACCGGTTTAGAGTTTTCCATGCCAAATTTCTTTAGTAACTCCTTAAAGTAATAAGATTGACTCAAGAATATACCTTTATCAGTCTATGAAATCTATAATCCTAAAAAGAATTTTATCTCTCCTATCATAGACATTTCAAATTCTTGCTGCATTTTAATAGAAAAGTCTTTACATAATCCATCTTCTCCTCCAAAGATTATATCATCAACAAAAACTTCTATAACCAAGATGTCATCATTAGTCACTTTATAGTATAAGTTGTTGTCAACATTACCTTTAGAAAAATCAATCTTCAAAATATATTTATCCAATCTAGCATGCCAAGCTCTTGGAGCTTGCTTCAACCCATACAAAGCTTTCCTTAACCTGCAAACCATATCTTTGTTATCTGTCAAAGAAAATCCATCAAGTTTTTCAATATAAACTTCTTCTTCAAGATCTCCATTCAGAAATGCACATTTAATATCCATTTGATATACTTTGTAGTTCTTGTGTGCTGCAAAAGCCAAGAATAATATGACTGCCTCAATTCTAGCGACTGGTGCAAAGCTTTCATTATAATCAATTCCTTCCTTCTGTGAATATCTGTTACACATTAGTCCTGCTTTATTTCTGATTACCTTACAATCTTCATTAAGTTTGTTTTTGAATACCCATTTTGTTCCAATTACATTTTTGTCTTTAGGCTAGGGAACTAATGTCCATGTGTTATTCTTTTCAAATTGTCTTAATTCTTCTTCCATAGATTTAATCGAGTGTTTATCTTCATATGCCTCATTAACTGATGTTGGTTCAATTTGAGAAATAAGACATACCTCTTCATTTACCAGTCTTCCTATAGTCATAACTTCGTGATACTTGTTCCCAATTATTTGATCTTCAGAATGATTCAATATTACATACTAGGGTGTCTTTGTTTGCTGTTGTTCTTCAGTTACTGTGGAATTTTCAGATGATCTAGGTGTAATTGGGTCTTCATTCTATACAACTTTGTTCCTTGTAGGTTCATTTGTTAGTATCTCTATTGCCGGTTCAGAGTCTGTATACCTTGAAGTTCCTCTAAACTATTCATCAATTTTCACATTTGTACTCTCGACAATTTTCTGCAATCTCTTGTTAAAACATCTATATGCTTTTCTCTTAGATGAATAACCAAGAAATATTCCTTCATCACTTATAGGATCAAATTTGCCAATATACTCATCTCTTCTAATATAGCATTTACTTCCAAATATTCTGAAATATTTAAGAGTAGGAGTAATACAAAACCATAATTCATGAGGGGTCTTACTAGTTTCACTTTTGATGTGAACTTTGTTGAATGTGTAGACTGTTGTACTTACTGCCTCTCTCCAATATATATGAGGTAGATTTTCTTCTGATAACATACTTCTAGTTGCATCCAAGATAGTTCTATTTTTCATTTCTACAACTCCATTTTGCTGGGGTGTCCGGGGTGCTGATAACTATCTTCTGATCCCATTCACTTCATAGAATGTATTAAATTCCTTAGATGTGAATTCACCTCCTTGATCTGATCTCAAACATTTAATTTTCTTACCGGTTTCATTCTCTACCATCACCTTGAATAGCTTGAATTTCTCAAGTGCTTCTGATTTCTCTCTAAGAAAAGTAACCCAACACATTCTAGAATAGTCATCAATGAGTAGCATGAAATATCTATCTGCTTGTAAGTTTCTAGTTCTAGCTAGACCACATAAATCAGTATGAATTAAGTCAAGAGAATTATTGGATTTTTTTGGAATACTCTTAAAAGATTCTCTAACTTGCTTTCCAAATTGACATTCCTTATATACCGAATTGTGAGGTTTGACAATTCTAGGCAAGTCCCTTATTGCTTTAGTTGTACTAATTTTCACAATGCAATCAAAATTTACATGATAGAGTCTCTTATGTCATAACCAACTTTCATCAATATGTGCAATCAAGCATGTCTTTTCACTATTGTTCAAATGAAAGATATTACCTCTAGTCTGATTACCGATTGCAATTTCCAAACCAGTTCTGTTCATGATTTTGCATTTGCCATTCTTGAATTGTAACTGAAATCCTTTTTTAACTAATTGACCAAAAATCAAAAGATTATGCTTTAAGCCTTCAACATAGTAAACATTATCAGTATTGTGCTTACCATCAAGAGATATAGTACCTTTTCCTTTGATCAAACAAGCTTTATCATCTCCAAATATTACTAGACCTCCATTATATTCCGAAAAAGTGAAGAATTTACTTTTATCACCAGTCATATGATGTGAACATCTTGAATCATGATCCATTCATCCTTATCCTCAATTTTAGCTGCTAGGGCCTTTTCTACCAATTGAATAGTAGGTGTCAGTTGATCTTCCATTATAGCAACAAAGACCCATCCATTGTCTATTGGATTCTCATTAGAATCATCAGTGACTCCTTCATCAGCAAGATAACAAGATTTGTCTCTATTCTTCTTAAACCTATATCTCTTATATTCAGGGTTAGGCTTGTATGTTCTTCTAGCTTCTTCTTTCAATCTTTCATGTCTATTAGGATATCTTGATGCCATATGACCAATCTTATTGTAGTTAAAACATTTAAAGGGTGCTTTACCTTCATACTTACTTCCAACTGGACCTTTAGGCATTTTCCTTGCAAATAGTGCTTCAAGTTCTTCATTTTCTCTCCTGCTTTCTTCAAGTTCTCTTACATAAAAGGCTTTCGAATAAGACTTGTCAAATGATGATGATGATGATGCAGATGATGTTGATGCCTTAAAAGCTAAATCTATCTTTATAGTAGCAACAGGACCAAATTCCTCAATTTCAAAAGCTAAAATTTTTCCAATCAATGTATCTCTAGTTACTGATGTATTAGGCATTGTTCTCAACTCATTTATAGCAGTAACTTTCATTTTGTATGCTGGTGATAATCCTCTTAAAACTTTTGACACAATTTCATCTTCACTTAAGGTTCCTCCACAACATTTAATAGCCAAAATAATTTCATTTACTCTTTCCATAAAAGCAGAATCCTTTCATCTTCTTCCATTTTCATATTTTCATACCTAACCCAGAAGATTTCAAGTTTTGCAAATTTGAATGTGGAAGCTCCTTCATTCAATGTTTCCAAATGGTCCCAAATAGCTTTAGCAGTAGATCTATCTAATAATCCCATGATTTACTGATCTGATAATGCGCTCAAAAGTGCTTCTCTTGCTTTGCAATCATTTTCTTCATCTTTGGCTAGATTTGGTGGATTAGGCTAACCTTGAGTAGGGGAAGTATAACCATTCTTTGTAACCTCCCAGTTGTCCTTTCCAATGCAATTCAAATCTGTCTCCATCCTGATCTTCCATATGCCATAGTTGGTTCCATCAAGTTTAGGACTGTCCTTCCTGAAATAGTTTGAAGATATTGAATCGCCTCAAGTTGTTAAACTTCTACAAAAAGAGGATTAGGCTCTGATACCAATTGTTAGGTCCCATAGACAACTGAGAGGGGGGGGTTGAATCATTTGTCTACTGAATTCAAACAAAAATTAACTTAACCAAAACTTAATGCTTAATGTCAGTAAACCAAACTTAATGTTGGTAGATAGTTTATTAGTTAATTATAGTACAAGTAAAGATTAATGCATGAAACAGAAAGACAATAACATCCAAAAAACATAACACCAATATTTGTATGTGAAACCCTATAAGGGGAAAACCCATGGTGGGAAACCTTACCCACAATGAGATGATAGTACTGCTGATAGCATGTGTATACAATAAGGGGTCTGCACTTGCAGAAAGGCCAAGTACCTAGAGCTCACTGCTCAATCACAAATGGGAGTCACACTGACTACAATTGGATGATTATATCCAATAATAATCTTGCTCAAAATAGCATCTTTACATGCTGGATTCAGTACCAGTTTAGTTCTGATAGCCTTCACAAAACCTTCCTTCAACCTTCAAATGATGTCTGTGTGTATAGCTCTACTTATTCTCACATATACCTTATTGCAATCCTTTTTGCATTCATATTCCTTTTCGATCAAATAAGATCTTACATATATACTAGAGCCTAAGACCAAAATGTGTAGGTTGGCTTTACAAAAGATATTACAATAAAACCAATTTATAAGTAAATCAATAACCGAAGCAATATCCGATACAACATGTTGGCTCAAATGTATTTACAACAACAATAAATCATCTCCATAACGTGTCATGCTGATTTGGAATAGATAAGCTTGTCGGTGCTTATCCTGGACCTATTTGCTGGTAACAGTAAATATGCAAACTCGAATATACCAATGAACAAATCTTGAAGACAAAGTGTCCAAACAATGTCTTTGACATAACCAAGTATTTTCCATGTGATTCTAAGTGTCGGTGAACAATATATCCTATCGGTGAACCAAATACCGGTGACTATGCATAGGTCACTTGCTTGCCGATGAACATAGCCAATTCCCCAAGTGCTAATAGGTTGACCAGTGTTGATAAGTGTTGACATCAATGACAAAACCATATCAACATATCCAAAATACCAATAGTCAATAGGTACAGAATTATCATAGTAGATAACTACTGGTTCACTACAATTTACCCTGATCTCTTTCAACATTTACTTCATCCAAAAAACTTGAGTGCAATTAGTTGTCGCTGCAACATACTCAACTTCTGTAGTAGATAAAGAAATGCATGACTATTTTTTTCTTATCCAAGAAACCAATTTCTTTCCAAGGAAAAAATCTCCACTAGAAGTTCTCTTCCTATCATCAGTATCACCTACCCAATCTAAGTCAGTATATGCACATAAAGTGAAATCATCCTTTCTGGAATACCATAAACCATATTCTGTTGTTTCTTGCAAATACCAAAATATCCTCTTTACTGCACATTCATGATTTTATTTACGATTACTTTGATATCTTGAAATAATACTTACTGCATTCATAATATCGGTTCTAGTCTGAGTTAGATATAACAGACCACCAAACATAGATTTATACTTTGTCAGATTTACAGGTGAAGAAGTATCCTTGATAGATAATTATCATTTGTAGCCATAGGAGTACTTACTGATTGGAGTTCTCCATACCAAACTTTTTCAACAATTCCTTCAGATATATAGTTTGACAGATAAAAATGCCTTTGTTTATTTGAATAATCTACAAACCTAAGAAAAATTTCATCTCACCAATCATGAACATTTCAAATTCATTTTTCATGTTTTTAGCAAATTCCATGCACAATTTGTCTTCTCCTCCAAAAATGATATCATCAACAAAAACTTCAATAATCAAAATATCATTATCAGTGATCTTATAATATAGATTACTATCAGCACTGCCTTTAGTAAAACCAAGCTTCAAAAGATATTTATCCAACCTTGCATACAAAGCTCTAGGAGCCTGTTTCAAACCATATAAAGATTTCTTCAATCTGCAAACCATGTTTTTGTCATTTGTCAGTGAAAATCCATCAGGTTTCTCAATGTAAACTTCTTCCTCAAGTTCACCATTCAAAAATGCACATTTGACATCCATTTGATAAACCCTATAGTTCTTATAAGCTGCATAGGCAAGAAATAGTCTAACAGCTTCAATTCTAGCTATAGGTGCAAATGTCTCACCATAATCAATTCCTTCCATTTGATAATATCCTTTACAAACCAATCTAGCCTTGTTTCTTACAACTTGACCATCCTCATTCAGTTTATTCCTAGAAACCCATTTAGTTCCAATAGCATTCTTACTTTTAGGTCAGGGAACTAAAGACCAAGTTTCAATCCTCTCTCTTTGATCTAATTCATCTTCCATAGCCTTTAACCAATGCTTATCCTTACAAGCTTCAATAACAGTTGCCGGTTCAATTTGAGAAATAAGACATACCTCTTCATTTTCCAGTTTTCTTCTTGTCATTACTCCTTTGTTTCAATCTCCAATAATTTGATCTTCAGATTGATTTAATCTTACATACCTTGGAGTCTTTTTAACTTCAGGTTCACCATTCTGATCATCAGACATAGTTGAATTTTTTGATAGTGCCAGTGTAACTAATCCATCTTCCTATACTGGTTGAGGCATTGCTGGTTCTATTATGATAATTTCCACAATTGGATTCCTGTCATATGATATAGAATGATTTTTGTACTATTCATCCACTTTCACATTAGAACTTTCCACAATTTTCTGCAATCTTTTGTTATAACATCTATATTCTTTTTTTTGAATTGAATAACTAAGAAATATTCCTTCATCACATCTAGGATCAAACTTTCCAATTGAATCTTCTCTTTTGATTTAACATTTACTTCCAAAAATTTGGAATACTTAACACTAGGTGTATGTCCAAACCTATTCATAAGGGGTCTTACCGGCTTCACCTTTAATGTGAACTCTATTGAATGTGTAGACTGATGTACTCACTTCTTCTCTCCAATATATATGAGGCAATTTGGCTTCCATCATCATAGATCTAGCTACATCCAAAATAGTTTTGTTCTTCCTTTCAACTACTCCATTTTGCTGAGGAGTCCTAGGTGCTAATAGCTATCTCTAGATTCCATTTGTCTCACAATATCTATTAAATTCATGAGAAGTGAACTCACCACTATGATCTTATCTTAGACATTTAATTTTCAATCTAGTTTCTATTTCAACGCTCACTTTAAAGATCTTGAATTTCTCAAAAGCTTCAGACTTCTCCCTTAGAAAAATTACCCACATCATTCTAGAATAGTCATCAATAATCAACATGAAATACCAATCACCTTGAAAGCTTCTAGTCCTTGCTAGACCATATAAGTCAGTGTGAATCAAATCAAGTACATCATTAGATTTATCAAGTATGTTCTTAAGAGAGATTCTAAATTGCTTACCCAATTGACATTCCTTACATACCGGATTATGAGGCTTCATAATCTTAGGTATATCTCTAACTATCTTAGTTGAACTGATCTTAACAATACAATCAAAATTAACATGACACAACCTCTTATACCATAGCCAACTCTCATCAATATGAGCAATAAAACATATCTTATTACTAGTGTTTGTTGCCATTCTACACTCTTATGAGAATAGTTGATGTTGTCATTGATGGAAACCAACTGGCAACCAACTGGCATACACTGGCAATAGACTTCTACATACATTGGCAGACACTGACACTGGTAGGCGCTTACACTAGCATCCAGATTACAACGGCAACAAGCATATCGACACTTAGGAAAACATGGGAATGAACTTTTATTTATTATAATATAATTATCTTTTGTAAAGATGACTTGGTATATTGTATAAGACTCATATATGCATGAGATCGTATAGGTCATTTTTTAATAAGTAATGGTATGATAGGTATGTGAGAGTGATAGAAGAATGATAATTTTTGTATAGGGTGATATAGTTGACAACAAAGGTTTTGGTTGATGTCTGAGCTTAAACCAGTACTGAACCCGACATAGTAGATGTTGTTTTGAGCATTACATTGTATTGGATTTAACCATCCATTTTGTAAGTCAGTGAGATTTCCATTTTGTAATTGAGTAGTGAGCTCTAGGCTGTTGGCCTCTGTGCATGTACATGCCCCTATTGTAAGTAGTATTTATTCATTGGCCAGTGAGTAAATATTGTGGGTCACAAATCCCACGGAGGTTTTTCCCACATCGGGTTTCCTTGCCAAAATATCTTATGTTATGGTGTGTTTCTATGTTGTCTCTACTATTTTTGTTTACTGCATTAATTATTGTTTACCGGTACACTATTTTGGGTTGTAAAGTTATAAATAGGTCTAAATATACTGCTAACCAGTTAGACACTGATTCACCCCCCATCTCAATGTCTTTGGGCTATCATTAAATCTAACAATTTTTAGGATTCCCATAGATACTGAGAGGGGGGGTGAATCAGTATCTAACCAGTTATGAGATTTTCTTAACTTATAACATGTAAAGCATATCAATATTGTATACCGATAAACCAAAAATAAAGCAATGAACAGAGATAACATCAACCACATGAAAAACACACCATAACACAGGAGTTTAACGAGGAAACCCAATGTGAGAAAAACCTCGATGGGATTTGTGACCCATAATATTCACTTACTAGCCAATAAGAGAATATTACTACTACAAGAGGAGCCTGCACATGTAGGAAGGCCAAGTGCCTAGAGTTCACTGCTCAATTACAAAATGGATTATATAAATCCAATGTCTTGTACTGCTTCAAAAAAGCATCTACTATGCCAGATTCAGTACCAGTTTAAGCTTTGCTTCTTACATAAACCCTTTTCCTAATAATTTGCATATTAGGTCTGCCTTAATCCTTCACTTCAATACCTTCCTCTCTTACAAAATGTTCTACAATGATCTCCTTTATATAAGAGTCATTTTATAGTTTGCCATGTTGGCTTACAATGATTTTACAATAATAAACAAAATTCCTCTTAGCTTCAGTGCCGATATGCTTCCTTTTACTACCAGTGTCGGTGGTCTATATGCCAATGTAGAATCTGTCTTTGCTTGTGTCAATGAAGTGCCTTGCCAATGACATAGGATTGTAAGGTTGCCTTGCCATCAATGACAAAACCTTAAATCACCTACAATGTCTCATTGGAGTGTGCATTTGCCAACAATCTCTCCCTTTGGCATTGATGGCAACACTTATGAGAAAAATTTCAAAAGTGTATCCAAAAATTGAAGTCCAAAAATGTTACTAAAAATGTGTGCTCCCCCTGAGAAAATGATCCTTGTGTTATTGAATTTTTCTCATACCACTACTCCCCCTTTGGCATCAATGACAAGGGTTGTCAAAGTGTCAATAGAGTGTAGTATCCTATTTCAACCCTATAACCGGTTGGTTACAATTTGAAAAAGGTCTGCTATAACCATATTTAGGCTCTCCATGAACTATTTGCTATCTTTTATTGCGGCCTCTATCCTTAGAACTGTACCAGTGAGGTGTTGCATTTTCTCTGCCGATGTTTTCTGTCCTTGAATCAAGGCATTAGATATTTCTTTCCTTAACATGGCAAGATAGTCTAGTTTTGGACTAAGTCTCCACTTTAATTCTCTTGCCTTTCCTTTAACTCTTTCCTTTTCTCTTTCTAGCTTTAGTATTTCTTCCTCAAAATCTGTTATCTTTGCTCAAAAACTGATAGTGAATCAGATGAATTAATAAAATTGTCAACTAGTTGATTGATTTCCTCCTATATCTTGTTGATCTTTTAGTCTATATCAACCATCAAAAAGTTAGTCTTACAGGTGTCATTGTACAAAGTTTTGAATTCCTTTAATGTGCTACATAATTCCAGTAGCAGTGTGTCAAACTGCCTTGTACACTTCTTTATTTCTTCCTCAAAGAATTTATGTTTTTCCTTCTCTAATCTCTCCTTGAATGCTTCCTCATTTATTTGTTCAACTGTCACAGCGTTTTCAGTAATATACTTAGACAAAGTGTCAAGTTGACTCAAAAAATACTTATTATCTACATTACATTTTGGAGCTATCATCTTCAAAATTGGAATTGTATCATCTATAGCCTTGTATTCTTGTGAGCTACAATCTATTATTTTCTTTATGGAGTCCAAAAGAACTTTTGTTACATTGGTTGATTTGAATCCTGCAGTTGAAGTGCCAACACTCTGAATTCCACCGATGGGAGAAATTTCCTTGCTTGTGGTGACCTCTGGTAGGTCAGTTTGTGTTTCCATTTCTTTAAGCAAAGGTTTGTTTTACTCAGCTATTGCTGGAGGTACTGATTCTATATTAACCTATTGCTGTCAAGGAGCTTGTTGCTCTGTGTTATCATCTATCAGTTTACCTTCTGTGTTCCTTGTTACCGATGCTTTACTAGCCATATCTGTCTTTCCAATGTCCTTATCTACCACAATGTTAACTTTCTGAGTATCAATGTTGACTATGTATAATACCTTAGAATTAGGATTTGTGTCCTCTTGTGGTATATCCATACTCTCATTTGCTAGTTGGTCTTCAGTGGTAACTACCGATGGAGTATCTAGAGGCGGTGGGGATAAGTTATCTTTTACCTTTATACTAGGTGGTCCACCAACCTTACCTTTACCTTTATCCTTATCTTTTTGATATACTAGGACTGGTTTGGGGTTTCTATATTCTTCTTATTTTTCTTTCTCAACAAGGAATATGTCCCATGCACTAGCAGTTTCCTCTGCAACCTCATTTACTCTACCAACCATAAGTGCTACATGCTAGTGTGCAGTTGAGAATACTGACCGGTTAGCTTCCACAATCATATCATCTATCTCTTCAGGTGAGTTGACTGGGTATACAACAAGTAGTTTTTCAACTTTTATTTTCTTATCAAGCTCTATAACAGCTTGTATTCTAGCTTCAAGTCTATTGTATAGTTCTGCCGGTATATCATTAATAACTTCCATCAAAAATTTCTTGTAAATGTCCAAGTGTACGATTACACTATTTTCAACTTTCTCCTTGTCATCAACTGATAATGAATCATACAATTTGTTAATGTTTTTCAACTTTCCTTGCTCTGTTATTTCATCTAGCAGTTTGTCAATTTTAGCAATGGTATGTTGAGTCTTCTTCTTGGGTGTTATTTTCTTCTTAGGAGTTATCTTCTTAGCCGGTTCCCTTACCACCTATTATTTTTGTTTGGTTCTTCTAAGCAAAGGTGTAGATACCGATGAAGGTTCTCTTTTCCTCACAACTCTTATAAATATAGTCGGCATGTCATTTTCTGAAGAAGTTGCTATCAGTGAAATGTGAGTTTTAGGCTGTAGTGCTTCTAACTCATCTTCAGTGATATCAGTTTGTTTAAGTACATCATCTTTGATAGCTTTTGCTCGCCTTGTTCCTCTTCTTACTATTGCCTCTACCTTCTTTACTCTTTTCTATGATTGAATTTGATTCTCAATAGTCTCAGCACTACCAAGTACCTCTTCTTTAGGTTCTCTGGGTGCTTCTAGAAGGGGCTTTTGCATATGTTTCAATTATGTGATCATTAGTTTCATAACCCATCTCAGTAACCCAAATTGTTCTTGGGATCACTGGTTCCATCCAGATCTCATCCTTATATTTATTTACAATTGCTTGTGATAATCTGATTCTAGTTTTCATTTGGGCCTTCAATGCTTGAAAGTATTCATTTATATTCTTTTCTCTGTTTTCTCCCATGTTACTTAGTAAATCAGACAACTGCTTGCCTACCAGTATGTCAAATCCAAGATTTCTATCTCTAATACCGGGTACTTGTTTGATTTTATGTAGCATTAAATAGAAAAGTAGGTTTCCAAATTTAAATGTCCCCTTTTTGTCTTTCTTAATCTTTCCTAGATTATCAATTAGTTCATCCTTCAACCATTCACACACATCAATCTTTTCATTGTTATTAACCATATCATAAGCACTTATAATGCATAGGCTAGAGACTGAGTTTAACCTATTTGCATGTGTGGTTTTGTAGCCTAGAATCATGCTAATGAATCTGACATTGATATCCTTTACATCATTTACCCTTAAAGATCTCTTGTCGAATGTTGCACCTGTTAGTTTTGTTACTAGGTCATTTGACACCTTCTTTGTCTTATCAGGTCTATTACTAGTGGAGGGTAACCCTATTATAGCTCTTACTGCCCCTTTAGTGATTTTGTGGATTGAGTCCAACTAGAAAAATTCTCCATGTACTCTGCTTAATACTATCCTTATTACTTAAGAAAATCAGGAATATTGAGAATATCAGTAAAACCTAGGGCTTGCACTATCTTGTGTTCAAGTTTCACATTGCTAGATTCATCACAAATTACAGTTTTATACATATCCTTAATTTCTTCATCACCTAATTCTTCTATGTGACAATGAATATACAACCTAGGGTCTTCTGCAAAAACTACTCCCTTAGGGATTTGAGAAAATGCACCAACATTATCATCTTTCTTTGCTATTTTGGGAATTAGCTCAAACACAGGTCTAGGGCACTTAATCACTTTGACTACTATAGGGTTTGCTATGAATTTAGGTATAGAAGAAGAAGCCATGGATATAAATACCTTTATCTACCTTTGGAATGATTTGCTTGATAAATTTCTTCTCTTCTTTTCTTGAAATGCCTTTGCTTGGGTTTTCACGCTCTTAGAATGTTTGAATGCTCTGTGAAGTAAAATAGACTAAAAAACACTGCTTTATAATGCTAATTTTCCAACTAACACATTTAATGCTCACTAGTTAAGTAATCACTTAACATATCTACTGGTATAGAAGTAATTTCAACTTCTTACCATCAACCAAGGGAATAATAGCATGATTTTCAATTAGTTGCTAAACCCCCAAAGGATTTCCTTCAGTTGGATGAAGATTCTTCTGCCGATGGAGTGTTACTCTATTCTACTAGTGGAGGAGTATTCCCATTAAAATTCTAATCTGACTTTGTGATCCATTGTTTTGAGAATTATTGCTTTACCTCTTCAACCTTTTCTTTACCTTTCAAACTCAGACCTTTATTGTTTACCAGTGATGTCTTACTTCTACAAAATTTTGCAATATGTCCAATCTTGTTACAGGCATAACAAGTCACATTGTTTTTTTTAATAGCTTTCCCATATCCTATGTCGGTATGTGTCCTGCATTGATTAGATAGATGTCCAAATCTTCCACAAACATAACATCTCACATTCATTCTATAGTTTTCTGAATTATGACCAACTTTGTTGCATTTTGAACATTGATCGATGGGTGGATTTGTGTTCTGATAACTTGCAGATCTACACTGATTTACTCTATGACCATACTTGTTTCAGTTAAAACATTTTCCATTAAATTTATAAGCATTAGGTTGTCTTACCGATTTTCTATGATCATGTGTGTTTGCAGTACCAGAGCTTTCACCAGTTTCAAAGCCAAGGCCATTTGTATCACCATTAGGTTTCTGATTCTTTATCATCTCATTTAGTTCCTCTAAAATTTTCTTGAATTTTTCTTTGTGTTGAATTGCAGCAACTAGTTCTCCTTCCAAGATACCATTTTGTCTCATAAGTTCATTTGTATCATTTTGTGTATGCATCAAGTCTGTCTTCAACATATCATTTTCATGATTGAGTCTTAAACTTTCATTTTAAGCATCATTCAATCTTCTAACCAAGTCTTCTTCATTCTTCTTCCAATTTTCAGTTTCTTTACAAAATCTCATAGTCATATCCTGCATCTCATTCTACTTTGTACTGTTCTCTTGTCTCAACTTGTTCACCAAATCATTAAGAGTTTCTTTCTCATCTTCATCATTCTGCATCTTTTCACAAAGTTCTCTTCTCTTGTTGCTTGTTATGGTAAGATTTTCTTGAAGTCCTTGAATAATTTCCTCAAGCAGCCTTCAGATCATTTTCAAGTTTGATATTCTTCAATTTTTCTGCATCATAGTCTAAAAGAGAAGTTTCCAATTGCTTCATTAGGTTTTCCATCTCTACCAGTGACAAGATCTTCCTCAAGCTGTTAGGCTTCTGAAAATAGAGGACCAGGCTCTGATACTAATTGTTAGGATTCCCACAGATACTGAGAGGGGGGGGGAATCAGTATCTAACCAGTTATGAGATTTTCTTAAGTTAAAACATGTAAAGCATATAAATATTGTATACCAGTAAACCAGAAATAAAGTAATGAACAAAGATAACAACAACCACATGAAAAAAACACCATAACACAAGAGTTTAACAAGGAAATCTGATGTGGGAAAAACCTCGATGGGATTTGGGACCCACAATATTCACTTACTGGCCAATAAGAGAATATTACTGTTACAAGAGGGGCCTGCACATGTAGGAAGGCCAAGTGCCTAGAGCTCACTACTCAATTACAAAATGCGAAGTCTCACTGACTTACCAAATGGATTATATAAATCCAATGTCTTGTATTGCTTCAAAATAGCATCTACTATGCCAGATCCAGTACCGGTTTAAGCTCTGCTTCTTACATAAACCCTTGTCCTAGTAATTCACATATTAGGTCTACCTTAATCCTTTGCTTCAATACCTTCCTCTCTTACAAAATATTCTACAATGATCTCCTTTATATAAGAGTCATTTTACAATTCGCCATGTCGGCTTACAATGATTTTACAATAATAAAAAAAATAAATTATAAACAAAATTCCTGTCGGCTTCAGTGCCAGTATGCTTCCTTTTACTATCGGTGTCAATGGTCTATGTGCCAGTGTAGAATTTGTCTTTTCTTGTGTTGGTGAAGTGCCTTTCCGGTGACATAGGATTGTAAGGTTGCCTTGCCATCAATGACAAAACCTTCAATCACCTAGAATGTCTCATTGGAGTGTGCATTTTCCAACAACAATTGGTATCAGATCTTGGTCCTATATTTGCGAAAGCCTAACAACTTGAGGAAGATTCTAAAACCGGTACAGATGGAGAGCTTAAGACAACAATTGGAAGGAGCTCTTGAAGACTATGATGCAGAGAAATTGAAGAATATCAAACTAGAAGATGAACTCAAAATTGCTCGAGAATTTATTCAAGCACTTCAAGATAACCTAGTTATTTTAAAGAATAAGAGAAAATAACTTCATATACAATTGTAGAATCAAGATAATGAAGGAAAAGAAACTCCTAGAAAAATTGCAGACAAATTAAGGATAGAGAACATTAACATCAGGAATGAGCTGCAAGATTTAACCACGAGGCTATGTAGGGATATTGAAGATAGAAACAAGAATGAAGAAGACTTGACTAGGATACTTAATGATGCAAGAAATCAAAATCTGAGACTTTGTCATGAAAATGATATGCTAAAGACATATCTGATTCACATGCAACATGACAAGGAGGAGTTTGCAAGACAAGTTGGAATTCTGGAAAATGAGCTGATCACTACAAATGAATACAAAGATAGATTCATGAAAAGTTCTGAAAGGCTTGATGATATGCTGAAAAGTCAAAAACCTAATGGAGATACAAATGGACTTGGATTTGATATTGGAGAAAATTTTGGTACTGCAAATAATCATGATCATAGTAAACCGGTAAGACAACCTAATGCTTATAATTTTAATGGGAAATTTTTTAATTGCAACAAATTTGGTCATAGAGAAAATTAGTGTAGATTCAGAAATAATCAAAATACAAATGTACCCACCGATCAATGTTCCAAATGCAACAAAGTTGGCCATAATTTAGAAAATTGTAGAATGAATGTGAAATGCTATGTTTGTGATAGATTTGGGAGTTTATCTAATCAATGTAGAACACAAACCAGCTTAGGATATGGAAAGTCTATTCAGAGGAATAATGTAACTTGTTATGCATGTAACAAGATTGGACATATTGCAAAATTTTGTAGAAGAAATACTTCACCAACAAACAATATAAAATCTAGTTTGAAAGGCAAAGAAAAGGTAGATGAGGTAAAGAAAGAATTTTCAAAACAATGGATTAAGAAGAGAGATCAAAGAGTTGATGAAACTATCTTTGCCCTGGTAGAATAGAGTAATCCTCCACCAATAGGAGATTCTTCATCTAACTGAGGAATAATCTTTTGAGGGTATTGCAGCAAGTTGAAAATCATGAAGACTACCCTTGGTTGATGGTGAGAAGATACATTTCTTCTTTACCAGCAGATGTGTTAATTTTTCACTTAACTGACAAGCATTTAATGTGGTTGATGGAAGATATTTAATTATATAACACTAGAAATCCCTCATTTTTTACTCACCAAGAATTCAACAATTAGAGAGCGTGAAACCGAGCAAGGGCATTCAAAGGCAAAGGTGTAAAGTGACTTTCAGGAATTCAGAGTATTTCAGCTAAAGAGGTATTTATCAAATGGCTTCTTCTTCTATTCTAGAGTTTATTGAAAACCCTACCATTGTTGAAAACATCTAATGTCCTAGACCTGTGTTTAAGATTATCCCTGAGATTGCAAAGTAGGATGATTCTATTGGAGCTTTTTCTAAAATTCCGAAGGGTGTAGCATTTTTTGAAGACCCTAGAATGTACATACATTACAACATAGATGACCCAAGGACTGAGGAAAATGTTTAATGAGGTTATTACTGATGAACAAGGTGTGATTAAACTTGATCATAAGATTGTGGAAGACTTAGGTTTCATTGAAATATTGAACATCCCTATATTTCCAAAGGAAGTCATAAGACTTGTGTTAAGAAGAGTCCATGGAGAATTCATGTGGTTAGAGCTAGTTTGCAAGATAACTAAGGAAGCAATTAAGGCAATAACTAGTTTACCTTCAACTGACAGTAGACCTGATAAAACCAAGAAAATACCTAACAAAGGATTCATGGAGTTAACAGGAGCCACATCTGATAGTAGATCACCTAGAGTTAATGATGTTAAGGATATAAATGTGAGATTTGCGAGTATGATACTAGGATACAAAGCTACGCATGCAAATAGGCTGAATTCTATTTCTAGCCTCTATATTCACAGTGCATATAAAATTGTGAACAATAATGCTAAGATTGATGTTTGTGAATGGCTCAAAGATGAACTGATTGACAACTTGAAGAAGATTAAAGGAGATAAGAAAGGTACTTTCCATTTTGGAAACTTGTTAGTATGCTCGATGCTATACTTTACCAAAGAGATACCCAACATAGGTCACAAGGAATTTGGTTATGAAATCCCAATAGGTAAGCAGATTTCAGAAGCTTTGACCAGTATGGGCACTGACAATGATAAGAACATTACAGAGTACTTTGAAACATTCAAGGCTAAGATGAGAGCAAGAGGAAGACTACCACAGAGCATAGTGGATAAGTATGTCAAAGAAATCTGCTTTGTCATTAAGCGAGATGAGACATGGATGGAAGCAATATTCCCTAGAACTATTTGGGTTACTGAGATGGGTTATGAGGTAGACCTACCTATTTTGGAAACATATGCAAAAGCTCTACTTGATGCACCAAGGGAGCCATCTGAGAAATTCTTTGGTAGTGCAGAAACAATTGAGAGTGATGTCAATTTGCAGAAGAAAAGAAAGGAAGGAGAAAAAATTATTAGAGATGCATCTAAGAAGGTCAGTGAAATCAAGGAAAATGTCATGAATATGAGTGGTATATCAGCTATTGAGCTTGAAAGACTACAACTGGAAGCACATGTTTCACCGATTAGGACATCTTCTGATACTGACAGTGGGAAGGTTGCTAAGTTTAAAAGAGTTGAAAGGAGGAAGAGAAAAACCTCACTGGTACCCTCTCCTTCACCTAAAAGGACTAGGACACTAAGGAAGAAACAATAAGTAGTTAGGGAAGTGCCAAAGAAACTTACTCCAAAGAAGAAACAGACACCAGTTACCCTCTCATTGGATGATCTATTGAACGAGATAACACAGGAAGGAAATCTAGCTAATGTAAAAAAATTGTATAATTCTTTTAAATATTCTAATAGAGAAATCATTATTTTACATTTGGATATCTACAAGAAAGATTTGACTGAGGTTGTGGATGACTTACCAAATGATCTTTATAGGACATTTGAGGGTAAAAGGATAGTTGTGATGGAATTGGACAAGAAATTGAAAGTTGAGGCACTTTTGGCTATACATTTGGTAAATTCCAAAGAAGAAATAGATGATCTTATTTCTGAAGAAAACTAGTCCATATTTGTCAATGGGCATTGACAAGTAAGCCTGATGGCTGGAAGGGTTAAGGAAATTGCAGATGAGACTGCAGATCAATGGGACATATTTTTGTCGAGAAGGAAAATAAAGAGGAAAGAAATAGGTAGAAAGTGGAAAAGACATTCAAGGTATATCAGAAGGATAAAGGAAAAGGTAAAGTAGGTGGTGTACCTATTATAAAGATAACAGATAGCATCCATCCACTAGCCCAGGATGCCCCTCCATTTACTTCAACATCACTAGTACATGAAGCTAATCCACTAGATATAGCCACTAAAGGTATGACTCATGATGATACTAAGCTAGAGTCAGAGATACTTTTTACAATGAATGTGGATGCACATGATGTAAACATTGTCATGGATAAAGAGATTGCAGAGATAAAGGCAAATAATGTTAAGGTAGATAATAAGGACAATAAGGAAATAGAGATACCAGCACACATTGTTGACTCTCAGGAAATTGGGAAATTGGCACATGCTGAGCAACCAGAGACTGGGAAACAATTTGAGGCAGAGGTTCATGTTGAGTTTGAGCAACTGGTAGTAGTACAAATTGAGAAACCATCAAAGGTAGAGGTATAGACATAGACGGATCCACTGAAAGGAAATATAAGTAAAGTGGAAGCATCTATTGGAAATCAAGAGGATATATAGTAAAGGCAATTGGTCAAACATCTATTGAGAAACCGAGCACATCTACAAGTGAATTCAAACCTACAAACATAACAAAGGTTCTTTTGGATTCCATTAAGAGGATATCTGACTGTAATGCATTAGCATTTAAGGCAATTGATAACCCTCTACCTATCTTGAAGATGATTACACCTAATTGTCAGGTAGATCACATTAATGATTCTATAGGTAAATTGGACACATTGTCCAAATTCATTGTTGATAATGTTATAACTATAGAAAAGGTGAATGAGGATACTATTAAGGAAAGAGTTGATAAAGAGAAAAATACATTCTTTGAGAACAATATAAAGAATTGTACAGATCACTTGGATACACTATTACCAGTACTCAATTCTACTATTCTGAAGTATAAGGAGTTATATAGGGAAGCATGTAAACCTCACCATTTGATTGAGGACATTGATAAGGAAATTGAAAGAACACAAAAAGAGATTGATGATATTGCAGACAACATGATAGGTTCATCCGGACTTATATTAGTTTTTTAGCAGGAAATGACACTTTTTGAGGAGAAGTTGGAGAAACTTGAGAAATAGAAGGCAAGGATAAGGTCAAAAGTCTAGGAAATCAAAAGTAAACTTGGTCCAAAATTGGACAATCTGATTACTCAAAGGGCCAAATTATCTAAGGCAACAATACAAGGAGAATGATTACCAAAGCATTAAATGCACTATCTCACCGGTATGATCCAGTAGACTGAGGCAACTCTAACTGACAACAACAAGTTTATGTAGAATCTGAATCTAGTTTTGGCATACATTATTCAATAGTAACCAACTGGTTATAGACTTTGAGGTAGAATTTTTATACTCTTTTGATTATTTATGGCATCCTTTGCCATTGATGTCAAAGGGGGAGTAGTGTAGTGGTGAGAAAAATGCATGTACAGAGGAGATCACTTGCTCAAGGGGAGCACATCTTTTTGGATTTCAGTTTTGGATAACAATTTTGGATTTTTCTCATCAGTTTTGCCATAAATGCCAAAGAGGGAGATTGTTGGAATTCTACACTCTTATGAGAATAGTTGATGTTGTCATTGATGGCAACCAACTGGCATACACCGGCAAACACCGGCATGACAAGCACTTACATCGGCATCTAGATTACATCAGCAACAAGCATACTGACACTCAGGCTGACATGGGAATGAACTTTTGTTTATTTTAATATAATTATCTTTTGTAAAGTTGACTTGGTATATTGTAAAAGATTCATATATGTATGATATCTTATAGGTCATTTTGTAATAAGTAATGGTATGCTAGGTATGCGAAAGTGATAGAAGAATGATAACTTTTGTATAAGGTGATATATTGGACAATGAAGGTTTTGGTTGATGACCAAGCTTAAACTGGTACTGAACCTGGCATAGTAGATGTTGTTTTGAGTAGTACATTGCATTGGATTTAACCATCAATTTTGTAAGTCAGTGAGACTTCCATTTTGTAATTGAGTAGTGAGCTCTAGGCTGTTGGCCTCCCTACATGTACAAGCCCCTAATGTAAGTAGTATTTATTCATTGGCCAGTGAGTAAATGTTGTGGGTGACAAATCCCACCAATGTTTTTCTAACACTGAGTTTCCTCGCCAAAATATCTTGTGTTATGGTGTGTTTCTATGTTGTCTCTGCAATTTTTGTTTACTGCATTAATTATTGTTTACTGGTACATTGTTTTGCGTTGCAAAGTTATAAATAAGTTTAAATATACTACTAACCTGTTAGACACTAATTCAGCCCCCCCCCTCTCAGTGTCTTTGGGGTTGTCATTGAATCTAATAGTGTTCAGGTGAAAGATGTTACTTCTTGTCTGAATACCAGTTGCAATTTCCAAACTAGTCTTGTTAATGATTTTACATTTTCTATCTTTAAACTAAAGTTGATAACCCTTATCAACTAATTTACCAACACTCAAAAGATTATGCCTTAAACCTTCTACATAATAGACATTATTAATGTTATGCTTGCCATCCAAAGAAATAATACCTCTACCTTTGATAATACATGCCTTGTCATCTCCAAATCTGACTTGACCACCATTATATTCTTGCAGGGACCAAAATTTTCTTTTATCTCCAGTCATATGATGTGAGCATCCACTATAATTACTTATTCATCCTTATCTTCAACTTTTGCTTCTAGGGCCTTCTCTTCATTTTTGATAGCTGGTTCTGGTTGATCTTCTTTCAAAGCATAGAACACCCATTCCTTTCCATTTCCAAATCCATTACCAGAGTCTTCTATCGGTTCATCTCTTCCTCATCTACTATGTAGCATTGTATGTTTTTCTTGAACCTATATCTGTTTGGGTTAGGCTTAAAAGTTTTCTTAACTCTTTCCTCAAACCTTGCATTCCGTTCAGAACATCTAGATGCAAAATGACCAATCTTATTACATGAAAAACATTTAAAAGGTTCTTTTCCTTCATACTTCTAGTTGGACCTTTAGGTACTCTTCTAGCAAATAAGGCTTCAGGCTGCTCAAGCTCTTCATCTGCTTTCCTCATGTCTACCAATTATTTTTCTTATAGGGCTCTCTAATCACTTTTGCAGGTTCATGTTGATGATGATGCCTGAAAAGAAGGTTCAAACTTTACAACTCTAGAAGATCCAAATTCTTCAAGCTCAAAAACAAATAATTTCCCAATCAGAATGTCTCTATTGACTGAAGTGTTCGCCAATGTTCTTGTAGTCACATAAATCTGTCCAACTTAATTAAATGAATATTTGCTATTTATTTGATTAAAAATACACTAGCCATGAGTTAATTAATTAATATTTAATTAATTCATCTTCAAACATTCTCTTATTAATTAAATAAATTATTCAATTTATTTTAATTAATTCATTCAACCAAAATCACAAATCAATTAAATGAATAAATACTATTTATTTAATTTAACCCCCCTTTTTCCTCTTTTAAATAAATTAAATAAAACATTTATTTAAATCATTAAACCCCCCCCCACTTGCATTCTCCTAAAAATGCAACTTGCACACATTTATTGAAATGAATGAATTTTATTTTAATAAAAATCCTATTTTCCCTCACCCACCAAACCCACTTGCAGTTCTAATCTCCTTCTAGATTCTTCTAACCCCTTCCTGATTAGCCTAATCCTTTCCCTAGTTATTGTCACATTCCTAAGCAACTTGGAGTCACTTCTCAAAGACTTCAAAGTCTTTGAAAAGCATTTAATGATTTGTGTGTTCAACAATTTAACCTCCAAAGTCTTCCAAAACCACAAATGGCTCTTACATGACCATTAATGGCTCTTACATAACCATTTATGGTTAATTCAACTTGTCTCCTCAAGCATTTATTGCTTTGACCATGTTTATCCCTTTTGCCTTTGCACAAGAGTTTATCCATTGGATAAAAGCTTTATTCTTTGAATAAAGAATTTATTCATTCAATTAACCTTGACCTTAACTCCCAAGGTCATGTCAAGCATTTAATGCTTATTCCCTCTCCTCTCAACCTATCTTACATTGACACTTGTCATCTTGGGATTGGGTTGAAAGCCCTCACATGGATTGAAAATTATTCAATCCTGACCCTTGTTGAGATTGCTCAATCTCAACCATCTATTGCTCCATTTTTCCTATAAATAGAGCCCATTTCTTCATAGTCCAGATCTTGAAAACTTGTATGCATTTAAGCTATAGTGAATTCTAGAGAGCATTTAGCATAAACCACTAATATCTTGTCATTTTGGATAAAATAAATCATTTTAGCATCAATAGCATTTAGTATTAGCTTTTTTATTCACATTTAGAGCAAAATACTTCAATCTCAATCCTCCAAATGCATCCATAGTGCAAAAAGCTGCTGAGAGCTACACTATTTTGGAACTTGGAGAGGAGAGGAACAAAGGAGAAGAAACCAAGGCCATGTTAGGAGGCATTTGGAGATGCCTCATCATATTTATCTTCTTAGTTAGATGTTTTGTCATGCTTTTGATATCTCTTTTGATATGCCTATTTAGATTAGGCTTTGATTGATTAACACTAATGGTTTCTTGTGTGTTGTGTGTTATTTATCACACTAGAGGATCAACATAAGACAACCTTCACATGTCCATGGGGCACATATTGCTGGAATGTAATGCCTTTTGGTCTAAAGAATGTAGGAACTACCTATCAATGAGCAATGACCACCATCTTCCATGACATGATGCATACTATGATAAAAGATTATGTTGATGACTTACTAGCAAAATCACTCACTAGAGAAGGGCATTTCAATATATTAGATAAAATCTTTGATAGACTGGAACAATACCATGTTCGACTCAACCCAAAGAAATGTGTCTTTGGAGTAACCTCCGAGAAGCTTCTAGGATACATTGTCTCAAGCAAAGGTATTGAGGTTGACCCATGAAAGGTAAAAGCAAGCATGGACATGCCACCACCAAAGAATATCAGTCAGCTAAGGACATTACAAGGGTGGCTTCAATCCATCCGAAGATTCATTGCATAATTGGCTGATAAATGTCACCCATTCACACACCTGCTACACAAGAACATCCGCTTTCAATGGGATATCAAATGCCAGCAAGCATTCCAAATGCTCAAAGACTATCTCATGAATACACCATTGCTGATCCCACCAGATCCAAGTAGGCCTCTACTACTCTATATATCAGCAACAAGTATAGTATTAGGGGTACTATTGGCACAACATAATGCAGAAGGCAAAGAATGTGTTGTTTAATACATCTCTCGCACACTGGTTGGTTATGAACTCAATTACACACCTATTGAGCAAGCTTGCCTAGCAGTAATCTTAGCAGCCACTAAACTAAGGCACTATCTATTAACACACAAGGTACAACTCATTGCAAATATTGATCTACTCAAGTATATACTCAGCAAAGTAGCATTGACAGGCCACTTGGCCAAATGGGTGATGATTCTAAGTGAATTTGACATTAAGTATGTGGACCATAAAGCTATCAAAGGACAAGTTATTGTAGATCAGTTGGCTGATGCTCCAGTCATAGGCGATCGTCCTATCATTTCCAATTTTCTAGATGAAGAGATATTCATGATCATAATAGCACAACCATGGAAACTATACTTTGATGGTTCATACACTAGGCAAGGCACGAGAGCAGGCATTTTGTTTATCACACCTCAAGGTGATAGCATCCCAAAGTCTTACAGGCTCACATTTCCATGCACTAACAACATAGTAGAGTATGAGGCCTTGATCATAGGACTTAGGCTAGCCGTACAATAGAAATTACAAGAACTACAAGTACATGGTGACTCACAACTGGTCATTTGACAAGCAACAGATGAATATTAGACCAAGGATGATAAACTCATGCCATACAAGAAAATGGTGGATACTTTAAAAGCATCATTTCTTACTATCACCTTTGAGCAAATACCAAGAGATCAGAATCAAGCTGTTGATGCTGTGGCTACTATTGCATCTCTCCTAGATCTTCCACAAAATTCAACACGCTATGAGTTCTTGGTCAAATAGCTTTGGATCTCTACTTATGATATGCCTGAATCCAAGATGATATGTCATCTTGTCAGTTCTGAATCCCCATGGTATAGTGAGTTATACACCTATCTTTGCAATCACACCCTTCCTCCTAACCAATCGAATAACCAATGTAAAACCTTCATTCACCAAAATGCTCAATATACTATTATTGCTGAAACCCTATACTCATGTAGTCTTGATGGTACTCTTGTTTGATGTCCAGAACAAGATGAGATAACAAAGGCCTTGGAAGAGGTACATGAAGGAATTTGTGGGGCTCACTCAAGTGGTCCGTCACTAGCCAAGAAACTCTTGTGCAATGGATACTATTGGCCATCTATGGAAAAAGACTGGAAAAAGACTCCTACTACTTTGTCAGAAAATGCAGCAAATGTCAAGTTCATGGAGACCTGATACATGCACCGGCACAAGAATTGCAACCAATCACGACACCATGGCCTTTTTGTCAATGGGGACTTGACCTTGTGGGTAAAATCCATTCATCTTCATCCAACGGCCACAAATTCATTATTACCACCACTGAATACTTCACAAAGTGGATCGCAACTGTTCCACTTACCCAAGTCACCGGCAAGCAAATCGCTTCATTCATCCTCAATTACATCATCTGCCAGTATGGTGTATCCATGTCCATCATCATAGATTATGGGCTTCCTTTCAAAAATCAAGATGTCCGTGAACTTTGTGAGAAATTTCACATCTAGCACTGCTTTTCCACTCCCTATTACCCACAAGGAAATGGTCAAGCCAAAGCATCAAATAAAAACATATTAAGAATCCTCAAGAAGATAGTCAATGATGTCAGTCGTGATTGGCATGTTCAATTGAATCCAGCACTATGGGCATATCGAACTAGCATTCGAACCCCTACAGGCGCAACCCCCTACTCATTGGTCTATGTTGCAGAAGCAATTTTACCTATTGATGTCAAGATCCCATAACTATGAATTTCCTTGCACAATCTCATTGATGATGAAGCATATAGAGTATCCCATTTTTAGGACTTGGAGCTACTTGATGAGAAGTGAGAAGCTGCATACAACCACCTCAAAGCCTATATGTTGTCACTATACGAAATAAATCATCTTGGATAAAATAAATCATTTTAGCATCAATAGAATTTAGTATTAGCTTTTTTATTCACATTTAGGGCAAAATACTTCAATCTCAATCCTCCTTAAGCATCCATAGTGCAAAAAGCTACTGAGAGCTACACTATTTTGGAACTTGGAGAGGAGAGGAACAAAGGAGAAGAAACTAAGAGCATGTTAGGAGGCATTTGGAGATGCATCATCATATTTATCTTCTTAGTTAGATATTTTGTCATGCTTTTGGTATCTCTTTTGATATGCCTGTTTAGATTAGTTTTTGATTGATTAGCACTAATGGTTTCTTGTGTGTTGTGTGTTATTTATCATTAACTAACCTTGACCTTTTTGTAGAGCATCATTTCTTATCTCATTAATTGCAATTTCCTTCATCTTGTAAGTCGATGGAAGGGCTCTCAAGACTTTGGAAACTATTTCATCTTCACTTAGAAATCCTCCACAACATTGAATTCCCATAACAATCTCATTTACTCTTTCCATAAACACATTAATTCTTTTATTTTCTTCTATTTTCAAGTTTTCATACCTTACTTGATAACCATCAAGTTTAGCAATTTTGATAGTAGGGTCACCTTCATTCAGAGTTTGTAATTTTTCCCATATAACCTTAGCCGATGATTTGTCAGTCAATCCCATAATCTACTGATCAGTAAGTGCATACAATAGGGCTTCTCTAGCTGTGCAATCATTTTCAGTACTCTTGTCCATGTCTACAAGAGAAGGACTATCAGATGTCAGATCATAAGGTGTATATCCTTTCTCAGTGATCTCACAAATATCCTTACGAAGACATCTAAGATGAGTCTCCATTTGAATTTTCCATATCCCATAATTTGTTCCATCGAGCTTAGGGATTTCTCTTCTGAAAATAGTTGTCGATGGATTAGAAGTGTTAGCTACCATAGGATGTATCTCAAGTAGTTAAGCTTCTACAAAAGAGGACCAAAGCTCAGATACCAATTATTATAATAACTGGTGAACAATTGAGAGGGGGGTTGATTCATTTGTTAATAGATTATAACTTTTAATCCGCAATATAACCTTAAATAGATCAAGTACCGGTAAAGAACAAATAGATGTTGGTAGAAATAGATATCGATAAACAATACAATTTAGTAATTAACTAGATAATCAATGCAAAGCAACCATACCACATACCACCATGATTTGTATGTAGAAAACTTGGAAAGGGAAAAACCACAGTGGGAATCTTACTCACAGTCAAACGATAGTTCTGCAGAAAGTATGTGATACAATGAGGGGCCTGCACTAGCAGGAAGACACACTTCCTAGAGCGTACTGCTCATTAAAAAAGAGTCTCACTAACTACAGAGAGGCTACAACCTCCTCAAGATAAATGGACAACAATCCAATAGAGTGAACTACTAGAAATAACATCTACTATGCTTGATTACAATCCTAGTTAAGCTCAATGCCGAAGGACTAAATCTTCTTCTGAATCCAATTTGATCACCAATGATCGATCAACTCCTATGCCTGAATGATATTACAATATTCGCAAATTACATTCCTTGACCATGACCTTTCCAATAACCATGATAATTTTATAAAGAGTTTCTACCTCTTATTTATACAAACCCTAAGGCCTAAACCAATTAGGTCGGCCACCTAAAGATATTATAATAATTGTAGACACCTAAAATTGTCCAGTCTAATTAAATAAATATCTTTATTTATTTAATTATTTTAAGCCTAATTCTTCTATTAATTAAATAGATCTTTATTTATTAAATTAATTCATTTATCGTCTTCTAGCCTCATTTCTCATTTAAATAAATACATTTATTTATTTAAATTATCCTTTTTCTAAAATTAAATAAATACTCTTATTTATTTAATTGGTCCCATTTCTTCTATTAATTAAACAAATCTTTATTTATTTAATTAATTCGTTAGCCTTTTCTACCCATGACACATGTCATTCATCTCTTAATTCCTACACTACCTACCCTCTCATTATTTTCTTATTTCCTCTATTGACCCTCTAATCCTAGCCAACCATTTATCTCTTACACCTTTCAATCTTATCCCTCCATTTCTTATAGGGTCTTCTATATAAGGACATGCTTCCTTCATTATCAACCCTAATTAGCTAATCTGCTATTCAAATCCCCAACTATGCTTTCCAATTTTTCAGATGCGATCAAGCCTACTTGCAACCACATTTCCGTTCTTTGTTGAGCTCTTGTGCACACATAAAATCTAAGAGAAAATATATCAAGCAAGATCAATGGGGATAGGAAGAATTGAGATCAAAACCCTATTGGACATGTGATGGTATAATCTTTATGATTTGTTGATTTTCATTGTCTTAGATAATCTTCATATGTTATGGTGGATCTTTGTTGTTGTTAGGCTAGGGTTTCGTGGTTGAATTCATTTAGTCTTTCAACATTGTTGTTCCATTTTCACCATAAACATTTTGGCACGCCTCGTGGGACATGAATTTTTGTTAGATCTATATTTTTTGTAGGTTTTTCTAACCCAATATTGCTGTTTTGTAAAACAATTTGGAGAATAACCTTGTGTAGCTAGGGTTTTGGACATGAAATCAAGATCTTGGAGAGATTTGATCGAATCTCACAAATGGATTGGAAATTTTGCACCAAATGTTTTTGGTAGGTTGAAGACAGTATCAAGAGCTCTCAAAATAAAATTCAGATCTATTGGAGGATATTTTAATTTTTTATGAATTTTCATAAAAAAATAATTTTGAGAGCAAATGAGTGAATTTTTTAGATTTTCTTATATTTTTGGAAAACTCTCTAATTTATACAGATGATCTGTTCTTTGTGATTTTAATTTTGATGCAAAATATTTCCTAAAAAATTGGATACTCACTGTAGCAGAAGGAGCCAAACCTGTCAAGTAGAAGCTTCATAAGATGCATCCTTAGATTGCAGTGCTAGTCAAAATAGAACTCAAGAAACTCCTAGATGTTGGTTTCATTAGACCAATTGATTATGCAAATTGGATCTCCAACATTGTTCCTATTGGCAAACCAAAAGGGGGCATCCACATTTGTACTGACTTCAGAGATCTAAATAAGGCATGTCCTAAGGATGACTTCCCCCTACCAAATATCAACATCATAGTAGATCTGACAGTAGGACATGACATGCTTTCACTCATGGATGGCTTTTCAGGATACAATCAGATAAAGATCGCACCAGAGGATCAACATAAGACAACCTTCACATGTCCATGGGGCACATATTGCTGTAATGTAATGCCTTTCGGTCTAAAGAATGCAGGAACAATCTATCAATGAGCAATGACAACCATCTTTTAACACACAAGGTACAACTCATTGCAAATATTGATCTACTCAAGTATTTACTTAACAAAGCAGCATTGAGAGGCCGCTTGGCCAAATGGGTGATGATTCTAAGTGAATTTGACATCGAGTATGTGGACCATAAAGCTATCAAAGGACAAGTTATTCCAGATCAGTTGGTCGATGCTCCACTCATAGGCGATCATCCTCTCATTTCTAATTTTCCAGATGAAGAGATATTCATGATCACAACAACACAACTGTGGAAACTATACATTGATGGTTCATACACTAGGCATGGTTCAGGAGGAGGCATTCTGTTTATCACACCTCAAGGTGATAGCATACTGAAGTCTTATAGGCTCATATTTCCATGCACTAACAACATAGCAAATTATGAGGCCTTGATCACAGGACTTAGGTTAGCCGTACAATGGAAATTACAAGAACTACAAGTATATGGTGACTCACAACTGGTCATTCGACAAGCAACAGATGAATATCAGACCAAGGATGATAAACTCATGCCATACAAGCAAATGGTGGACACTTTAAAAGCATCATTTCTTACTATCACCTTTGAGCAGATACCAAGAGATGAGAATCGAGCCGTTGATGCTATGGCTGCTATTGCATCTCTCCTAGATCTTCCACAAAATTCAACATGCTATGAGTTCTTGGTCAAACAGCTTTGGATCTCTGCTTATGATATCCCTGAATCTGAGATGATATGTCATCTTGTCAATTTCGAATCCCCATGGTACGGTGAGTTATACACCTATCTCTGCAATCACACCCTTCCTCCTAACCAATCGAATAACCAACATAAAACCTTCATTCACCAAATTGCTCGATATACTATTATTGCTGAAACCTTATACCAATGTAGTCTTGATGGTACTCTTCTTCGATGTCTAGAACAAGATGAGATAACAAAGGCCTTGTAAGAGGTACATGAAGGAATTTGTGGGACTCACTCAAGTGGTCCATCACTAGCCAAGAAACTCCTGCGCAATCGATACTATTGGCCATCTATGGAAAAAGATTGGAAAAAGACTCCTACTACTTTGTCAAAAAATGCAACAAATGTCAAGTTCATGGAGACCTGATACATGCACCGGCACAAGAGTTGCAATCAATCATGACACCATGGTGTTTTTGTCAATGGGGACTTGAACTTGTGGGTAAAATCCATCCGTCTTCATCCAACGGCCACAAATTCATTATTACCACCACCGAATACTTCACAAAGTGGATCAAAGCTGTTCCACTTACCCACGTCACTAGCAAGTAGATCACCTCATTCATCCTTAATTACATCATCTGCCGATATGGTGTACCCATTTCCATCATCATGGATAATGGGCTTCCTTTCAAAAATCAAGATTTCCATGAACTTTGTGAGAAATTTCACATCTAGCACCGCTTTTCCACTCCCTATTACCCACAAGGCAATGGTCAGGCCGAAGCATTGAATAAAAACATATTAAGAATCCTCAAGAAGATAGTCAATGATGCTGGTCGTGATTGGCATGTTCAAATGAAAACAACACTATGGGCATATCGAACTAGCATTTGAACCCCTATAGGCACAACCCCCTACTCATTGGTCTATGTTGCAGAAGCTATTTTACCTATTGAGGTCAAGATCCCATCACTATGAATTTCCTTGCACAATCTCATTGATGATGAAGCATACAGAGTATCCTATCTTTAGGACTTGGAGCTACTTAATGAGAAGTGACAAGTTGCATACAACTACCTCAATTTGATTCAAGTTGCATACAGCCAAATGGTGGACACTTTAAAAGCCTCGTATGTTCAAGGTGGGTGATCTTGTTCTTTGAGAAAATCCTCATAACCAACCAAATAGAGAATATCAAGGAAAGTTTGAATTTAATTGGCTAGGGCCATATGTTGTCACTGTTGTATTTGGGTCTAGGGCATATCAGTTGGCTACTTCAGAAGGAGAACTACTCGTAGATCCAATCAACAGCATGCACCTCAAATGGTTTTATACCTAAGCTATACAGAGCATCAGGCTCCCTTGTATACTAGAAAAACAATCCAAAAACATTCCGGTAAATGTCCTGAAGAAAATATAAAAACATCAAAATAGTAAAGAAAAATCATGCATCCAAATGGTGAACAAACACTCTGGTCGCACCTTGCGTAAGTGCAATGGTGAAAACCTGGCAAACAGGTGCTATTCGTAAAGGCTATGGATCCATTATCTTTTAGGCTCGTTGCAATCACATTCATTACATACACACATCCATCCATCCAAACCATGGCTTGTTATTTGATCTGCAATCAGAGAAAGTACTTCATGTGTCTTGCATCTCGCTTTTTCATAGTCATGTCTAACTTGGGGGCAATGCCCTTAATCTAGTTGATGGAAGTGGATTCTACATTACTTGTGATTCATTGGGTTAAACATTCAAAACTATCTCACAAAATCCAAAAACATTCAAAACTATCTCACAAAATCCAAAAACATTCAAAACAATCATCAAAATACCAAAAACATTCAAAATCACAAAATCCAAAAACAACAGAAAACATCAAAAAATGAACAAAAACATGGCACCACATTGTACATACTCATCTGAGTAGATACCAAGCAAACATTGAACAAAATACTCGCACGATGATTCCTTCTCAATCAACCAAACAATCAACATAAACACTCAGACTGTCTTCAACAAGGATGCATCCTTCCTTATCTAAACAAAGACAAGATGACATTTTTTCTTTGACAAGAAAATTTTGTTTAAGCTATCAAATACTTGGTTGATTTGTGGGTTATTTATATAAGTTTCTTATAGCATTATTTGTATGTCTTCTGCATTCTTATTCTGATGAAGTTTTGGGGCATGTCTTAATGGTGTCTACGTGGGAAGTTCACTAAGCTACATGATCTTATGCAAAATGCAGTCATAGATCATTACGGCTTGCTGACTATAGTGTATACCTCGACCATATGAGCATGAACCATTACCAAGGATCCATATTCTTTATTCTTTATGTATATACTATTTGTTTGCAAGTACAATGCTCTTCCTTTGGTTTCTCCTACCTCATCCAAATTGGATAAAGGTTTTATCTCTTATTATGGTATGAACTTGTCTCAGGGTATGATCAACCTAAGATCAAGGAGGACAATCTAAGTCATGCCTAAACGGAGATGATCCTTGTCTATTCCACAAGCAATACTTTGGTTAACTTGACCCAATATATCAAGTTACTTGTATTCACTTGCTATATCAAAATCCATGTAAGGAATACTTAGGTCATCTTGAATCATTATGTCAAGATGCTTGTATTCTCTTCCAACATTTTAAAGCTCAATGATGAAAATAGAGCACTATGGATTGTCATTTCATCTCATTTATATATATTGCATTCCGTTGCATATCACCCATCCATTCACTCATTCATATATATAATTTGTATGCAAATATGAACAAGGTTAATGTGAACAGTTATGTGAAAATTAAGCTGGTCTTGGATACATCATCCATGCATCATACAAAGTCCAAAAAACCTTGCATTCCTCATGGTCATATCATCATTACATTTAGTTGCATTTTGCATTAAGTACATTCATGTCATTTTTAATTAAAATTGCATATAGTTCATTTAGTTTATTGACATTAGTCTTCATTAGTCATTTGCATCAATGCATAAATCATGAAGGATTAGATTCATTCATATGATCAAATTGTCCTTGATTGTATTAACTATTTACTATGCATTCATTTAGTGTCAGGTGTCAATTATCATTTTATCATTCTTTATCATCCTTTATCCTTTATCATTGCATACATTCACTTATCTATTCATTAATTAAAAGATGTATTCATTCATCCATTATTAAGTATCTTATTATGCTCATGTTAGGATTCATTTACATTGCATTCATTATCCTTTTTTAATTACATTAAGGTGCCTGATTACAATCCCAGTTAAGCTCAGTGCCAAAGGACTAAATCTTCTTCTGAATCCAATCTGATCACCAATGATCGATCAACTCCTATGCCTGAATGATATTACAATATTCGCACATTACATTCCTTGACCATGACCTTTCCAATAACCATGATAATTTTATAAAGAGTTTCTACCTCTGATTTATACAAACCCTAAGGCCTAAACCAATTAGTTCGACCACCTAGAGATATTATAATAATTGTAGACACCTAAAATTGTCCATTGTAATTAAATAAATATCTTTATTTATTTAATTATTTTAAGCCTAATTCTTCTATTAATTAAATAAATCTTTATTTATTAAATTAATTCATTTATCCTCTTCTAGCCTCATTTCTCATTTAAATAAATACATTTATTTATTTAAATTATCCTTTTTCTAAAATTAAATAAATACTCTTATTTATTTAATTGGTCCCATTTCTTCTATTAATTAAACAAATCTTTATTTATTTAATTAATTCATTAGCCTTTTCTACCCATGACACATGTCATTCATCTCTTAATTCCTACACTACCTACCCTCTCATTATTTTCTTATTTCCTCTATTGACCCTCTAATCCTAGCCAACCATTTATCTCTTACACCTTTCAATCTTATCCCTCCATTTCTTATAGTGTCTTCTATATAAGGACATGCTTCCTTCATTATCAACCCTAATTAGCTAATCCGCTATTCAAATCCCCAACTACGCTTTCAAATTTTTCAGATGTGATCAAGCCTACTTGCAACCACATTTCCATTCTTTGTTGAGCTCTTGTGCACACATAAAATCTAAGAGAAAATATATCAAGCAAGATCAATGGGGATAGGAAGAATGGAGATCAAAACCCTATTGGACATGTGATGGTATAATCTTTATGATTTGTCGATTTTCATTGTCTTAGATAATCTTCATATGTTATGGTGGATCTTTGTTGTTGTTAGGCTAGGGTTTTGTGGTTGAATTCATTTATTCTTTCAACATTGTTGTTTCCATTTTCACCATAAACATTTTGGCATGCCCCGTGGGACATGAATTTTTGTTAGATCTATGTTTTTTACAGGTTTTTCTAGCCCCATATTGTTGTTTTGTAAAACAATTTGGAGAATAACCTTGTGTAGCTAGGGTTTTGGACATGAAATCAAGATCTTGGAGAGATTTGATGCAATCTCACAAATGGAATGGAAATTTTGCACCAAATGTTTTTGGTAGGTTGAAGATAGTATCAAGAGCTCTCAAACCAAAATTTAGATCTATTGGAGAATATTTTAATTTTTTATGATTTTTCATAAAAAAATAATTTTGAGAGCAAATGAGTGAATTTTTTAGATTTTCTTATATTTTTGGAAAACTCTCCGATTTATACAAATGATCTGTTCTTTGTGATTTTAATTTTGATGCAAAATATTTCCTAAAAAAATGGATTTTTAAAAATTAGGGTTTTTCATTATTTTGATCAGATCTCACAAACTGGTTTGAATTGTGACATCAATTTTTTTTTTACAGGTCAAGAATAGTATTAGAAATTCTCAGTAAAAAAATCAGATTTTTTTGATTATATGTGAACTTTATATGAATTTTTTATGCATTTTCATAAATAATTAATTTTGAGAGAAAATTAGCGAATTTTTTGGATTTTGTTACATTTTTGGAAAGCTCTCAGAATTATACACAGGATCTGTTCTTTGTGATTTTAATTTTGATGCAAAATAATTCTTAAAAAATCAGATCTTTAAAAATTACGGTTTTGTATTATTTTGGTCATATCTCACAAACTGGTTGGAAATTTTGCAGGAATTTTTTTTATGTATGTTTGGAATGCTAGCAAGAGTTTCAAGTAAAAAAATTCAGATTTTTTGGATCAACGTTGCATTTTCTATGAAATTTTTATGATTTTCATAAAACATTAATTTTTGGAGCAAATTAGAAACTTTTTTGGATTTTCTTACATTTCTGGAAATCTCTTGAAATTTTTATAGGTGTTATGTTTTTTATGATGAAAAATGACACATGGAAAATCAAATCTTTGAATCTATCAAAAAAATGCATTGTTGAAGGCCCCTATTTCACAAAGTCTTTTAGATCTAAAATTTACCTAACTTGTGTGCTTGCAGGAGGGGTATTATTCCAAAACTACTAACAAATATTTGCATAATTTTGGCAAGGGTTTTTTATCTTCATTTGTGTGCCTTGTTTTCATAGATTAGCAAACACTTTAATTGGTGCACTAAAATTGAACCATTGTCTTTTGTGTCTTGAGCAATAGGCTCTTTTTGTTTAATCTCTAGAGGGCTTGTCTCCCTGTATGGTCATTAGGAACACTAGTGAGGAGAGAACAACCCAAGTGGTAGCAAGGAAAACCCACCTCTTTCAAACCACTATAAATCATTATATCCATGGTGAAAGCAATGGGCAATGAGTGTTGATTAGTTCATACTGACACAATGTCTCCCCATAAACCCGTTTGATCAAATTTATTTGATTAGTTGTAGGGCATAACCCCTATTGGTTGGGAGCCTTCTATATTTACAGAGCTGAAAGTGCTGCATGTATGGCCACATGAGCGGATGCCCTTACTAGCACCTTTTTTGTTTTAGAAAGCCAAAATCCTTCTAGTTGTTGGGGCAGGAGGTCAAACCTCTAGAGTGGCCCACACACATACGATGCTTAGTAGAGATACAAAGTTCATCATGAGGAGTTTTCATGGGGACTAGTGCTTGGCTGCCCTAAAGAAGTGAGAGCCAAGGGTGGAGCCAATGGGGTCAAGCATCTAAGTATCCGCTCTAAATATTGTAGCCTCGGGGGAAACCCCATGTGGATCAACAACTATTATCCTGGCCAACAATAAGAATTGTGCTTGTATTCTTTTAAAAATTCAAACATTCAAGATCAAACATCAAAACATTGTGTCTTTTGTGTCTTCAATTGTATGCAAAACATTTTTCTACATCAAACAACACACTTTTCTTTGAGTCATTTTGAGTCCAAACACTTGCAAACATTGAGTCCTCATCAACATTGTGTCCTCTTGTCACAAAAAATAGTCAAACAAATTCAGATTTGGTCACAACAAACAACTTCACAAATTGAAAAAATTGTACTCATATTTTAGAAACCACGTTTGTGAAGTATACAGACATGTCTGTGTTCAAAATTGGAAAAATTTACAGTCCAACAAACAAGAGTAGTTAGTTTCAAACTTATTGAGCTCCCTAAGTTATTTCTTTCGATTTTTGTCTAGAATTTAGCCTATTTCTAGGTCTCACAAAGTCCATCATTGCTTTACACATTGTATACATTCACATTTGTCTAAACTTGAGTCAAAAGGTCACTTGCTTGTCCTCATCTTACTTTATCATCACACTACATACAACAACATTTTTCTAAGTGGTCCCTCATCAAGGTCTATCACCTTTGGGTCTCATTTGGTCTTACTTAAAGTCAAGGTCAACTTACCTCATCAAGAGAAATTATCATCTCTTTGGAAGTCATACCTACTCTACTACATACATACATGGTCTTACACTTTTGACATTGAAAGTACACTTTAGATTCATTTACATTCCATCCAACTCTTGGTCTTCCATACTCTTTCCATTTTCATCTAGTCTCACACATCTTGGTCAAGACCTAGTTCATGGTTGAAACCCGTTACCAAAAATCTAGGAGAGAAGATAAAGAGGCTCAAGAGTCCGCAAACATGAGTGCCTATGAGTATGACAATGATGTCTTTTTCAATTTTGATCATACCACATTACTTGACATGGATGCTTATAAAAACATTCAAAATATTGAGAACATGGATAACACAAACAACAATGATATGCACAATGACAATATGGACAACTTTTCCATACATTCAGTAGAAGTGGAAGACTCCATTACAGATACCCATTTTAATTGACTGGTTGAAGAAATAATGAGAAGAGATAGGTAGTATTTTTTACAAGTAATGGTGCAAAGTGGAGCCAAGATTCCTCATGATTTTGACATGTCTCAAATAATGGAACATCGACCTTTGCAACAACCTCACCTTAACATGGATGAAAGGAGGCCTACTAGTGGAGGCAATAGAGGACCACATATGGTTCCTGAATCACCATCATCTTTGTTTCAAAAACCTGAGGTCCCACATACACATGGTCAAGCATATGATACTCAGCTTCGCAGACCATTATGGAAGTCTTATGCAAAAAAATATACTCAATCACATGCCAATGCTAAAGACCAACCACCAAAGCAATTGGATATCCAAAGGCATGATCAAAATTTGCATAGAAGGAAACGCCGTGTCAAATTTGGGGGCAACACATTAGAACAAACTCATGACATGCCTGTAGAGTATGGTATACATGGACAAAACAAATAATCCATTCCTCATCATGACTCTATGCCAAGTGATCTATATATGTTGTTGTTCTCAAAAATGAGAAACCCAAGTTCACCTACAATCAATCTATGAAATGGCCAAATTCAATCTATGAAATACTTCAGGGCTTGGACAACATAAGAAGGATAACAATCCTTCTACTCTTTAAGCTCTGCAAAACCTAGGTAGGTATACCTTTGATGCATTAAATCAGACCCATTACACTCATAACAACATCAACCAAAATAGATAGATCGCATAAGGGCTCAATGACAAGGAGGTTACTGCAGATGGGCTAGATATACATTGATATCTCAGTTAGATTGGAGCATGAGATAGGTGAAACAAACTTAACCTACAACATAAAAGTAAAAGGATATTTGATTATTAAAACTCTCCGAGAATCACCAGAATCTGCAAGATCAGTGCCTTATCCAAGGGCATGGAGTCATACATTAATTTGCAAATGAAAACCTCTATTCCAAATCCAATTTATTGAGAAAAATTTGTAATTCCCCTACCCTAGTCGGCCTTGTAAAACCTGTTTGACCTTGGTTGACTTCCTATGTGGCATTCTTGAATGGTTGATTAACTGTGATGTAATGTTGTAGATTAGATAATATAAATAATTGTGCATACCTATTATTGTGCTTTTGCATTGATTCTTGTGTAAATGTATTGTTCCCTAATTCTTGTTATAAATCTGAAGCTAATGCCTTCATTGAATATGTATATATATGTATGGTTGTGTGACTCATGGTTGCAGGAGATTGCAGGTACTATACTACCTAGGTGCAAGGTTTATCTCCATCAGGATTAGCAGGGTTGAGTATACCTCCTTCATCCTTAGAATTTGGATTAGGGGTTTATAAAACTCTCATCTTGCCTTAGCCATGATCAGGTGAGCGTCGTGTGTGGTCCGTCGGGCTCCTTTTTCATTTGGGTTGCGTGTCATGTGATTGGTGGACTTTCTTGGTTTGCATGCCTTGCGTGTGGTAAATGGAGTATTCTATCCTAAGTATTTAATTTAATTTAATGTGTTAATTTATGCATTTTTAATTGAGAAATCAAAATAAATAGGTTTCTTTTAGGTGATTAATCATTAATTAAAAAGATCACTTTATTTATGTTGTAGCGAATTTAATTTAATGGTTAATTTTAAATAATGAATTTAATTAGTTTATGTGTTTTAAAAAGGAAATATTTAAAGTTATTTGAAATATAATTAATTTAACCTCTTTTGCATTTTGGAAAAGAAAGGTTAATTTTACTTATTTAAGGAAATCAATTTTTTATTAGAAAAGCAAGTTTAAATTATAAGTAAATTTGATATAGTGTGAAAGATTGATTTTGGGAATTAATTTAATTAAAATATTTTACCCTTGTCAATATTGCAAAATATAAATGTTGGCCTAATTAATATCGAGAAATTAAAATTAAATAAGAGAGAAGCTTTTTAATTAGAAAATCAAGTTAAATTAATTGAATAGTTGTAAAAGAATTATTATTTCCTTTTTATTTAAAAGTGCTTAAATTTCAAAATTAGAAATTACATGAGGGAGAGAAAAGCATTTTAGATTTAGTTAAAACAAAATAAAACAAAATGCACTTTTATTGAATACTTTATTTATCGGACAATATTTGGGGGGAAAACCTAAAAATGTTTAGGTTGCACATATATATATTTTTTCTAAATGATTTTATTTGGGGAGTTCACGGGAAGGAGGCGACAGTCTGTGGAAAGAAGAAATTTTTTTATGCATGTTTGGGAAATAAGGATCTGGAGCTTGGAGGTTGGGCTCTGCAACAAAACTCTTTCAGGATTGCGTATGGAGGTAGGGTTTTGATTATCTTCTTACTTGCCAAAGAATCTTACTATTTGGTTTTGAAAGAACAGTGCTGGTCATTGAAAAATCTTACAAATTAATTGTAGATTTATGTTGGATTTGGGATTTAAAAACTATGCATTTTGCTTGAAAAATTATTGATTATTTGAATGGTTATTTATAATAGATTTGCTAAATTAGTAATCCATGGGGTTTCAAAAGTAAATTGGGTTTTTTTTAAGTCTCTAGGTGAGACTGTGGGAAATATACAGATTTAAGTTTTATTTTTGTTTTTATTTCAGCCTCTTGGTGAAACTCTGGAAAATATTTAGATTGGCATTTATTTTGGTTTTCATTTCAGCCTCTGGGGGTAACTGTGGAAAATATACAGTCTCTGTCTGAAACTGCATTTCTTTATTTTGGGGTTTGTATTGTATTTAAGAGCTTAAAAAAAAAAAATAATGTTGTGATTTTATTTGAATCTATTTTCTCAAAGTGCTGGAGATGAGATTTTAACAATCTCTATTTTCTTTTTAGAGATTCCATTAATCTTTGTATTCATTTCTATTTTTTTTTAAAGAAAGAAAATAATTTTAAATTTAAAAAAAATAATAATAAAATAATTTTTTTTTTGAATCCCCACATGGCTGGGAGGTAGCGGGCTACCAAGGGTAGCAATTGCTACCAGTTGGTAGCAGCGCTACCAATGGTAGCGAACTGCTACCAAATGGTAGCAGCGCTACCAAAGGTAGCGGCCTGCTACCATTTGGTAGCAGCGCTACCAATGGTAGCGTGGGCTACCAAGGGGGCCCACGTGGGTATCCCGCCCCTTCCTTTTTGAAATTTAGAATTTAAAAAAAAAAAAATTTATTGTTAAAAAAAATAATAATAATGATATGTTATTAAATTAAAAAGTAATTTTAAATGGAGTTTTAATTATTTAAATTTAGTTTTTTATTTAATATTATTTAATTATAGTATTAAATAATGTTTGGATTTTAGATAATTGATATTTAGGTAATCCATACTTTAATACATATTATTAAATAGATATTGATTGTGTTGAACTCTGGTTAAAATATGTTATTAACATATATTAAGTATTAATTGTGGATTAATGTGGATTTTAAATTAAAGATAATTTAGAAAATCCATGTATAAATATATATAATTAATGTAATATTGAATGTGGGATTCCCTTGTAGCAAATATTGTCAGCGTATTAACCATTAGTGCTCAGACGTTAATTCTATTTAGCTAGATATATTGGTATATACATATATATGCTAATTCATATTTTTCAGGTGGTGTATTTATGTTAAATATATGCAAGGGAATTTTATTTCATTGGGAAATGTCTTCTCCATTTCGATAATTATGTTTAATGCATAATTTTCTTTTGTTAAGGATAAAATTTGTGTAGTTAGAAAGGGGTCTCGAGTATTGTTCTAAACCAGTATGTCATTGACGTTTATTTAAGGATTAAATAACATATTTAGACGAATAATGCTAACATTCATGTGAACTTGGTTGGAAAACTTGTAGAGATGTATTTAGTGACCGAAGTGCTCATTTGTATATTAGTTGTGTTCGCCTAAAAGGAAGAAATGTAAATGACATGAACCTTATATAATCTTAACCTAAATTTATTGCCAGAGGGGTCTTGCAGTTGAGCAGACCCAGAGATGTAGCCCTCTAGGGGTGAACTCTGAGATCATTTCTATGTTATGTGATGCTTTTGTCTCTCTTGTTTCATTCTTAGTGCTAGTATGTATGGATGTATTTTGTAAGTGTGTAATGGGAATTAGATGAAGTTAAATTTAGAATGTAGGTATATAGTCCCCTTATTAAACATGGTAATTATGATCATAAAAGATTGTAGATATGAATATGAAAAGTATTTTGTTAATGTTAATGAAAAGAAGTAAGCATGGGAGGAAACTCACTAGGTTGTAATTAATGGATTAACTTGTCATAAAGCATGAAATTTGAACGTAATGAATGGATATCAATTATGGAATTAACTTGTCATAATACCTAAATGGTAAATCTAATGGATGAACTTCTATTAGTTACTCACCTTTTTATCTTAACAAATGAACCTCATCATAATAGCTATAATTAAACAAAAAAGGGGAAACTCATTTAGCTATTTATATTTCAATCTTAATAAATGAGCCACATCATATTAACTCTATCTTAGCTATAATGGGTGAACTCATCGAGTTACTTATATTTTAACCCCAATGGATGATCTCCATTATGTTATTTACATATTTAATCCTTAATGAATGAATTTCATCTTATTAGCTATATTTAAATTAATTGGATGAACTCATGTGGTTATATTACATTTACACCTTAATGAATGAACCCATTAGGCTATTTACATTTTATCCTCTATAAATGTACTATGACTTATTATTTAGTTATGTTCTAACCCTAATGGATGAACCTCGTTATGTTAGTTTACATTTTAAAACCTAATAAAAGAATCTCCTCTTATTAGTCATAATTTAACTATAAAGGATGAACTAATTTGGTTGTTTACTTTTAAACCTAAATAAATAAACCTCGATATATTGGTTACATCGTATCTAAAATGGATGGATTCATCAAGTTAACCATACTTAAACCTTAATGGGTGAATTATTAAGTTAACTATGTTTTAACTTCATTGGGTAAAATCCCTCTTGTTAGCCACTTCTGCGATCATAATAGATGAACTCTTCATAATCTCTATAATGTTAATTCACTGAACAAATCATATCCATGTTCCAAGTAATAACATGTAATTAAGTTATTCAGTTTAATTAGATCTAATGTCGTGAGTTGAGTTAGGTGTTAAGTTACGTAATCACGTTGGGAAAATCCTTAGGTTTGTTTAGTCTTCCGCTGTGTTATCTAAGTATTAGATAACTCCAATATATCTTAATGTTGTGACTTAATATTAACACTCTTATTATTATTATTAAAAAAAAATATTTACACTCCATTTGAGTGTTTTAGCTTTAACCCTTTGGGGTTTCCTGGCGGGGCATTACAAAATATCCCTATATTAATGCCTAAAATGAATACATTCTAAACTCAAATAGAGGATCATACATATCCAGACATTATCCTGAATCCAAAATGATTATTTATAGAATTTAAACTCTTCCTTGAAGAGTACCTAAGAAAAACCATTACACTCTCACTTTGAGAGGACAAACCCAAACTCCCTTGAAGACTGGATTTATTGAAAATAAGAGAATGCCTAAAGACAATCCAATAAACTATATATATGCCCTACATATATGTGACCTCCAACAGAAAGCATCTAGAATAAGAAGATACTCTATTATTTGAAAGAAGACATTACACTGTACAAACTTGGAAAAACATAGAATTAGAAGCCAAGATTATGGAGCCTTTCTCACAAAAATTTGGAACCCCTTACAAAATGAGAAGACTCTCAAATAAGAAGGAAGGGAAGACAAAATCAGATTTCATTCCCTTGACAATGGTAACAGCCCTATCTTTCAGCATTAACCGCTCACACACTTGGGCTGCAAAAAAATCTAATGTTTCTGACAAACTAAAAAATCCTTCTAAAATCTTGAGGAAACTTCTCTCAAAATATCTGATATTTGTTAAAACTAACTACAGAAATCAATTCCTCATTCGGAGAGCTTTCCAATAGTATATAATGCTTGCATATTTGGGTAAAAAATAACCCTCGGATGAATTAATCACTCATGCAGATCCATCATTTAGAATTTTTTGAATTTCCACTATAGTCTAAACTATATGATTAATTTTAATTTTTACTCCATTTTCCATCTACATTCCTTCATTTGGCACCCTGTGATTCACTTGCAGATCCACTGGGATGACACCTCATCAGCTGCTGGAACACCACCTCACCAGTCGCCATGTCACAAGGGATAACTAGCGAGCATCTTCATCTTGTGGTATAGCGATAATCATTGACCCTCCTCGAACCTACTCGATCTTTAATATGTTAGATGCTCACCTATCGAGCCCACCATCTAGTCGCCAAGTCACGATGGTTAACCGTCGAGCATTTTCACATTGCGGTATAGAGACAGTCTTCGGATCATCTCAAACTTGTATGCTCGTTAGCTCACCTTTCTACTATAAAATTTGGCTACCTCAGGATGCATGCGTGCACGTGGGGTCCACCAGATTGATGAGCTAGCTCCTTGTCAAAACCCCTTAAGCTTTCACACTTTACTTACATGTAACTTTGTATTTAAATACAAAACCTCTCCTCCCCACCACCAATGTGGGATAAATGGTTTTGCTTGGCACTTGCATTTGCTTAAAAATTTTCTGAATCTTTCCTCTGTCTGTAACCATGTGAAAGAGGGAGTATGCTGGCAGGGCTCATGGGTTTTCAGATTTACAACTGACAATACATTTTCTTATTTCATTGGCCTCGAAACACAACACCATCTGCATTTGTTAAAAACTTTTTAAAGGCATTTACATTGGTTTGAAAATTTCTATGGCCTTCCTAGCCAATTGCCATGCAGGGAGGATTTGACATTTATACCTACCAAATGCATTTGTTTGAAATATTTCCATATCTGCAACTCACATGAGGGAGAGCTGGCCATTTTGCCTGTCAACTACATTTGGTAGAAATTTTTAAGAAAAAATAACCATTTCTAACTACCACATGAAGAGGAGGCAACACCTACTAATTTCATTTGCTTGAAGGTTGAAATGCCTTTCATTTTCCATGCAGGGAGGATGTTGGCATTAAGCTTGCCAATAGCATTTGCTAGAAGTTTAAAATCTTTTACCACCATTCCATATGCAGGGAGGATTGTTTTACCTACCAATGCATTGGTTGAAAATTTCTAAATGCCCTTTTCATGCCATTCTCTAGCTCATGCACCACATAGAGAAGGGTGAAAATGGCAACAACTACCATTTCAATTTGCTTGAAACTTTTAACGCCCTCTAAACATTCAGTTTATAGCCCACGACAGGGAGGATTTGGCAAAGGTCATGGAACTTAAGTTTACACATGCTAATATGCATTTACCTGAAGCTTTTAACATCCACATAGGCAAGGAGAATGTCTTGGCAAGGGTCACATTGGTTTGAGCTTTACACCATGCCAAAATGGGGGGTTTTACACTTGCCAAATGAATTTACTTGGAAGTTTCATTGCTCTGGGAGTAGTTGGGTGCATTGCCTGGGTACATAGCATCTACAGAAAATTTAATGTTTTACCCTTAATACCACATAGCAGGGGAAGATGCTGGCAAGGGGTGTGTTGAACTGGCTTTACATCTACCAATCTGAATTTGCATCAAAGTTTCATTGCCTTAGTCACATGCCATTTCTCATTTCAGCTTCTTCCCTTAGCTTCATTGAAATCTTGTGAATAGTATTGGTGCTTATGAGTCCTCTTGTTTTTGTCATGCCCAATCTTTAGGGCAAGAACAGGATAATTTTTTTTGTTTAAAATCACAACTCGAAACATATAAATTTTGCAAATATGAAATGCTCTAGTAAGTTTTCATCTTGACTATATTTAGAATTAACTCTAATTGCTATCTTAAGTAAGCGAAATTAAATTTAATTAATGTGTAATAATAGTTTTCCAAAGAAATTATTATTGCCTCAACGATTTTAATCACTTAATTAAAATTTTCTAAAAAGTTTGGTGAAGGAATTATTAAACTTCAGTAATCGATAAATGCTTTAAGCAACTAACTAAATTAGTCCTAGCACTTTGTTTATAAATGTCTATATTTTCTTTTTAGTCGTTAATTGAAATGTGTTCAAATTAAATCAACATAAACATCATTTAATTTTCATAATGAATGTTGTCCTATAAAGTTTAAATATTTCCCATAACCAAAATAATCTTACCCAATTAATTATAAAGTTTCTAAAAGATTAACTTCAAAGTATTTTAAATTTAAACATATTGTTTTAAAATAAAACCATATGTTTATAAAACATATATGAAGTGTAAAACACCTAGTTAAAAATTTGATCTACCATTTGCCCTTAAACAACATTATTACTAAATGTCTAAATTAAAATAAACATTAATATATATAATAAATTATAAAAATTCTTTAATATATATAATTAAATTATATATATTTTTCCTTAAACAAATAATGTTACGATTTACCCAATTCGCTCATATTATATTAAATCTCTCTCTCTCTCTCTCTCTCTCTCTCTCTCTCTCTCTATATATATATATATATATATATATATATATATTTATACATACATATGTATATATATATATATATGTATATATTTATACATACATATGTATATATATATATGTATATATCTATACATATATGTATATATATTTATACATATATATTTATATATACATATATATATATATACATATACGGCGGGGGGAGGAGAGGCAGAGGTGGGCACAGCTCACTGTGCAAACCATAGTGGCAGCAACCACTATGGTCGCCCACAGTGGCAGCCCTCAGGCCATCCACTGTGGTTGCCCATAGTGGCGGTCGGCCGTGTCGACCACTATGTTAAGCACAGTGGTTCGACATCCGCCATCCACTATGTTTAACACAGTGGCTTGGCCCTGGTTCGGCCCAAAACCCTCCTTTGCCATTTTTTTTTAAAAGGTTTTAAAAAAATAATTTTTTTCTTTGTTTAATTAAAATGTATTAAAATATAATATATATATATATAACTATTTATATATATAAATATATTATATATATAAGTATATATATTTTTGTATATATATATATATAATTATATATTTATATATATTTTTATATATAAATATATTGTATATACAAATGTATTTTAAATATAAGTATATATTTATATACATTTGATTCATAAGGAAAAATTAGAGCTAACATTACTAAGCATTTAATTTATATATTTTTTTTAGCTTTTAAAATAGATTGATAACAAAATTCTGAATTAAACCCATGTATATTTTTTTTTGAAAAACAAAAATACCTTGTTGCTAAATCATAGATGTACTATGTTAACCTTAGATTCATTTTTTGCATAAAGTAAATGACAGAATTAAATAATTTTATACAACAACTATAAAAATATATTTTTATTTAAGATAGAAAATATTAAAATGAATCTTTAAAGTTGACTATAATATTTAGATCTTCTTTTCTGCAAGTAAATAAAATGACATATTTAAATAAACTAAAACTACACTTCCACGAATAGATCTAATTGTTTTATTTCCATCCTTCTACATGCATGCTAAACTATTTCATTAATTTCCTATTTTATTTCCTAAGCTTAAAGGAGCAAATTAAAATTTCTTGCTTTTCAAAATAATATATACTAAACAAATATTTATTTCAAAACTTTAAGAACTAAATCCAAAATATTCAATTCATTTCTGCAATATAACATAATGAAACATTACATTTCTTTAAAGTGCATTTAAAAGACACTATCGTCACTTTACAATAGGGTCTCTCATTTCTAATAAATGAGAAAAATAATAAATACATTTTCAATTATTTTCTACAACAATTAACTCCAGCCACATCTACTTGTCCTAAATCTTTCTTCCAACAACCTACAAGTAAAATCATAGGCTATGACCACGGAGTACTCACCTCCTAGCCTAGGCTAACTAGTAGCCACCCCCGAGCTTGGAGAACCAATCCCTAGATAGGTTACACACATGCAAACACAATAAATAATGGAAACCAATCAAAAACACATTCCCATCCCAGGGCTACACTGCACCACACAATGTGATGTCTATACATGGGTGGTAGTGGACCAAATACCCTGAGGAGACTGCAAGAATGGTAAAACTCAAGGCCACCTCATGGAAATCAATGATAAATCATAAGTATAATAACCCCACATCCTTATGCCCTCAAAGGCATTCATGCCTTATTTCCCTCCTTATGAGCCCCAAATGCATAAACAAGCCATGCAACAAGGGTCACATTATCCCTTGTGATCACTCTCATAATGAGAGCCTCTCACTAGAGGGTTTTCAAACTTCTACCACCCATAAGACCATCCTCTCTCCCAAGAGTAGGAGGCCTTGGTTACTCCCAAAACACATAATGTACTCAAGAATAAAATGTAGAACACAAAGTAAATTTTCACAAGAGAAAAATGCAAGAAACTAGCCTTTTCACACAAGCAAATCTTTTCAACATAACATGCAATACAAAAACAATGCAAGAGAAATTTAACCAACCTTCAACTACCCAAAGGTATGTTAGATTAGTTGAGGATGAGCAGCCCAATTCCACAATTTACTTGATCTCTACACTTAGCCAAATTCCTATTCGAAAAACCCTTTTCAAAATTGCCTTGTCTCCAAAAATGGAGAGTGGGTGATTACCCACAAAATCTCTAATTCTTTCTTAAGAAGACCTTAGTGAGAGTTCTCACAAGTTAATAAAACTAACAAGGAAAGGTAGGAGAGAATGGGAAAGGGATCTCACATCCAAAAAGGAAAATTACTAACCTAGATGATGCCTTCTAATTTCAATTTTCGCACATCTTAGAAAAGTCCCTTTGTAAGGTGTCTAAATGGTCACATGGGAGTTGGTACATGCCTAAAATTACTCCTAACCCCTAGGTATACCTTATGGGCTTTAGGAAACACTTTTAATCTACCCCTAGGTATCCATTTAACCCCTTCTAAACCCCTCTAAAGTTAATTTTCGGGTCAAACCTAAGTTGACCTCCCCAAAGATTCTCTTCCCAAGGCAAATATGGAATCACATTAAATTAATAGAAAAAGCTATGGTTAAACAACTCCCTCCAAGAGACAATTCAAAAATCAAAACATAAATCAACACATGTGTCAAGTGACACAATAAAAATACTTATACAAAATTACTCATGAAATTTTGTCTCTTGTTGGATTTACATAATTATAACGAAATTCAATTTAACATACATGCAACATTCAGTTTCACAAATAAAATACAATACAAACAGGGTGTTGTCTCTCAAAATAGACAAACCTTGGTTTTACAAACATACATAGGTCTAGGTTTTGTTCTGCATAATATTTCCATGGTCACATGGATAGTTTTTCCTGCACAACTCAATTACACATTAGTAATTTCAAATAACCTCATATAATTTTAAACACAAGAATAAGAATACACATCAAACACTCTGCATATAATTGGCATTAAATGAATCAATGTATCTAATATCCAAATAAATCCACATAAGCAATTATCATAATCTTCATAATTTGACCTATACAAAAAACATGCATCTTATTTCTATCATCATAGTAAAGTCCTGCAAATCCAATAATGACATGCACTATCTCAAATTCATCCTATTCTAGAATCACATAGAGTTCTATATCATAAGCATATAAATGAAGCATCAACATATAGCAATGTTATCCAAATCATGGAATCATATAAGTTCTAAATCCATAATGCATAAAAATAAAGCATCCATAATAGTCTCAACATAAAAATCACTGAAATGCTAGGCTGAGTTGAGGTAAGGCCTCACAGTTTTGTAAAAATAGTCATAGTCAAGTAAGAAATCCAACTCTTGTATGGTTACCTCAATTACATTGGACTCATTCCATACTTCCCCTTTATACTTAAATCATATAAACATATGATTTAAAATAACAATTTAAACCTTGATTTGAAAGACATCGTGAAGCTACTAGTCAGGTCAGGCCCCAAAGTGGGCTTAGCTAAAGAAAATTTCATTTTCATTCAACTGAACCTTGAAATTCCTCAGGCACCTTGAACATACCTTTGGAGTTGATCGACACAATTTTTTTATCACTGGACTGAGTTTTGCAACTCACTAGCAACTGTGCCACACTTTTGCATTTAAACCCAAAGATGCAATTTTAAAAGTGGTCAGAACACCTTTCTGGACTTCACAAATTGATAGGCGCATTCTTTGATATATGGGCATTCACTCTGCCAAACCATTTTTCAAGATGAATCCTAGGTGAAGAAATATTAATGGTCAAAGATGATCAAATGGCTTTGTTAGCATTTGAACCTGATAAAATCAAAGTGCATGGACCATAAAGTGCACACATTAAAAATATCAAATGGTCTCTGCGGATCCCCAAATCTAGAGCATAGATACCTTGAAGTATAGAGAAGACCATGGAATGTTTAGTTTGATCAGGAAGATGATAGGGTGCAAATGGTGAGCTCATGGAAATGGAAACTTTAATAGATGCAATAACGAAAGTACAAAAAACTGAACAAAATGTCTCAAGAAACCATCTTGGAAAACTGATCAAACGGATTGGCAGGAGCTTGAAACTGGAAACATAACTTGTCTTTCATACTAGTAGTAGCTTGTAATAGACATCCTAACATGACATTAACTAGCACAACCTTTAGACATGTTTAAAGTGGTACTCTAACTGGCTGTTAAAATAGGGAATTATACAAAAATACAAACTGCAAATGAATTGAGCTTGCCAGGCTGAGCAAATGGATTTGTAAAGACTTGAAACTTGGCATGTGGACTCAGCTATATGCATAAAATTCAATGCACTTTTAAATTAAACATGATGATCAACTAGGAAAAATTTATAGGCGCTCAAAGTAGGCCACTTAATAAAATCTAAAATTGTGCATAGAACAACTTTCAGTCCACCCCTAGAAATGGGTACTTGATAAACTGATCCAAACTGAATTCTAAAAGTTGTTGATCAATGCATAGGATAAATGAAGGGTGTAGGACCCATTTCCCAAGCCTTACTCCTTGACAATCAAGTGGCCTTATTTCACCCTTCTTCAAACTACGCCACTTCGGTTGATTCACTAAGTATTCATTTGAAAGTGTAGAGAATTTTTTTGAAATGGGCCTCTCAAAATACTTAAATTTTATGAGTCCCAATAGTGGCTTTGACTGGGGTTGGTTGATTGCAAGATCAACACAAGAATCTAGAATCTTTGGTAGAGCACACTGCCCAAAAACAAATCACTTCTCTTCTTCTAAAAAACAAGGGCTCCTTATTCAAAACCACACAACTGAAAGCAAAGCGACTATACAATATAGAATTTTATTTACATATGGCCCCAAGCCATCAAAATCGAATCAATGCTTCCCTCTATCAAACACATGATTCTCATTTCCATGAACTAAAGGTAAGCTCAAACTTTCACTGTCATCCACCTAATCAATCACACTTCCACTTCTAATCAGCATATCATACAAAGAAAAATCAGCATACTAGTAATCACCAAACAATTGGAAATCAAACAAATGTTGAGAGTGTTGATCACTATGTGACATATAACTATCATATTATTTACAATTAACTCCCTATTGAACATAAAAGTAATCCAACTCCCTTTGAAAGCTAGCAACATCAGGTACATGTTCATTGCTAGTTTGCATAAATGGAAAACACTCATACATAATACTAGCTTGCAAACTAGAGAGAAACATTTCTATATAAAATTATTGCACTTCAATATGCTCATCACAATTTCTATTAGCCTCTTGCAAACATGAAATTGTATCATCACTTGTCAATGGTTCATTTGCCACTTGCAAATCTGGGAAAGTTACTTCAGATTTATCATTCCTTTTAAGAGCAAGATCCACATAATGCATGTTAAATTATGAGTTCATATTAGCATATGAATCTACATCATCACACCTATCAACCGTATATACATTTTCATCTCGTCCACTTTTCAAATCAAATGTAGGAAAAGAATCAATAGCATAAGTATCATACTTCACACCCTCAAAAATATCATTAGTATCAAAATGTATATCGATTGGGTATGAGATATTGGGGACATTTTTGGATGCATACCTCTTAAGATCAGCAGCTAATAGTTCTGAGATTTGTTCACTACTTAGTGAACCTTTTCCTTCATTATCATTTTCCTTGGCTTTATCTTCTGTGTTGTAAACATTGTCCCAATATGATGCATGTATTAAATATGCAGTTCTCATGTTTTTGTGCACATTTATTTTTTCATTACAACAACTTGCATCTGCATCATTACCTTTATTATGTTGATCATAAAGTGCTGCTATATGTTGCAACATAGTTTCATTACCTTAGTTTTAAACACTTTGTGGATTGAACTTAACAGCAAGGTGATCTATATTATTCAAATCTGAAACCTCAATAGGCTCAACATTATTTGAACAATAACTTGTACTTTCATAATTTTCTTCTTTCTCTGAATACACATCTGCACTATCATGCTGAGAGTAAGAATCATCTTCAGTATCATAAGAGGTATATCCACTCACAGATTCATCTCCATCACTGTACTCAAAACTATGTGTATTTTCAAATTTATTCATTTCAATCTCATCTATCCATTCTTTAGTGTGTGCAACATTTTCTTCCCTCAAGGTTGTAGAACAATTAACTGAGTCAAGCTCATCAAGCTCTAAAAGTAATTCAATCCAAACTAACTCATGGGGTCTAACATCAACTGGAAGCTCATTTAATGCAACAATAAATCTTTCATAAAAAACATATGATGATTCAACCTTCTTCTTTCCTACTTTGCTTCTTAAAAACAAGATGCACCTATCTTGGATATTTTGAAGATGTATTTCAATCTCCCTATCAATGTCTTTCAAATCTAACAACGAAATTTTAGATCTAGGAACCACATCTAGATCCATCAAATTTCAAATATCTATTGAACCATTACCATGACAATGCATCTTATTGTTTTATTCTCTTTTCAAAACATATGCAGTAATTAACTTCATAACTAGACATACTTCTCACCATATTTCTGAATGAAATTTTTCTAAACAAGAAGTATGTAACCTTAGAACCAATACTCCTTTTCTTGATGACTTGCTTCACCTTATAAGGAACAAAAGTTATCTCATGAATGGGAAATACTTGGGTAAATTTTTTGTTGTTGTTCACTTCACTTCTGACTGAAAGTTTGAAGAACACCTCCAAACCTTAGGTTCGTTCATACAGAGTCGCCACCTCCATGAAGAGGACTAAAATTTCAACCACTGATCTTCACTCTGAAACACATTCAGATTTCTTGGTCTCACACAATGGAGTCACATAATATTCTTTTCTTTTATTTCTATGCAACAAAAAAAACCTTCCAAGATATATACCTTCAAATCCAAAAACAACTTTTAGACTTGTAAACTCCTAAGACTCTTCCCCAAATGAATACTAGCCAGACTCATGGGTTTGTCTACAATCAACAAGGTGAATACAACTTCACTCAACCTTACTAAATATGCAATTACAAGACACTCTTACTCCCCAGAAGAGTCACCATTTTTGTTGTTATCAAAAATGACAAACCCAAATTCACCTGCAATCAATCTATGAAATGGCCAATTTCAATCTATGAAATACTTAAGGGCTTGGAAAACATAATAAGGATAACAATCCTTCTACTCTTCAGGCTCTACAAAACCTAAGTGGGTATACTTTTGATGCATTAAATCAGACCCATTACACACATGACAACATCAACCAAAGTAGATAGATCTCATAAGGGCTCAACAATAAGGAGGTTACTGCAGATGGGCTAGATCTACATTGATATCTCAACTAGATTGGAGCATGAGATAGGTGAAACAAAATAAACCTAAAACATAAAAGTAAAATGACATTTGATTATTAAAACTCTCTGAGAATCACCAGAATCTGCAAGATCAATGCCTTATCCAAGGCCATGGAGTCATACATCAATCTGCAAATGAAAACCTCTATTGTAAATCCTATTTATTGAGAAAAATATCTATATTAATTCCTGACATTAATACATTCTAAAATCAAACAAAGGATCATACATATCCAGACATTATCCTGAATCCAAAATGATTATTCATAGAATTTAAACTCTTCCTTGAAAAGTACCTAAGAACAACCATTACACTCTCACTTTGAGAGGACAAACCCAAACTCCCTTGAAGACTGGATTTATTGACAATAAGAGAATGCCTAAAGACAATCCAATAAACTGTATATATGCCTTACATATATGTGACCTACAATAGAAAACATCTATAGCAAGAAGATCTCTATTATTTGAAAGAAGACATTACACTGTACAAACTTGGATAAACTCATAATTAGAAGCCAAGATTATGGAGTCTTTCTCACAAAAATCTGGAACCCCTTACAAAATGAGAAGACTCTTGAATAAGATAGAAGGGAAGACAAAATCAGATTTCATTTCCCTTACAATGGTAACTACCTTATCTTTCAGCATTAACCGCTCACTCACTTTGCCTACAGAAAAATCTAATCTTTTTGAGAAACTAAAAAATACTTCTGAAATCCCAAGGAAACTGCTCTCAAAGTATCTGATATTTGTTGAAACTGACTACAAAAATAAATTCTTCATTCCGAGAGCTTTCTAATGGTATATAATACTTGCATATTTGGGTAAAACATAACCCTCAAGAGAATTAACCACTCATGTAGATCCATCCTTTAAATTTTTTGAATTTCCACTATAGTCTAAACTATATGATTAATTTTAATTTTTACTCCATTTTCCATCTACATTCTGCCATGTGGCACCCTATGATTCACTTGTAGATCCACCGCGATGACACCTCATCAATTGCCATGTCACGGGGGATAATTGGCGAGTATCTTCATCTTGTGATATAGCGACAATCATTGATCCTCCTCAAACTCGCTCGATCTTTAACACATGAGTTTCTCACCTATCGGGCCCACCATCTAGTTGCCAAGTCATGATGGTTAACTATCGAGAATTTTCACATTGTAGTATAGCGACGACCATCGGATCATCTCAAACTTGCATGCTCATTAACTCTCCTTTCTACTACAAAACGTGGTTGCCTTGGGATGCATGCGTGCACGTGGGGTCCACCAAGTCATTGAGCTAGCTTTTTGTCAGAAGCCCTTAAGCTTTGACACTTTACTTACATGTAACTTTGTATTTGAATATAAAAACTCTCCTTCCCACCACCAATGTGGGATAAATGGTTTTGCCCGGCACTTGCATTTGCTTGAAAATTTTCTGAGTCTTTGCTCTATCTGCAACCACACAAAAGAGGGAGGATGCTTGCAAGGCTAGTGGGTTTTTAGATTTACACCTGACAATACATTTTCTTATTTCATTGGCCTCTAAACACCAGGGTATCTACATTTGTTAAATTTTTTTTAAGGCATTTACATTTGTTTGAAAATTTCTATGGCCTTCCCAGCCAATTGCTACGTAGGGAGGATTTGACATTTCTAGTTGCCAAATGCATTTGTTTGAAAAATTTCCATGTCTGCAACTCATGCAAGGGAGAGTTGGCCATTTTACTTGTCAACTACATTTGGTAGAAATTTAAGAAAAAAAAAACCCTTTCTAACTACCACGTGAAGAGGAGGAAACACCTCCTAATTTCATTTGCTTGAAGGTTGAAATGCCTTTCATTTGCCACACAGGGAGGATGTTGGCATTAAGCTTGCCAATATCATTTGCTGGAAGTTTAAAATGTCTTTTAACCACCATTCCATCTGCAAGGAGGATTTCTTTACCTGCCAATGCATTTTGTTGAAAATTTCTAAAAGTTCTTTTCATACCATTCTCCAGCTCATGCACCATGCAAACAAGGGAGAAAATGGCAGTGGCTGCCAGTTCAATTTGCTTGAAACTTTCAACACCCTCCAAACATTCACTTTCCAGTCCACAGCAGGGAGGATTTGGCAAAGGTCATGGAACTTAACTTTACACATGCCAATATGCATTTACCTGAAGCTTTTAACATCCACTCAGGCATGGAGAATGTCTTGGCAAGGTCACATTGGTTTCAGCTTTACACCATGCCAAAATGGGGGGTTTTTCACTTGCCAAATGCATTTACTTGGAAGTTTCATTGCCCCTGGGAGGAGCTGGGAGCTTTGCCCGGGCACATTGCATCTATAGAAAATTTAATGTTTTACCCTTAATACCACATAGCAGGGGAAGATGCTGGTAGGGGGTGTGTTGAACTGGCTTTACATCTACCAATCTAAATTTGCATGAAAGTTTCATCCCCTTAGTCACATGTCATTTCTCATTTCAACTTCTTCCCTTAGCTTCATTGAAATCTTGTGAATAGTATTGGTGCTTATGAGTCCTCCTATTTTGTAAAAATAATCATAGTCAAGTGAGAAGTCCAACTCTTGTATGGTTACCTCAATTACATCAGACTCATTCCATGCTTCCCCTTTATACTTAAATCATATAAACATATGATTTAAAATAACAATTTAAACCTTGATTCGAAAGACATCATGAAGCTACGAGTCAGGTAGGGCCCCAAGGTGGGTCCGGCTAAAAAAAAATTCATTTTCATTCAACTAACCCTTGAAATGCCTCAGGAACCTTGAACAGACCTCTGGAGTTGATTGGCACAATTTTCTGATCGTTGAACTAAGTTTTGCAACTCACTGGCACACTTTCGCATTTAAACCCAAAGATGCAATTTTAAAAGTGGTCAGAACACCTTTGTGGACTTCACAAACTAATAAGTGTACTATCTGATATATGGGCATCCACTCTAACAAAGTATTTCTCAAGACAAATCCCAGGTGAAAAAATATTAATGGTCAAAGATGATCAAATGGCTCTATCAGCATTTGAACCTGATAAAATCAATGTGCATGGACCACAAAGTGTACACATTAAAAATATCAAATGGTCTCCGTGGATCCTCAAATCTGGAGCAAGATACCTTGAAGTACAAAGAAGACCATGGAATCTTCAGTTTGTCCAGGAAGCTGATAGGGTGCAAATGGTGAGCTCATGGATATGGCAACTTTAACAGATGCAACATCGAAAGTGCAGAAAATTGAACAAAATGGCTCAAGAAACCAACTTGGAAAACTGATCAAACAGATTGGCAGGAGCTTCAAACTGGAAACATAGCTTGTCTTTCATACTAGAAGTAGCCTGGAATAGATATCCTGACATGACATTCACCGGGGAAACCTGTACAAATGTGCAAAGTGGTGCTCTAACTGGCTGTTAAAACAGGGAATTATGCAAACAATACAAATTGCAAATGAATTGAGCTTGCCAAGCTAAGCAAATGGATTTGTAAAGACTTGAAACTTGGCATGTGGACTCACCTATATGCATACAATTCAATTCAATTTGAGATTAAACATGAGGATCAATTGGGAAAAAGTTATAGGCACTCAAAGTAAGCCACTTAATAAAATCTGAAATTGTGCATAGAACAACTTTCAGTCCACCCCTGAAAATGGTACTTGATAAACTGATCCAAACTAAATTTTGAAAGTTGTTGAGAACTACATAGGCTAAATTAAAGGTGTAGGACCCATTTCCCAAGCTGTACCCCCTGACAATCAATTGGCCCTATTTTAGGCTTCTTCAAACTACACCACTCCGGTTGATTCACTAAGTATTCATTTGAAAGTGTAGAATAAAATTTTGAAATGGGCCTCTCAAAATACTCAAATTTTATGAGTCCCAACATACACAACATCATTATAGACCTCCTCCATATGAACATGTGTATGATCAATATCATCCATATATGCAATATCCTCCTCCACCCGATGGCTTAGGCATGGGATATGGTCTAAGAAGTTGATCTCCACCTAAGAACAATTTGGAATAGCAAATTAAGGACTTACAAAAGAAATGGAGGACATAAATACACTGAAGCCAACTAACACAATGAGAGACATATGTCCCTATCCATTTGACAAAAGCATTCCAATGCCTCCATTTCCCACACACTTTTTGACACCTAAGTTTGATAAGTACAAAGGAAAAGGGGATCCTAAGGCACATATAAGACATTTTTTCATAGATTCCATTAATGTAACAGCAAAAGAGACATATTTGATGAGATTATTCCCATAAAGCTTAGGCAATCAGGCTATGGAATGGTTCTCCCAACTTCCACCTGGAATTAAGTCATGGGGTGACTTAGTAGAGGCATTTATCCAACACTTCTCATACAACATAGAGACAAATATATCAGTCACTACTTTGTGCAGTACCAAGCAAAAGGATGGAGAATCTTTTTCATCAATTTTACAAAGATGGAGAAATCTAGCCAGTAGATGCTCTTGTGAAATTCCAAAAAAACAAATGGTAGAGATGTTCACCCAAAATGTCAACAAAGAAATTGGTTATGATTTGAGAAAAGCTTGTTTGTCCACTTTCAAGGACATCATTGAAAAAGTATTAGCAACAAAGAATGTCCTAATTGAGCAAGGCATCATCAAAATATTCAAAGAAAACAAAGAGGACTTTAAAGGAAAAGACAAGCCAAGATTTTGGAATAAAAACAAGAACACAGTCAATGATGGTGTTGTTCATGCCAATATAGTACGACCCAAAATCATTTTTTTAGGATCAAACTCTATAAACAACCAAGCAAATACTCAAACAACTTCATAACCATGAAGGAAATACACCCCATTGGGAGAACCACTTGAGTCGGCTTTCAAGAAGCTAGTGGCAAACAAGATAATAACAATTCCTGACAATCCTCCATATGAACTAAAGGTGAAACCAAATTGGTGGAATGATGATGAGTACTGTGAATTTCGCAAGAGCAAAGGACATAAAATAGGAAATTGTCATTGGCTGAAGAACATCATACAAGATCTTATTGACAGAGGTGACATTGAGATGGAAGGACATTCATCCAATCAAGAACATGAGATGTTTAAAGAACCATTCCCAAAACATGACAAGGGAAAAGCCAAAGCCACAGATGAGCAGACCAACTATACCAGAGCATCCTATAACTATGATTCAATTGTTAATCACATTTTGATGGATAATTATGTCTCTACCATTGTCATAAAGGACAAAATGCCTAAAAATTCTACCCAAAGACCTAAAGTTGTCCTAAAAGGCATTGGATCTTCTTCTGAACCTACCTCTGAATGTAATGTTACAACTCATCAAGGTAAATTCACTTTGCAAGGTGCTTTGGCTAAAATCACCGCTTCCTTAGCAACTAGACCTGAGTACGATCTTGTAGAATAGTTAGGGAGGATACCTGCACTTATCTCCATCCTAGAGATTTTATGCATATCCCTCACACATTAATCCATTCTTGAAAAAACTTTGAGAGACACTTCCATCCCCAACGATCTGAACATTGACTAGTTTCAAGCCATGGTGGGATACCTTTCCATTCCATAGTTCCTTACATTCACAAAAGCTAACGACACCTCTGTGAGCCAACCACATAATGCACCTTTACACATTGAAGCCTTCCTACACAAACACTAAATAAAATGAGTCCTGATAGATGGAGGAGTAGGTATGAACATTTGTACATTGCACACTATTAAACAATTGGGATATTTTGAAAAAGATGTGAATGCTACAAACAAAATTACCATCAAAGCATATGATGACGAAGAGTGCTCATCCAAAGGCACAATCACTTTACCTCTTAGAGTTGGGCCAATTACAAAGGATGTGGTTTGTCAAGTCCTTGATTTAGATCTCACATATAATATACTCTTGGGACATCCATGGATTCATGAAATGAGAGTTGTTCCTTCAACATATCATCGATGTATCAAGTTTCCACATAATGGAGTTGAAGTGACCATCAAAGAGGATCCAAACTCATTCATATATTGCAACAATCTACATCCTAGATCAAAAATAACAATCCCAGTCAATCGAGAGGCTATTCCTTTATCATCATATGTTGACCCAGAATCATTGAAAGCTTCTACATCAAAACAAGCAAAGATCAAATAAAGGTTCAAGATTAAAGACATGGGATGTGGTGAGTATATCTTTCATGTTGATCAACTCCCACTATACCCTAAGGTATTCAATCAATAGGAACAATCTATAAAAAAATTACAATATCAAGGAATTGGGTGTGAATGACCTAGTGTTGTGGCTACTAAGTCTAAAAGCAAATCTCCTCTAGTGGTGCAAGCAACTCTTGATATCAATAGTTCTAAGAGTGGTTCTAACAAAAAATCTATTGAGCATATCACCCGTCCTCTTGAGAACTCACATAGATTTACCATTTCATCCTTTCCTTCCATTTCCACTCCTCTCCTAGACTTGGATCAACAAGAATCACAAAAGCCCTTACTAATTGGGGATCAAAAATCAAGCTTTGAAAAGAAAAGTCTAAAAGTCAAAAATAAAGAGAAGTCCTTCAGTCCAAATCAAAATCAAAAGCTATTACACTCTGCAAAAATCAAAGTCAAAGATAAAAATCATATGAAAGAAAAAGAGCAAGAGATGATCTCCCCTAATATCCAAATAACTGGGGGCAAAAGTTCTAAAATTTCAAGTAAAAAAGAAGCATACTTGTTGATCCTAAGCCTCCATCATGCCATCCTACTTTCACTTCTTTTCACAATCATAAGCCTTCATCACTCATCCACTTGTTCCACACATCCTTTCCCTTTTGGTGATACATCATGGACCTTTAATGGAGCTTACTCGAAGGAATTTGTTATTAGGGCTGCCCAAACTTCTTTAGGTGACACACATATGGGTCTATGTAGTCCACACACTAGTAATTCTATCTTAGTTCCTTTATCAAGGAAGATAGTCACTCAATCTACACATCATTCATTCAAGGAACAATGTAGTTACAATCATAGTGTAAAGCCTCACACATTTGAGGTAGGTGACTTAGTTCTCAAAGAAAATCCCAAAAATCAGCAGGACAGAGAGAAGAAGGGCAAGTTCAAACCAAATTGGCTTGGTCCTTACATCATCACAATAGTCTATGGGTTCGATGCATATCAAATTTCAACTCCAGATGGAGATCCTATCAACAACATGCACCTTCACAGATTTTACACATAGCTCTTTAGCATATCCTAATTCAAAAATACAAAAAAATTAAAAAAAAATCAAAAATACAAAAAAATCATAAAAATAAAAAATCGTTACTTGGTGAAAACCTGGCAAATAGGCACCTTGTGACACAAAAAAAAAGCAAAAAAAAAAAAAAAAGCAAAGAGAAATAAATTCTTCCAACAATGAAAACCACTTCGGTGGTGCCCTGGGCAAGTACCATGGTGAAAACCGGGTCACTGACAACATTTGTAGAGACGTTGCTCCTCCCTTCTTCAGGATTCCATCTCATCTTTCACTTTTACACACACTCACAACCTATCCATCCATAATAAACTTACCCAATCCCATCATGGCTTGTTATTGATCTACCCAAGATTAGTTAGCCATTCATAATCATCCCTCCTTTTCACCTTTTCCATCCATAATAAATCAACTCCTATATGTGGCTAAGGCAAATCCTACATCTAGTGATGGGTGTGGAACTAAGAGCATCACATGTTCTAAGGAGTATAGTTTTCTCCAGTCTATCCATGCATAATCCCCAATAAAGAAACATTTACATCATTGATCCGCAATAAAAGTTTTGTCTTCTCCATAATAAATTATTTGTTTCATGGATTTAGTCAATTTCATATGAGACACAACAACAATAATGGGCTTCAATAAATCAAATATTTCAACAGACTCAGACAACATTATGGTTCAATGCTAGCTATCCTTTTGTGAAAGTAAACATTGTGACCATAATCAAATAAGACTTATACAAGTGACAAGAGACACTAAACTTGAGGACAACAGTGGATGTTGGTGTTGAGTCTTGGTTTTCTTTTGATTTTATCTTTTGGTGACATGTCTCTTATCTTTTTCGGGATGTCTCTAACTGGAGATTTTATCTCCAAGATGTCTTTGACTAGAAACGTGAGGATGGGGTATCATCACCTATTTTTCTTTTCTATCTATGGATTGTCTCTTAGTAATTCTATGACTTGTCCAAGGATATGAGGACATTGTGAGTCTAGTGTGAACTGGGGCATTCCTTGTTTGCAACTGTCTGATCTCCATGCAAACAAGTACAATGACTTTCTGGGTTGAACATAAGCCTCGATTATCATAACCTATTTTGCTATAATAAATATCAATGATGATAATGCACAAGAAGCTCTTTCACTTTCATATCTTCTATCTTCCATCCCCCTTTCTTGATTGACCTCCATCATCCTTCTTGAGTCTATGTATCCCATTATCAAATGACTGAGTACAATGACACGCCAAAAATATTTGCATTTCATGTAGTCTGCACTTGCATTACCACATATTAGCATTTCATTCATACATGTAGATATCACAATTGCACCACATCCTACACACAACACATGTTAGCATATTCTACATCATATTCATCTGCATTTCATACATTCACATTTGCATAACATATAAAAACATAAAAGAAAAAAAATATTGCATTTTATCATGTACATATTTGCATCCATATCATAAGCATCACATAGAAGCATACATCACATAGGTACACATGCATATAGCTTCCACAAGGATGAATCATCTCATATATATATCAAAATCATAAGTGTCATGATACAATGATGTCAAACTACATATGCCTAAAAAATCACCTGAAGGTGCCTACATTATTATGCAAAAATGGTACAACACTGATACATAGGGAGCCCTCTAAGGCTATGATGAACTCCCTCTCTCAGAGCCAGATGGCCTCGATGGAGTCTGAGCCCTAGAAGGACCTATCCCAGGATCATCTCTCCTACCCCTTCTATCTGGTGGAGGTGGAGGACCCATGACCCCATTGCTAGATGCCTGTCTCTTGTCTCTCCCTCTAGAGGTCATTGCCATCCGTGATGGTCTCCAGAAGCTCCTAGCTCGCTGATCTGGTGTCACCACTCCATAGTATAGATCTCTCTAGTAGCCTGTCTCCTCCCCTGCCCATAAAAAATAGGTGTATCTAGCCCTTATTTCCTTTATTTCATATCTCCTAGCCCTCAGTATTGTCTCAACCTCTGTATAGCGCTGAATAGCCTGATCCCTCTCTTGCTAAATGTCCCTCAGCTATCTTCTGAGCCTAGCTATCTCCCTCTCTAGATCATGCATCTCATCAGCCTATCCTTGGTAGATCTCCCTCAAGGATAGTAGCTTCCTCCTCCTCTCCCCCTCACCCTATCCCTATGGTTGTTCCTCTGGCTACTCCTATCCTTGTCCCTACTCCTGTCCCTGTACTCGTCTAGGAGCCTGTACCTATCTGGGAACCTGTGCTACTAGCACCTATAATGGAAATCCACCTCTACCCCTCACTACATGATCCTATCTCTCCTCTCCACCCTCTCTCCTCTAAGCCACTCTCCTCTCTGCCAATGTGCCCCACCTCCGCTATCAGCCTCTACCCCTAGCATTCCAACTATCATCTCCATCTCCTCCACCATCTCCCTCTATCAGCTCCCCTAGATCTGCCAGCCATGGAAATGGGTGCTCTACCCAATATGCAATATACTCTACATCCATCCCTACATCCTCTATATCTGCCCATATATCCCAAGGCATCGGAACCATCTCTACCATCTGTGTCACAATCTAATCATAAGAAAGCAATCACCCCAAATGCAACTCCTTGCATACCTTGTCAATTAACACCCTCTCAATTGTACATGGTTTCCTCCCTATTAGATACCTACTCATGAATACATATGGAAGCTCTACAGTATTATCCTCCCACTCCTTACAGTCTAAGTACGGCCTCCATACCACATTGTCTATCTCATCGATAACCCTATGCTAATACTCCAGTCTCCCAATCTATGGCTCTGATGTAATCATATCATATAAATTTACATAGCTATGCCCATGTCCTCTTCCCTTGAAGTGTATCAGTCGTGTAACGAGCAGATGCTCATATGCCCACACCTGCAACAAGGTCACTCTACATCCTAATCCTACTGATCCATGATACACAAACTGCTATAGCTCATAGTACAAGTGTGCCAGTAGACATGGTTCCCATGTGAACCTAGTGTACTCTATCACTAACATTTCCAAAGTCCTCCCCCATCCCATGACCAACCCTTGTGTCACCCTATCCAGATAGAGGAAACTATTGATCACTCCTACCAGTACTACTGGTAGTGCCAATCTTGTCTCTATCTTGGTGCCCCAGGCCACATGTCCAGCTGTCATCTCCAATTGTAGATCCTGAAACACTCATCTCAATGCATCCCTATCTCCCTCTCAATTGTAAGGAACTAACTCCCCATTGATTAGTATCCTCAGTATCTTGTATACATCCTCCAAGGTGAATGTCATCTCACCCATCGACAGATAAAACATGCAAGTCTCTAAGTGTCTTCTCTCAGCTAATGTAGTCAACAATCCCATGTTTGCCTGAAACTCAGACACATACATAATGTATCGCAGTCCTATAGCCTCTACTTCTTCTCTATCCTTGAGTGTGAGCTCTAGTCATAAACTCTGAGTCAAAGGGAATCTCTCCCATGACTCCAGCATAGGTGGGTCTTCCTATAGTCAAGCAAATCAACTGTGTCAATCCTAGTGGCATTCCCTATTAATCACAAAGTGCTTCTTTTTATCCTAGTGATTATATCTATCATATGGCACTCTATCCTAGTGGTACTCCCTATTCATCACAAAGTGTTGCTTTTTGTCCTAGTGCTTATATATATCATATGGCACTCTATCCTAGTGGTACTCCTTGTTCATCACAAAGTGCTTCTCTTTTATCCTAGTAGTACTCCTTGTTCATCACAAAGTGCTACTCTTTTATCGTAGTGGTACTCCCTGTTCATCACTAAGTGCTTCTTTGATCCTATTCTTTAGGGCACCTACTTAAGTGTATCCTCTTGAGTAGCTTATCTAATTGACAACATATGTTCTATCATAGAATTGTCAATTTCAGCCTAATCCAATTGGCAACGTATGTTCTATCACAAAATTCTCTCAGTAGCTACCCTAGTCTTCCCTAGAGGACCTATTTTATTGTATCCTCTCAGTAGCTTATCCAATCGACAACATATGTTTATCATAGAACTACCGATTTGTCCTTGAAGATGCAAACACACCTGAAACAAACAAACGTGCCTTTGTTCTGCACAGACACACCTATCCCTCATAAATGCACCTACAATGCACAGACACACTCGCATTGAGCATAGATGCTATTGCAATCATAGACACACCTGACACCAATGTAGACATGCCTATCCTACCTAGATGCGCCTGGCACCAATGCACACATGCCTTCGCATTTTTCCCCCTGTTTGACATTTTTCTAGACCTACCTAAAGCACATTTATTGCACTACCTAACATGCATTTATGACAACAATTAATGCAACAAGGTACAAGGAGGTTTTACGGTACTCACTGGCTCTTCTGCATCTGCTAGCCTCTAAAATTGGCAAATGTGATCAAATCTATGCACCAATGGCATCGTTGCTAACTACTCTTTGCTCTCTTTGCACTCTAACCTCTAAGGTGTGTGGATGACAATGAGGATGTTTTCCCTCATAGTCTATCTTATAGACTACCCTAGCCCTAGTCTCCCAAGTCAGTCTTCTTTATCCCATGACTCTATCACTCTATCCTATCCAGTCAGTCATTCTAGCCTTTCTTTCTATAATAGGGAATTTGAGCATGAGATTCATAACCTATATTATCTAACCACAAAAAAACTAACAAGCTATGAAAGAAATCCCAATGCATGCAATAGAAGAAGGAAAATCAAGATTTCAACATAAATATGCAAACCATATGAAGAAAACTCCTTCCTTGACCTCCATTGTTCTCCTTTCTCCTCCAAATAACAGATTTGTGTGGATCTCACCTATAAGTGCAAAAGCATGAAGCAAGATTGATTTTGATGGCGTGAGTATACTAGAAGCGTGGTTGAAAATGATGAAAAAATGCTCCCAATTTATAGAGAAAATTGGATAGAGGACAAAAATTAGAATAAAATTGATATTAAATGTAATTGGATTCAAAAATGGGAAAAATCAGATTTAGAAATAAATGCCATCACACACTTTCCCATGAGAAAATTGGATAGAGGATAAAAGTTAGAATGAAATTTATATTAAATGCAGTTTGATTCAAAAATGGGAAAAATCATATTTAGAAAGAAATGCCATGACACACTTTCCCATGCAAGAGGATAAGACTAGATATCAAATCCAATCTAAGGATAAGATGCCATATCCAAACTCATGATGAATAAGGAAACATGCCTCCAAATTAAAGCAAAAAAATAGGAGCCACTTGAGAGAGATAATGACTTGGGAATTAATTTAGAGAATTAGATGGAAAATAGGAATTAGCAAATTAGGAAAAAATTAGAAATGATGAATTGGAAATTAGGAAATTAGAAATTGATGAAATTAGAAAATTAGATGGAAAATAGGAATTAGCAAATTAGGAAAAAATTAGAAATGATGAATTGGAAATTAGGAAATTAGAAATTGATGAAATTAGAAATTAGGTGAATTAATTAATAATTTTTCATTCATTAATTAATTCACAAAAAGAGGGGGAATTAATTAGCCAATTCAATAAATATTTAATTGTGAAAAGAAGACTTAGGATAAATAAAAAAATAATTTAACCTAGAGGGAAAATGACAAACAAGATTAAATGAATAAATTATAAAACCCTAGAAGATGAATTAGAAATGCAAGGATGACAATTAGGTCTTGACAAAAGATAATTGATGTAGGGTCGATTTGATCATGATTTAATGATGAAAATTGGATAATTGATAAAATGTCAATGTTGATTGATAAAGATCAATGATAAATTGATCAAGATTGACAAGGATGAAATTGATAGACGTCAATTGATGAGGACCAATGACTAATTGATCCAAATTGACAAGAAATGATGATTAATTGAGATCGACGACGAATCGATCGAGGATTGATAAAAGGTTGACTTAATGAAGTTTGATTGACCAAAGGCCAATGACATATTGGCTGCAAATTAATAAAGGATTAATAAATTGATGATTGATAAGGACAAAAACCCCAATTCAACATTGAGAAGGTTTGACGATGTCCAATTGACATGATAAGATTGATAATGATCAAATATCGTAATTGATGATGATATCAACAAGACCTAATTGAGAATGTGAGAAACACAATTGAAGAGGGAAGAAATGCAGAAGAATGACAAGATGTTGATAAATGATGAAGATCAAGTGCACGACATAGAAGAAATGTTAATAGGATGTGAAAACCCTAAAATAAGGTCACACAGACATGTTAAAGTATGACACCACAAGCGTTGACCATTTTAGATGCCTACATTTTGCCCCTCTTTGAGACAATGCGATTATGAGCGTTGTTTCAAAGAAAAATCAAGAAATATACCCCAAACAATGACAACATATATGGATGCCCCCTCATTGAATTGGCTGGAAAAAATCTAGAAAAAGGGCCAATTTATCAAAAATAACACCAAGACTAGACCAAGATGACTGCAATGACTGATAGAAGAAATATTAGGTAGAAGAAATTAGATGGAGAAGAGTTACTGGTGAAGAAAAATATTGCTTTCACAAATGCACAAAGAGTAGGTGAGAACCTTTATTTAATATTGCAAAACAGATGCGGCACATTATGGCATTAAAGGCCAAAGCGATAATGCAATCCCTTTGCATAAAACAGAGACATTGCAGACAAGGAATGAGTCAAAAATTGCCTAAGCCGATATGCATGTCAAAGGTTGAGGTATGTGTGGTGCTCACAAAGTGAACATACTTCTCACAGATACCTAGGACATATGTGCCCCGAAAATTTATAAAACACTCCACAAACTGAAAACAAAACAAAAAAAAAAAAAATTCATAAGCCATCCTGGCCACTCTAACTCACTTTGTGACATCATCGAGTGACATAGGAACATGATCAAAGATAAATCAATTAAAGATAAAACTCACAAATCCAAGCAAGCCAAATAAACATTCTGATCTTCATTGTTAAAAGGTGATAATGTTGTACTAAAAGGATGATCATGCTGTCTCTATTCAGGGAATGCAGTATTGAATGCTTGCTCAATTGAATGACTCATCTATTAATGTGTGATTTTGTTAAGTGCAATGTTTATGGGTTTCTATTTGACATCCACTAAAATGTCTGTCTATGTACAAAGGGACAATTTATTGATGGAATGAAAGTGATTGTTTTTGGATTTTAATGTTTACTGATTTTTAGGGTTTTTGAAGTTTTTTTTTTAAAAATTTTTTTTGTGCTTTTTTCAGGACATTTTACGGTGTTTTTGGATTACTTCAGAACATTTATGAATTTTTTTTTATTTTTTATTTTTTATTTTTTGAGTGATTTTTTTAGAACTTTATTTGATATTTTTATGGATTTTTTCAAGACTTTATCTGATTTTTATGGATTTTTTAAGGACTTTATTTGAATTTTATGGATATTTTCAGGACTTTAAAAGTTATGTACATGTTGTAGCCTCCGAGCTGTTCATTATGGTAACTTCATCAATTGATCATGACAAGGGATTGGCCCCCAAGTGAAGTCTAAAATATGTACAATGACCAGGCTAGAAAACATATGTACAAGGATTAGCAATTTGACAGAAATTGACATTGATGCTAACCAATCATGAACCTAGAGAATGACACTGGGTCAAATCAAAATGGATGGGCATGATAAAATTTTGTGCTATGTAAAGAGGGAATCATGATAGATGGTGAAGTGATGACCTTACTACATGTGGTGCCTGTTTGCTAGGTTTTCACCATGGTACGTGCCCAAAGCGTTGTGCCTGTTTGCCATGTTTTCACTAGAGGGTGAATGCTTTTTCTTTACTATTTTTGATATTTTTTCTTCTTTTTTTCTTGTTTTTTTTTCTCTTCTTTTTTTTTTTTTAGGATCATATTGAAGAACTACTAAAAGAAATCTATGTATAATATTTCCGGAGGTGCATGCTATTCATAGGATATAATAGTGGTTCTCCTTCTAGGGTTACAATTTGATAAGCACCTGAACCATATGTTGCAATTATGATGAAAGGGCCAACCCAATTAGGTTCAAATTTTCCTTTGATGATCTCAGTAGATTGTGAATTCTTAGGGTTGGCTTTTAGGACCAAGTCTCCCACTTCGAAGTGTCACCCTTTGACTTTCTTATTATAGCTATGACGAAGACGATTTTGATATGCTTGCAAATGTGTCAAAGCTGTTTGGCATCTTTCATCTAACATCTCAAGATGATGCAACGTAGAAACTTTGTATGCTTCATCATTTATCAGGTGTTGTAAGGAGACTCACAGGGATGGAATCTCAACCTCCAAAGGTAAGATAGCTTTTGCACCATACACCAAAGAGTAAGTTGTTGCTCTAGTAGGGGTGCAGATAGAAGTGCGATAGGCCCATAAAGCTAGATTTAACTGCACATGCCAATCTCAACCAACATCATTGACAAACTTTTTAAGTATCTTGATAATGGTTTCATTGCATGCCTTAGCTTGGCCATTACTCTGTGGATAATATGGGGTTGAGAATTGATGCTGAATTTGAAACTTCTCACAGAGTTCATGAACATCTTTATTTTTAAATGGATGACCATTATCTGTGACTATAGAAAGAGGAACTCCATATCAACATATGATATAATTCAGAATTAACTTAGAAATCTATGTGCCAGTGATATAGGTCATGGGTATAGCCTCAATCCATTTTGTAAAGTATTATATGGCTATTATGATAAACTTATTTTCATTTGTTGATGTCAGGTGGATCTTTCCAATGAGATCAAGCCCCCATTGAGAAAAAGGCCATGGAGATATGATAGGTTGAAGTTCTTATGTTGGTGGGTGAATATAATCTCCATACATTTGACATTTGTGACACTTCTTAGAAAAATCATGGGCTTCTTTTTCCATTGTCGGCCAATAGTATCTAGCTCAGAATAAATTTTTAGCTAGGCCAAGACCATTGAAATGGCCCCCACATATACCATCATGAACTTTGTGTAAAGCCATTTGTGCTTCGTCAGAATCCGAACACCTAAGGAGGGTTTGGTCAAAGGATCAATGGTAGAGGGTATCACCGATGATGACATATTTGGTAGTTTGTCTAATAAAGGCTCAACATTGGTTGGTAGAAAGGTTTGGAGGTATGGAATGGGAGTTTAGGTATTCATAGATTTCTTTGTACCATGAGGAGTTAGGACCAACAAGGACACACACCAGATCTAATGTCAGAATTTCAAAAGATGGGACCAACAACTGCTCTACCATAAATTCACATTTGTCTATATTCTGAGGCATATCCAACATAGAGGAAATAGTCACCATAGCATCTATTGATCTGTACTGAAGATGGGGGACTTGATTAAATTGGATAACAGTGAATTTTGTCTTGAAATGTTCTACCATGTTCTTATAAGGGAGAAGCTTTTCATCTTTTGTTTCATAGTCATCATTTACTTGGCGGATGACTAACTGAGAATCACCATAGACTTGTAGATGTGTAATATGCCACTGAATCACTATTTTGAGTCCAGTAACCAAAGCCTCGTATTCTGCAATATTATTGTTGCAGTCAAAAGTTATTTTGTAGGATTTGGGAATAGCATCACCTTGAGGGGTTACAAATAAAATACCTACCCCTGACCTAAATTTGGTATGGGATCCATCAAAATATAATTTCCATTCATTAGAAGATGTGACAGCAAAGACTGATTCATCTAGAAAATCAGTCAACATTGGATGATCATCTTGGATAGGTGCATCTATGAGTTGATCAGCTATGACTTGTCCTTTTATTGCTTTTCTTTCAATGTATTCAATATCAAACTCACTTAAAATCATAACCCATTTTGCTAATTGACCTATCAAAGCTTCTTTGCTAAGTAAATATTTCAATGGATCAATCTTGGCTACCAACAAGGTCTTATGATTGAGCATATAATGTCGGAGCTTTTGAGCTACAAATACGACTGCTAAGCATGCTCACTCAATAGTAGAATAGTTTAATTCATATCCCACTAATGTCTGACTAATATAATAAATAGCCCACTCTTTGCCTTGTTCATCTTGTTGGGCCAAAAGAGCTCCTAATGCTATATTTGTTGCAGAGATATACAAAATGAAGGGCTTTCCATCTATGGGAGGCATTAAAATAGGTGGGGATAGAAGATAATATTTTTAAGCTTGGAATATCTATTGATACTCATCATTCCATTTAAAAATCACCCCTTTATGCAACAGATGTTGGAAGGGGTGACACTTGTCTGCCAATTGAGCTATGAATCGCCGAATTGATTGTAACTTGCCCTAGAGGCTTCTTAGTTGATGAAGATTGGTAGGAGGAGGCATATCTAGGATTGCTTTGACCTTTGTAGAGTCAACTTCAATACCTCTTTGAGAAATAATGTAGCCCAATAATTTACCAGATGTAACACCAAACACACATTTTTTTGGATTTAGTCTGAGCTTGTATTTTTCCATCCGGTCAAAGATTGGTCCTAAAATAGCTAGATGACTATCTCTAGTAACTGATTTGCATAGGAGGTCATCAACATAATCTTCCATCAAAGTGTGCATGTAATCATGAAAAATTATTGTCATGGCTCTTTGATATGTTGCTCCTGCATTTTTTAGGCCAAATTGCATCACATTCCAATAGTAGGTTCCCCAAGCACATGTAAAGGTAGTCTTATGCTGGTCTTCAGGAGCTATTCGGATCTGATTGTACCTAGAAAAGACATCCATCAATGATAGCATCTCATATCCAATAGTCATGTCCACTATGATATCAATATTTGGCAAAGGAAAGTCATCTTTAGGGCATGCTTTGTTTAAGTCTCTAAAATCAGTGTGAATTCTGATGCCCCCAATTGCTTTGCTGACCAGCACTGAGTTGGAGATCCACTCTACATAATCAATTGGTCTAATAAAGCCCACATCCAACAATTTCTTGAGTTCAGCTTTGACTAGTAGGGCCACTTGTGGATGCATTTTTCTCAGTTTTTGTTTGACGGGCTTGGCACCTAGTTTCAATGACAGACGATGAAGGACTAGTTCTGGATTGAGGCCGAGCATGTCTGCGTAAGACTATGCAAAATTGATCCTCTTCTTAAGGAAAAAGTCGACAAAATCTATTCTTTCTTGTTTCGACAATGAAGCAGCAAAATGGATGACCTTAGGATTGTCAAGTGTACACAAATTTATCTCCTCCGTCATTTCTACAAGCAATGTTGATTTGTCTTGACCTGATGGGGTTATGTCCAATCTTCCACCTTTGGGTGCCTTAGAGAGGTTTTGACCCACAATTACATCCTTTGTTTTTACTTTTTTATGGTCAGAGGGTGCCTTGCGATTTTCACCCAGAGACCTATTCTTTTGATTTTTGTCTTTTTTATTTTCATTTTCACTTTTGCAACTAGAAGATGGAGTTGACTCCCCAAAACATGTTGTGGAATCTAAATCAATTGCAAATCTAGCCTTGTGATCACCCTATGGTATGCCTTCTCTAAGCTCAAAGAATTCTGGTATTGCCTCATCATTTTCAAAGCAATCTAACTGAAGTGGTCCTTGTTGGTTGCAATGGATAAGTTGTGGGTATACAAGGGGCATGTCATCATCGATATTAGTAAAGGTTTGGATTGAGATAGTAAAGATATGAATGTCAGTGGTATCACTATCTGAGCTACTTGTGTCAAATTTAGTGTGAGGATTCCAAAATGATTCTATCCAAGCTTTAGGACATGTTGTGATGGGAGGAGGAATTTCATGTTTTTCTTCCATAGGCAAATTGTCAGGTTCAATGAAGACATTATCAAGGGCATAGGAGCTTGAGGAATAAGAGTCTCACTCCCATTCATTAGAGTTAGTTTCAAGATGGGTGTCCTTAGGTGTCATTTCATCATCTTGATCACACCCTACTTCACATGTAGTCACTTTGGTAGATGAGGTTCTTATTCGCAACGATACAAAACCTAAACCCAAAGTTTTATGTCTCATCGCAAGGATGATAGGCTCTAATATTCCTTTTTTATTAGGTCCCAAACCACTGCATCCATCATATCCCTTCTTCTGCATTATAGTAAATCCTTTTCCATATTGTTCTACTAGCAATTTGATAGGTGGAGTGTATGTTGCATCTGCTTCATCTTTATAGAGCCATCCTAATACATCATCATCCAAAGTTTCTTTGTTCAGTTCACCCCACTTTGTAAATACAGTGGGAGGTTGATATTGGATGATTGTTTTAGATTCCTTTTGCAACAAATGTGGTTTTCCATGTGATTTTGGTGATAGAGGCAACTTGCCAATAAGGAATGTTTGGGACATGGAATACTCTCTGCATCCTTGTTTTTGTATTTTCATCTTACCCTTGATAGATTCTAACAAGGTATTGGGATCCACATAATTAGGCAAGGACACTGCTCTAATTACTGGCACTTGCTGTTGCAAAGCATCCTTTAGGTTAGCACAAATTTGAAATGGATTAGGATCTCTAGGAATTGTTATCTCAGTTCCATTGTATGAATATTTCAAACACTGGTGATAGGTCGAAGGAACCGCTTTCATTGCATGAATCCATGGATGACCTAGGATCATATTGTAAGGGAGATCCAGATCTAGCACTTGTAGCAAAGTGTTCTCTATCGCTGGACCTACTCTGATAGGCAAAACAATCGCTCCTTTAGATGGGTGTCCAACATCATCATAGGCTTTTATTGTTATCTTCCTTGAAGGATCTATGTCATTTTCAGAGTAACCAAGGCCAATTATGACTCTCATAGTGCATATATTTAGGCCTGCTTCACCGTCTATCAAAACTCGTCTGATTTTGCAATTATGGATGAACACTTCAAGATGAAGGGGATCATTATGATGGGTGTTATCGTAAGGTATATATTTGTCTAAAAAGGCAACAAGTTGGGAAGTTGCAAGGTGTCCTATCCTAGCATGAAATTGGTCAACATCAATATCAGTAGGTACCATTGACTCGGTCAAGGCTTTGTCTAAAACAATGTGATGCATGGGAGATATTTTTAATAACTCAAGGATTGAAATTTGTGTAGGGGTTTTTCCCAAATGGTGAAGGAGATTGTACTGGCTTGTTGAGGTTATCTTACAAAGATTGGAAGGTTCTCCTTTTAAAACTATTTTGGATCGGTGGGTGGTCATTGCACATGAGGAATCCTGTTCTTTTATTCCTATGGTTGACACACACTCATTTGATGCACAAAAGCAATTAATGACATTGTTATGACTTGCATTGGTATAATTCAAATTGCCTTGTTGATTTGAATTTGAAGAGGAGGCCTTTTCCTTGTCATGATCAAGTAAGGGAGTCTTGAAAATTATATAATCAACCTTAGAAGTTCCAGCGGATGAATCTACCTCAATCACACCCTGATCGAGCAAATCTTGAATAAGGTGTTTTAAATGAAAATGTGATGTAGTTTTATGTCCCTTAGACCAATGATATTCACAATATGCATTATAATTCCACCAATGGGGTTTTACTAGTGGCTCCTCCTTGATATCTAGCAACTTAATGAAATTAGCCTAAATCAACTATTTCATTACCGATTCAATAGGCTCTCCCAATGGTGTAAATTGATGAGGATGCCCATCTCTTGATCTGAAAGGTCTACATTGTTGATCTTGTTGCTATTGATTATGCTATTGATTTGGTGGTTGTTGGATAGCATTACTTGTTTGATTTTGCATTTGTTGATTCTGTTGGAAAGTTGGAACATTCAATGCACTTGGTCCTCTTATAACAAACTTTGGTTGACTAGTGCTTATAGTTCCTGCGTCAACTACACCATCATTAGTAACATTCTTGTTTTTGGACCAAAACTTATTCCTATCACTCAAGTTGGTTAGATTGTTGTTGTCCTTGTTCACTTTAATAACCCCCTTAGAAATAAGAGCATCCTCAATGTCCATTCCTTTTTTAATGAGCTTTGCAATAGTACTAGGACCTTTCAATTTAAGCTCATACTTCATCTCTGGTATCAAGTTTTGAATAAATAAGTTGACTTGTTGTCCCTCTAGGATATTGAGGGAACATTGACTAACTAGGCCTCACCATCTTTTTAAGAAAGTCATTAATGGTTCTCCTGGCTTTTGCTTTGTGTTGCATAAATCTAACATGGTTATCTCATTATTGATGTTGAATGTGAAATAACAAATGAATTTCTCAGCCAATTCATTCCAAGATTTTATATTCCAGGCAAATATGCATACCAATCCATAGCTTGTCCCTTGAGACTATGCAGGAAAAGACGCATCAAATATGTCTCACCATAAGTTACCCCAGTACATGTTGTGTAAAAAGCTCAAATATGATCTTTTGGATTACCATTTCCCTTGTATTTCTCAAATTTGGTGCTTCAAAGAGCTTACAAAAGGAAGGCATGTACAAACTTTTATCAAATGGATTAGGACATCAGTCTTGCTCTGTGTATAACTTCTTTGTACTTTTGGTTTGTAATGCCTCTATTTGTCATTGCATCTTTTCAATTTGTTGCACCAACACATCTGATTCTGAAGGATTTTGAGGGTCAGTATTCATCCGTAGATGTCCTTGTTTTCGATATATAGTACTTCCAAATGGTTGTTGACATTCAAAAATCACTGTTTTTGGTGTATCTAGCATATATTCATTTTGGAATTTCTCATGTTGTTGAGGTATTTCTATTGAGTATTCTGTTGTGCCCATTTAGATGGAATTTCCATCTGCATTTGCGGTTGATATTGTACTTTGGGTTGTTGAAATTGCATTTGTGGTTGGTAATGCATATTTGGTTGTTGTTGTTGTCAGGGCATATAATAGCTTGCTTGCCCTTGTTGTGCATATTGAGGTACAGATTATTGTTGATATTGATGTTGTTGACTTTGAATTGGAGTTTGTTTCTTTTTTTCCATTTATTGTTGTCCTGATGTAAACCCCATTAATTTCAAGAATCTTTTCTTATGTGCCTTAGGTTGTTTCACTTTTACATGTGGAATGGCACTTGCATTTACTTGCTATGAATTTTGTCCAAATGATTGTTGTTGTTGCAACTTTGTATTTACATGTAGTGGCACATAAGGCACTATCATATGTTTTTGAGTATAATATTGTTGTTGTGCATTACACGTTTGCATATTCAATGGTGCTTCTTGTTGATTTTTAAATTGTTGCAATGGTTGTTGTGGTTGTGTGCCACTATTTGTTCCTTTTGTTGCCATAATTGAAGTTCTTTTCGATAAACTTTGTGTCATTTGTGAATGTGTATTTATTGCATGTACTAAACTTGAGTGAACATAAGAACTTTGTTGTATCCTTGGATTGGTTTGGACATCTGTAATATTTGGCATTCTAGTCATAAAATTCTCTTACATTTGTGATTGTGATCCACTTTGGAGAACTTGTGATGCCTTTGGATACGTTGTGTTTGTAAATGATTTTTCCATCACGTTGAACAATGGTTTATTAATTGTATCAAAGGTTGATTTCAGTGGAACACTCACACCCAAGAATTTAGAGACACTCTCCTCAAGTGGTGTGCTTGGTACTTCCTATTGTGAATTTGTTTCATCTAGATGAGATTCAAAACTCAAAATATTACCAAATTCATGCTGCATTTTTACATTAGTTTGATCATTCGAGGTTGCAACGACTTCAAGCATGCTTCTATACTTGTTAGGAAACAATCTAGACACTTTACTAAAGAACTTGTTCATTTTCTTTTCAATTTTTGGATTATTAATAAACATTTCAAGATCATTTGAATCATCAAAATCTAATGAGGAATCTGATGGGTTATTTGGATCAATTTCTTGTTGAAGGTCTTGGTTTGATCCGAATCCTTGTATAAGGTTGTGTTCCTTGTATGAAATTGGAGGTTGCATGTCATATTGCTGGTTTAATTGATTGAAATCGAATGGTGCACTCCCTGATGGTGTTGGTGGAACACTTCCAAATCCTATTTTCATTGGCACAAATATGGGTTCATAATATGGAGGTGGTCCCAATTGTACTGTCTCATATTGTGGTGGTTCATTGCTTGATGAACCCACATTTTGATCGAGTGATTCAGTCTAATATTGTTGCATTTACGTGTTTTTTTTGTTATCCATTGGAAATGACATGGCTTGATGCATTTATTCATGTGATTTCTTGGACTTAGACCTTGTTTCAACTGGCATGTCACTATGCAATGTATGATTTTTTTTTTTTTTAAAAATTTGGATGATGGATGCAACTAATGCAACCTAGATGATTGACAATGCAATATATGAAGGTTGGACTTTTGAATGCTTAGGATGACAATAATGTGCACCTAAATAAAACCTAATGATTGACAAGGCAAACTAAAATAAGTGTTCAACCTATATTTTTGGTGATTTTGGAGATTTTAAACAAACTTTAAAATGCAACCCTAAAAGATTTGACCCTTGGGAAATTGAAATGATGTCTAGACCTTAAAGGAAAAAAGGACCAAGTGACGATAGGACAAATGATGATGTCTCACCTATATGCTTTAATACTAAGCTAGGTTTGACAATGATGTTGACGACAAAAGAGGATGAAAATTTGACAAGGTCTAGACCTCCTAACAATGACTTAGGGTTTTACCTAAAGAATTGAATCCTCAAGTATGACAAAAACCTAATTTTGACACTATATGCAAAAGGATAATGATCTAAGGTGCAAACCTACAATGTGATATGATAATATATTATAATGTTAACCTAAGACCAAACCTAAGGTTATACTATGAAATTACATTACCCTATGTGCAAAAGGACATATGCAAAGGAATGACTTTTTGATATGCAAAGAATATGACCTAGGTGAAACCTAACCTTGGTATTTGACACTGATTTATGGAAAGTGAAAACCTAGGAAAGACCTAATGATGGCATGCAAAATCAAACTTAAGAAGGAACCTAATAATGATATGCAAAACTTAGGAAAATGGTGTTAAACCAAAGTTAAAAATGAGGACACTAAAATGGGACACTAAGAATGAAGACACTAAGTGCAAAAATGAGGATACTAAAAATGATTATCCCCTAAAACCTAGGTATGGACTATGATGGACCTATCTCTAAGTGACATGTAGTTGAAGACAAAATTTTCCAATGTTTGAAAGCCATGTTATGAAAATGTTTTGAGCTTTGTTGGATGAATGCTTTTATTTTGGACTTGTTTGAAAATGTCCTTTTTTTTATTTTTGTGACAATGTGTATGATTCAACTTTTGACAATCACAAAAGACAAGATGTTTGGAATTAGACCCAAGACAATCATGCTCATTCACAACATATCCTATGGATGGTCAGGGCAATATCTATTGAATCCTCTAACCATAAAATACAACACTTAGTTGGATAGCTAGATGCTTGGTAGCACTAGCTCCCCCTTACAGTGCACTCACTTCTCAGGCATACCAAGCTTCGAGTTCAAGGGGCATCACTTCCCAAGAACTTGCTATCTCTAACTAAGGAGTACATGAGAGGTATCTTCGGCATGCACGTATCACAGTGCCTAAGCCAATAGATAGAAGGTTTTTGGTCTCTACAAACAAAGGGTTCTAGTTAAGGCATCCATTCGGGTGGGTATTGATCTGGCAAATAAATCATCACTATACCATTCTTGCACCCATTGTCTACAACTTTTGTTGCATACACAATTATTTACAGTGGTTTGGAAGGGGTTCATCTTCAACCCTGTCACCACTTAGGGTCATTCCCTCTCACAAATTGGGAGGCAAGCCCACTATCTAAAGTTAAAACACACAAGCAAATGAAAAACAAACATGGTATACATGGTGTTCATTAACCCTTTAGAAAATGAAGTGTGCAACTACACTAGAAATCACAAACATATAGTTTTGAATATGAATCTTTGGCTACGTCCTGCAACAAATATGTCAGTAATTTCAATGTTTGTCTTCAATATATGAAAATAGCAACCTCCAAACCTACACACATCAAAAGCCCCAAATTAGTTGCCAAAAAGAAATCCAAAACACACTAACAAAAAACAAAACATTATTCTAATTAACAAAAATAATGTTTAATCTATTTAACAAAATTTAAAATATAATCTAAAAAAATCTAATTTTAATCTAAAAAGCAAAATCTAGTCTAAATTAAAATAATGTAATAACAAATTAAAAATCTAACTAATTCTAAATAACAAAATTAAAATCTAACTAATTAAAAATCTAAAAATAATCTTTAAAAAAAAAAATCTAAAAATCTAAAAAAAAATCTAAATCAAATCAAAAAATCTAAAAGTAATCTTAATAAACAAATTTAAAAAATCTAAACTAAATTAGCTAAAAAAAAATTTAAAACAAATTAAACTAAAAAAATAAAGAAAAATCTAAAACTAAAAAACTTACGAAAAATAAAGAAAAATCTAAAACTAAAATACTTACGTAGGAGGCTACCAAGGGAGCCCCCATGCAAGCAAGAAAAACGTGGGTAGATTTAAGATGTTTTTCCAATAATTTAAAATGTTTTTGGCAGATTTAAGATGTTTTTGGAAGATTTTTAACAAATTTACAATGATTTTTGAAGATTATAAACTGATTTTTAACAGATCATAAATCATTTTAGCAGATTGTAACATTTTTTTAGCAGAAAATAAAAACTCCAAAGCTTTTCCAATTTTTTTTTAATTTTTTTTTTAACAAATCATTGATCATTTGGAGCAGATTTCAAAGCTATTTCTACAGATTAACAAACTTTGCAACATTCTCGACAAGCATGCCTGCTAAATCTCATGAAGATCCTATCACATAAAAAACTCAAGAAAATTTTGTCAGATTTTTAATACGCGATTCACGTCGGGTTCACTAGAAAATGTAATAGGGAATTTGAGAATGAGATTCATAACCTATATTAGCTAACCACAAAAAAAATAACAAGCTATGAAAGAAATCCCAATACATGCAATACAAGAAGAAAAAGCAAGATTTCAACATAAACATGCAACCCATATGAAGAAAACTCCTTCCTTGACCTCCATTGTTGTCCTTTCTCCTCCAAATAGCAGATTTGTGTGGATCTCACCTATAAGTGCAAAAGCATGAAGCAAGATTGATTTTGATAGTGTGAGGCTACTAGAAGCATGGTTGAAAATGATGAAAAAATGTATCCAATTTATACAGAAAATTGGATAGAGGACAAAAATTAGAATGAAATTGATATTAAATGCAATTGGATTCAAAAATGGGAAAAATCAGATTTAGAAAGAAATTCCATGACACACTTTCCCATGCAAGAGGATAATACTAGATATCAAATCCAATGTTAGGAGAAGATGCCATATCCAAACTCACAATGAATAAGGAAACATGCCTCCAAATTAAAGCAAAAAAATAGGAGCCACTTGAGAGAGATAATGACTTGGGAATTAATTTAGAAAATTAGATGGAAAATAGGAATTAGCAAATTAGGAAAAAAATTAGAAATGATGAATTGGAAATTAGGAAATTAGAAATTGATGAAATTAGAAAATTAGATGGAAAATAAGAATTAGCAAATTAGAAAAAAAATAGAAATGATGAATTGGAAATTACAAAATTAGAAATTGATGAAATTAGAAATTAGGTGAATTAATTAATAATTTTTCATTCATTAATTAATTCACAAAAAGAGGAGGAATTAATTAGCCAATTAAATAAATATTTAATTGTGACAAGAAGACTTAGGATAAATAAATAAATTATTTAACCTAGAGGAAAAATGACAAACAGGATTAAATGAATAAATCATAAAACCCTAGAAGATGAACTAGAAATGCAAGGACGACAATTAGGTCTTGACAAAAGATAATTGATGTAGGGTTGATTTGATCATGATTTAATGATGAAAAGTGGATAATTGATAAAGTGTCAATGTTGATTGATAAAGATCAATGCTAAATTGATCAAGATTGACAAGGATGAAATTGATAGACGTCAATTGATGAGGACCAATGACTAATCAATCCAAATTGACAAGAAATGATGATTAATTGAGATTGATGATGAATCGATCGAGGATTGATAAAAGGTTGACTTAATGAAGCTCGAATGACCAAAGACCAATGACATATTGGCTGGAAATTAATAAAGGATTGATAAATTGATGATTGATAAGGACAAAATCCCCAATTTGACATTGAGAAGGTTTGATGATGTCCAATTTACATGATAAGATTGATAATGATCAAATATCGTAATTGATGATGTTGTTGACAAGACCTAATGGAGAATGTGAGAAACACATTCGAAGAGGGAAGAAATGCAGAAGAATGGCAAGATGTTGACAAATGATGAAGATAAAGTGTACGACATAGAAGAAATGTTAATAGGATGTGAAAACCCTAAAATAAGGTCATAAAGACATGTTAAAGTATGACACCACAAGCGTTGACCATTTTTAGATGCCTACAATTTCTTATCGAGAGATTGTCTATGGTATTTCCATCCATTTTCATCTAATCTCTCAAGGGGGCATATCATTCCCATCTTGGGGCAACTTTGTACCAGTTCATCTTATCTTCTTTGAAATAACGCTAGAAGTTGCATTGTCTCAAAGAGGGACAAAATGTAGACACCTAAAATTGTCCAGTCTAATTAAATAAATATCTTCATTTAATTAATTATTTTAAGCCTAATTATTCTATTAATTAAATAAATCTTTATTTATTTAATTAATTCATTTATCCTCTTCTAGCCTTATTTCTCATTTAAATAAATATATTTATTTATTTAAATTGTCCTTTTTCTAAAATTAAATAAATACTGTTATTTATTTAATTGGTCCCATTTCTTCTATTAATTAAATAAATCTTTATTTATTTAATTAATTCATTAGCCTTTTCTACCCATGACACATGCCATTCATCTCTTAATTCCTACACTACCTACCCTCTCATTATTTTCTTATTTCCTCTACTTACCCTCTAATCCTAGCCGACCATTTATCTTTTAAACCTTTCAATCTTATCCCTCTATTTATTATAGTGTCTTCTATATAAGGACATGTTTCCTTCATTATCAACCCTAATTAGCTAATCTGCTATTCAAATCCCCAACTACGCTTTTGAATTTTCACATGCGATCAAGCCTACTTGCAACCACATTTCTGTTCTTTGTTGAACTCTTATGCACACATAAAGTATAAGAGCAAATATATCAAGCAAGATCAATGGAGATAGGAAGAATGGAGATCCAAACCCTATTGGACATGTGATGGTATAATCTTTATGATTTGTTGATTTTCATCATCTTATGTAATCTTCATATGTTATGGTGGATCTTTGTTGTTGTTAGGCTAGGGTTTCGTGGTTGAATTCATTTATTCTTTCAACATTGTTGTTTCCATTTTCACCATAAAAATAATATCATTACATAATTCCTTATTACAATGATATGCCATGTTAGCTTAAGACAAAAATGATAAATCCATAAAACATCTCAAATTATCTAGGTAACATGTAGAGTACACGCTAGCATGATACCAGTCCATAACCTAGATAGGTACCGAACCTATTATGGGTCCACCATGCCAAACAAATGTCTTCAAGAAATTGAAGCACAATCAACAAACATATTCAGCATCCTGAAATCCTTGAAGAAGTTGCACCAACACCAATTGTGCATCCTATCATGATTCCTCAATGAAAGCTCTACTCGTAAAGCCTTAAACTAGTGCCAGTAAGGGTTTACCAGAGTGTATGATACCATCCAATAATGAAGCCAATACCAACTAACCAAAACATTCTCATGGAGTATATAACTCATGAAATCCAATATACTTCACTGATCCAAACATGTCAGATGCTAGTAACCTATCTACTGGTGACTGCTAGTGTTGACATCAATGCCACACATAATCAATTAATGCATAATGCCAACAAAAATGCTATAAACTACAAGTAAAATAGGGGTGGATACATGAGCAAGTGCAAGATATCTCAATCGGTAGTGTACTCAAGAGTCTTCTAGTGATTCTCCCAGTGAAAAGGGTAAGTACCCTAACTTGTCTTAGTGAATTTACATGAATAATTGTTGATTGAGGTTGAGTAAGTTGAAAAGGAAATGAAATAAAGATGAAGTAGCTTAAATATTTAGTACATAGCAGGCATAGAAGTAACTTAGGGAATGTGAATAGGAAGAAAGAAAAACAAGGTAATGGGTACCAAAAAAGCAGAGCTGAAGAAAGAATTTTGAATAGAGATTTCCTCAAATAATACCTAATATAAGGTTTTATTTGGATACCAATCTGAGAGATTGCAACCTCATGAACATCATTGATAGGATGAGGGAGCCAATTGCAATAGACAAAATGAAGAACATGGAGTAGAGTGGTTAAATATAGGCCTCAAGGTTTCGAATTGCTATAGATGCCCATGATTTGGTCAAACAGTGTATCCAACATTATGATTCAAATAAAAGGTAGGTTATTTATAATCATAGGATGTATACAGATTTGACATCAAGGGGTTTGAAATTACTTCTTGGAATTCCTACCCCATAGCATGGATAAATAGAAACAGGGTCCAAGAAGAGATAATTTCATGAAGCAAGGCCAACATGTGAAAAGACTATGTGGGAGGAGTGGTATGTTCAAAATAAAGGAAAAATATGTGTGAGACTACCCACCCTGGTACTGAGGAAAGAAATGTATATAGATTTGTATGTTATAATCACCTATCTCAGTAGGATAGCTGGATTAGAGATCAATGACTTATTTTAGGAATGGATGTTCACTTACATCCAGAGTTTGAGGCAAAACAAAGGAACTTATGACTAGGTTAAATTTATTAGTGACACCATATATCATTAAATAGAAAAAACCTCATAAAAATTCTATATGTCTTTTATTGTATTGTTATTACGAGGATCCAGTTAATATTAGGAGTGGGGAGGGGTGAATTAGTATTAACAAGAAACTAAAATCTCTTACCAATCTACAAGTACTTCTGAAAAAGACTTCATAACTAGTATCGGTAGCCACTCAATTAGTTACTTAAAATGGATTCATCAAACTACTCATTCAAGTGCTCATCAACATGCATGTAAAGAAATGATATCAAATCACCACATAAACAAATCAACCACCATATGAACAATGATATTTTTCACATGTAAACCCAAATGGGAAAAACCATGGTGGGAATTAGTACCTACAAAATTTGCACTCTTCCAGAATGCATCCTATTAGGAGCCTAGCTCGATTAGGAGCTTATAGTAATGCCCATTTAAGAGAAGACCCTATTAGGAGTCCCTCAGTTAAGGGATTTCAACCTTAGCTCTATTGGGATCCTTACCCTATTAGGAGTAACCTCATTAGGGGATTTAAACCCAAATTAATGACCCACCTAGTGAAGGGATTTATACAATCAAGTCTCTTAGGATCTACTCGGTTAATGGATTTTAGAACTGTTGCAACTATTAGGGAACACCAGATAAATAAATTGCTTTTAGCACTATACTTGCTAGTACAGATCTTTTTGATCTCCAATCTATTTCACACTTGTAAATACACCACTCTAGATCAGCTACACTCTCATCTCAAACCACAGACACAATAAAACATCTCAAACTAGACATATATACTCTTATCAGTCTTGTTAGTTACATAACCTTAACTTAAATAGAAATTACACGAATCATTAAAAATCATCATACATATCATTAAAACAAATTTCAAGACAATTACAACTATTGAATGATCATAACACATCATCTCACATCGATCTAATAAGTTACCAAATCCTTATTACACTCAGCTAAGCACTTTGTTGTTTCCCAAGAAATTCAATCCTTGTACGTGCTCAAAATAATATCTTATCCTTTCACACTAATTCTACCACATCATTACTAACTTATCAATATAATAAGATCCACCGCCAAATAGAAAATAATCACCGATCAAAGATCTTGTTACCAGTTCTAAAACCCTACGTAGAATATACAATAATCAATTACAAACATGACTACTTGTACTCCAAACATGATGCAATTATATTCATGAACTCATTACAATGTCATAAGCATACATTCAAAACTTCAACACCTAACTCAACACAAATCTCTACTACAACAACCTCCTTCTTTGTTCCTTCTTATCGATTCACTGTCAAAATAATAGTTTAACTGTCCAACTTAATCCTTTACCGGTTAGGCTATACTGGTAGACTTAGATAACTTAGATGACAAAGTAAACATAAAAAAACATGGTTTCCATCAATGATAACATAAATAACTGATCATGTCATCAACCCAAAGTTCTCCTCACCATATCAACTATACAGGTCATCAACTCATCTCATCATCAGTTATGCCAACATGCCAACATTCTCCTCCTTTGGCATTGATGGAAACACAAAAAGAATCATCATCAAAATAAACAACATGCCAAGATGCACTGATATGTTCTTCACTTGGTCATCTCTACTTCACTAGTTCTTCTTCCTATTTCTACTCCACCTATCTATTACATTTCTTCTCCACCTCGTTGATTCATTTCTTCTCCCCCTTTGACAGTAATGCCAAAGGTGCAAAGGCATATTATATCTTATCATCTGCTACTTCATCTTTACTGCTACTATCTTCATCATCTTAGCTAGTCCACCTAAGGAGTAGCCCTGTCCTCATCAATCCATAGTGAGATATTCAATGAGTCCATGAGATTGATGCTTCCACATATTCCTAGTTGACTTTGTATAGGGGTATAACCCCTAGCTTACCTCTAAGATACTCAATTGTTGTCTTAAGCAATGTGTTGGGACCTATAAAATTCTAAGGGTTTAGGGTTTTTTCTTTTTCATGAAAACATTTAGAGAAATTAAGCCTTTGTAGTGCATTATTGTAATTCATATTGAACTTGAACCCTTGAACCTTTTTAATTCAAGGTTCAAGGTTCAACCGCTTCTCCTTCTTATGTCATGGCTTTGTATTATTTTTTAATAAGCAAGTGAGAATGCATTATGTCTGTTTTGAACCATTTGCAAATTGGTTCAAGGTTCAAGGTTCAAAATGATCCTTTCTTTTTACCCAGGGTCTTTGCTCATTACCTTTTTCCACTTAAGTGGAAGGGTCTGTGCGACATCAAGAGGGGCCCCTTTTAAGTCTAGGCCTAGGCGGGCTCTAATAAATTTTAATTCTACTTGTCTATGTATCTATCGGGCTTGCTAAAGATCAAGCAGGTTCTTATTGATCTCACAGCTGTCGCCATACGGCAACCCAAAAGTGCATAGTGGTTATTCACCATGACATGGTGACTAAGTGGTGGGACCCATGAGAAAGGTGTGAAGCACATAAAGTCCAAGAAGATCAGAAGTCGGGTTTTTTGGACTATCCTAATGACTTGATGGAAAGGGCTAAGGCTAACCATTTATCCCACATTGGTGGTGGGGAGGGGGATTTTAGTTTTTTAAACATAAAGCTGCACACATTCATAGTGTCAAAGCTTAAAGGCTTTTGGCAAGTGGCAGCTTAGAAATGGTGGGCCCCCTCCATGCATCTCAAAGCACCCAAAATTTTGCAGTAAAAGGGAAAGTTAAAAAGTGAGCAGGTTGAATTCAGATCTATGTCCATCGCTATACCACCATGCGAAGGTGATCAATTATTAATGGCCATGACTTGGTGACTGATGAGGTGGCAGACAAGTGGTGGACATGTGGTGACATGGTGGCATAGGATGTAGCTAAAGAATAATGATAAATAGTTAGTACTAAACCAGTACTAAGAGGGGGGGATGAATCAATATAGATAAAAATTCTTCCCTGAACCAGTTAGACTATAAACACTGCACTCAACAGGTAAACAATAACACCGCTCTGAAGCAAGGTACAACTGGTAAAGCCAAGAATGACTGAGACAAGCATAACCCAGTCAACACTTAGCTTTCCACACAACCTAATACCATATTTCCATTTCACCCCTATGCATGAACAAGTAATCTATCATTAGAAACATAATAACAGCTAGTTCAAGATGTTTTACTACCAAACATAAAACACTAAACCATCACATGAAAACATCACACATGACACACAGATTTTTTATGTGGAAACCCAACTGGGAAAAACCACGGTGGGCATGAATACCCACAAGCTACTCTTTGAACTCTTTTGAAGTTTTCTCTATTAGGAGCCTTGTCCAGTTAAAGACATTACAATAGGTTCTGCTAGGGATCACCCAGTTAAGGGATGGCTAAATACCCGGTTAAGGGTTAAACCCTGGTAAAGGTTACCTTGTTAGAGGATTTCAAGAACTCAATAACTTTGAGTCACCCTATTAAAGGATTTACAACAAGCTGGTTAAAGCTACCCTATTAAGGGATTTCCCAACTACTGAAGTGGTTAAAGATCAACAGGTATTACAATGATCTGGTAATAGCACTCAATGCCAATGAAGATCCAGTTTAGTTCCTCTTTTCCTTTTGCACTCACACTCTGCAAGTATCACTTCTCTTCTCTAGTTTGGCAAGAATCTCATATCTCTTCTCTTGGATACACACACAACATTTTCTAGCAACCTCAGAAAGAAACACAACATCAAACTTATAGGAAACAAATAGGTCGATAGCATAAACCCTAAACCCTAAGACATTTAGGTTAAGCAATTCAAATGGTTCAATCCTGACCATTGAGCACATAGCATTGAATACAATAGTCGTGAACATATCTCAAGATATTCTCCATCATTCATACTGCACCACTTTCATGATGGCTTGAAACCCATCACGCGTTTTCCATTGTTTATAGAGAATTCACACATTCTCGAGGTGGATAGGAGAAATCTCCTTCATGCAAGATCCTTCACGTGCTCAAGATGATGTGCAAACATGATCTGATCTTCATTACAATGCTAACTCATCACATAATGTCATCAGTTGAGTCACACAGGCTTGGAACACTTCAATTGGAAACCCTGAGGTTGAGACTACCAACCGATAGTCATGTTAAGTTTCCATAAACTAGTTCTCATACCAACATGCCGATTCACCTTGAGAAAACATACCGCTTCACCTTTTCACATATACTAGTTCACAATGTTATGCCAGTTCTCAGTATCATACTGGTTCTCTTGCCAGTTGCTAACTTCAATTAACCGGTTCACTCTTCAGCATATTGACATCAATGACAATATACAATGTCATCATGTCTTCATAACAGTTCACATATGCCAACAATCTCCCCGTTTTGCATTTATGGTAATATACAAAGATATTTGTCCACTTCATACCTTCTCTCCCAATGTTACAGATATCTTCTCCGCTTCACTTCTTCTCCCCCTTTGACAATAATGCCAAAGTGGAGGCACAAGCTTCCTTGTTTCGTTATGTTGCTCCCCCTGAGGAGTAGCATCCTTCAACACACCAATCCTAAAAATATTTGACAGTGTAATACTTGACTGATGTGGAGCACACACCTTTAGATCACCTCTTGAAGGGGTAGTACCCCTAATTCACCTCTTATGTAGGTAAATGTAGCCTTCGGTAGAGGCTTCCTAAATATGTCTGCTAATTGCTCCTTACTAGAAACATGTTCCAATAAAATTTCTTTGTTCTGAACCTTTTCCCTTAAGAAATGATACTTAAGCTCAAAGTGCTTGGTTTTAGAATGGAAAACTAGATTCTTTGAGATATTAATTATACTTGTATTATCACAAAATATACTTACCAGTTTAGATACAGGAACTTTGAAGCCATTTAATACATGCTTCATCCAAATAGTCTGGGTGCAGTTCATAAAAGCTGCAACATACTCCACTTTTGTTGTAGACTGAGAGATGCAACTCTACTTCTTACTCATCCATGAGACTAGTCTACCACCAAGAAAGAATGCACCACCAATTGTGCTCTTTCGGTCATCCACATTACCAGCCCAATCAGCATCTATGAATACTTTCAAGTTGAAATTATTACTATATGGATACCATAGTCCATAATCAATAGTTCCCTTCAGATACCTAAGAATCCACTTGACTGTAACCAAGTGGGATTCTCTTGGACTTTTCTGGAACCTTGTAGTAATGCCCACTGCATGTGCAATGTCCGATCTACTATGCACTACATAATGCAACTTACTAATCATTGATCGGTATTCTTTCTCATTAACCAGTGCTGAGTCATCCTCTTTTGATAATTTGCAACCGGTTACCATCAGTGTATCAACTGGTTTGCTATCTTCCATGCCAAAGGTCTTCAACACCTCTTTGACATACTTGGATTGAGTGATAAAGATTCCATCTTTCATCTGCTGAATCTATAGTCCAATGAAGAACTTAATCTCCCCTATGAGTGACATCTCAAACTCTTTCTTCATCTCGTCTGCAAACTCATGACTCATCTTCTCATCTCCACCAAATCTTATGTCATCAACAAATACCTCACAGAACAAAATCTGATCTCCTTCAGATTTTATGTAGATATTACTATCTTCGCTTGTTCTCTCAAATCCAATCTTCACAAGATGGGAGTGCAGGTGTTTATACCATGCTCTAGGTGCCTGTTTTAGACCATATAAGGCTTTATGTAGTCTACACACCATGTCACTATCTTTAGATAGGGCAAACCCATCTAGTTTCTCTATACGCACCTCCTCTTCAAGTACACCATTTAGGAATGAAGATTTTACATCCATTTGATATACTTTGGATCCTTTAAAAGCTACATATGCAAGAAGCATATGAACTCCTTCCAATCTGGCTATAGGAGAAAAGGTTTCTCCATAGTCTTCTCCTTCTTCTTAGGCATATCCTTTACACACTATTCTGAATTTGTTTCTAATCACTATGACATCCTCATTCAACTTATTTCTGAAAACCCATTTGGTACCGATGACATTTTTATGCTCCGGCCTGGGTACCAAAGACCATGTACCATTTTTCTCTATCTGGTCAAGTTCCTCTTCCATTACCTTGATCCAGTCTTCATCTTTATGGGCCTCTTTCAACGATTTAAGCTCAAATTCAGAGATCATACATGAGTTTTCTCTGATCTTCCTTCTTGTAACGATTTCTGTATCCTTATCCCCTATGATCTGCTTAGGATCATGGTTCAACTTTACATATCGAGGAATAGTCTTGACTAATTCCTCTTTCTTTTCCTCTTCATCCTCATCTTCATCAGCATCAGCATTTGCATTTATTGGTGCAGGACCACTGTTACTGGTATTGGATTGTTTTGCAATCGGTTCCCAGAAGGTTACAACCGGTTCATCTCCTACTTGCTCACTATCAGTTTCCTCAGGTTTCTCAGAGTTCTCATAAACTTTGACATTGATTCTTTCAACAATTCTCTGAGTCCTATTGTTGAAACATTTTAGAGCTTTACTCTTGGTGGAATATCCTAAGAATATTCCCTCATCACATTTAGCTTAAAACTTGCTCTGATGTTCACTCCTCTTGATATAAAATTTGCTACCAAATACTCTAAAGTAGCTTACCACAGGAGTCTTACCGGTCCAATACTCATAAGGAGTTTTATCCTTACCTTTCTTGATGAGTACCTGATTCATTGTGTAAACTGTGGTGCTCACTACTTCCCTCCAAAAAGGTGTGAGTCACCTTCCCTTGGATCAACATAGTTCTAGCTGCTTCAACCATAGTCTGGTTGTTTCTCTTAGCTAGGCCATTCTATTGTGGAGTCTGAGGGGTAGATAGTTTCCTCTTGATGCCATGTTCTTCACAGTACTTATTGAATTCACTAGAAGTAAATTCCCCTCCTTGATCAGTTCTAAGACACTTAATCCTTTTACCGCTTTCCTTCTCCACTAATGCTTGGAAGGCTTTGAACTTTCCAAAAGCTTTAGACTTATCCTTCAAGAATGTGACCCACATCATTCTTGAGCAGTCATCAGTGAGAATCATGAAGTACCTATCACCCTGCACAGTCCTAGTTTTCATAGGACCACACAAATCAATATGCACAAGATCAAGTAAATTGTCTGTAGTGAAAGATTTACCTTTTAAGGTTGAGGAAGACATTTTCCCTAGCTGACACTCTCTACACAGAGGATTTTTTGGTTTGCTCAGCATAGGCAACCCTCTAACTACCTTGATCTTACTGGCCTTCACAATATTGTCAAAGTTTACATGGCAGAGTCTCCTATGCCATATCTAGCTATCATCAAACTTAGCCATAAGACATGTACTGATATTTGCATTTAGCTGAAATAGGTTACCTTTGGTCTGCATACTGGTGGCCATCAGTTCACCATCCTTTCCTTTGATTTTACACACTTCATTTTTGAATTCCAGAGTGAGTCCATTATCATTCAGCTAAGCAACACTCAAAAGGTTGTGTCTGAGACCTTCTACCCAATACACATTGTCAGCACTGCTTTTTCCATTCAGAGAGATAAACCCTCTACCTTTTAGCATGCATGGTGCATCATTACCAAAATGGACCACACCACCATCATACTCTTCTAGAGATAGGAACTTACTCTGGTCACTAGTCATATGGTGAGAACACCCACTATCAATAATCCAATCATTGGAATTATCAAAATGGGAGACAAGAGCCTTCTTGTCAGACATATCCTCCTTGACAGTTACAAACACAATATCTTCATTTTCTTCATCTTCTGATTCCTCATCAGTGACACCTTCATCAATTGCTACAAAACAGTTTCTCTGGTTTCCTCCTTTGAACTTCTTGAACTTTTCTAGTTTGTCCTTGTTGTCATGATTAGGACAGTTTATAGTAATGTGTCCAATCTGATTACAAGAAAACCATTTCAAAGGGAGCTTACCTCTATATTTATCGGTTCCCTTAGGAAGCCTTTTGGCAAGAAGAGCTTCAAACTCCATAAGGATCTCCTTATCATCCATTTCTTTTCTTTATCTTGATTCATAATGGTACTAGCTTCTTTTCCTTTTCTAAAAGGTGCAGCAGATGCTTTAAAAGCTGACTCAATCTTTTGAATACTACCATCATAATTATTTAACTCATAGGTGGTCAACTTTACAATGATGGAGTCTAGGGATATCTTTGTCTTATCTATTGATCTCAGCTCCTAAATAGCAGCAACCCTTATTGCATAGACTAGTAATAAGGATCTCAAGACTTTTCTTACAATAGTGGAGTCCTCTATTTTGCCTCCTACACTCTTGATGTCTCCAACAATAGTTTTGATTCTTATTCCATATTATTGAATGGTCTCTCCTTAAACCATCCGCATGTCTTCAAACTTTCCCCTAAGGCTCTCTTCCTTAGCTTGTTTTACATGCTCATCACTGCCATAGATATTCTCCAGAGCTTCCCATACTTCTTTGGGATTGTCTTTGTCCTAAACATCAATAAACTCAATGTCAAATAGACTACTAATTAGGGCTTCCATGGCTTGCCCATTCTCCTAAATCTCTCTCTTCTGATCATCAGTGAGAGTACGGGTAGGGATAACATAAACATTCTCAACATAGTTCCAGTGTTGACCACCTATTCTTCTGATGTATATCTTCATTCTTTCCTTCCATATTTTGAAGTTATCTCTGTTGAACTTTGGACCTTCCCTCTTCATCATTAGATTAGGATCTTTTCCCCAAGCGGTTAAGATTATAACACAGAGGACTTGGAGGATGCTCTGATACCAATTGAAGAATAATGATAAACAGTTAGTACTAAACCAATACTAAGAGGGGGGGCTGAATCAATACAGATAAAAACTCTTCCCTGAACCAGTTAGACTATAGACACTATATTCAACAGGTAAACAATAACACTGGTCTGAAGAAGTGTATAATTGATAAAGCCAAGAATGATTGAGACAAGCATAACCCGGTCAACACTTAGCTTTCCGCACAACCTAATACCATATTTCCATTTCGTCCTTATGCATGAACAAGTAATCTATCATCAGAAACATAATAATAGCTAGTTCAACAAGTTTTACCACCAGACATAAAACACTAAACCATCACATGAAAACATCACACATGACACATAGATTTTTCACATGGAAACCCAACTGGGAAAAACCATAGCGGGGATGAATACCCACAAGCTATTCTTTGAAATCTTTTGAAGTCTGCTCTATTAGGAGCCTTGTCCAGTTAAAGACATTACAATAGGTTCTGCTAGGAACCAATCCTGCTAGGGATCACCCGATTAAGGGATGGCTAAATACCTGGTTAAGGGTTAAACCCTGTTAAAGGTTACCATGTTAGAGGATTTCAAGAACTCAATGACTTTGAGTCACCTTGTTAAAGGATTTACAACAATCTACTTAAAGCTACCCTGTTAAGGGATTTTCCAACTATTGAAGTGGTTAAAGATCAATAGGTATTACAATGATCTAGTAATAGCACTTAATGCCAGTGGAGATTTGCTTTATTTCCTCTTTTCCTTCTGCACTCACACTCTGCAGGTATCACTTCTCTTCTCTGGTCTAGCAAGAATCTCGTATCTCTTCTCTTGGATAGACATACAACATTTGCCAGAAACATTAGAAAGAAACACAACATCAACCTTATAGGAAACAGATAGGTCAGTAGCATAAACCCTAAACCCTAAGACATTTAGGTTAAGCAATTCAAATGGTTCAATCTTGACCATTGAGCACATAGCATTGAAGACAATAGTCTTTAAAATATCTCAAGACATTCTCCATTGTTCATACTACACCGTTTTCATGGCGGCTTGAAACCCATCGCGTGTTTTCCACTATTTATAGAGACTTTACACATTCCCAAGGTGGATAGGAGAAATCTCCTTCATGCAAGATCCTTCACGTGCTCAAGCTGACATGACAACATGATCTGATCTTTATTACAATTCTAACTCATCACACAATTTCATCAGTTGAGTCTCATAGGCTTGGAACACTTCAACCGGAAACCCTGATGTTGAGACTACCAACTAGTAGTCATGTTAAGTTTCCATAAATGAGTTCTCATACCAACATGCCAGTTCACCTTGAACAAACATACCACTTCACCCTTTCACATATACCAATTCACAATGTTATGCTGGTTCTCAACATCATACCAGTTCTCTTACCAGTTGCTTACTTCCATATACCAGTTCACTCTTTAGCATATTGACATCAATAACAACATACAATGTCATCATGTCTTCATACCGATTCACATATGCCAATAGTAGCCACTCAGAGGGGTAATGGGTCAAGTGGATCAACATAGATCAATGGTAATCAAGATGGATCCAAGGCCTGTTGCTATGTCGCGATGCAAAAATGCTCACCAGATATCACCTATGACTTGGCAAGAAACCACTAATGATAAACCATGGCCAACAATTAATGCAAGCGGTTAAGGTAGGCAGTTCATTCTGGTGATTAGTAGAGGTCGTGCTAAGGTGGTAGAGTCAAGAGCCTAGAATGAATACCTTGGTGATAGGGGACTCCTAGTTGTAAACTCTGGAGCAAATCAAAGGGTGCCACGTGGCAAACAGGTGGTGTTGGCATATGTGCAGAGTGTGATGACATGACGATATTGTATGTTGTCATTGATGTTAATATGCTGAAGTATGAACCAGTGTATTGAAGTAAGCAAACTGGCAAGAGAACTGGTATGATGATGTGAACCGGTATATGTGAAAAAGTGAAGTGGTATGTTGGAATGTGAACCAGTATTAGGAAATTTTTGTATCAAGGTTTCATTTGGTATGACTACCGGTTGGTAGTCTCAGCTTTAGGGTTTCTGGTTGATGCATTTCAAGTTTGTGTGATTCAATCGATGAAATCCTGTGATGGGTTAGCATTGAAATGAAGATCAGATCGTGTTGCCATGTTAGCCTTGTGCACATGAAGGATTTTATTGAGGATCTTGCATGAAGAAGATTGATCCTATCTACCTCAGGAATGTGCAAAGTCTTAGTAAATGGTGGAGAGCACGTGATGGGCTATCAGCTTCTAGAAGTGGCAAAGAACGAATGATGGAGAACATCTTGAGATTTTTTCAAGATTTTTTTACACTATGCAATATCATTGAATGGTTAGGATTGGACTGATTGTATTGATAACCTAAATATTTAGGGTTTAGGGTTTATGCAACTGACCTATCTATTGTCTATAAGGTCGATGATGATTTGCATTGTGAAGTTATTGGCAAATTTTATGTGTGTATCCAAGTGAAGAGATACTTGATTCTTGCCAGACTAGAGAAGCATTTTGATACCTGCAGAGTGTGATTGCAGAAGAAAAGGAACTAAAGTGGATCTGCATTGGAATTGAGTGTTGTTATCAGATCATTGTATTACTTGTTGACTTTGAACCATTTCAACAGTTGGAAAATACCTTAACCAGGTAGCTTTAATAGGCTTTCTGTAAATCCTTTAACAGGTTGACTCAAATTCATTGAATTCTTCAAATCCTCTTGCGAGGTAAGCTTAACAAGGTTCTAACCTTTAACTAGGTATTTAGCCATCCCTTAACTGGGTGATCCCTAGCAGGATCGGTTCGTAGCATAACCTATTGTAAAGTCCTTAACCAGACTAGGCTCCTAACAAAGCAGACTTTAGAAGAGTTCAAAGAACAACTTGTGGGTATTCATCCCCACCGTGGTTTTTTCCAGTTGGGTTTCCACATGAAAAATCAGTGTGTTATGTGTGATGCTTTTCATGGGATGGTTTAGTATTTTATGTTAAGTGGTAATGCAAGTTGATTCAATGATCATAAGTATTTTTGATGTATTACTTGCTTAAGCTTTTGAGTGAAGTTGTGATAGGGTATTAGATCTTGAGTTGATCTAGATGTTACCAATTTAAGTCTTTCACAGTCAAACTGTGTTTTACCGGTAGTGCCTTGTTTCTAATCGGTGATTTTGGTTTACCGGTTAGTGCAGTCTATACAGCTTGTGTTGTAGAAATTTTTCTTGTTTGTACTAATTCACCCCCCCTCTCAATACCTGTTGGGTAGTTACTGTTCATCATTATTCATCAATTAGTATCAGAGCATCCTCCAGGTCCTCTATGTTATAAGCTTAACCTCTTGATGAAAAGATCCTATTCTAATGATGAAGAGCGAAGGTCCTAAGTTCAATAGAGATAACTTTAAGATATGGAAGGATAGAATGAAGATCTACATTAGAAGCATGGGTGCTCAAAACTGGAGCTATGTTGAGAATACTTATGTTATCCCTACCGGTACTCTCACCAATGATCAAAGAAGAGAGATTTAGGAGAATGGGCAAGTCATGGAAGCTCTTATCAACAACCTATCTAATATTGAGTTTATTGATGTTCAGGATAAAGACAATCCCAAAGATGTATGGGATACTCTGGAGAATATCTATGGCGGTGATGAGCATGTGAAACAAGCTAAGGAAGAGAGCCTTAGGGGAAAATTTGAAGACATGTGGATTGTTGAACGAGAGAACATTCAACAATATGGGATAAGAATTAAAACTATAGTTGGAGACATCAATAGTGTAGGAGGTACAATGGATGATTCCATTGTTGTTAGCAAGGTTTTAAGATCCTTGTTACTAGTCTATGCAATAAGGGTTCCTGCTATTCAGGAGTTGAGATCTATTGATAAGACAAACATATCCCTTGATTCCATTATTTCTAAGTTGACTGCATATGAGCTAAATAGTTTTGATGTTAGTATTTAGAAGACTAGATCAACCTTTAGAGCATCTATTGCACCATCTAGAAAGGGAAAAGAATTTGGTACTAGCTATGAACCTAGACAAAGCAGAGATATGGATGATGAGAAGATCCTGATGGAATTTGAATCTCTTCTTGCTAAGAGACTTCCTAAGGGAACTCGAAAATACAAAGGTAAGCTCCCTTTGAAATGCTTTTCTTGTAATAAGATAGGACAAATTGTTGTCAACTATCATAATGGTGATAATAAGGACAAACTGGATGTAATGCCCCGCCAAGAAACCCCTAAGGGTTTAAGTTAAAAACACTCAACTACAGTGCAAATATATATATATATTTTATAATAATAATTATGAGCATTAATAATAAGTTACAACATTAAGATAATTTTGGAGATTATCTAAAATTAGATAACACAGCGGAAGGATAAACAAACCTAAGGAGTTTCCCAACGTGATTACGTACCTTACACCTAACTCAACTTGCATCAATTGATCCAATAAGCTGGATATCTTAATTACGAGATAATGCATAAGACATGATTATATATATGTTCAATGATATGACATCTTAGAATTTTAGGAAGCGTTCATTTATTTCAGGTGGATAGGAGGCCATCGCAAGTTTATTTACTTATTGCACTTTAAATCATAATTACATTAAGAGGCCTCCCAAAAGGTTCAAAGCATTTAATATAACGAAGTTCATTCATTTGGGTTTAAGGTAACCACCCATAGTTGATATCTTTCTTTATAATTAGAAGTATGGATAATAAGGTGAGATTCATTCATTAAGGAATAAACTTCCATTAATAGAGTGAGGTTCCCTCATTAAAGTTTAAGCATAACCAAACTAAAGAGTCGTAGTTCTTTTATGGAGGGTAAACTATAATTAGCCATAGGATTCATTGAAGTTTTAATAATGCTAATAGATGGGCTAAATTCATTAAGATGAAAATGTATTAGGACCACATGAGTTCATCCTTTATATTAGAATATAGTTAGCAAGATGATATTCATCATTTCAGGATTTAAAATATAAGTTCATAGAGACGTTCTTTCATTAGGATTAAAATACAATTATCTTATTGCCGATCACTCTTTTCAGTTAAATAATGTTAATATGAAAATATACATTTACTAAAATTAAGATATAAACAACTATACAAATGCTTCCCATTTTAGTTCATTTTTAGCAATCATAAGAGATTCTTTTATTAGGGTTATAATGATGGAAAAATAGTTGAGTTCACCCAATTTTCAAGTTAATTTTTGTAAGGATTATTTGTGGAGATTAAAGCTTGCAATAACTAAACAAATCCATCCAATATAGTGAAACATAATTAACATGGCGTTACTCATTTACTAAGGTAAAAAGGTAGATATCAATATGGTGTTCATCCTTTAGATTTCCACTTAGAAATTGCAACATTAATTCTAACTTTGTTATTCATACACATTCAATCAATTTACCAACTCATACCAAGCTAAAACAATGAAGGCATCCTAATGAGATTCTTTAATTAACAATATCCAAATATTATTTTACACTATCATAATTACAATATTTTATGAACTTGATTACTACATTTATCAAGACGAATAATTTTATGCACTTGGATATAGCTTCATTAAATTCCCATCATACACTTATACAAGATAACAACCATACATGATAACTAAAAGCATGAAACAAAGGAAGCTAAAACACCGCATGACATAGATATGATCTCAGAGTTCACCCCTAAAGGGCTACATCTCTGGGTCTGCTCAACTGCAAGACCCCTCTGGCATTTAATATAGTTAGGAATACATAATTTATAAGTCTTTTACATCCTTGCCACTTTGGCGAGTACAACCAATATACAATAGCCACCTCGGAAGTTAATTACATAATGATCCCTTTTGAAGTGGATCCTACCCAATACATCAAAGCAAAAACAAGGATTCTTTATCTGTCGGTACCCTAAATGGAGACTTGACCGACATTGGTCAGACAAAAGCAATCAGATGATAGAGTCCCAACATACCTATCAAGACATGCTATTATAACAGATGCATCGATTACCAAAATAATAGGCCATGCTCTAGCATTGACGGGTAATTACAACATTTTCTCAAGTTGACTTAAGCATCTAAACAGATTAATTAATCCTTAGATAAACACTAATGACAAGCTAGTTTACAACAATAGTCTAGCCCCTTCTCTAACGACACAAAAATTACCCTTTTACTATAAAGAACAAATTACATTAAGAGTAAATGAAGAAATGGAGAAATCATTACCGAGCTAAATCAAGCTTCTATTGCATACATTTAAAAATTAAAGACCATTACCTCCATTCGATTTACTCATTATCATATAATTAATTATCATTCGGTTTAAAAATACAATGAAAGTCATTGCTATATTAAAGCCCAAAAATCTGTATATATAATTAATAATATATGCTAAATAGATGTTACCTATATTAGCATATATTTTAAATATATACATTTATCCCTTTTTTTTTCTTAAACATTATTTACTAAAATAAAATCTCAACTCATTTTTAAAATACAAATATTGCTTAAAATAAATTTACATCAATAAGCATCTCCCTTTTTTTTTTATACAATGAAAACCCCAAAAATCGAGTTTTAACCATACTTAAAATACTAAGTAAAAATAAATGAAAAAAAAAACATTTAAAAAAAAAATAGAGGACGGCAAAACCCTGGGCGCCGAAACCCTAGGGTGGCCGTGCCCTAGCCGAAGAGGTTGCGGCCTCCATGGAGGATGCAGGCCCCTCGGCCTCCACTTACAGTGGAGTCGGGGGTACTGCGCTCGCTGTGGGGGTCGTAGGCCCTTCAGCTCCCCACACAGTGGCGCTGGGAGGAGCTGCGGCCTCCATGGGAGATGCAGTCCCCTCCGGCCCCCACTGTGTGTGGGAACCAAAAGGAAACTACGGCGGCGCGCGGGGAGGCATAGGTTGAGCTTCGGCTCCCCCCCCAAAACCCCAAATTTTATTTTCCCCTTTTTTTTGTTCATTCATTTTTTTTTTGTATATATTTTTTTTGATACAGTCCAGTTTCGACCCAAGCATTTTTATTTTTATTTTTTTTAAAATCACATGATAAAATAACATCAAACCTCCATTAGCCATTTCACACAGTCACAACCATTTCTCTTTTTTTTTTTTTTTTCACAGACCCATTCATTTTCCAAATTTTACCAAAATCTTCATTATGGGAAAAATATTTCCTCATCAAGTTTAAAACCATAAAATCTATTAAGAAACAAAAATTTGATCTAAGAACTACCCATGTTTTCAAAACTGAATCCTACGTTTAAACAACAATCATGGAGGTTTTGGAGCAAGAAATCTTCAAGACAAATTTCGGAGATATACCCACAATTTTAAAAGGAACAAAAACGGTGCATTCGAATCCTACCTCCAAATGCATTCCGAGAAGAGTTTTGATGAAGAGCTCCACCTACAACTCAAAGCAATCTCCCCTTTTTCCAAAATTTCCCCATCCCCATTTCTTCCCAAAAAAAACTCTCAAGAAAGAATCCCCCAAAAATATTCAAAAACTAGGTTAAATGAGAAACCCCTTTTTTTTTTGCCCTAATTTTCAATTTCGAATTTAAGCATTTATTTTTTATTTATTTTTAAATAAAAGAAACATGAAAATGGAAATCATTATTTTCCACTACTCAATAAATCTAACTTGTTTTATTCTAATTAAAATTAACATGCTTCTCTTATTTAATTCTAATTTTAATTTCTCAATATCAATTTAGGCCTACATTTATATTTTGAACTGTTAACAAGGGTAAGGTATTTAAATTAATTTAAATTTCAAAAAATTAATCCTTTATACTATATCAACTTTACAAGTAAAAAAAATAATAATAATTTCTTTTAAATAATAAAATTTACCCTTTCTAGTCCAAAATGCGAAAATGATAAATTTATTTCTATTTCCCAAATGACTTTAAATCCTTCCTTTCTAAAACGCATAACTTATTGAATTCATTATTTTTAAAATTAACTCGATATAACATAATAAAGCGATCTTTTTAATAAATGACTAATCTCATGAAATAAATCTATTTATTCTAATTTTCTCAACTACTAATGTGTAAATGAACACATTAATTCAAGTTAAATACTTTAAACTTGCTACAATTATAATTAAAGTGATCTCTTTAAATTAACGATTAATCATGTAAAAGAAGCTACCTATTTTAAATTTCTAAATTACTAATGCGTACATCTACTCATTAAATTGAATTAAATACTTAGGGTAACAACTCCACTTACCCCGCGCAAGGCACGCAAATCGAGGAAGTCCACCAAATCTCATGACATGCAACCCAAGGAAAAGAAAGGCCCACAAATCCACACATGATGCTCACCTGACCATGGCTAAGGCAAGACGAGAGTTTTATGACCCTCAAATCCAAATTCTAAGGATGGAGGAGGTTTACTCAAACCTGTGAATCCTGAAGGAGATGAACCTCACCCTAGATGGTGTTGTACCTGCAATCTCCTGCACCCATGAATTCATGCAAGCATACATATACATATACATATTCAATGAGGGCGTTAACTTGGGATTTATCACAAGAGTTAGGAAACAATTACATTTACACAAGAATCGATGCAAAAGCACAATAATAGGTGTGCATGATTATTTATATTATCTAAACTACACATTGCATCATGGTTAACCTACCATTCAAGAATGCCACATAGGAAGTCAATCAAAGTCAAATGGGTTTTACAAGTCCGACTAGGAGAGGTTCAAAAAGTTCAAAGGAGGAAATAGGAGAAACTCTCTTGTTGCAGTTGATGAAGGTGTCACTGATGATGAATCAGAAGATGAAGAAAGCAAATACATAGTATTTATGGCTGTTAAGGAAGATGTGGCAGACAAGAAGGCTCTTGTCTGCTACTTTGATAGTTCCAATGAGTGGAGTATTGATAGTGGTTGTTCTCACCACATGAGTGGTGATCGGAGAAAGTTTCTATCTCTGGAAGAGTATGATGGAGGTGTAGTCCAATTTGGTAATGATGTACCTTGTATGGTAAAAGGCAGAGGGTCCATCTCTCTAAATGGAAAAAGCAGTGTTGATAATGTGTATTGGGTAGATGGTTTCAGGCATAACCTTTTGAGTGTTACCCAGTTGAATGATAATGGACTCACTCTGGAATTCAAAGATGGAGTGTGCAAAATAAAAGGAAAGAGTGGTGAACTGATGGCTACAAGTATGCAGACCAGAGGTAACTTATCTCAGTTAAATGCAAATGCCAGTCAATGTCTAATGGCTAAGTTTGATGATAGTTGGATATGGCATGGGAGACTCTGCCATGTAAATTTTGATAATATTATGAAGGCCAGTAAGATCAAGCTAGTTAGAGGATTGTCTATGCTGAACAAACCAGAGAATCCTTTGTGTAGAGAATGTCAATTGGGGAAAATGTCTTCCTCAACCTTCAAAGGTAAATCTTTCACAGCAGATAATTTACTTGATCTTGTGCATACTGATTTGTGTGGCCCTATGAAAACTAGGAGTGTTCAGGGAGATAGGTATTTTATAATTCTTACTAATGACTCCTCAAGAATGATGTGGGTCACATTCTTGAAAGACAAGTCTGAATCTTTTGGGAAGTTTAAAGCCTTCAGAGCACTAGTTGAAAAGGAAAGCGGTAAGAGGATTAAATGCCTTAGAATCGATCAAGGAGGTGAATTCAGTTCTGGTGAATTCAATAAATACTATGAAGAGAATGACATCAAGAGACAACTATTTGCCCCCTGGACTCCACAACAGAATGGGCTAGTAGAGAGGAACAACCAGACTATAGTTGAAGCAGCCAGAATGATGATGATTCAAGGGAAGGTTGCTCACACTTTTTGGAGAGAAGTGGTGAGCACTGCAGTCTACACTATGAACCGAGTACTCATCAAGAAAGGAAAGGATAAAAATCCTTATGAGTATTGGACTGGTAAGACACCAATGGTAAGCTACTTTAGAGTGTTTGGTAGCAAATGTTATATGAAGAGGAGTGAACACCAGAGCAAGTGATGCAAAATGTGATGAGGGAATATTCCTAGGGTATTCTACCATGAGAAAAGATCTTAAGTGTTTTAACAATAGGACTCAGAGAATTGTTGAAAGTATCAATGTTAGAGTTGATGCAACCTCTGAGAAACCTAAGGAAACCGATAGTGAGTAAGCGATAGATGAACTGGTTGTAACTTTCTGGGAGCTAGTTGCAAAACAACCAAGTACTAGTAATAGTGCTCCTACACCAGTAGATGTTGATGCTGATGAAGATGAGGATGAAGAGGAAAAGCAGGAGGAATCAGTTAAGATCATTTCTAGGTATGTAAAGCTGAACCATGATCCAAAGCAGATCATAGGAGATAAGGATGTAGGAATTCATACAAGAAGAAAGGTCAGAGAAAATTCTTGCATGATCTCTGAATTTGAGCCTAAAACATAAAGATGAAGACTGGATCAAGGCTATGGAAGAGGAACTTGACCAGATAGAAAATAATGGTACATGGTCTTTGGTACCCAGACCTGAGCACAAAAATGTTATTAGCACCAAATGGGTTTTCAGAAACAAGTTGAATGAAGATGGCTCAGTGGTAAGAAACAAAGTAAGATTGGTATGTAAAGGATATGCTCAAGAGGAAGGAGAAGACTATGGAGAAACCTTTTCTCAAGTAGCTAGATTAGAAGGAGTTCGAATGCTACTTGCATATGTAGCCTTCAAGGGATTCAAAGTGTATCAGATGAATATGAAATCTACATTCTTGAATTGAATAGTTGAATAGGAAGTGTATATAGAGCAACCAAATGGGTTTTCCCTATCAGAGGATAGTGATATGGTGTGTAGGCTACATAAAGCCTTGCATGGCTTAAAGCAAGCACCTAGAGCATGGTATGAACATCTACACTCCCATCCTGTGAAGATTGGATTTGAAAGAACAAGTGAAGATAGCAATATCTAGCTGAAGTCAGAAGGAGATCAGATTCTCATTTGTGAAGTGTTTGTTGATGACATAATTTTTGGTGGAGATGATAAGATGAGCCATGTGTTTGCAGATGAAATGAAGAAGGAATTTGAGATGTCACTGATTGAAGAGATTAAGTTCTTCATTGGACTATAGATTCAACAAATGAAAGATGGTATCTTTATTACTCAATCGAATCATGTCAAAGAGGTGTTGAAGACCTTTGGCATGGAAGAAAGCAAACTGGTTGGTACACCGATGATGACCGGTTGTAAGTTGTCAAAATAAGATAACTTAGCATTGGTGAATGAGAAGGAATACCAATCAATGATTGGTAAGTTGAAATATGTAGTACACAACAAACCAGACATTGCACATGCAGTGGGAATTGCTACATGTTTCCAGAAATGTCGAAGAGAATTCCACTTGGTAGCAGTCAAGCGGATTCTTAGATATCTAAAGGGAACTATAGATTATGGATTGTGGTATCCATATAGTAATGATTTCAATATCAAAGTGTTTACTGATGTCAATTGGGATGGTAATGTGGATGACCAAAAGAACACAACCGGTGGTGCATTCTTTCTCAGAGGCAGACTAGTCTCATGGATGAGTAAGAAGCAGAGGTGTATCTCACAATATACATTAGAAGCAGAATATGTAGCAGCATTTATGAACTACACTCAGACAATTTGGATGAAGCATCTACTAAGTGGTTTCAAAGTCCCTGTATCTAAACCGGTGAGCATATTTTGTGATAGCACAAGTGTAATTAATATTTCCAAGAATCCGGTATTGTATGGTAGAACCAAGCACTTTGAGCTCAAGTATCATTTCTTGAGGGAGAAAGTTCAGAACAAAGAGGTTGTATTGGAACATGTTTCCAGTAAGGAGTAGTTAGCAGACATATTCACCAAGCCTCTACCAAAGGATACATTTACCTACTTAAGAGGTGAATTAGGGGTGCTACCTCTTCAAGAGGTGAATTAAAGGTATGTGCTCCACATCAGTCAGGTATTGCACTATCAAATCTTTTTCAGGATTGATGTGTAGAAGGATGCTACTCCTCAGGGGGAGCAGCATGGTAGATGATGGATGTTTTTGCCTCCACTTTGGCATTGTTGTCAAAGGGGGAGAAGATGTGAAGTGGAGAAGATATATGTAGTATTAGAGAGAAGATGTGAAGTGGAGAGATATCTTTGTATATTGCCATCAATTCCAAAGGGTGAGATTGTTGGCATATGTGTAGAGTGTGATGACACGATGATATTGTATGTTGTCATTGATGTCAATATGCTGAAGTATGAACCAGAATATTGAAGTAAGAAAACTAGCAAGAGAAGCGATATGATAATGTGAACTGATATAAGTGAAAAAGTGAAGTGGTATCTTGGAATGTGAACTGGTATATAGAAAGTTTTTTATCGGGGTTTCATTTGGTATGACTACCGATTGGTAGTCTCAGCTTCAAGGTTTTTAGTTAATGCATTTCAAGTCTGTGTGATTTGACCGATGACATCTTGTGATGGGTTAGCATTGAAATGAAGATCAGATCATGATGCCACATCAACCTTGTGCGTGTGAAGGATTTCCTTGAGGATCTAGCATGAAGAAGATTGATCCTATCTACCTTAGGAATGTGCAAAGTCTCAATAAATGGTGGAGAGCACGTGATGGGTTATCAGCTTCTAGAAGTGGCAAATAATGAATGATGGAGAACATCTTGAGATTTGTTCAAGATCATTTTACACTATGCAATGTGATTGAATGGTCAAGATTGGACCGTTTGTATTGATAAACTAAATGTTTAGGGTTTAGGGTTTATGCCACCAACCTATCTGTTGCTTATAAGGTCGATGATGGTTTGCATTGTGAAGTTGTTGGTAAATGTTATGTGTGTATCCAAGTGAAGAGATACTTGATTCTTCCTAGACTATAGAAGTGTGTTGATACCTACAGAGTGTGATTGCAGAAGAAAAGGAACTAAAGTGGATCATTGTATTACCTGTTGACTTCTAACCATTTCAGTAGTTGGAAAATCCCTTAACCAGGTAGCTTTAACAGGCTTTCTATATATCCTTTAACAAGGTGACTCAAATTCATTGAGTTCTTCAAATCCTCTTGTGAGGTAACCTTTAATAGGGTTCTAACCTTTAACCAGGTTTTTAGCCATCCCTTAACCGAGTGATCCCTAGCAGGATCGGTTCCTAGCAGAACCTATTGTAAAGTCTTTAACTAGACTAGGCTCCTAATAGAGCGGACTTTAGAAGAGTTCAAAGAACAAATTGTGGGTATTCATCCCTATTGTGGTTTTTCCCAGTTGTGTTTCCACATGAAAAATCAATGTGTTATGTGTGATGTTTTTCCTTTGATGGTTTAGTATTTTATGTTAAGTGGTAATGCAAGTTGATTCAGTGATCATAAGCATTTCTGATGTATTACTTGCTTAAGCTTTTGAGTGAAGTTGTGATAAGGTATTAGGTCTTGAGATGATATAGATGTTACCAGTTTAAGTCTTTTATAGTCATACTGTGTTTTACCAGTAATGCCTTATTTGTGATTGGTGATTTTGGTTTACTGGTTAGTGCAGTTTGTACAACTTGTGTTGCAGAAATTTTTTTGTCTATACTGATTCACCCACCCCTCTCAGTACCTATTGGATAGTTACTGTTCATTATTATTCATCAGGTGGCATATCACCAAGGTGTATATCGAGCAAACCATGGGTTCAATGGATCATTGAAGGGACTCATCGAAGGCATCAATTTCATCGACATGCAAGGTGTCAATGAAACTAGGGTTTTGATAAAATATGAAAATGGCTAGCCAAAGAAGTGGTTTGACTAAAAGAGTGGTGGATCTGGTAGTTTGATGTGGTGGGAAAATCTTGGGAGCAAATCATGAGGTGCAAAATTGTGCCACGTAGCTAGTGAGGTGGTGGTCTTGGTGGAGATGACTTTGTGGTCCAGGTGGGTCAGGTGGCAAACCAAAGGTTGACAAGTGGTAGGCCTGACTAGATAGGTGGAGTCTAGGAAGATCTCAGAGTGAATCTAGAGATGGTAAGTGGTGACATCATGGCATAGGTGAGAGCCATTCAGAGAGGGTAAAGTCCCAGCGGGTTAAGTCGATCTGACACCCAGGTGAGATGATCCAACAATTGTCGTCATGTCGCAATGTGGAAGTGCCTGTTGGCTATCGAATGCTACTTGGTGACAAAGAACATGCACTAAAATGAAAGAAGCCTAGATGTTAAGGATTGAGAAACTTGAGGGAAGATCTACGGCTATCACTATACCGCCATGTTAAAGTGCCTGATGGTTATCACATGCGACATAACGAATGACCAAGTGGCAGTTAAGGTGGCAGTTCAAGTGGGCTCGGGGAAAGTCAAGACGTGCCCAGTACTAGGAGTATAAGAAAAATTAGGGCAGGCCCAAGTCCAATGGCAAGTCTGAGGTGGCGGGTAGATGGATCCAAGGGCAAGATAGGATGTGACATGTTTCAGGCCCGCCAGAATACCTAGTGAATTAATGAACCACTCATCCCAGGAAGAATGTTAGGTTTCTCCCTCAACTATAATGGCACAAAAATATAAGTTTTGCATTAAATGATTGTTAGGGTAAGATTATTGTTCTAGGTAGCCCGAATCTTGTTGCATCTTGATTTCTATAAAAGGATGCCAAGGCTACCAGGAAAAGGGGGGACACAAATTTTTGTAGCAAAACTCTAGCAAAATTAATATAGGCCTTTGTCTTAGCAATTTCTGAGTCAAATATGAAGTACTTGTAACCTTCTAATAGAGAAATGAAATATATAGTCTAGAGAATTAAAATCTAGATTTACATTGTCTCTATGTCACTATGCTAGTGTTTATTTCATTTAAGTAATCAAGGATTGCTCATTTGAATGATTTATTAGCCATCTAATGAAGTTGTTCCAAGTCTTTTTCTTAAGGAGAAAAAAATAAAATACTTTGAACAAAGTCATTGATATCAGTACTCTTGGTGTGGATTAGATGATGAATTCTGATGTAGATTAGGACTCTGTGTATGTCAAGCATATTAATAGTTGATAGATCAAAAACTTGTGATTTGTGTACTAGTTTCTCTTGTCAGGTTGCAGTCTGTTGTAGATGACTCTGTTTCCTGGATAAGGCACTAGTTTATCTATTCATTTTTGTTTCATTTTGTGATCCTTTTTTAAAAAGGCAGATAAATGGTTGTCACCAAGTCACAATAGAAAGATGCTTGATGGCTAAGAGGTGCAACTTGGTGACTAAGTGGTGGGACCCATAAGAAGAGCAGACTAGAGGAAGTAAAGAACAAGCAAGTTCAAAGAAGATCTATGGTTGTCACCATACCGCAAGATGGAGGTGCTCAAATATTAATGGTTGTGACTAGGCTACTGATGAAGTGGCAAGATAGGTGGAATCTAGAGGGACTCGCGAGTGAACCAGGTGGTGAAATGTGGCTGAAATCTATTAGGGTTAGTTTTTCCACATATATGGATTTATCAAATATCGGTGGATGGCTCTCAATCTGAGGAATCTGATTTTGCAATCAAGTGCAACCCACAACAAGTATTTTTGGGATAGTGACCTCAGGATCTCAGGGTTTATTCTTCAATTAGAAAGATTGTATTTTTTATAGGCCAAGTGTGGTAGTGGTTAAGTTTTTAACAGCCCCAGACTAGGTGGTGGGGCCTATGTCTAAGTGGATTACTCAGGGAAGTTAAAAGGTGTGTTAGTTTCCCATGATCGAATGGCTGTCACTATTCGACAATGGAAACACATCCAAACATTAAAGGCCACAACTTGGCAACTAAAGGAAAAGTGCTTAGAGAGAAGGCCTCCTGAACTGTGGGTGCCAAAGAATTTTAAATATTCAAAAGAAATATTGCCAGAGCTATGCAAGTTGCATCTGACATTCCTTCAAGATGAAAATGGGTTGGTGAGAGGTACTTAGGAGATCTACAGGGAGATATGCAAAGAACATAATGGTGTGCACCTATGTGTTTTATTAGAGAAGATTTCATCAATGCTCTGGCACAAGATGATCCACCGACATTATGAAGTTGTTGGTTGTTGTAACCAATTTTGGTTAATAGGAGCCTGCCCTTTCGGCCATTTTCTAAATGAATGCCTAGTGATTAATGAAGCATTCATCCCAAGAAGAATGTTAGGTTTCTCCCTCAACTGTAATGGCACAAAAATATAACTTTTGCATTAAATGATTGTTAGGGTAAGATTATTCATCTAGGTAGCCCAAAGCTTGTTGCATCCCGATTTCTATAAAAGGATACCAAGGCTACCTAGAAAAGGGAGGACACAAATTTTTGTGATAAAACTCTAGAAAAATTAATACAGGCCTTTGTCTTAGCAATTTCTAAGTCAAATATGAAGTACTTGTAACCTTTTGACAAAGGAATGAAATATATAGTTCAGAGAATTAAAATGCAGATTTACATTATCTCTATGTCACTGTGCTAGTGTTTATTTGATTTAAGTAATCAAGGATTGTTCATTTGAATGTTTTGTTAGGCATATAATGAAGTTGTTTTGAGTATTTTTATTAAGGATAAAAATATAAAATACTTTTAACAAAGTTATTGATATCAGTACTCCTTGTGTGGGTTAAATGATGAAGTCTGATGCAGATTAGGACTTTGTGTATGTCAGGCATATTCAGAGTTGATAGATCAGGAACTTGTGATTTGTGTACAAGTTTCTCTTGTCAAGTTGCAGTCTATTGTAGATGACTCTACTGCCCAGATAAGGCACTAGTTTATGTATTAGTTTTTATTGCATTTTGTGATCCTTTTTTAAAAAGTCAAATCAATTTTCCATTTAGGTTAGTTGTACTGGTCAGTAAGGAAAGTTTACAGGAATTTAGACTAGTTTTCTGCAAACCATTTATTTCAAACTTTTATTTTTCTCTTCCATTGCAGCACAAAGGTAGTAGTTTTCACTTTTAAACAGAAGAAATAGAAGTTTTGAAAATGGAGAACAACAAAAATGGTGACTTTGCTAGGGAGTAATCTAAACAGCTCTGGTATAGACTATTGAATCAGATTGTAAGTGAGTTTGCTCCTTGATGTATCTCATAGCATCTTAGAATACTATTCAGTTCTTTCCTAAAGATCAATAGTTTCATTCTTAAGTATCTTATAAGTGATTCACTATGTTAAAATATATTTTATTCCCAAAGATATTGGGTGGCGACTCTAAATTAAGGAAAAAACTAGTGTTCTTTTAGAAAAAAACATAGTCACTTCAAAGGGTTAGCAAGATGAATAGGAGAAGAAATACAAGGTCTTATATGAAGAAAAACCCTCAAGAGAAGTTGCATGAAGGGTTATTTGAACCAATCAAGAAGGGCTGGAGAGGAATTGTTATTCTTAAGCAGTCAAGTCAGTCATAGAAACAAAAGAGTAATCAAACGGATAAGTCTTTTGAACATCCCGTATATGCAAGGTCTAATGCCTCTTCTCATGACTCTAACCATGATATTATGGGTTTTCATGCTGACCTGTTTGGCACTAATGATGATATCCAAACCTTTCACTAAAGATTGTCTGATGCTAGTGTTTTTGGGAGAGATAGGCATAGTCCAAGTAATAGAGCTAGTTCCATTCCCAAGGCTATGGAAGGAAATATCAGCCTGATTGATATGGACCAGTTAAATGTGTCTGATTCAAAGGAAACTTTGCCAGACCAAGATGAAGTGTCTTAGGAGATTGAGGTTCTAAATCAGAGAGTACATAAATTGATTGCTATTAAAAAAAAGAAAGATAAGGAAAAGGAGAATGAAACTAAAGCCAAACTCATTGAAAGAGATAGGTTATTAAGATAGATTGTAGAGCTTGAGTTGTTTTCTCAAGAAGAACCTAGGAGTAAAGAGCAAGGTCCTATTATTAGGGAAATCCTTGATCCAAAAATTGTTTCCGCACCTAAAATTGCAGTGCAACTTAGTAGGGAGGTTCATAGTCATCCTCAACCTACCAGACCTGTTGTTGATAAAGGAAAACAAAAAGTAATGGAGAATAGATCTGCAAGTCTAGTGTCAAGAAATGCAAAAGGACCCCAGGGAATAATGTCACATGAGATTGAGGTAGAAAGGACAAGGAAAGAAAATGAAGACCTACAAAGGGAGTTAGAGATGGTTGAAATAGAAGCACTTAATGTCGAGTTTAGGAGAAATATATGATGATTAAAATCTCCTCCTATAACCTTCCCACCTGTAGATCATAGTAATCCTACATCCCATCATACTTCTGCCTCTTTGTTGAACATGCAACCAATGATGAAAATGAACATTATCTGACCTGTTAACCAATCTAATAATGCAGCCCCAAATAATTCTTCTATCCCTCCAAGTGCAATTTCAGCAAACTAAATCGGGTACGAATTGCCCCATAATCAAAGCTAGCAAAATCCTAGAGTTGGTGAATTAGGCCCAAGGGTGAATACTAGAAACAATTTTCTTAGAAATTAGTTTCAAAGGAGAACAATAAATGTTGAGCTGTATAGGCCCTTGTATTTTGATGGAATTCCCAGATATCCAAACCATGTCCTTATTAAAATGAGGGATAAACTCCAGAAATTTGCTAGGAAGAATGCTATGAGTGTTGAAGAGAATCTAAAATCTTTTGGTGACATGACTAATGATTATGAAATTGCACATGATGATGTCATCATGAAGCTGTTTGTGCAATCTTTGATTGAGGATGCTAGAGATTGGTATAGAGGGCTACCTATAGATAGTATAGGTTCTTGGGAAGAGTTCAAAACTTTCTTTCAAGAGCAATATGGAGACAAGACGAATGTGAGCTTCATGCTCAATGAATTTAACAACATTAGGAAATCTAATAATGAAGCTATCACATATTTTAATGCAAGGTTTCAAAAGGCAATACATAGACTTTTTCAAGTAATAAGGTTAGATGAAAATGTGTACCTAACTACCTATTATAATGCATTTGACCCCAAAATGGTTTGCATTCTCAGAGATAAGAACCCACATAGCTTGAGGGATGCTTTTAGAATTGAAATCAATGTAGAGAGTAATAGAAAAGCATATGGGGAAGAAGGACTGATGGAAGATTGTGGCAGGAACAAAAACCACAACAAAATAAATCCTCCAAAGAAGAGGATAAGATAGAAAAATTAATGACTGATGTCAAGGATCTTACTGCTAAAGTAGGTAAACCTGAGAGGCCTCACTACAACTGGCAAGATAGGCCTGCTAGATTGCATGATATTCCATATAACACTACATAGAAAGATGGCAAACCTATGCAAGATAGATCAAAAGGCACACAAAATTAGAATACCCCCGACCCTTTAAAGGGAGGAAATGTACATAATGTGGAAAATACCTCATGGTGTATGGCATGTGATGGGCCACATTCCCCCTATCAGTGTGTTGTGGCTCAAGCTCTAAATGAATCCATGAGAAGTGAAGATGAACTTGCAGTTAATATGTTGAGTATACTATGGAAACTAACTATGAGTCTTCAAAGGATGAAGCAAGTGAATATATTGTCTCAGGAAGCAATACAAATTTCTAGGAGCAATTGATAATTGATTGACATCCCACTTTGAATGTAGTCACAATAGAAGATCAAGAGATTCACCTTAGAAGGCCTAGTGAGGAGGAAGTCAAGAATCTCAGTAAGGCTGCAATAGCTAAAGCTAAGAATAATTATAATTTGAGGAGCAACAAAGATGATGGAAGTCAAGGTATCCCTAGTTCTCTATTTTTTAAAGAAGTTTTTTCTAAGAGGTCCACTGAGAACAAAACTTCTCTCAAAGATAATCAGGTTAAAGGTGATCAGTCAAGTACTTCAACGAAACCCGGTATTGCTCATACAACGGGATGTAAGGTAGAAACCATTGGTGACAAGAGAACATGTCACCACAAGGCATAAAAGGTTAAAACTCTTGTTGAGTCTAATGTTAACACTATTTTTTATATGACTCAAGCTTTAACACATATGAAAGTTTCAGTACCTTTGATAGAGCTGCTGAAAATAAAAGAGCATAGAGAGGTTGCTTTTTCTTTGATTTCAAGTATATTAGATGGAGATGCTTCTTCTAAAAGGGGAAATGCAAAGGATGAGAAGGATCAAGAAAAAGGTGTCCTAGAAGTTTAAGTGGGCACCACTATTAATCAGGAACCATCTCAAATCGATCCCTTTTATGTCACATTGTTAGTAAATAACAGATTGATAAAAAATTGCATGATAGATTCTGGTGCACCTGCTAATGTGATGCCTTATGGAGTTATGAAAGAACTAGGTTTGTCGGTACACACTTCATATGGAAGGTGTTATGCTATAAATAATAGAGAAGTTTCTGTTGTGGGTACTATGAGAGATGTAGAAGTAAAAATAGCAGCTTTCCCTGAGGTTACTTATAAAATGGATGTAATTGTTATAGATACCAAGCCACATTATTGTATGCTTCTATCTAGACAATGGGTTGCTATTGTTGGAGGACATATTCAATTAGATTTATCATACATGACTATCCTAGTGAATGGGAATTCTATAAAATTATATAGAGAACCATGCGCCCCAGTGGTTATTGAAAAAATAGACCCAAACATGCTTAATTGCATGATTGATGTGGATCTTGATAACTTCAGGATTCAACCCATTCAGCCTCAGTTGAAGAATATTGATCCGTTGATGAGATAGAATCCATACAAGAAGGCTTGTGGTAGATGTACTTTGATGGAACTTTCTCTAAGGAAGCATCTGGAGTAGGAGTGCTATTTGTTTCCCCATCAGGTATTACCTTCAAGTATTTTTTCTATTAGCATTCCAATGTACAAACAATACATCTGAGTATGAAGCTCTGTTATTGGGCTTCTAGAAATTTCTAAAAGACATGGGATCAAGTTGTTAAGGGTTTATGGAGACTCTAAACTTGTAGTGTCTCAGAGAAGGTCAAGATATGAATCTAAAAATGACAAGTTAGAAAGATACAAGCATGTTGTTTGGGATGTCATTGAACAGTTTGATGCATTTTCCATTGACTGGATTGAAAGGTCTAAGAATATTATGGCAGATTTTTTAGCTAATGTTGCATTAAAAAATGATGATGTAACATTGACTGGAGTTTCAATAATTGAGACAAAAGCCGGACCAGCCATCCCAGATAATGTGTTCAATTGGCAAGTTTTTGAGGATGATGAAGACATCCTTAGATTTGTACAATGCATAGATGCCTATGAAGGTCAAAATATTGATTGTAATGCATTGATGGAGGTAGTAGATGGATAGGAAACAATTTTTGGAAGTGACATAGTGCCATTAGAGACAAATGAAATACCTAGGGGACTAGCTGAACTAGAGGGTATGTTCAATTATAGTGATGGTCACTTATATCAAGCATCATCTACAAAGTTGGAGGAATTGGATGAGGTGAACTTAGGGACAAAAGCATCCCCTAAATTGGTGTATATTGGGAAGAACATGTCTCCCCATATTAGGACCAACCTCATTAACTTATTAAAAGGGTATAAACATGTTTTTGCTTGGTCCTATGAGGGCCTAAAGGCATATAGACAAGACTTATTTCAACATGAAATTCCTCTACATCCTGATGCTAAGCCTTTTCGATAGAAGAAAAGACCTATTAACCCCCTTTTGGAGACCAAAATGTAACAATAATTAACCAGGTTAAGGAAAGGTGGGATTATAAAACCTTAAGACATTCTTCATGGGTGTCAAATTTGGCCCCTGTCAGAAAGAAGAATGGGGATATAAGGCTTTGTGTGGAATTTAGAAATTTGAATGTTGCTTCTTTAAAAGATAATTATTCTTCCCCAAATATGGAAGCCATGTTACAAAGGGTAACAGGTTGTGATTTATTATCAATGATGGATGGATTTTCTAGTTATAATCAGGTATTAGTAAAAGAGTCTAAATAGTTTAAGACTGCTTTTACTACCCCTTGGGGGACTTATGTGTATGTGAGAATGCCATTTGGTCTGAAGAATGTTGGAGCTACTTTTCAGAGAGCAATGGATGTAGCTTTTAAGGATTTTATTAACATTATAATGGTGGTTTGCCAAGATGACATGATATGTTTCTCAAATAAGGCAGTTGATCATTGCGGTCACTTGGAAAGGATCTTTTGCAAGGCTCTAGAGTTCAGTGTATTCTTGAACCCAAAAAAATGTCATTTTGTAGTGACTGAAGGAAAATTATTAGGGAATATTGTCTCCAAGGAAGGGGTTAGAATAGACCCTGAAAGGATTGAAGCTATAAATAATGTACCTCAGCCAAAGAATGGTAAAGGGATTCAGTCTTTCTTGGGCAAGGTGAATTTTGTCAAGAGATTTATTGCAAATTTTGCTGAAATTGTCAAGCCCATTGTGAAGCTTTTGAATAAAGATGCAAAGTTTTCTTGGGATGAAGAAGCTGCACAAGCTTTTGAAAAAATTAAGAAGGCTATTCAGGAAGCACAAATGCTAAAATCACCTAATTATAGTAAGCCTTTCTCATTATTTTCTTTTTCTTCTTATCACACAGTAGCAGCAGTCCTGCTTCAAAAGGATGATGAAGGATATGAACATCCAATTTCTTTCTCTATCAAATCTTTACAGGCTACTGAGTTAAAGTATGAAATAATGGAAAAATAGGTGTATGCTCTAGTCAAGGTTGTTAAAGTATTTCATCCTTATCTAGTAAATTCCCAAATTGTAGCCTATGTGTTAGGATTCCCAAAGATACTTAGAGGGGGGGGTGAATCAGTATCTAACCAGTTGACAGATTTTCTGACCTTATTAAACAAATTGCATTCCAAAACAGTGTACTAGTAAATAAGAATTAATGCAGTAAATATGAACAATAAATACAACATAGAAATCACACCATAACACAAGATTTTTGTCGAGGAAACTTGGTGTGGGAAAAACCTCAGTGGGATTAGTGACCCACAATATTCACTCATTGGCCAATGAATGGATATTACTTACAATAGGTGGTTCCTTCACATGTAGGAAGGCCAACTACCTAGAGTTCACTGCTCAATTACAAAAGGAAGTCTCACTGACTTACAAAATGGATTATGGAAATCCTATGTGATGTATTGCTACAAAAAGCATCTGCTATGCCAAGTTCAGTATAGGTTTAAGCCCATACAACAACCATAAACCTTACTCCAAAATCTTCCTTAATATTGGCTCATCATATCCATCCTATCATCTATATGTATGTCCAAAATGATCTTCAAGATCTCATACTTATATATGACTCTTATTACAATATGCCATGTCAGCTTACAAAAAGATATTACAATTAAATACAATATACAATAATCAAAATCCTATCGGCTAGGGTGTCGTTAATCATCTTTGTCACTATTGGTGAACTATCTACTAGTGTAGAGTCTAATAGTGTTAGTGCCTGCCGGTGCCATAGGATTTCAAGGTTTCCATCAATGACAATACCTTCAATCACCTACAATTCTCATTGGAGTGTGTAATGCCAACACTATGTACCACATGCACCTGTCAAGGATATCCTATCCCAGTCTAAAGTAACTAGAAAAAAATGTAGATGGATAAGAAGAATACAAGAATTTGATCTTGAGATCAAAATCACAAAGCTGGTAAGATGTCTAGGCTTAGCCAAGTTGATGACTGAGACAAACTTTCAGGATATTGACATAAATAATGTTGAGATTGAACAAGCTTTCATAACCAGCATTGAGAGGCAGCCATGGTATTTAGATGTGGTATACTTCTTGAAGAATGCCTCATGTCCAGAAGGTATGGCACACAACCAGAGGATAACATTAAAGTTAAAATCATATAAATATGTTCTTATTCAGGGAAACCTATATTGGAGGAACATTGATGGGATGCTACTAGTTTTCCTAGACAAATTCCAAGCTGAGAAGGTTATGAAAGAGATGCATAGTGGGGTGTGTGGAGGCCACTATTCAACTAAGACTACTGCTGGTAGTATAATTAGAGAACGGTATTATTGGCTAGCCTTGTTCAAGGATGTTCACAAATATGTTCAAAAATGTGATCCTTGTCAAAGGTTTTCTTCTAAACTAAGGTATGCTGGTGCTTTGCCTTTGAATTATGTTACAGTTGATGCCCCTTTTGTTCAATGGGGCATTGATTTTATTGGAGAGAATAGAGAAATCAAGGAGAGGTCATAGATGGATTTTGGTGGCTACAGAATATTTCACCAAGTGGATTGAAGCCATACCTACCAAATAGGCCACTAGTAAGGTAGTCATTAATTTTTTGATGGATAATATAGTGACAAAGTTTTGTGTGCCAGCTAAAATAGTCATGGACAATGCCATGTACTTCAGGTCTAAGGAGTTTGCATATTTCTATGCTAATTATGGGATTATTATATCATACTCTTCACCCTACCACCCATAGGGAAATGACCAGGCAGAATCAAGTAATAAAAGTCTCCTCAACATCATCAAGAAGATCTTAGAGGAAAATAAGAGGTCCTAGGATCAAAAGCTCAGGTTAGCTTCATGGGCTGATAGGGTGACTGTAAAAAAGGCTATTGGTATATCCCCTTTTGAGCTAGTTTACAGAGTCAAGGATAGGTTACCCGTGAATAATTTGCTTCCAATTTACCAATTTTTGCAGATTGAAGAATTAGGAATGTTTGAACCCATGGAAGAAAGAATGATTCAGTTGGTAGAGCTGGAGGAAATGAGTACTACAGCCTGTAAACACATGAAACTTCAATTACAGTCGAAGTACCTTTTTGATAAAAGGACTAGTGCAAGAAAGTTCCAGATTGATGACATGGTGTTGCAGTGGAATACAAAAGACCAAGATGAAGGCAAGCATAAGAAATGTGAATCACTATAGATAGGTCCTCTAATTGTTTGTGATATCAATGGAAAGGATTCATACTTCTTGCAAAGAATGAATGGCAAAGTACAGGAATTTCCAGTGCATGGACAATTCTTGAAAGATTACTTCTCTTGATTTGTTTCAGTCCATGCACAGTAGTTGTAGGTTGTATATATTTTCTTTCAGTTGTGTGTTTTTCAATAAAGAGCCCTTATTTTGAATTAAGGAGAGGTCATTTGTTCTTGTTCGTCTGCATTCTAGAGTTTTTGCTAGATTCTTGTGTTGGTCTTATATCCAACCATCCCTAGTCAGAGCCACTGATAGGACCTATAAAATTATGAGGGTTTAGGGTTTTTGCTTTTCTGTGAAAACATTTAGAGAAATTAAGCCTTTGTAGCACATTATTGTAATTCATATTGAACTTGAACCCTTGAACCTTTTTTGGTTTAAGGCTCAAGGTTCAACCACTTCACTTGCTTGTGTCATGGCTTTGTATTGTTTTTTAATAAGCAAGTGAAAATGTGTTATGTCTGTTTTGAACCATTTGCAAATTGGTTTAAGGTTCAAGGTTCATAATGTACCTTTTTTTTATCCAAGGTCTTTGCTCGTTGCCTTTTTCCACTTAAGTGGAAGGGTCTATGCATTATCAAGAGGGGCCCATTTTAAGTCTGGGCCTGGGTAGGTTCTGTTAAATTTTAATTTTGCCTATGTCTTATGTATTTTCCTATGTATCTATTGGGCTTCCTAAAGATCAAGCAGGTTCCTATTGATCTCGTGGTTTTTGCTATACCGCAACACAAAAGTGCTCAATGGTTATTCACCATGACATAGAGACTAAGTGGTGGGACTCGTGAGAAAGGTGCGAAGCACAAAAAGTCCAAGAAGCTTGGAAGTCAGGTTTTCAGACTATCTTGTTGACCCGATGGAAAGGGCTAAAGCAAACCATTTATCCTAGATTGGTGGTGGGAGGGGCATTTTAGTTTTTAAACATAAAGCTGCACACATTCATAGTGTGAAATGTTAAAGGCTTTTGGCAAGTGGTAGCTTAGAAGTGGTGGGCCCCCTATGGGCATCTCAAAGAACCCAAAATTTTGCAGTAAAAGGGCAAGTTAAATAGTGAGCAAGTTGAATGTAGATCCACAACCATTGTTATATCACTATGTGAAGGTGATCCACTATTAATGGCCATGACTTGGTGATTGATGAGGTGGTAGAGAAGTGGCAAACACATGGTGAGACCATGGCATAGGATGTAGGCACTTAGAGGGGTTAAGGGTCAGTGGATCAACAAAGATCAACTTTGATCAAGATGGATCCAAGGGTTATCACTATGTCACAACGTAAAAATGCTTGCCAGATATTGCCTGTGACTTGGTGATAAACCACTAATGGTGAACCATGGCCGTTAGTTAATGGAAGTGGTTAAAGCAGTTAGTTCATTCTGGCAGTTAGTAGAGGTCATGCTAAGGTGTTAGAGTGGAGAGCCCAGAATGAATACCCTCGTGACAAGTAGCACCCAATTGTAAACTCCAGAGCAAATCAAAGGGTGCCACGTGGAAGACAGGTGGCATATCACCAAGGTGTATATCGAGTAGACCATGGCTTCGATGGACCATTTAAGGGACTCACCAAAGGAATCAGTTTCATCAACATGAAAGGTGTTGAAGAAACTAGGGTTTTGATAAAATATGAAAATGGCTAGCTGAAGAAGTGTTTTGGCCGAAAGAGTGGTGGGTTCGAGAGTTTGAGGTGGCAGATGGGGCCGTGCTTAGGTGAATTTGGGAAGCAAATCATGAGGTGCCACATGGTGCCATATAGCTGATGAGGTGGTGGGCCTAGTAGAGATGACTTGGTGGTCTAGGTGGGTCAAGTGGTGAACCAAAGGTTGGCAAGTGGTAGGCCCGACTAGATAGGTGGAGTCCTGAAGATCTTAGAGCGAATCAAGAGATGCCAAGTAGTGACATTGTGGCATAGGCAAGAGACATTTAGAGAGGGTAAAGGCCGAGTGGGTTAAGCCAATCTGACAATTGGGCAAGATGATCCAATGGTTGTCACAATGCAGAAGTGCTCACTAGCTATCCCATGCAAGTTGGCGACAAAGCACATGTGCTAAAAGGAAAGCAGCCCAGGCATTAAGGATCGAGTAGCTTGAGGGAAGATCTACGTCTGTTGCTATACCACCATGTGAAAGTGGTCAATGGTTATCACATGTGACATAGCGACTGACCAAGTGGTAGTCAAGATGGGCTTGGGGCAAGTCAGGGTGTGCCATGTAGCAGGAGTATAAGAAAAATTAGGGCAAGCCCAAGTCCAATGGAAAGTCTAAGGTGGTGGGTATATGGAACCAAGGGAAAGAGAGGATGTGACATGTGTCAGCCCTAGGAGAAGAGAAAGTGATAATGGGAGCTGCTTAGGTGAGGTAAAAGCTGAACAAGTTAGGGTAGATCAACGGTGATCTAAGGAAGATCAATGGTTGTCTCCAAGTCGCAATAGAAAGATGCTCGAAGGCTAAGAGGTGCAACTTGGTGACTAAGTGGTGGGACCCGTAAGAAGAGCAATCTGGAGGAAGTAAAGAACAAGCAAGTTCAAAGAAGATCTATGGTTGTCGCCATTCCACAAGATGGAGGTGCTCAAATGTTAATGGCTGTGAATTGGCTATTGATGAAGTGGCAAGATAGGTGGAATCTAGAGGGATTCATGAGTGAACTAGGTGGTGACATGTGGCCGAAATCTATGAGGGTTAATTTTCCCCATAGATGGATTTATCAAATATCAGTGGATGGCTCTCAATTTGAGGAATCTGATTTTGCAGTCAAGTGAAACCCACGACAAGTATTTTTGGGATAGTGACCTTGGGATCTTAGGGTTTATTCTTCAGTCAGAAAGATTGGATTTTCTATAGGCCAAATGTGGTAGTGGTTAAGTTTTTAACAGACCGAGACCAGGTGGTGGGGCTTATTTCTAAGTGGATTACTCAAGGAAGTTAAAAGGTGTGTTAGTTTCCCATGATTGAATGGTTGTCGCTATACCACAATGGAAACACATCCAAACTTTAAAGGATGCAACTTTTAAACTAAAGGAAAAGTGCTTAGAGAGAAGGCCTCCTGATCTGTGGGCACCAAAGAATTTTAAATATTCAAAATAAATATCGACAGAGCTATGCAAGTTGCATCTGACATTGCTTCAAGATGAAAATTGGGTTGGTGAGAGGTATGTAGGAGATCTGCAGGGAGATATGCAAAGAACATAATGGTGTGCACCTATGTGTTTTCTTAGATAAGAATTCATGAATGCTCTGGCACAAGATGATCCACTGACATTATGAAGTTGCCAGTTGTTGTAACCACTTTTGGGTAATAGGAGCCTGCCCTTTCGACCATTTTCTCAATGAATGCCTAGTGAATTAATGGAGCACGCATCCCAGGAAGAATTTTAGGTTTCTCCCTCAACTGTAATGGTACAAAAATATAACTTTTGCATTAAATGACTATTAGGGTAAGATTATTCTTCTAGGTAGCCCAAAGCTATTTGCATCTTGCTTTCTATAAAAGGATACCAAGGCTACCTAGAAAAGGGGGGCCACAAATTTTTGTAGCAAAACTCTGGAAAAATTAATATAGGCCTTTGTCTTAGAAATTTCTAAGTCAAATATGAAGTACTTGTAACCTTTTGACAAAGAAATGAAATATATAGTCCAGAGAATTAAAATGCAGATTTGCATTGTCTCTATGTCACTGTGTTGGTGTTTATTTCATTTAAGTAATCAAGGATTGCTCATATGAATGATTTGTTAGGCATCTAATGAAGTTGTTTTGAGTATTTTTCTTAAGAAGAAAAATATAAAATACTTTTAACAAAGTCATTGATATCAATACTCCTTATGTGGGTTGGATGATGAAGTCTGATGTAGATTAGGACTTTGTGTATGTCAGGCATATTCAGAGTTGATAGATCAGGAACTTGTGATTTGTGTACTAGTTTCTCTTGTCAGGTTGCAGTCTATTGTAGATGACTCTATTGCCTAGATAAGGTACTAGTTTATCTATTGGTTTTTGTTGCATTTTGTGATCCTTTTTTAAAAAATCAAATCAATTTTCCATTTAGGTTAGTTGTACTGGTCCATAAGGAAAGTTTGCAGGAATTTACACTGGTTTTCTACAAACCATTTAATATTTTTGTGAGAAAATAGTTTTTAAAAGGTATCACCTACCCAATCTTTAATAAGCTTAACATGTAGGAGGTTTCCTAAATCTGGAACCTCATATTGTTGTCTTTATTTCAAACTTTTGTTGTTCTTTTCCATTGCAGTGTAGAGGGAGTAGTTTTCACTTTTAAAGAGAAGAAACAGAAGTTTTCAAAATGGATAACAATACAATGGTTTGGTGAATATATCTTCCAACTGCTCCTTACTAGACACATACTTCATTTTTACTTTCTTTTCCTATACTCTTTCTCTTAGAGAGTGATACTTCAATTCAATATGTTTAGTCCTTGCATGCAACATAGGATTTTTAGAGATGTTTATTGTACCTGTGTTATCATAGTATATAATCACCAATTTATTCATATCTTCTTTAAATCCTTCCAAGACATGTCTCATCCAAATATCTTGTGTATAATTTATTGATTGAGTCACATACTCTGCTTCAACTGTAGACTAAGATATATAAGTTTATTTCTTACTAGTCCATGATACTAGTCTTCCACCAAGAAAGAAAGCTCTACCAATTGTGCTTTTCTGGTCATCCACATTTCCTACCCAATCTACATCTATGAAAGCCTTCAAAGAGAAATTTCCATTGTATGGATACCATAATCAATAATCCACTGTTCCTTTAAGATATCTAAATATTCTCTTAACTACAGTCATATGTGTCTCCTTAGGATTCTTCTGAAATCTTGCTACTAAACCAACTACATGAGCTATAGCAGGTCTACTATGAACAACATAATGTAATTTTCCAATCATAGATCTATATTCCTTCTCATTAACTGGGGGTGAATCATCTTCCTTTGACAGTTTATAAACTATAACCATAGGTGTTCCAACTAGTTTACAATCTTCCATTCCAAAAGTCTTCAAAACTTCCTTCACATACTTAGTCTGACTGATAAAAATTCTACCTTCTAGCTGTTGGACCTACAAACCAATAATATTTTTTTATCTCACCTATCAAAGACATCTCAAACTCTTTCTTCATCTCTTCAACAAAATCCATACACATATCATCATCTCCTCCAAAAATTATGTCATCAACAAATACTTATGAAATCAACATCTTGTCTTCTTCAATCTTCAAATAAATATTGTTGTCCTCACTAGTTCTTTAGAATCCAATCTTAATTAGATGTGCGTGAAGTCTTTCATACCATGCCCTTGGTGCTTTCTTTAATGTATATAATGCTTTATGTAGTTTTCATACCACATCCTTGTCACCACTTAATGCAAACCTATTTGTTTGTTCAATGTACACCTCTTCTTCAATAATACCATTCAAAAATGTTGATTTAACATCCATTTGATAAAATTTAAAACCTTTATAAGCTACATATGCAAGTAGCATCCTAACACCTTCAATTATTGCAACTAGTGAAAAAGTATCTCCATAGTCTTCACCTTCTTCTTGTGCATACCCTTTGCAAACTAGCCTTTCTTTGTTTCTAACAACTTCACCATCTTCATTCAGCTTGTTTCTAAATACCCACTTTGTGCCAATTACATTTTTATCATCAGGTGTAGGAACAATAGACCAAGTATTGTTTTTCTCAATCTAATCAATTTCTTCATTCATTCCCTTCAACCAATCATCATCCTTTAAAGATTCTCTAACTATCTTTGGTTCAACTATGGAAATCAGACATGCATTTTCTCTGATTTTCCTTCTAGTTTTTACTCCATCATTCTTGTCACCAATTTTTTGGTCTTCAAAGTGATTTAACCTTACATACCTAGGTAGAACCAGTTTTTATGTAGTAACATCTTCATCTTCTTGTTCATCATCTTCATCTTCTACCGGTTGAGAAACTTTATCCGCATTATTCTGTTCAACATCTTTTTGCACTTCCAATTCAATAATCACATGTTTTTGCTCATCATCTACTAGATTAGATTTGCTGGTGTCATTAGGTTTATCAAAGAACTCATCAACTTTTACATTCACATCTCCACAATATTCTTTGTCATTTTGTTGTAGCACTTGAAAGCTTTTCTCTTAGTAGAGTAGCCAAGCAATGTTCCCTAATCACTACCAGCATCAAATTTACTTGTATAATCATCTCTTTTTATGAAACATCTGCTACCAAAAAATTTGAAATAACTTACATTAAGATTTTTACCATACTATAGCTTATAAGGTGTCTTACCTTTACCTTTCTTCACAAGTACCCAGTTCAATGTGTATAAAACAGTACTGACTGCTTCTCTCCAAAACATCTTAGATATATCTCCTTGTATCAACATAGTTCTTGTTGCTTCAATAATAGTCTGATTTCTCCTTTATGAAACTCCATTCTATTATGGTGTCCTAGGTATAGATATTTTCCTCTTTATTCCATGCTCATCACAATATCTTACAAACTCATCAGATGTAAACTCTCCACCTTGTCAGATATTAAACACTTAAGATTCTTAGTGGTTTCCTTTTCTACTAAGGATTTGAATACCTTAAACTTGATGAAAGCTTCTGACTTCTCCTTCAGAAAAATAACCTACATCATCCTTGAATGATCATCAGTAAACAACCTAAAATACTTGTCACCATAAAAACTTCTAGTCCTCATAGACCATATAAATCAGTGTGCACCAAATCTAGAATATGCTCAGAAGAAAAAGATTTACTCTTAAAAGTAGTAGTCATATTACCCAACTCACATTCTTTACACATCACATTGTCAAGTTTAGCAAGATGTGGCATACCTCTCACCATACTAGACTTGTTGACCTTAACCAAGTTATCAAAATTCACATGACAAAACCTTTTATGCCTGTAAAGTGGAAAATCGAACCCTAGGTGTTCCCCCCACTCCAAGGAGAAAGGAGGTCACTAGGATTGATGGTTTTCACTTAGGAGAGACTTTACATTCAAAAGAGGGGTTGAAGCTCACAAGATCCAATCCCACACAATGCAAGATTGAATTCTAAATGAGTTTCAAGGGTTGAGACAGCAAGGCTACCCTCTTTTGTAAAGAATGTAGATAGAAGGATTGAATTAGGAGTGTAGGTGAAAGTAAGAAAGATTCATTTGCAGATAGAAATAGAGACATGGGATGAAGCTGCAGACCTGGAATTAGCAGTAAAATGTTGAAACAATGCTGTCCTACAAATTTGAGTGAAAGTTGACAGGATGATGGCACCCGACGTGCACACGGTCCTCCGAAAAATCCGTGAAACGAAGGGGGATCTATTCGTCTCTGCACAAGGGTTCTAGATCTTCAATTACAGCCGTGTACCTGCAACCTACACACAGAAAAGAGAGGATGATTGGGGGGTTAGGGATTAGGGGTTTGCCTTTAGGTCAAACCCCGGTTTTGGAATTAACCAAGAAATGAGAATGTTGTAAACGTAAATGTTTGTAATGTAAACAAGTACTGATACCTTGTTGTAAGAATGTTTGTATTCTAACATGCTAAGGTGTAAATGATGTTGTATGTTGTATGTTGTAAGTGATCTCATCTCCAATGGTTGAATCCTTGTCTTGAATGGAACACTTAGCCTTGAATGGAGACTTAGAATGCTCAATTGCTTGAAGGAATGCTTGAATTCTTGAATGTTTGAATGTTTCTCTATAGCTTCCACCTCTTGTACACATCTGTCCTTCCTTCCTAAAATGGGAGAGAAAATGTAGTTTATATACTTGTCAATTAGGGTTAAAAGACTAATTTTTCTGACCTTAGGCCGACCTAGGAAGATTATTTTCCAATTTGCAAACTTGAAGACCTGATGCCAAATAAGAGACCGGGCCCAAAATAGGGCCAAGGACCAGGGCGCTGGGTGCCATGGTCCTGAGGGACCAGGGTGCTGGCCCATAAGAGACCGAGCCCAAAATAGGGCCAAGGACTAGGGCACTGGGTGCCATGGTCCCACGTCCCGGGACAGCAAGTTGCAAGGAAGGATCAGGCCAATGTGCAGAAATATGCAGTTTTTGATGTCACAAATAGGTTTTGGGGTCTCCATTCAGGTTCAGTGTTGCATCACCATCGTGAAGACTCAAATGGAATCGAAATTGCAAGTGTCACAATTTTAGGATGATACATTTAGCCCCCACTTTAGCAAGAGTATAAGCATACGCCCATACTTCCAGTAAAGTACAAGGAAACAACATTGAAAGACTTTCACCATGTCAAGGAGGCAAGATACACAAAGCCCCCAGTGGACTAAGGATCTTATGACTTCGATTGACAAAGTAACAGGGAAGATCACGAGGGAGAACCATGACTATCAGTAGTAAGGTTCCCTCACTATGAGTCATGCAAGAAAGATATCAAAAATTTTCAAGGCAAAGCTAAGTTCGTCAAGAAATTTTCAAGTATCTTGAAGAGATATGGACGGGGTGTATGCCCCCCTATGTTAAAGCGATCACACACGCCTCAATGGGGGTGATTGATTTAAGGTAGTGATACACATAAGAAATGAGAAGGGAAAGGAGCATGTTATCACAAAGATTTAGCCCCCAAGTGTGAGATAAACCCAAGGATAATGGACACAAAACACAAAGCATGAGGTGACTTCGCTTTCCTTGGGGTCAGTATGCTGTATGATATTTCATGTATATCATATGTATGTATGCATAATTGTTCTTCATTCCCCAATCAAGGAAGGTCACCTAGAAGAAGGGAACACATGTCTCTTTTGAGTCAACATGAGAGAGACCAAAAGAGATCTCAATGCTTTGCATCGTCCTCAAGTAGACAACACTAAGGACAACAAATAGAAGAATGAGAATAACACATAGAAGAAGTAACAAAAGATGTTAAGAGAGGAGGAGAGAGTCTGCTATGCTAATGAAACTAGTCTAGCATGTCATCCACCCCTCGATCTTGCTGATCAATGTTTCGAGAAGGCATGAAACATGCTAGAGGAGGAACATCCAACATAGCAGATGGAGCTATCACAAGATCCAAATAAGGGCTGTGTTCATGTTCCAAGCCACGTTGTTCTTGTCTAGGAGCTAGGATAAGTCCTTTAGAAAATTCGTTAGATAAATGGTTATCAACATCAACATATTCATATTCACTATCAGAAGCAAGAGAAGTAACATTTTCATCATGAATAACATTTTCATCTATATCAACATCAAGATTTATAAAAATAGGATCTTTAACTCGTACAAGATCAAAATCATCATGCATCTTATGTTTAGGAGATTTTGGCTCAATTTCTGGCTGAGGAGAAAATGGAATAATATTAGCTGAAAGTGTTTTTGGAGATTGCAAAGTTTGAGAAGTAGTTGCACGAGCTCTAAGATGATGCTTTTGTCGGCGTTCACGTGCAGAATGATTTCATCTAGTCTTAGTAGGAAGTTGAGAAGATTGAGGAGGAGGAATGTTCTCATCCTTATCACTTGGGTGTTTAGGTTGTGGTCTCTTAGGTTGGATAATAGGAGAGGAGGAAGGTCTCTTCTCTTTATAAAAGGAAGGAGGAGGAACTGCTCCATATAAAGGAGGAATATTTGGTTTAGGAAGGAGACCAAGTCCATCATGATGAGGAGGTATAGGTCTACCTTTAGAAAGTTTATTAGACATATACATAGTCACATCCATAGGAATGGGTTGGGAATCTTCTTGAGGAAAGACATTAGTTTTATCTTTCAAAGGAAGAACTTCCTTCTCAAGAACGACAGGAATATCAAGTTTGGGTGTTCTAGGTTCACTTAGAGATAGGATCATATCTTGTTTCCATTTTTGATAAGATTTGAAAAGATGATCACTTCGCAATGGAAGAGATTGGAATTGTTTAGGCCAAAAATAATCAATAGGAATGCTAGAAGTTCTTTCAGCTGGTTTAAAGAAACTATGATTGACAGTAACAACTTCACCATTATGGGGAAATTTCAAACACTTGTGAATAGGAGAAGCAATAGCTTTTATGGAAGATAGCCAAGGATAGCCTAGCTTCACATGAAATTGTTCAGATGATGGAATAATAGCAAAGCTCACATCAAGGGATTTGTTATGGACCTCAATAGGTAATGTAATAGAACCAATTGTAGGAGAAGAAAATGCATCAAATAATTTCACAACCACATTTGTTTTGTCATAGATCACTTGATTCAATTGCAAAGTAAAAAGAAATTCTTCAGTAATAACATTAACCATGCAAGAAGGATCAATAAGCACTCCACGGCAAGGTGTATTCTTGACTTTTGCAACTATATATAAAGGACCATCAGGTGCCCTGATAGTTTCACTAGAATAAAATGTGATGGAAGGTTCTTTAGGGATTTTCTGTTGCTCTACAAAGTTAATCACATTCGGAGTCATAGACACAAGCCCATCAAGTGAGAAAGAGGAATCATTAGTCTCAATCACATTAGAGGTATGAGAAGGTAATGGAACAGTAAAAATCTTAAGATTTTGGTTAGGAAGAGCTACAGATGTGTTGCCTTTATCATTCACACCTGAAACAGAGATAGTATTATTATCAATCAAATCTTGAATTTTACCCTTTAAAGCAAAACATTTTTTAGTATCATGCCCAGGTTGACGATGAAATTGACAAAAAGATTTGTTATCAAAATAGGGTGAATTAACCTTTGCAAGATCTATTTGCTTTATAGGAGGGAGAGTAAGCACATTTTGTTCCAACAACTTATTCATAATACTATGCGATGATTCATTCAAAGGAGTAAACTTTCTTTCTTTCTTGGAAAACTTAGAAATAGGAGGCACACCTGATGCTGCATTCACATTGTTGTTGATGATGTTTTCATTAACGAACCCTCTATTTGGTTTAAACTTCCCAAATGGTTGTTGACTACTATCACTCTTATCACTCAGAGCCATAGGATTTGCTTGTTCCATTTGACTCACAGTCAGTTGATAATTGTGAAGAGTTGCACACAACTATTGGAAAGAAGTAAACTCAGAAAACAGAAGTTTTTCTCTGATATTTTTTTGTAAATTAGAAATAAAGATTCTTTGAATACCATTGTCAGGCACTGGAAAAGAAATTTGAGCACACAAATGCTTATATCTACCAATGAAATAAGTCACTTTTTCTTTAACACCTTGTTTACAATGCATTAAATCAATCAAAGTAACTTTAGGACTTATATTGTTTTGAAATTGTTGAATAAAATCATTTGCAAGTTGTTGGAAAGAAGTAATAGAATAGGAAGGCAATGAGCAATACCATTGTAGAGCCTTGTCTCTTAATGTTCTAGTAAACAGTTTTGCAAGCAACCTTTGGTCATGAGCAAAATCGGTACATACTGTTTGAAAGGTCTTAACATGTGTTAGAGGATCACCTTTACCATTATAAAGCTCCAACTGCGGGATTTCAACATGCTTTGGAGGGATAGCTCGAACAATGTCAAGATAAAGTGGGCTCACAACATCAAATGTGGGCACACTAAACTTAGATTGATTCTTAGAGGCAATTTGTTGCTGTAAAGAAGAGACAGTTTGTGCAAGATTGTTAATGGTCGCTTCAGTCGAAGAGTTCATATTAGACATGTTAGATTGTGATGGAGGTATTATGTTATTGAAAGAAGGTATTGATTGAGAGTAAGGTGGTGGGACATTATGATGGTTAGTCATAGGAGATGATTGGAAAAAGGGAACACTACAAGGAGGAATGGAATGATTAAACGAATTGCCCCCTTGCATCATGTTCATTTGTGGAAATGTAATAGGGACACTCATTGAAGGAATGAACGAAGAAGTCAGATTGAATGAAGGAAGAGGGTTTATTGAAGAGGAAGGATTGCCCCCATGACTGGTGATCATAGGTGGAATGTCTTGTATTGAAGTAGTCATTATGTTTGATGTAAAGGTAGGTATACTAGCAATAGAAGTTGTCAAAGGGATAGAATGATTGACTTGAGTAGGAGATTGCATATAACCTAAAGTTTCGGCACAACTCTTCATAGGCATCACATTCGAGTCCACGATGTGTGCAATACTATGCAAAATATCAATTCCATTCTTATCACTTTGAACCATACATTTTAGACCCTCAATTAATGAAAGAGCTTGACTATCGGGGTATTCTCGAGACATCCATTGCTGAAAATCATCAAATTGGTTATCCAATTTCGAAAGTTGTTCTATAGAAACCTCATGGAGAGCTTCTTCATCATTAAGAGGATTAGGGGAATTACCCGTGTCCTCATTAAAAAGGCCATTCAAATTAGGTTCCATCTCCTGGGTAATTAAACCTTGGAAAGACTTAATTCTAAGGCTTCCTCTAACGGGAATAGTGTAAGTAGGGCTTATTGTTGTAAAACTCATGCACTAGAGAGAAAGAGAGAAGATTTTGAATTTATTTTCAAATTTAGAGGTAGCAAATCTCAATAAAATCAACCAATCTCCTAGATTTAAGCTATTAAATGCAATCACGACAATCTCCTGAAGTTTCAGAAAAAATGTCAGGGACCGTGGCGAACGAAGTGCACACGGTCCTCGCAACTTTTTTTGAAATTTTCAGGGATGAAAGTTATGATGATTTTAAAGCTAATCTGAAAAAATTGAGTGATTTTACGATTTGTAGATAGGCCAAATTAAAGTTGTAATCTCAAAATTGAACCCTACCAAGATTGTTGAAAAATGCAAAATTTGAATTTTGAAAAAGAGAGGGAAACTGAAATTTTGAATTTTATGATTTTAGAGGGAATACTAAAAGCAGTGAAAGCTTTGAAATTTAAAAGTTGACTCAATTTCATGCAAAATTCAATTTTGAAAGTGGAAATCAAAGTTGTTGCAATTAAACATTTAATTTCAAAAGTCACAAATTGCAAAAATTTGAATAAAGCACTGAAACTTTGAATGAATGCCAACACACTTTTCAGATTTAGGATAGTAAAGACACAATTTTGCCACAAAATTTTAATTTCAACAATTTTTTAATGATTAGAAGCCTTAATCCAAGCAATCACTAGACCAACTTTGACTTTAATTTTGAAAGTGTTAGAATTGATGAAATCAGCCAAGATTCTAGATTTTAGTAGAAAAATACAGTAAGCTCTAGCTCCCGAAATTTCGAAAAAAATGTCGGGGACAATGGCACTCGAGGTGCACACGGTCCTCGCAACTTTTTTCAAAATTTTCAGGGATGAGAGATATTATGATTTTGTTGCAGAATCCAAAGTTACAGCCGATTTGGAGGTGTTTTGATCAGTGAAATCGTCGGTCAAAGGTTGAATCAAGAGGGTTTTAAAAATTAGGGTTTTGACACTTAACCACTTAATTTTCAGAATTAAAGCACAAATATGAATTGACAATTGCAATAGAAAGGTAGATCTGAAACAAGCATTAACAATTAAACATTTCACAAGCTCAATTACTAAAAAGAAAATTTAGGGTTTTTATGCAATTAACCTCTAAAATTTGCAAAAGATCAAACATGGAAATGTAATTAAGGAAGCAAATTTTTCAAATCTAACCATGAATAATCAGAATTAGGATGTTTCACGTCGGGTTCACCAAAATGTAAAGTGGAAAATCGAACCCTAGGTGTTCCCCCCACTCCAAGGAGAAAGGAGGTCACTAGGATTGACGATTTTCACTTAGGAGAGACTTTACATTCAAAAGAGGGGTTGAAGCTCACAAGATCCAATCCCACAAAATGCAAGATTGAATTCTAAATGAGTTTCAAGGGTTGAGACAGCAAGGCTACCCTCTTTTGTAAAGAATGTAGATAGAAGGATTGAATTAGGAGTGTAGGTGAAAGTAAGAAAGATTTGTTTGCAGACAGAAATAGAAACAAGAGATGAAGCTACGGACCTGGAATTAGTAGTAAAATGTCAAAATGATGCTATCCTGCAAGTTTGAGTGAAAGTTGACGGGACGATGGCACCCGACATGCACACGGTCCTCTGAAAAATCCACGAAACGAAGGGGGATCTATTCATCTCTGCACAAGGGTTCCAGATCTTCAATTACAGCCATGTACCTACAACCTACACATAGAAAAGAGAGGACGATTAGGGGGTTAGGGATTAGGGGTTTGCCTTTAGGTCAAACCCCAGTTTTGGAATTAACCAAGAAATGAGAATGCTGTAAATGTAAATGTTTGTAATGTAAACAAGTACTGATACCTTCTTGTAAGAATGTTTGTATTCTTACATGCTAAGGTGTAAATGATGTTGTATGTTGTATGTTGTAAGTGATCTCCTCTTCAATGGTTGAATCCTTTTCTTGAATGCAACACTTAGCCTTGAATGGAGACTTAGAATGCTCAATTGCTTGAAGGAATGCTTGAATGCTTGAATGTTTGAATGTTTTCCTATAGCTTCCACCTCTTGTACACATCTGTCCTTCCTCCCTAAAATGGGAGAGGAAATGTAGTTTATATACTTGTCAATTAGGGTTAAAAGACTAATTTTTCCAACCTTAGGCCGACCTAGGAAGATTATTTTCCAATTTGCAAACTTGAAGACCCGATGCCCCATAAGAGACCGGGCCCAAAATAGGGCCAAGGACTAGGGCGCTGGGCGCCATGGTCCCACCTCCTGGGACAACAAGGTGCAAGGAAGGATCAGGCCAATGTGCAGAAATATGCAGTTTTTGATGTCACAAACAGGTTTCGGGGTCTCCATTCAGGTTCAGTGTTGCGTCGCCATCATGAAGACTCAAATGCAGTCAAAATTGCAAGTGTCACAATTTTAGGATGCTACAATGCCATAACCAACTATCTTCATCCTTAGCAACCAAACAACTAGTTACATTAGCATTCAGATGTGTTAGTGAATAGATTTTGTCTTTCTTTAAGTTAAATTGATTCTAAGCTCTGTTACCCCTTTGAAAGACAAAAGTTCAACTAAAGAATTGGGTAAGTGTGACATGCATCACTTCCTTCTGAATTTTAGATAGGTATAGCTCCCTCCATTAGCTATTTAGAGAATAATCTAACTAAATAAATTGATATTCTTTTAACCTCAAAGAATGTAAGGCTGCCTACTTCATTCTTAGATGAGAGGCCAGGTAATATGTAAAATATTTCAGAATAATTTTCCACATGATGCTTTACCGTGAATATCATGTTGTCCTTGATTTCAGTGTAGCCAAAATCATGAGGCAACCCTATGAAATTGGTCTATTTCATACCTTATGGTCTCTGGGAGAGCTTAATCGACTTGGTTGGTTAGTTCGTTTCATTCTTTGCTTTTCATTTTTATTGTTTTCCTTGTTTCTTAGGATTGTAGTTCGGACTTTAAAATCCGAACTGTAGGGTTCTTTGTTAATGAATTACACTTCAGACTTTAAAGTCCAAAGTGTATTTGTAGTTTGTTGAAGTATGCAATTCAGACTTTAAAGTCTGAACTGCATGTGGTCTTGGATTGTAGTTCAGGTTTTAAAGTCCAAACTGTAGTTTGTTTTATCTTGCAGTTCGGATTTTAAAGTCCGAATTGTAGTTTGTTTTATCTTGCAGTTCAGACTTTAAAACCTAAACTGTAGGGGGTTTGACCTAGCTTTCATGTTGGACTTTAAAGTCTGACATGCAAGTGTTCCTAGTTTGCATGTGGACTTTAAAGCCCGACATGCAACTACGAGTTTTAATTAATGTCGCATTAATTGATTTTTAGGGTTTGTTTTAAATGATTTTTAAGTTAATTTTTCACGTTTTATTTTTCATTGTGGTTTTTCTTCTTCTCCACATGCCCTCCTCTACTCTTGCTTGTCGTGATTTGGATTTTCCTTACCCCATCATCAGATTTTCTTTTTGGTTTTGCCTCTTGTTTATTTTTATTTTGTTGTTTTTGTTTTCTATTTTTCGAGTTTCTATCCAGATGACAATCGGGTTTTGAAGTCTGATTTCCTCCTTTGAACCAGAGAGCAATCGTACTTCAAAACCTAATTGTCCTCTGAATCCCCCTATCTTCCCTGCACCTTGGACTTTAAATTCTGATGTGTAGTTAAAGAGTTATCCCTCTGCGTATCGGATTTGAAAGTCCGATATGCGGCTTATTAACCTCTGCACATCAGACTTTAAAATCCGATATGCGGAGGGGTATGAGTTGACATGTTGGGTTTGAAAGCCTGACATGTCAACCAAATCCTTCCCTTTAAAAACCACATTAGAATTTAAAGTCTGATGTGCCTTTAATATTTTTAGATTGCACATCGGAGTTTAAAGTCCGATGTGCTTACTGTAAGCTTTTCCCTGCACATCAGAGTTTAAACTCTGATGTGCTGATGTTTTTCCCTACCTTGCACATCGGACTTTAAACTCTAGTGTGCAAGTTGTTTTTCCAATTTTGTACATCAGATTTTAAACTCTGATGTGTTGTTAACTTATCCCAAGTCTGCACATCAAGTTTTAAACTTCAATGTGCAAATTTTTGTTTGTAAAGAAGCAGATTAGACTTTTTTCTCCGACTTGCTGTTTTTGGTAGTTTTACTCCAAAGCTTGTTTTAAGTCTCATTTTTTGATCCATTTGAGAAAAATTGATTTTGATTATGATGAAGAGCTAATCATCAGTATTGAATGCAGTCATTGTGCATGAATGTCAAATCTCTCTCACAACAAGCCCGAATCTTCCTTAGGACAACTGTCTCCAAGTAAAGCATCATCAAAAAAGATGAAATACAAGTACAACAGGTACTTGAATATGTATCCTAAGAGTTTAGTGGACTCAAACATTAAGGAGATTAGGGACACCAAAATTGGGCATGTTGACATGCAAGAATTTGTTGACCGGGTTCAAAATGCTCCTGCACGACTAACTAGTTTAATCAAATCTAAGCTGCATAAGTATGCATCTTTCCTAGTTGTAGCTCACAATCTTGAATTTGTACTTGCAGTAGCTGATCATTTTGATCCAAGCACAAGGCAAGTAAAAGATAATGATCAAAATGTCATCATGACCTTAGACAGTGTATTCTTCAATAGTGTCTTCAAGGGCTCAGTAGTTGAAGAAGTAGCGGATATTTCTCAAGAGAGTGCTCAAGAGTACTAAAAGAAACATGAGGATAAATGCAAAAGGAAAAGGGGCCACAAGGATGTTGAGAAGAAGCACGTGAAGATTCAAGATGCAATGTCCCACGTCCAAATCATCAAAAGTTCTACCTTGATGTCGAACGAAGCAGAGATCAAAGCCATCCTTGCTAAATTCAAAGGCTTCCAGAAATCCAATGAAGAAGAGAATCAAGAATGAAGTTCCCCCTCTTGGCACCCTTTCCTCATGCAGCTGCATCAATAGATGTTGTCAATTTTAATGCAGTTGCACATTTTCTTTATGCAGAAGTTCTAATAAAATGGGACTGTGCAGTTGAATAAGTCAACTATGCCCACCTTTCTCTCAACTTCTTTTCCTATATAAGGAGAACCTTTTTGTAAATATTTTATCTTTTTCATGCTTAGAAAAACTTTGCTGGATTTTTATCCCAATTAAGACTTTGGGCTTTTGTGGTGAAAATTCAATCAAACAAATAAAGAAAACAGTTTTGTTGATTACAAACTTTGTGTTGTATCAAGAAAGTTGTTTATATTATTTAATGTTCCTATGTTCATTGAATACATATTACCTTTACTTCTTTGATCTTTAAGATATTGCTACATGGTTAGAGAGCTCTCAAATCTTGCCAATAGACTTTGTGCTCTTAGCATACTTGAGAAATCTACTGATAAATTAAATAACTTGTAGTAAGCTTTTTATTGCTATGGTTATTTGTATTTTAATGGATTAGAAATCTACACTTGAAGACTTTGAGCTTTAAGCTAAGTTTCTAATTGTTTAATTTGTAATGATCAGTGTGAATTAGTGTTACCATAAAGGAGACTTTGTGCTACTTAAAAGTAACTCTTTGTGTAGTTTGTTAGATTAATAGTTCTGTTCTTTGACTATCTAAAGAGGTAGAGGAATTGTAACTAGGTGAAGGGAAAATACAGAAACTCTGAAAAAATAGAGTTATATGCCCAACACCAATGAAAAAATTTAATTTCTTATTAATTACAGGATAAATTTCATAGGGAACCTCCCCTTGATGAGAGGAGAGATTAATTTCTTAGCATAGCATTGTGTGAATTTTATGTTTTGTCATTAGTACGTTGGTGACAAAATATTCACCCAACATATCAAAAGAAGTCAAAACAAAGTTTAATAACACTGATTTCAACACTTCTTAAAAATAAAAAAGAGAAGCAAAGTCTCTTTTCAACTAAAAATCTTTCTAAACAACATGGAAAGAAGCTCCATACTAATATCAACATCCACCATCAGAAAGGTAATCACAGACATTTTGATTAGACTAATATTTGCAAAGAAATACCACTCCAAGGATTCAAACTCAAAGATTTTCCACCTCAAAATGCGTATGATCTTATATATATATTTCATGCAACAAAGACATAACAATACATACATAAGTTCTTTCCAAGTTTAGATCTTGAAAAACTTGATCACTTCCTTCCAACAAAACCAAAACTTGTAAAAATATAAGTCTACTATTCTAACCCTTTCTCTATCTATCTTCATCTAATTTATAGTAGCTTTTTAGAGAACAAAGGACGTCTCCCTGAAAACTTGACCTCCTTTGAGACAGTTATAAAAATCAACAGAGTATTTAGGGGATAGATGTCCCGAAGTCATTGCAAGGCTAAGAAAATCATATAAAATAAGAATAAAGCATAAGCATCATGTTATGCCTCATCTCCATCATCATCCTCTCCTCCACTTTTCTAGGCATCATGGGCGGTTGCAAGCTCTTGAATTATAGAGTGACTTGGATTTTTCATGGCATTGATCTTTTCTTTTGTGGCTTCTTTCTCCCATCTATATTTCACCATTTTCTCGGCATGCTTAGGTAACTAATCATTACCAATGAATGTCATGGACTCAATTCAGGCGATTCATGTTATATCTTTGGGAGTAAAGTTGCCTTTGGCCTTAACTTTCTCCATATGTAGCCTAAATGCCTTTATTGCGTCTTGCGTGTTCAGCCCAAAAAGTCCCAGTTGCCAATCATGGTCTAGGTTAACCAATTTATTGTCACTGACCAAGCTACATTGAAGTTCTTGAAGCTTGTGAATAGAGGCCCTCGCATCAGAAATCATAGACTTGAATGTAATTACCCGCCATGCTATAGTTTTCTTCAATACAAAGAGCTGACACTCATTAGTCACCAATTTAATTGAATTTTCTACTAAAAACTTTGTAGCTCTGTATTCTTCTATCTTGGTGAGCATGGGTAATACATTTTCCCATTTATTCTCTTCCTTTTCCCATGGCACAATCTGATTCTGAATCTCTATAGTGAGGTTTTGCATTTCATTGCATAACTTCCTAGAGTGTGTAATATATTTTTCACCATCTATAATCACTCTTTCAATCCATTTGTCTATGGCCCCTACAATGCTCTTGGCTCGCTAAACTTGATTCATTAGCTTCTTATTATCTAGTGAAGTAGGGTCAAAAATGTCTAAAGCATGTGATATGGGAATTGCTCCAAAATAGCCTATGCTATAAATGAATTGAGCTAGAATTTTGATATGCTGGTTCAGTTCTCTTTTCTCTTGCCCATATTTTTCTGACCTAGTGAGCATCTTCTTAGTCGTCACATTGAAAAGGTGGTTATCAGAGTCCCTGCTCATGTTCCCAAGATCCACTTTGGTGACCTCAAAATCCTCCGCATTTATTTCCTTATTCTCATATTTGGGCTTATAGGAAACAATTTCGGCAACCCACCTCCCAGTCTTTTCATTTGCATCCAATCTGGTAGTTGTTTTGAACTTATTCTATTTGGGACCCTTCTCCATGTATTTGACCACCATATCTTGAATTGGGATAGTCACTGGGATGAAGCTCCATTTCTTTCTTACCGAAGTAGTTAACCATTTAGGAGTTGTACTTGAACAAGTTGTTCCTTTGATCACTTTAGGTGGCGATGTCATGGCTACAGTGATTGCATGAGAATCCATGGTGTTGACAATGTCACTGTAAGGGTCCTCGACTTAAAAAATCTAAGTATCAAGGATCTTGTCTTTTACCTCTATGTGTTTGACCTACTCCATTTTCTTCTGTGTAGAACTCTGTGACCTTGTATATCGAGGGGTGGAAAAGTCCAAAGCTAGATTAGGCTTGTGCTTGGTGTGAGATGACTTCTTATTTTTACCTGCATGAACAGGCATTGAAGTGGGGTTAGAAAAAAGTTTTGGGGAATGTAGAGAAACCTCACTATCTCTTGCAGGATCAATCTTGATGCCTAATTTCATTGCTCTTCTCTTATTAACCCAATCTGTAGTTCTATCTAAGACTCTCTTTGTTCTGAGTTGTATATCATCCTCTTCTTCCACATCCCAATTAATGTTAAATGTCTCGGGTACAGTGTGGTCTAGATAGCCAGGTTCAAAAAGCTCCAGATAATCTTCTTTGATCCCACTTATATCAAGTTTCACCTATAGTGAAACTACCTATTCTAGAACCATTCTCATGTTTTCTCTTTTGAACACTTCAAGCTCATCACCACAATCTTCCCAAAAGTGTGGGATTGGAAGGTGTAGCATGAAACCAAGACTCTGTGAGAAACCTTTATTATCAAAGCCCTTCCTTTCATGATATAGTGGAAAATTGAAATTCTTCAAGTAAGCCACTATGCTCAACGCGTCTGACATTGAACTACAAGATATAACACCTAATTGAATAGGAAAAGGATCCTCAAATTTATCTCTGGGTTGAGCTTTCTTAATTACGATAGATAATTGCCTACAAATCTCAGCAAGAACAAATAAATCTGAACAAAAATGAGGAAGTCTGAAAGGCCCTTCTTCAAAACCACCTATCGTTATATAACACAAATGAGGAAATAGAACAAAGAAACTACCATATCTTTTCACTAATGCCTGGGCATCTTTAGACATCCTTTTAGATTTCATGTTCCTCAATTCATAACACAAGTCTCCCAAGAAAGCATTATGTAGTCTCCTAAAATTTTGCAATGCATTATCTTTTTGCAACATGGGATAAAAGTCATATACAGAAACATCCCCTTTAGCAAGTAGCCTAGGAATTCCCATTATTTCTTGGACACATGCCAAGCAATATATAAAATATGAGGAAATAAAGAAATTTTGCTTGAACTTCTTTGCCATGCTCAGCTGTTCCCTCATGGAGTTAGTAATAAGCTCTGCCCAGTCAAGGTACTGCTTTCCTTACAACACCAATTGCACATAATAGTAAATCTAGTCATCAAATCTATAAGCTTCAGTTAAACCTCTAACTTAGTGTAACAATAACATAACATCATGGATGTGGGGAAGCATGTGATTTTTGTTGGGATATTTAGGTAACCTAGAGCCACCCCTCTAAGGAACTTTCAACCAATGCTTCGCTATATTGTTATGGTGTCCAGTTTTATCTACATTGAACTCATTGATAGATTGGGAAAGAGAAAAATTTGAGAACTTATAATCACACAATTTGAAAATAGAAGAAATCACTTCCCTATTACTCACGAGGAGGGTTTCACCATTATCTCTCTTGATAGTTTCAGAAATAGGATCATATCTCGCAATGCACTCCCTAACTAATTCTGGGTAGGGAATACCAGGGGGAAAGGCTACCGCCTCTACGAGGCCACTACTTAGAATCTCTAAATGAAAAGAACCATCAATTCCTTTAAACACCCTTTCCTTCAAGACCTCTAAATTCTCTCCTTCTAGGTCTGTGTCGCTGGCAATGGGTTCTGTGCAAGCAAGATTGAAAGTATTTCCAAAAAGGTGCAGAGTGGAGCTCATAATTCATAAACAACAACCCTTATTCCTCCAAGAAAATTTTATTATGAGAGAGAAAAGTAGCTAAAAATCACTGGACAAGATAGGAAACAAAACTCACCTTCACAGTTGAAACCAATAGAATGACTACCATTAAACAAACCTTCTATCAAACACTCCATAGCAATGAAGAACAAGTTTCAAAAATCAATCACTTCATACCTTATAGAAAAAGAAGTGATACAAACTTATTTAGTGCATTAATTTTGGTCATCAACTCAAACGTGTCAAGCATTGGGATTTGACATCACGCGTGTGTATTGAATGCATGGCAGTGCTTTCAGGGTAACTGCCAATTCCCAAAAATGATTACTTGCTTTAAAAAATTGGCTAGTTGATGTCACCCAAGATATGGTTCAATCTTCATCATACTTAGCAAGAAATGCACCATCATGTCTTTTAGTCCATGGGACCCACCTAATTTGAACATGCATGAACAATTTGAACTGACTTCATGAGGGTTCAGGTAGTTCAAAGCATACGCTATGCCAAGAAAATTCCCTTTGAAAAGATTAACTTTGTTAAGTGTCGTTGGCCTTTCGAATTTCATTGAACGTGTTGAACACCACTAAACTATTTGAACTAGGTTCAAATAGTTCACAACCTAGAGGAAGAGAATATGAAACATCACCTGTGACCATGAAGTAGAACTGCTGCAAAAAACTTGAGTGAACGTTAGCCTAAAAATATCTTAGACGCAACTTAGAACCTGGGGTACCTAAATGAACATTATGAACTCTTTGCAAGATAGTTCAAGGGGTTCATGAGGTTCAAGAAGACCATTGAAACCTAGCAATATAGACTAAGAGATGATTTACAAGCGGACTAAGGATTGAACAAAGGAATTTTTAACAAGACAAAGAATGAAATGAAATTTTTTATGGTGACTTACTCTGGTTATGAGGGATGGATGACAGGATAAAATTGGCTCTAATTGGGGATTGCTTTTTGAGAAAAATGCAAAGAACTCTAAATCTTTGGTTTTGCATAGTACAAAAAGAAAGGGAACAAAGAGGACACACACCAAAAAGACACAAAACAAACAACTAATCTACTATGTCCAGGAACTCTTGTTTAAAGATTTCAAAGTTTATAGAGCTTTAGGTCCTACCCATTATAGGTATAGGGCATAACCATTCCATCAGAATAATTCAGTCTGAATGCATTCAATCCCACTACTTCATGGATCTTGAATGGACCTTTCCACAATGAATCAAATTTTCCATGGGCACCTTTTGGTTCTCTTCTCTTGTCCCACAATAGTACTTCATCCCCTTTTAGGAACCCTCTTGGTCGAGCTCTCATATCAAAGATCTTCTTCACCCTGTTCTGATGTTTAGTAATTCTGTCCACTAACATCTCTCTTTCCTCTTCCAACTTCATCAAATACATGACTCTCTTTTCTAGAGCATTTTGGAATAAGGAATCCTCAATCATGGTTTGAAGCCTTGCTGCTGCCAATTCCAAAGGTAAAGAAACCTTCACACCAATCCCGTATACCACTTCATAAGGTGCCATTCCAATAGCTCTTTTAGGGGTAATTCTATCTACCCATAAGGCTTCATATACCTTTTTATGCCAGTTTGGGGCATTATCATCAACTAACTTCTTCATGATTGCTACCAAGTTCTTGTTGTTTGAGTCTGCCAACCTATTACCTTGCAGGAAGTAATCAGAGGAGTGTGAAAGAGTAATTTGATGCTCATAATAGAACATAGTCAATTCTTCAAAGGAGAAATATGATGCATTATCTGCGACAATCTTCTGAGGAACCCCAAAACGGACTAAAATGCTATCTTTGAGAAAATTACATACTACCTCTAAGTTTGCCTTCTTACTAGGGATAGCCTCTACCCACTTAGTAAAATAATCTATTTCTATTAGAATATGAATATGAACCACACTAGAATGAGGATTTATTGGACCAATAAAATCAATACCCCATTGTTTGAAAGGTTCATCCACTACCACAAGCCTTAAAGGTACAGAAGATAATTGTGGCCTTCCAAAAAAGAGTTGACACTTTTCACACCCCTTAACATAAGAATATGCATCATGAAACATACCAAGCCAATAAAAACAATTCCTTAAGATCTTAAAAGTGGTTACTGAGGAGGAGAAATGTCCACCGTAGGCTTCATCATGATAAACTTCTAGGAGCTTTTGTTGTTGAGGTTTATCTGCACATCTCAAATAGGTACCATTGAAGCCCTTTTTGTACAAAAAGTCTTGCCAAATAACATACTTAGCTACTTTTAATTTGAAATTTCTTTGTTCTTTGGTTAACAAATGACCCGAGCAACTACCATAGGTTAAATAATAAGCTACACTAGAAAATCATGTATCTTGCAAACCAACGAATAGAGTCAATGGTAGCTCTTTCTTTGTCTCCAACTTATTCTCTACTATCAATTTGCATAAGCCTTGTTCTTTAACCCTCTTTGGAGGATGAATATCTAGATCATATTCATGAATTTTGGTTACCCATGTCACACTTTTATTGAGTCCAACTTCCTACTGAGTCAAAATACTTTTCACTATAGAATCTGGAACAAACACCATAGAGTGAGAATGCAGAATGTAATACCTGAACTGTTTAACTTCTTTAACCATGACAAAGGCTTTTTTTCTGAGAGTGAATACTTAATCTCATGTTTCTTAAGAGGGACACTCATGAATGCTATAGGCACTTCATTCCTAGATTCATCTACTTGTAATAATATTCCTGACATTGTATGTTATGAGGCATAACAGTATATTGACAAAATTCTTTTTAAAATCTGGGTTGATGAGGGTTGGTGCATTGGCAACTGAACTCTTGATATTTTCTAATGCTTCTTTGTCTAGATCAGTCCGTTTAATAGGATACTTCTCACTCAACAAGCTAATGATGTGCTTAGTAGTTTCTGCAAATTTGGGTACAAAACTTCTCAAGAAATTTACCTGACCTAAGAATGACCTTACTCAAGTCCAGTTTGAAGGCAAGCTGAGCTGTTGGATTGCATTGACTCTTTCTCGATTAATCTTGACACCTTCTTTTGAAAGATGTGCCCCAATAATTTGCCCTTATTTACATAGAAAATTGACTTTTTAGGGTTCAAGGAGATACCATGCTCTCAACAACACTGTAGAACTACCCTTATGTCTTTGAGATGATCCTTCCTATATTTAGAAAACATGGTCAAGTTATCTAGGTAAACAATAATAATCCTATCATGGAAATCCATAAAAGAAGAATCCATGGCCCTTTGAAAAGTTTATCCCACATTAATCAAACCAAAAGGCATACGATTATATGCAAACGTTCCCCAAGGGGTGATAAATGTTGTCTTGTGTTGTTCATTTTCTGCAACACTAATTTGATTGTAACCAGAAAAACCATCTAACATTGACATCATTTTTGACCTAGCTACTATCTGCAAAATATGGTCCATATTGGGTAAAGCATAGTTATCCTTAAGACTTGCCTTGTTCAGATTGTGAATGACTACACAAATCTGAATTTCCCCATTTTTTTTCCTTACAAGTACTATATTGGCCACCCAATTGGAGTGACGAATTGGATATATAATCTTGTCTTTTAGCATTTTATCTACCTCCTTAAAAATTGCTTCCACCATCATGGGATTGAAATTTATTAGTTTTTATCTAAAAGGAGAAACACCAAGCTTCAACAGAATTTGATGTTGAAACTGACCATTCCTAAATTCCTTCAAATCATCATAAGACCAAGCGAATACATCAATGTATTCTTTCAATAACTCAGTGAGCATTAGTTTCTCCTTAGAAGAACAACATTTGTCGATGGTTACCATTCTAGGGTTAGATTCATCACCAAGATCGATCTTTTCACAACCCACCTTGCTGTCATTATCAAAAACTTTCTTGCTAGTGAACACATCATTACGGGTGAAAAACCTCTCTAGAGTCACCAAACCTTTTGGTATTTTGTTTCTCTTAAGCTGAATAAAACTCTTATCAGAATCAATACCAAGATCTGGGTAAAATTCTTTACACATATCTTCAGAACCCTCAAAATATGATTGGACAAAGGAATGGGTACACTCTATGAAATATTTAATCTGAGCATCTATATCAAATACTTGCCAATGATTCACATTGTTAGGGACACTAGACCTATAAATCATCTCAATCCTATAAGAATCATTCTTAAAATCTAGGTGTGGTAACAAGAGAGAAGCTGCAATGGCTAATGAATCCACCCTAGTGTTTTTCTCTCTTGGTATGGCCTCAATTGGGAAAGTATTGAAAAAATCTATCTCATCACAAACTCTATTTCTATAATGTTTTAGTCTATCATTCTTAATAGAATAAACATTTCTTGCTTGTTTAACAATTAGCTCTGCATCACCTTTTACTCTAAGCAATTTTATACCTTTATATTTGGCTTCATTCAATCCTAAAAGTAATGCCTCATATTTCGCAGTGTTATTTGTATTCTTGAAATCAAATTTAAAGGAAAAAGGGAAAACATTAATGTTAGGGGAAAGCAAAACTACCCCTGCTCCTGAACCAAAGTTGGCACAACTTCCATCAAATTCCATTTGCCATAATTTATGTTGTTCATCAACTACTTCTTCTAATTCTTTTTTATCAGGTGCAAGAATGAGATAATTTCCAAATTCACACTCTTGGAATAGAATCTAGGCTTTGGGATTATCAGAAAGAAAGACTGTATATTTATTTTTCAGTCCAGGTTCAAGTTTGATCTTCTATTTTCCTAATGGTATGATAGCTTCTGACCAATCCATCTTGATTTCACCTCCAAGATCTTTATAGAAAGTCCTACTTAAAAGCATCCCGTAACTTGCAAGAATATTAGAAACCAAAATGATTAGTTTTACCTTTTTATCAGGACATGCTGCAACCACTGCTTGAGCATCCTTTACTTGCAAAATGAGAGGGACCTGCTTCCCATCCATCGAGTAACATCTCCCAAATGTTTTAGTAAGTGTTAAACCTAAAGCTCTAGCAATAGATGATGGCATTATGTTATCTAACGCCCCTGAATCTATAATATAATTGCTAAGCTTATGACCATTCAAGAGAAGAAAGATGTAAAAATGTTTAGGTTTCAGAACTTTAGTGTCAAGCTTATCCTCGGCATTGTGAAAAGCACAGGGGTTAACTGAATTAGTGGAAGGGCAAGAAGCAAATGTAGGTTTTTTAGCAGCAAACAAATCATTATCAACCACACACTTATGCACTGAAGACTTCGAGATAGGATCTCCTTTTACATATTTGACCAGCTTGTCTAATTCCCTCAAGTTCAGTTTCAAATATTCCACAATGGAAAGCTGAACAGTTGAATCTTTACAGAATTCAAATATGTCAAAGGAGGGAGAAAGAGAAGAATTATTTTTACTTTCAATATTCCTTTGTAAAATCTTGACTTCAGGAGTCTTTGCATGAAAGGAAGAATCATTACTTGCGGGATCCTTACCCCTAAAATTGGTTCCATTAGAGTTCACAAAAGGAGTAGGCTAGGAGGTTTGTTGATTCCTTGTAAGGATTGCACATGCAGGGTCTGCAAGAGTTACCAAAATATTTCCACCTATTTCTGAATCTGATTCATATTTAAGGTGAAAGGATCTAGAGTCGCTAGTTACTTCTTGAATCTTTTCTGCTTCAATGAATTCTTTGAGTTCATCCTTAGTGCTTCCAATTTGGACATGCCTTATCATATCAGGACAAGAATTCCCATCATGATCTAAGGTAAGGTGAAAAGAGCACATAGTAGCTCTATCAGGAGGAGCCTCTATTTGTAATCTTTGCGAGACAAAGGGAAGTTGCAAAGTTTGCCCATGATTATATCGATTTGGTTGTTTTCTACTTATATCTTGATATGGCTGTGGGTAAGAACCTCCAGTTTTCAAAATTTGCCTCTTGAAGGCAATCATATCATTGACTAGTCTTTGGACAACTAGATCAGTCGAAGAAGTGGAAGCTTGAGATTGACCTTCAGGAATTTGTACATCTTTTCTCGACTTCCCAGTTGTTATTAAATCATCTTCAAGATCTATAGCTTGATTTTGTGTAGTAGCAAGATTAGCTAGCCTATTCCTTCTGAGATGGAAACCAACATCAGGAGGCATGGAGTTGATAAAGAAACATTGTTGGTTATCAACAGTTGGTCTTTTAGCTTGGGGAATTTTATGAATAATCTTATTATACCTAGCCACATAATCTCTCATTGTCTCATGAATCTCCTTCTTCATTTGTGTGAGCTGAGCCAAAACTGAGTGCTCATCATCAGTGCTCTTGAACCATTTCTCGAAAGCAGTTTTCATTGTTTGCTAATCAGTTACAGATCCTGCCTGTAGATGACTGAACCAATATGTTGCTCCCTTGGTAAGAGTTTAAGTGAAAAGCCTAAGAGCCACATCCCAATTCTGCACTACCAGTATCCCAGTAGCCACATTAAAGGAATTCAAATGTTCTTCAACCAAGATTTTCCCATCCCCATTGAGCTTAGGTAAAACATCTCTAGCCCCTTTCGAGAGAGAATTATGAGGACTGAGAGCAAGAGGCCCGACTGCGGTACCCCATGGTTGGGCCATGATGAAAACACAGTAAATAGTTATAAGAGGAGAAGCTTGAATTCCAAAAAGCATTAATGCTTGCCAGTGGCTAGAAGAAAGAGGTACTGTGGGAGTAGTTTTAGTAGGAGAAGAAGGTCTACTTTTAGCATTCCTCTTGGGAGTGAAATTTGTGGAAAATGATAACCCTTTTAGTTCTTCAAAATAACTATCAACAACTCGCTCTCTCCTTTGTGATCTGTTACAAGGACAAGAATCCAGTGCTATTTCTTCTAGGGTTTCTAAACAACTCTTTCAACCACAACAACGTTCTTGGGTTATGGGAATTATTCTCAACCATTCACCTCTTTCTTTTTCTCTTTCCAAAACAAAACAATCTTGCTGATACTGTTGGTTATGAGTTTTAGTTCTAATACTCATGTAACATACTGATCTATTGAATGTTGACATTTCCCTAGTAGAGTCACCAAAAATCTGTTAGTGAACAGATTTTGTCTTTCTTTAAATTGAATTGATTCTAAGCTATGTTACCCTTTTGAAAGATAAGAGTTCAACTAAATAGTTGGGTAAGTGTGACATGCATCACTTCCCTCTAAATTTTAGATAGGTATAGCTCCCTCCATTAGCTATTCAGGAAATAATCTAACTAAATAAACTGATATTCTTTTAACCTGAAAGCACGTAAGCCTACCTACTTCATTCTTAGATGAGAGGTGAGGTAATATGTAAAATATTTCAGAATAACTTTCTACAATATGCTTTTCCATGAGTATCAAAAGAAATCAAAACGAAGTTTAATAACACTGATTTCAGCACTTCTTAAAAATAAACAAGAGAAGCAAAGTCTCTTTTCAACTAAAAATCTTTCTAAACAACACAAAAAGAAGCTCCATACTAGTATCAACATCCACCATTAGAAAGGTAATCATAGACATTTTGATTAGACTAATATTTGCAAATAAATACCACTCCAAGGATTCAAACTCAAATATTTTCCACCTCAAAATGTGTATGATCTTATATATATTTCATGCAACAAAGACATAACAATAAACACATAAGTTCTTTCCAAGTTTAGATTCTAAAAAACTTGATCACTTCCTTCCAACAAAACCAAAACTTCTAAAAATCTAAGTCTACTATTCTAACCCTTTCTCTATCCATCTACATCTAATTTATAGTAGCTTTTTAAAGAATAGAGGAGGTCTCCCTGAAAACTTGACCTCCTCTGAGACAGTTATAAAAACCATCAAAGTATTTAGGGGACAAATGTCCCAAAGTCATTGCGAGACTAAGAAAAGCATATAAAATAAGAACAAAGCATAAGAATAATGTTATGCCTCATCTCCATCATCACCCTCTCCTCCACTTTTCTGGGCATCATAGGTGGTTGTAAGCTCCAAAATTATAGAGTGACTCGGATTTTTCATTGCATTGATCTTTCCTTTTGCGGCTTCCTTCTCCCATCTCTGTTTCACCTTTTTCTTGGCATGCTTAAGTAGCTAATCGTTACCAATGAATGTCATGGACTCAATTCAAGCAATTCATGTTATATCTTCGGGAGTAAATTTGCCTTCGTCCTTAACTTTTTCCATGTGTAGCCTAAATGCCTTTATCGCATCTTGCATGTTTAGCCCACAAAGTCCCAGTTGCCAATCATGGTCTGGGTTAACCACTTTATTGTCATTGACCAAGCTACATTGAAGTTCTTGAAGCTCATAAATAGTGGCCCTAGCATCATAAATCATAAACTTGAATGTAATTACCTGCCATGCTATAGTTTTCTTCAATACAAAGAGTTGGCACTCATCAGCCTATGCTATCAATGAATTGAGCTAGAATCTTGATATGTCGTTTCAGTTCTCTTTTATCTTGCCCATGTTTTTCTAACCTAGTGAGCATCTCCTTAGCCATCACATTGAAAAGGTGCTTATCAGAGTCCCTACTCATGTTCTCAAGATCCAGTTTGGTGACCTCAAAATCCTCTGCATTTATTTCCTTATTCTCATCTTTCAGCTTATAGGAAACAATTTTGGCAACCCACCTCCCGATCTTTTCATCTGCATCCAATCTGGTAGTTGTTTTGAACTTCTTCTATTTGTGACCCTTCTCCATTTATTCAAACACCATGTCTTGAATTAGGATAGTCACTGGGATGAAGCTCTATTTCTTGATTACCAAATTAGTTAACCATTTAGGAGATGTACTTGAACAAGTTGTTCCTCCAGTCACTTTAGGTGGTGGCATCATGACTATAGTGATTGCACGAGAATCCATGGTGTTGACAATGTTGCTGTCAAGGTCCTCAACTTCAAAAAATTTGAGTATCAAGGATCTTGTCTTTTACCTCTGGGTCTTTGACCTGGTCCATTTTCTTCTATGTAGCACTCTGTGACCTTGTATATCAAGGGGCAGAAAAGTCTAGAGCCAGATTAGGCTTGTGCTTAGTGTGAGATGACTTCTTAATTTTTACTTGCATGAATAGGCATAGAAGTGGGGTTAGAAAAACATTTTGAGGAAAGTAGAGAAACCTGACTATCTCTTGCAGGATCAATCTTGATGCTTAATTTCATTTCTCTTCTTTTATTAACCCAATCTATAGTCTTCTCTAAGACTCCCTTTATTCTAAGTTGTATATCATCCTCTTCTTCCACATCCCAATTAATGTCAGACATCTCAGGTATAGTTTGGTCTAGATAGTTAGGTTTAAAAAGCTCCAAATAATCTTCGTCGATCCCACTTATATCAAGTTTCACCTGTAGTGAAACTACCTATTCCAGAACCATTCTCATGTTTGCTCTTTTGAACACTTCAATCTCGTCACTACAATCTTCCCAAGAGTCCTCCAAGTGTGGGATTGGAAGGTGTGGCATCAAACCAAGACTCCATGAGAAACCTTTATTATCAAAGCCCTTCCTTTCATGAAATAATGGAAAATTGAAATTCTTCAAGTTAGCCCATATGCTCAACACATCTGACTTTGAATTGCAAGATATAACGCCTAATTGAATAGTTAAATGATCCTCCCATTTATATTTGGGTTGAGATTTCTTAATTATGATAGATAACTAACTACAGATCTCAGCAAAAACAAAACAATCTGAACAAAAATGAGGAAGTCTGAAAGGCCCTTCTTCAAAACCACCTACCCTTATATAACAGAAATGAGGAAACTGAACAAATAAACTACCATATCTTTTCACTAATGCCTAGGCATCTTCAAACATCCTTTTACATTTCATGTTCCTCAATTCATAACACAAGTCTCCCAGGAAAGCATTATGTAGTCTCCTAAAATCTTGCAATGCATTATCTTTTTGCAACATGGGATAAAAGTCATATATAGAAACATCCCCTTCAACAAGTTGCCTAGGAATTCCCATTATTTCTTTGACACATGTGAGTAAATATATCAAATATGAGGACATAAAGAAATTTTGCATGAAATTCTTCACCATGCTCAGTTGTTCCCTCATGGAGTCAGCAATAAGCTCTACCCAGTCAAGGTACTGCTTTCCTTCCAACACCAGTTGCACATAACAGTAAATCTAGTCATCAAAGCTATAAGCCTTAGCTGAACCTCTAACTTGGTGTAACAATAACATAACATCATGGATGTAGGATAGCATGTGATTTTTGCTGGGATATTTAGGTAACCTAGAGCCACCCCTCTAAGGAAATTTCAACCAATGCTTTGCTATATTATTCTGGTGTCCAGTTTTATCTGCATTGAACTCAGTGACTAATTGGGTGGGAAAAAATTTGAGAACTTATAATCAGGCAATTTGAAAATAGAAGAAATGACTTCCTTGTTAATCGCAAGGAGGGTTTCACCATTTTCTCTCTTGATAGTTTCAGAAATAGGATCATATCTCGCAATGCACTCCGTAACTAATTCTTAGTAGGGAATAGCAGGGGGAAAGACTGTCGCCTCTATAAGGCCACTACCTAGAATCTCTAAACCAAAAGAACCATCAATTCCTTTAAACACCCTTTCCTTCAAGACCTCTAAATTCTCTCCTTTCAGGTCCGTGTCACTAACAATGGGTTCTATGCAAGCAAGATTGAAAATATTTTTAAAAAGTTATAGAGTGGACTTCATAATTCATAAATAACAACCCTTATTCCTCCTAGCAAATTTTATTATGAGAGAGAAAATCAGCTAAAAATCACTAGAGAAGATAGAAAACAAAACTCACCTTCATAGTTGAGACCAATTGAATTACTACTAGCAAACAAACCTTCTATCAAACACTCTGCAGTAATGAAGAACAAGTTTCAAAAATCAATCACTTCATATCTTATAGCAAAAGAACTGATACAAACTTATTTAGTGCATTAATTCTGGTCATCAACTCAAATGTGTTGAGCATTAGGATTTGACATCACTCATGTGTATTGAATGCATGGTGGCACTTTAGAGGTAACCGCTAATTCCCAAAAATGATTACTTGCCTTAAAAAATCAGCCAATTGACGTCACTCGAGATATGGTTCAATCTTCATCATACTTAGCAATAAATTCACCCTCATGTCTTTTAGTCCATGGGACCCACCTGATTTGAACATGCATGAACAATTTGAACTGACTTCATGAGGGTTTAGGTAGTTCAAAGCGTACGCTACACCTAGAAAATTCCCTTTGAAAAGATTAACTTTGTTAAGTGTCGTTGGCCTTGTGAACTTCATTGAACATGTTGAACACCAATGAACTGTTTGAACTAGGTTCAAATGATTCACAGCCTAGAGGAAGAGAATATGAAACATCACCCATGACCGTGAAGTAGAACTGCTGCAAAAAACTTGAGTGAACGTTAGCCTGAAAACATCTTAGACACAACTTAGAACCTAGGGTAACTAAATGAACATTATGAACTCTTTTAAAGATGGTTCAAGGGGATCATGATGTTCAAGAAGACCATTCAAAGCTAGTGTTATGGACTAAGAGATGAATTACAAGCAGATTAAGGATTGAACCAATGTATTTTTAACAAGACAAAGACTGAAATAAAATTTTGTAGGGCGACTTACTCTTGTTATGAGGGATGGATGATAGGATAACATTGGCTCTGATTGGGGATTGCATTTTGAGAAAAATGCAAAGAACTCTAAATCTCTGGTTTCACATAGTACAAAAAGAAAGGGAAAAATGAGGACACACACCAAAAAGACACAAAACAAACAACTAATCTACAATGTGCAGGAACTCTTGTTTATAGATTTCAAAGTTTATAGAGCTTTAGGTCCTACCCATTATAGGTATAGGGCATACCCATTCCATCAGAATAATTTAGTTCAAATGCATTCAGTCCCACTAGTTCATGGATCTTGAATGGGCCTTTCCACAATGAATCAAATTTTCCATTGGCACCTTTTGGTTCTCTTCTCTTGTCCCACAATAGTACTTCATCCCCTTTTAGGAACCCTCTTGGTCGAGCTCTCATATCGAAGATCTTCTTCACCCTATTCTGATGTTCAGTAATTATGTACACTAACATCTCTCTTTCCTCTTCCAACTTCATAAATACACGACTCTCTTTTCTGGATCATTTCGGAATAAGGAGTCATCAATCATGGTTTGAAGCCTCGTTGCTTCCAATTCTAGAAGTAAAGAAACCTTCGCACCAATCTCATATACCATTTCATAAGGTGCCATTCCAATTTCTCTTTTAGGGGTAATTCTATCTACCCATAAGGCTTCATATACCTTTTTATGCCAATTCAGGGCATTATCATCAACTAACTTCTTCATGGTTGCTACCAGGTTCTTGTTGCTTGATTCTACCAACCCATTACCTTGGGGGAAGTAATTGGAGGAGTGTGAAAGAGTAATTTGATACTCATAATAGAACATAGTCAATTCTTCAGAGGAGAAATATGATGCATTATCTGTGACAATCTTCTGAGGAACCCCAAAATGGACTAAAATGCAATATTTGAGAAAATTACATACTACCTCTGAGTTCACCTTCTTAGTGGGGACAGCCTCCTCCCAGTTAGTAAAATAATTTGTTGCTATCAGAATATACATATGACCCACACTATAATGAGGATTTATTGGACCAATGAAATCAATACCCCATTGTTTGAAAGGTTCATCAACTACCACAAGCCTTAAAGGTAGAGCGGCTAATTGTGGCCTTCCAGAAAAGAGTTGAGACTTTTCACACCCCTTAACATAGGCATATGCATCATGAAACATACCAGGCCAATAAAAATAATTCCTTAAGATCTTAAAAGTGGTTATTGAGGAGGAGAAATGTCCACTATAGGCTTCATCATGATAAACTTCTGGGAGCTTTCATTGTTGAGGTTTATCTACACATCTCAAATAGGTACCATCCAAGCCCTTTTTGTACAAAATGTCTTGCCAAATAACATACTTAGCTATTTTTAATTTGAGATTTATTTTTTCTTTGGTTGACAAATGACTCAGGCAGCTACCATAGGTTAAATAATAAGTTACATCAGAAAACCATGTATCTTGCAAACCAACGAATAGAGTCAATGGTACCTCTTTCTCTGTCTCTAGCTTATTCTTTAATATCAATTTTCATAAGCCTTGTCCTTTAACCGTCTTTGTAGGATGAATATCTAGATCATATTCTTTAACTTTGGTTACCCATGTCACTCTTTTATTGAGTCCAACTTCCTACTGAGTCAAAATACTTTTCACTGTAGAGTCTGGAACAAACACCATAGAGTGAGAATGCAGAATGTAATACTTGAATTGTTTAATTGCTTAAACCATGCAAAGGCTTTTTTTTCTGAGAGTGAATACTTAAGCTCATGTTTCTTAAGAGGGACACTCATGAATGCTATAGGCACTTCAGTCCCAGATTCATCTACCTGTAATAACATTCCCGACATTGTATGTTCTGAGGCTAATAGTATATGACAAAATTCTTTTTAAAATCTAGGTTGATGAGGGTTGGTGCATTGGCAAATGAACTCTTGATCTTTTCAAATAATTCTTTGGCTCATTAGTCCATTTAAAAGGATACTTCTCACTCAACAAGTTCATGATGTGCTTAGTAGTTTCTACAAATTCAGGTACAAACCTTCTCAAGAAATTTACCTGGTTGAAGAATGACCTTACTCCAGTTCGGTTTGAAGGCAAGCTGAGGTGTTGGATTGCATTGAATCTTTCTTGATCAATCTTGACACCTTCTTTCGAAACAATGTGCCCCAATAATTTGCCCTCAATTACATAGAAAGCTGACTTTTTTAGGGTTCAAGGAGATACCAAGCTCTCGACAATGTTGTAGAATTGCCCTCAGATCTTTGAGATGATCCTTCCTATATTTAGAAAGCATGGTCAAGTCATCTAGGTAAACAACAATAATCCTATCATAGAAATCCCTAAAAGAAGAATCCATGGCCCTTTGAAAAGTTGATCCGACATTAATCAAACCAAAAGGCATACGATTATATGCAAACGTTCCCCAAGGGGTGATAAATACTATCTTGTGTTGTTCATTTCCTGCAACACTAATTTGATTATAACCAGAAAAACCATCTAACATTGAAATCATTTCTGACCTAGCTACTATCTGCAAAATATGGTCCATATTGGGTAAAGTATAGTTATCCTTAAGACTTGCCTAGTTCAGAATGTGAAAGTCTACACAAATCTGAATTTACCCATTTTTCTTCCTTACAGGTACTATATTGGCCACCCAAGTGGAGTGATCAATTGGATATATAATCCTGGCTTTTAGAATTTTATCTATCTCCTTAAAAATTGCTTCCGCCATCATGGGATTGAAATTTCTTAGTTTTTGTCTAAAAGGAGAAACACCAGGCTTCAACAGAATTTGATGTTGAAACTGACCATTCCTAAATTCCTTCAAATCATCATAAGACCAAGCAAATACATCAATGTATTCTTTCAATAACTCAGTGAGCATTCCTTTCTCCTCAGAAGAACAACATTTACTAATGGTTACCATTCTAGGGTTAGATTCATCACCAAGATCGATCTTTTCACAACCCACCTTGCTGTCATTATCAAGAACTTTCTTGCCAGTGAACACATCATTACAGGTGAAAAACCTCTCTAGAGTCACCAAACCTTTTAGGATTTTTTTTCCCTTAAGCTGAATGAAACTCTTATCAGAATCAATACTAGGATTTGGGCAAAATTCTTTACACATATCTTCAGAACCCTCAAAATATGATTGGACAAAGGAATGGGTACACTCCATGTAATCTTTAATTTGAGCATCTGTATCAAATACTTGCCAATGATTCACATTGTCAAGGATAGTAGGCCTATAAATCATCTCAATCCTATAAGAATCATTCTTAAAATCTAGGTGTCGTAACAAGAGAGAAGCTAAAATGGCCAATGAATCCGCCCTACTGTTTTCTCTCTTTGTATGGCCTTAATTGAGAAAGCATCAAAAAACTCTATCTCATCCCAAACACTATTTCTATAATGATTTAGTCTATCATTCTTAATAGAATAAACATTTCTTACCTGTTTAACAACAGCTTCGCATCACCTTTTACTCTAAGCAATTTTATACCTTTATATTTGGCTTCATTCAATCCAAAAAGTAATGCCTCATATTCTATGGTCTTATTTGTATTCTTAAAATCTAATTTAGAGGAAAAAGGGAAAACATTACCATTAGGGGAAAGAAGAACTATCGTTGCTCCTGAACCAGAGTTGGCACAACTTCTATCAAATTCCATTTGGTACAATTTGTCTTGTTCATCAACTGCTTCTTCTAATTCTTTTTCATCAGGTGCAAGAATGAGATAATTTCCAAATTCAAACTCTTGGAACAGAATCTGGGCTTTGGGATTATCAGAAGGAAAGACTGTATATTTATTTTTCGATTTAGGTTCAAGGTTGATCTTCTATTTTCTTAGTTGAATGATAGCTTCTGACCAATCCATCTTGATTTCACCTCCAAGATCTTTACAGAAAGTCCTACTTAAAAGCATCCTGTAACTCGTAGGAATATCAGCAACCAAAATGGTCAGGTTTACCTTTTTATCAGAACATGCTGTTGTTTGCATATGGACACTCTAATGAGACATTGTGTGTGATTGAAGGTTTTGTCATTGATGGCAACCTTGCAATCCTATGGCACTAGCAAGACATTATACCAACAAAGCATTACACAGGCAACCTTGCAATCCTATGGCATTGGCAAGACATTATTCAAGCAAGACAGTGCACTGGCATCAACAAGAACAATCTACACTGACACCAGCATAGAAGAAAAGATGTATACCGGAATAGAGGCCAACAAGATTTTTGATATGTAATATTTTATTTATTATTGTAACCCAACTTGGAAAATTGTAAAATGACTCTTGTATATAAAAGAGATCATTGTAGACATTTGTAGGATATGGATAGGAAGCATAAAGAAAATTATTAGGCAGACCTAATGTGCAAATTATAGGTCAAGGGTATATGTAAAGAATAGAGCAAGAACCGATATTGAATCTGGCATTGAAGATACTATTGTAAAGCAGTACAGATCATTGGATTTGCATACTCCTCATTGTAAGTCAGTGTGACTTCTTATTGAGCAGTGTGCTCTAGGCAGTTGGCCTTCCTACATGTGCAGGCCCCTATTGTAATTAATATTCTCTTATTGGCCAGTAAGTGAATATTGTGGGTCACAAATCCCACTGAGGTTTTTCCCACACTGGGTTTCCTCGTTAAACATCTTGTGTTATGGTGTTCTTTTCATGTGGATGTTTTTGGTTCTATTAATCACATTATTTCTTGCATACTGGTATACTATTACTTTATGTTCTGCATGTTCTATTTTAAGAAAATCACATTACAAATCAGATACTCATTCACCCCCCCCTCTCAGTATCTGTGGGAACCCTAACAATTGGTATCAGAGCTTGGTCCTTTATTTTTAGAAGCCTAACAGCTTGAGGAAGATCTTGACACTAGTAAAGATGGAAAATCTGATGAAGCAACTTGAAGGAGCTCTTACTAACTATGATGCGGAGAAGTTGAAGAATATCAAATTAGAAGATGATTTAAAAGCAGCTCAGGACATTATTCAAGCACTTCAAGAAAATATTACTATTACAAGAAATAAGAGAAGAGAACTTTGTGAAAAATTGCAAAATGAGAATGATGAAAAGGAATCGCTTAATGATATGATAAGCAAACTAAAACAAGAGATCATGACAACAAGAAATGAAATGCAGGATATGACTATGAGATTTTGCAAGGAGATTGAGGATAGAAAGAAGAATGAAGAAGAATTGACTAGAAGACTAAGTGATGTAGCAAATGAGAACACAAGACTTAGCTATGAAAATGACATGTTGAAGATAGATCTGATGCATACTCAGAATGACTCAAATGAACTAATGAGACAAAAAGAAATCTTGGAAAGGGAATTGGAAACTGCAAATCAACACAAAGAAAAATTCAAGAAAAGCTCAAAAGAACTTGGTACCTTATTGAAGAATCAAAAACCCAAAGGTGACACTTTTGGAATTGGATTTGAAGTTGGAGAAAGCTCTGGTACTGTAAATACTCAGGATCATAGAAAACTAGTAATACCTCCTAATACTTACAACTTCAATGGAAAATGCTTTAACTGCAATAAATATGGTCATAGGGCAAATGAATGTAGATCTAGGAATTATCAGAATATCAATCCTCCCATCAGTCAATGCTCCAAATGCAACAAAATTATAACTTTGAAAACTATAGAATGAATGTAAGATGTTATGTTTGTGGAAGATTTGGACATTTATCAAATCAATGCAAAACACAAACTGACATAGGTTATGGGAAAGGTATTCAGAAAAATAATGTAACAAGATTGGTCATATTGCTAAATTTTGTAGAAGTAAAGGTACACCTGTAGACAACAAAAGTACTAGCTTAAAAGGTAAAGAAAAGGTTGAAGAGGTTAAGCAAGAATTCTCAAAGCAATGGATTAGAAAAGGTGATCTAAATATTAGGAATACTCCTCCACCAGTAGAACCAACAAATACTCCACTGGTAGGACAATGTGATGCTCCACTGACAAGATAGAGCAATGCTCCACTAGTAGGAAGTTCTTCATCAAATTGAAGAAAATTATCTTGAGGGTTTGGCAATCTAATGATACATGTGCTATTATTCCCTTGGTTAGAGAAAAGAAGGTTAAAATCACTCATTACCAGCAAATAAAGTTAAGCTAATACATTATCGGCAAACAATTAATGTGGTAGGTAGTAGAAAAGACTTTATAAAATAAGGTTTTGGCTCCATTTCATTTCACCATGATTTTAAACTTTCAGAGAGTGTGAAGATTTCCAAGCTAAGGCATTTCGAGCAAAAAGACAAAGCACTTCAGCAATCAATCCATCCAAAGGCAGAAAAAGGTATTTATCACCATGGCATCCTCCTCTGCACCTGAATTCATAGCAAACCCTATAGTGATCCTAGAATACATGACAATACAGGTGCTTTTTCCCAAATTCCAAAAGGTGTTGTTTATGCAGAAGATCCTAGAATGTATATTCATTGCAACATAGAGGAATTAGGTGATGAAGAAATTAAAAACATGTATAGGACTGTTATATGTGACAATTCTGGAAATGTGAAACCTAAACATAAAGTTGTTGAAACCCTAGGATTCATTGAAATCCTCTACATTCCTGAATTTCCCAAGGAAGTGGTTAGTATAGTTTTAAGTAGGGTACATGGCTCATTCTTTTGGCTTGATTCAGTTCACAAAATCACTAAGGAAGCTGTGAAAGCAGTAACAGGGTTACCTGACAAGACTAAGAAGGTCTCCAATGACCTAGTAATGAACTTAACTGGTGCAACATCAGACAAAAGGTCTCTAAGGGTTAATGATGTGACCGATATAAATGTTAGATTTGTTAGCATGATTTTAGGGTACAAAGAAACTCATGCAAATAGACTCAACTCAGTCTCTAGTTTATGCATTAAGAGTGCTCATGATATGGTAAAAGAAAATGTGAAAATTGATGTATGTGAATGGTTAAAAGATGAATTGATTGATAACTTAGCCAAAATCAAGAAAGATAGGACAGGAACTTTTAGATCTAGAAATTTACTTGTATGCTTAATGCTACACATAACAAAATAGGCCCCTAGTATAGGCAACAAAGATTTTGGATATGACATACCGGTAGGAAAACAATTATCAGACTTATTCAACAACATGGGTGAAAACAAGGAAAAGAATATCAATGATTATTTTCAGGAACTAAAGGTCAGAATGAACAAAAGAATCACAAAATCACAGGAAATTGTCAACAAATACAAGGATGATATATGTTTTGTAATTAAAAAAGATGAGATCTAGATGGAAGCAATCATCCCTAGGACAATTTGGGTAACAGAGATGGGTTATGAGACCGATGATCATATCATTGAAACTTATGCCAAAGCACTTCTGGAAGAACCCAGGGAACCAGAAGAAGAAGTATTTGGTAGTGTTGAGACCATAGAAAGCCAAATTTAGTCAAAGAAAAGAGTGAAAAAGGTGCGTTGTATCACCAAAAACAACTGTTTGTTTGCCCGTCAAATTCTGACAATCAATAGATCTTGAAAACCAAGCAGCTTGGGAAACAAATTGAGTCTATCCATCGATATAAGGTTCATAATCCACTCTTTTACTCGATGAACTAAGAGCCAAGGTATTCACATTTTTTTGAATCTGGCAGATCCACTCCGCCATATCTACAGCTCCCATGGGAGCTGTAGATATGTAAGGCATACCATATTCTTTATTTAAATACCTTACTGTCATCAAGCCCACTTCATGATAAGGAATTAAATTGAACCAAGCTTTTGTTAAATTTTTAAGCTCTTCTACAAATCCTCCTTCAGGAATTATTTGATTCATTTAGATGTCCAAATCTCGTAATAAACGTCTTAACTCATGACAATCGTGTTGATTATGAAAACCCAATGTAAAAATTCCAATTATATTGACAGAAGGCGCATCGGTTAGAAATTGATCCCATTTTTCTTGTCTATGACATCTATCTAAATAATATCGAACCACCTGTTCTAAAGTTCTATCCACTGCTTGAATTTCATTTACTTGATAATGATCAACATCTGCAAAAATTACGTCGGAATCAGAAATTACGGTTGACCAAAATGAGGATCCCAAATTGCATGAGCAATAGGTCTTACATGTAAGGGGTCGTGGACCCATGCTTCGAAATTGCCTTGCCAAGCTACGTGGAACAAATTACCAGAGCTCCACAGAAAGATTATAGCTAACTAACCAAAGTTAGAAGCAAAAATCTTTTGATAAAGGTGCTCTTTGGTAATATCATCATGACTCTCAAAGTCATGTGTAGTAGTAATACCAAACCAAATACGATGAGTAGTTGGGTCCTGGGCCAAGCCTTGGCTGAACTTTGGAAATCTTGATGCCATAATGCTTTTCAAATCCTCCTAGTCATTATCCTACTGCAATAATTCTTTCTAGGAAGAATGCCCATGTTGTGATGATTCCACCCAGAAGGTATTCCAGGTCCTTTATAAAAAGGAAATATACATTTTGAATCACTATTCAAAGCCTATTATTATTACGATATATCATTGCCGCGAAAAGCATGTTTCTCAGATTTCTCCTTTTAATTATTAATTATTCTTTATTTAATAACAAAGAATTGAAGTAGATACTCATCTCAGACGGAGAAAATGGATTATGGGAGTGTGTGACTTGAACTAGTGGTTAGGCCGTGCAGATCAATTTTAGGATCTGCCATATAAAGATTCAGATCGAAATGTGTCTCTGTCCCAATTTTCTTTCCAAAAATAGGAAGTTTAGAACCTGGGTAAAAGGCAAACACTTTGTTGTCTTCCAAGAGAGTTATTTCTATGATCGAATCCGAATTAGGCTCCGTGAGATCCAGGTAATAGTAATAGCATTACTAAGTAAAATTTATTACTTAAATTATCCTTTCCTTTTCATAGTATGAAAATGCATGCATTTCCCTTGCATTTCAATAGGGTAAACTATCGGAGTAAAAGAAGGGGTCTAAAGAAGGAAAAAGGCCAGATCAGTAACAAGTCAATACCTTGTATGCAAAAAATTGTGAGGGTTGAGATAAACATAGATTACAAGGAATAAGATGATCCAAAAGGCATATTGATTGTGAGCTTACTTGGATACTGAGCATAGGAGTTACATCCATTATGTGGCATAGGAGTTACATCACGTACATAACTTAATTGTGTACCACTTTGAGCAATGGCTCGTAATGTTGTATCTCTCCCCAGACCAGGGCCACTTATCATAACTTATGCTTCTTTCAGAAGACCTTGATTTACTAAGGTATCAACAATGTTTGCTGTTGCAGTCTGAGCAGCAAATGGTGAACGTCTTTTTGTACCTTTGAATCCACAAGCACCGGCAGAAGACCAAGAAACCGCTTGCCCCCGTGTATCTGTAACAGTAACAATGGTATTACGAAAACTTGCTCAAACATAAATAACTCCTTTCAGTATTCAATGTTTAGTTTTACGTGGCAAAAATCTTCTTGTAGCTCTACGTGGCACATATTTTCTTCTAGTTTTTGACACAAATTTTTTTGTATTTTTTCACACAATGCAAATCTTCTTATAATTTTTGATAAATTTTGATATTTTGAAGTAAAAAAAAAGTAATATAATATAAGAAATATATATATATATATATATATATATATATATATTTCTTATATTATAATAATTCTAAATTGGATGCCAAAATTCCTTTTAGAATTCATATCGTGATATATAATAGGAATTAGCCCTATTTTTGTTTATGCCTCGGATTGAGGAATTTGTGAGAAAAGGATCTAGACAAGAAAAAGCTATAAAGGAAGATGTATTAAAAAAAATTGGCATAACTGAAGATGAGTTGGCAGCCCAACAACCTGAAGCTCATCTATCATCGATAGGTACTTCCTCAGAAGGAGATATGCCAACAACCTTCAAAAGAGTTGTTAGGAAAAGAGACCCCTCACTAGCAACCACTCCTTCACCTAGAAGGACAAGGCAGAAGCAAGAAGCTATGAGATCTTCAATCAGAAAGGTCACACCTAAAAGGAAGCTGACCCCTAAGAAGAAGAAAAAGACAAACACAGACTTGGCCCCTCTTGATATATTACTGAATGAGATCACAGAGGAAGGAAAATTGAAAAACGTAGGGAAAATTTATGACACCCTATCAGATGATGAGAAAGGGCAAGTTGAGGAGAGTGTAATATTACACATGGACATCTATAAAAAGTTTTTGATGCAAGTCTTAAATGAAATTCCTCATGAACTATACAAAAGACTTGAGGCCAGAAGGCAAGGAATAATTGAATTGGATAAGAAAATTAAAATAGAAAATCTACTTGTAGTATATCTGGTAAACTCACCTAAAGAAATTGATGATCTGATAGCTCAGGCCAATCAGAAAATTTTTTCCACTGCATACCGACAAATTTCACTGATGGCAGGTAGAGTTACAGAGGTTTCAGAGGAAATAGAAGATGGTTGGGATATATTCTTGGTTGAAAAAGAAAAACAAGAAGAATATAGGAATCCCAAGCCCATTAAGGTATATCAGAAGGACAAAGGGAAAGGTAAAGTTGGTGGACCACCAAGTATCAAGATTAGAGACAACTTACCCCCACCTCCTTTAAATACTTCACCGGTAAAATTAACAACCACTGAATATCAACCGGCAGCTAAGAGCATGGATATAGAGGATAATAATCCTAATCCTGAATTCCTATATACTGTGAATGTTGATACTCAGAAGATCAACATAGTGGTAGATAAGGATACAGCAGATAAATCAGGTATAGCCAAAGAGCCTCCGATAACAGGAAATACAGAATGACTGGTAGCGGATACAGGGAAAAAGGTGGAATCTGAAACACAAATAGAGAAACTGACAGAGCTAAAGGCTCTAGAATAGATGCCACCAGTAAGAAATGAAGTAGGAAAACCAATGCTTAAGGAAATGCAGACACAAACTGACCTACCAGAGGTCAATACAAGCTTGGTCACTTCCACTGGTACTCAGTTTGTTGGGTCACCATCAAATGTGACTGAGGTATTACTTGAATCTATCAAGAAAATAACTGATTATAGCTCACAAGCTTACAAAGCAATAGATGATTCAATCCCATTTTTGAAATCAATAGCTCCCAATTGTAATATAGACAATAAAGATTCTTTAGGATAGTTGGATACACTTTGTAAATATATTTCTGGAAATTTTGAGCAAACAAAGGTAGAATCTGTAAAGGAAATTGTAGAAAAAGAGAAACAAAAATTCTTTGAGGAAGGAATAAAGAAGTGTAACAGGGAGTTCGACACACTTCTAATGGAATTGTGTAATTTGTTAAAAGAGTACAAAAACCTGTATAAAGATACATGTAAAACAAACTTTTTGACTGTAGATATTGACAAAAAGATAAGCAAGGCACAAGATGAGATAAATAAACTTGCAGACAATTTTGTCAACTCACTTGATTCATTATCAGTTTTTGAAGAGAAGATAGAAAATTTTGAGAAAGAATTGCTCAAATTGGAAAGAGAGAAAGAGGCAATAATAAACAAGGAAAAACTTTTGAGATCTAAACTAAGTCCAAGATTGGACTATTTAGCATCTCTATGGAAGGAAATCTCATAGGCATTAACACAAGGAAGCAAAACACCAGCAGAGCACTTGTAGTATCTCACCAGTATAGTAAAAAGAACTGAGATAGCAATAAAAGACAATAAGAAGTTTATGGATGGTATAAACTTAATTTTGGGAGATCTTCTTCAGATAATAACTACCCAACTACAAGGTTAAGGTTATGGATTCGTAAAACTACAAACTCTACTAACCTTTGTCATTGATGCCAAAGGGGGAGTAGCAGGATGAGAAAATTCAAAACATAGGGATCATATGCTCAGGGGGAGTTCTCACATTTTTGGTAACATTTTTGGTCTACACATTTTTGGATATCTTTTTAAAATTTCTCATGAGTGTTGCCATCAATGCCAAAGGGGGAGATTGTTGGCATATGGACACTCCAATGAGACATTGTGTGTGATTGAAGGTTTTGTCATTGATGGCAACCTTGCAATCCTATGGCACCAGCAAGACATTATATCGACAAAGCATTACACAAGTAACCTTGCAATCCTATGGCATCGGCAAGACATTCTACAAGCAAAGCATTATTCAAGCAAGACAGTGCATCGGCATCAGCAAGAACAATCTACACCAGCATCGGCACAGAAGAAAAGATGTATACTGGCACAGAGGCCAACAAGATTTTTGATATGTAATATTTTGTTTATTATTGTAAGCCGACTTGGCAAATTGTAAAATGACTCTTGTATATAAAAGAGATCATTGTAGACATTTGTAGGATATGGATAGGAAGCATAAAGAAAATTATTAGGCAGACCTAATGTGCAAATTATAGGTCAAGGGTATATGTAAAGAACAAAGAAAGAACCGGTATTGAATCTAGCATTGAAGATGCTATTGTAAAGTAGTACAGATCATTGGATTTGCATAATCCTCATTGTAAGTCAGTGTGACTTATTATTGAGTAGTGTGCTCTAGGCAGTTGGCCTTCCTGCATGTGTAGGCACCTATTGTAAGTAATATTCTCTTATTGGCCAATAAGTGAATATTGTGGGTCAAAAATCCCACTGAGGTTTTTCCCACATCAGGTTTCCTCGTTAAACATCTTGTGTTATGGTGTTCTTTTCATGTGGATGTTTTTGGTTTTGTTAATCACATTAATTCTTGCATACTGGTATACTATTACTTTATGTTCTGCATGTTCTGTTTTAAGAAAATCACATTACTAGTCAGATACTGATTCACCCCCCCCCCCTCTCAGTATCTATGGGAACACTAATAGCTGCAAGCATTGCTTGAGAATCCTTTACCTACCCAATGAGAGGGACCTGCTTCCCATCCATCGAGTAACATCTCACAAATGTTTTACTAAGTGTTAAACCTAAAGCTTTAGCAACAGATTATGGCATTATGTTATCTGATGCCCCTAAATCTATAATACAATTGCTAAACTTCTGACCATTCATGAGAAGGGAGATATAAAAAGGTTCAGGCTTCAAAACTTCAATGTCAAGCTTATCCTTAGCATTGTGAAAACCACATGGGTTAATCAAATCAATGGAAGGGAAAGAAGCAAATGTAGGTTTTTCAGTAGCAAACAAATCATTATCAACCACACACTTATGCACTGAAGACTCTGAGATAGGATCTCCTTTTACATATTTGACCAACTTGTCTAATTCCCTTGGGTTCAGTTTCAAATATTCCACAATGGAAAGCTGAACAATTGAATCTTTGCAAAATTCAATTATGTCAAAGGAGGGAGAAAGAGAAGAATTATTTTTACTTTCAATATTCCTTTGTAAAATCTTGACTTCAGGAGTCTTTGCATGAAAGAAAGAATCATTACTTGAGGGATCCTTACCCCTGAAATTGGTTCCAGTAGAGTTCAAAAAAGGAGCAGGTTGGGAGATTTGTTGATTCCTTGTAAGGATTGCACATGTAGGGTCTTCAAGAGTTACCAAAATATTTCCACCTCTTTCTAAATCTGATTCATATTCATGGTAAAAGGATCCAGAGTCGCCAGTTACTTCTTGAATCTTTTCTACTTCAATGAATTCTCCGAGTTCATCCTTAGTGCTTCCCAGTTGGACATGCCTTATCATATCAGGACAAGAATTCCCATCATGATCTGAGGTAAGGTGAAAAGAGCACATAGTACCTTTATCAGGAGGAGCCTCTACTTGCAATATTTGTGGGACACGGGGAAGTTGCAAAGTTCACCAATGATTATACTGGTTTGGTTTTTTTCTACTTATATCTTGATATGGTTGTGGGTAAGAACATACAATTTTTGGAATTTTACTTTTCAAGGCGATCATATTGTTGACTAGTCTTTGGACAACTCGATCAATCAAAGAAGTGGAAGCTTGAGATTGAACTTGAGGAATTTGCACATCTTTTTTCCACTTCCTTGCTGTTATTAAATCATCTACAAGCTCTATAGCCTAATTTTGTGTAGTATCAAGATCAGCTGGCCTATTCCTTTTGAGATGGAAACCAACATCAAGAGGCATGGAGTTGATAAAGAAACATTGTTGATTATCAATAGTTGGTCTTTTAGCCTGGGGAATTTTATGAATAATCTTATTATACCTAGCCACATAATCTTTCATTGTCTCATGAACCTCCTTCATTTGTGTGAGCTGAGCCAAAAGTGAGTGCTCATCATCGACACTCTTGAACCATTTCTCAAAAGTAGTTTTCATTATTTGCAAATCAGTTATAGATCCTACCTGCAGATGACTGAACCAATCTGCTGCTCCCTCGATAAGAGTTTGAGTGAAAATCCTAATAGCCACAACCTCGTGCTACACTACCAGTATCCCAATAGCTACATTAAAGGAATTCAAATGTTCTTCAACCAAGATTTTCCCATCTCCATTGAAATTAGGTAAAACATCTCTAGCCCCTTTTGTTGGCATTCCAATTACAGTGAGAGATTGTTGACATTTCAATAAGGATATTGAGAAGGTTGTTGATGACTATGGATATAACTGATTAAGGATATTTACTATCTTAATATTATTATTTTTTCATTGATGTCAAGAAATTGATTTTCTGACTTAGTATGATGTTACCATATCTTAAGAAGTATGATTTGATGAGTATAAAGATGTCGGTGAAAGACACAGAAAGAATATGATGAATAAGGGGAGAAATAAGTTATTCAATGGGCAACTATTACCAAGTTAGACAATGATGAGATCATGATGTTTAGATTGTTTTGATATCCTACATATGCTATTGTTTGTAAGGTTAATACTATACTATGTTACTAAGCAAAGAACCTAGTCAGTAAACCCTAAGGAACCTAGTTGGTAAACCCTAAGGTTATCGCTATCAGTTAATGAAGGTAGAATGTCTACCGAGTGAAGTTTAGTATTTACCGAGTTGCAACCGAGTAATAACAGAATGCATTGAATGAATAAAAGCATTATTTAATGAAGGAAGCTGATGAGCCAGAGTTGATTAAATGATTGGTAAGATGTGTATGAAGTTTGTTAAAAAATCTATAGCAATGAAAGATTGATAGGAAGATCTACAGCTTAGATTGAACCACAATACCCTAGCACAAGTTCCAAGGAGAATATGCAAGTTCCAAGGTGGGTAAAACATTTTCAGATTGAAGGATACATTGAACCTAGACAAGATTGAAGATTTGATGGCTATGATTGATCATGGGAAATGTGATCAAGGAGATTAAGCAGTTGGAAGATTGTTTATAAATAGGAAACTATTTATAAACAATGCATGCGGGCAAGTGTATGCACATGGATGCTACATAGTGATTACCAAGCACAGAAGCTTGAAGATCTATTTTGATAACAAAGTATAGAGCCTAACAAAAGGACAAGATAAGTCCTATGAATAGATTGTATTGAGCAAATAAGAATCTCCTTCAGCATTTTAGATGTGAAGTTGCAGACATATTTTTATTACTGTTATTTTGTGAAGTAGCAAAAAATCTCTTAACCGAGTGGACTTAACAGTCTTATTTGTAAAACCCTCTAGCAAGGTGACATTCTTATTGAGTGTTTGAAATCATTTAACAAGGTCACTTCTAACAAGGTGAAGATCCTAATAGATCTAAGGGAAATCCTTTAACCGGGTAACATCTAGCAATGTGTTTGTAATCTTTAACAGGATTTGCTTTTAATTGAGCATACTCTATAAGAGTATATTTCTTAGTGGGTCTGAAATCCCATAGTGGTCTTTCCCTATTTAGGTTTCCACATTAAATCTGGTGTTATATGTTTGTGACCTTATCTGTTTATGGGTCTACATGCTTTACTATTTTTTTGATAAGGTTACTGAGGTTGAATCTGTTGTTTTTATTGAAGATTAAGTTTGAATGATTCACCCCCCCTCTCATATTGTTAACTTGGCATCTGTACTAATAATCATATTTAGTATCAGAACTATCAATTGGTATTAGATCTTTGGACTCTAGAAGAAAAGTTTAAAGGTACTTGAGTTAAAGATCAAAAGATGTATAAGAGGGATGCACTGAAGCTGAACAAGTCAAGTTTCTCTACATAGCAAAAAAGAATAAAGCTGCACTTGTCAGGAATTAGAGAATATGTTGTCTATTATCTAGAGAATGATTTCATCACACCAAGCACCTATCCATTGATAATGGAAGAGATTAAAGCAAAGCAAGAACATATTCAAGCAATGATTGAAATAACATCTGCATTGACTGACTCAAAGTTTAATGATCTAGAAGGCTGTATTGATACAAAGGCAATGTGGAATAGCTCATATCTGTGTACGGTGGAGATGAACATGTTCAAAGAGAAAAAGTGGATAGTCTAAGATGACAACTTGAATCAATGAGGAGGAATGAAGGTGAAAACATAACCCAGTATAGTACAAGACTAAAGGAGATTGTCAATCAAATCAAAGGAGTAGGAGGAACTATTGAAGAAAAGGATGTAACAAGTAAGTTGTTAAAAACCCTACTACCTACCTATGCCATCCAAGTCTCTGCAATCAATGAATTGAGGTGTGTACCCAATATGCCAGTTTCTTTAGATGCTACTATTGGTAAGCTACATGCATTTGAGTTAAGTAACTTTGATAATAGTGGGTCATTGGTAAATAAAGTTGAATCTGCATTCAGTTCTTTTCATATTGATTAATCTGATGATTACAATGATAGAAAGTATAAGTACTTTGAAGGGAATCATAGTGGAGCAAGTGAAAGATTTTGCAAAAACATGGAGGAGGTACACAAACTATATGAGGAAATCAGAAAGCAAGAAGAGTCTGAAGCACTATTGGCTAGGAGGTTACCAAGAGGAAAAGGTAAGTACAAAGGAAAGCTACCTTTGAAATGTTTCAATTGTGATAGAATTGGACATATGGCTTCTAACTATCTTGACAAAGAATCTAGTGAAAAGAGAGAATACCCAGACAGAAAGATAATCATTATAGAGGACATCGAGACTTTAGGAGAAGAGATAAAAAGACATGCCTAATAGCTAATAAGGAATCTAATGATGATAAATTAGATGAAACTAATACAGAGGAAGTTGTTTATGTGGCTATTAAAGATGGATCAGATGAAGAAAGGTATGAAGAAAAAGCTTTAATATCTCATATAAATACTACTGATTCTTGGATCATAGATAGTGGATGCTCACATCACATGACAGGTGATAAACACAAGTTTGTTAAACTAGATGATTATGATGGAGGCTATGTAAGATTTGGTAATGATGCACCATGTCCGGTAAGAGGTAAAGGATCCATAACACTTCTTGACAATGGTAAATGTAATGATGTTTATTGGGTTGAAGGTTTGAAATACAATTTGTTGAGTGTAGCACAACTAAAAAACATAGGTTACCGAATAGAGTTTGAAAAAGGAATTGTCAAAGTTCATGACAAGGATGGAAAGTTCGCTACTAATGGGACACAAACAAGAGGTAACACATTTCACCTTGACTCAACTCGGAATAAATGTCTATATGCAAAGATAGATGATACCTGGTTATGGCATAAAAGGTTTTGTCATGTTAATTTTGATAATGTGATCAAAATAAGTAAGAAGCACCAAGTAAGAGGTCTACTGAGTCTTGAGAAACCTGAGAATGCTATGTGCTGAGGATGCCAGATGGGAAAGATGACAAGATCCAGCTTTACAAGTAAGTCCTACACTTCTAAGGGAATTTTAGATCTTGTGCATACTGATCTTTATGGTCCTATGAAAGTTCAAAGTTATTATGGTGATAAATATTTCATATTATTTGTGGACGATTACTCAAGGATGATGTCAGTAATGTTTTTAAAAGAAAATGAAAATGAAACAGGAAGACAACTGAAATGTCTTAGATCAGATACAGGAGGAGAGTTTACTTCTGATGAGTTCAATTTATTCTGCAATGATCATGGTATAAAAAGACAAGTCTCTGCATCAAGAATTCCACAGCAGAATGGGATAGCTGAGAGGAGGAACAGATCTATTGTGGATTGTGCAAGAACCCTGATGATTGAAAAGAAAGTCCCACAAACATTTTGGAGAGAAGCTATAAGCACAACAATTTACACACTGAACCGAGTACAACTGAAGAAAGGAACTTTGAAGACACCTTATGAAATCTAGTATGACAAGAAACATAATGTAAGTTATTTTAGAATCTTTGGAAGTAGATGCTATGTTCACAAAGATGACAGAAATGGTAAGTTTAATCAGAAAAGTGAAGAAGGAACATTCCTAGGTTATTCTTCTAGAAGAAAAGCATTTAAATGTCTGATCAAATCATCTAACAAAATAGTAGAAAGTGCAAATGTGAAAATTGATGAATTTGTAGAAAGAAATGATGAAGGAAATTCCAAAGAACCAAAAGATTATGAAGAATTTGTCTATGTTCAATCGAGAAGTCCTACCGAGAAGACTGTTGAAGAAAATAAAGAGAATTCTCAGTTACCGAGTGATGAAGAAGATCATACAGAGCCTACTGAGCCTATTTTAGCTAAGTATGTCAGAGGGAATCATGCACCAAGTCAGATTATAGGAGATAAGAATGATTCAATGATGACAAGGAACAAACTGAGATAGAACACATGTCTGATATTTGAATTTGAACCGAGAAAAGTGAAAGAGGCATTTAATAGTGAAGATTGGATAAATGCTATGATAGAAGAGATTGATCAAATCAGGAAGAATGACACATGGACATTGGTCCCAAGACCGAAGGACAAAAATGTAATCAGTACTAAGTGGATTTTTAGAAACAAGCTAAATGAAAAAGGTGAGGTCATTCAGAACAAAGCAAGACTAGTTTGCAAAGGTTATGCCCAAGAAGAAGGAATTGATTATGGTGAGACTTTTTCACCTGTGACAAGACTTGAAGGAGTAAGTGTTAGCATTATGTGAACCGGCATGAGCCTTATGTGAACTGGCATGAAGACATAATGATATTGTATGTTGTCATTGATGTCAATATGGGACATAGTGTGAACTGGCACATGTGATAAGTGAAGAGAGAGGAACCAGCATATGTGTGAACCAGTTTATATGCCAAAGTGAAGCGGCATATTTGTTCAAGGTGAACCAGCATGTAGTTATGGGAACCAGCATAAAGTTATGGGAACTGGTGCATGGAAGCACTATATGACTACCAGTTGGTAGGTAGCTTCCACTTCGGGGTTTCCAGTTGGAGTACCTCAAGTCTGTGTGACTCAATCGGTGATCTTTGTGTGATGAGTTGGTAGTATGATAGAGGATAGATCATGTTGCCATGTAAGCTCTATGTGCATGAAGGATCTTGCATGAAGATGACTATTCCTATCTACCTCAGGAATGTGTGAAGTCTATCAAATGATGATAATGTGTGATGGGTTATTAGCCGCCATGAAAATGGTGGATAATGGACGATGGAGAATGTCTTGAGATCGATTCAAGATTGTCGCATTTAATGTAGTATGATTCAACGGTCATGATCAAACCATTTGAATTGCTTAACCTAATAGGTTTAAGGTTTAGGGTTTTTGCTACCGGCTTGTATGTCTCCTATAAGGTCGATGTTGAGTTTCTTTCTAAGGTTGTTGGCAAAAGTTGTGAGTGTGTATCCAAGGAAAGTGATACGTGATTCTTGCCAAACCAAAGGAGAGAAGAGATACCTACAAAGTGAATGTGCAGAAGGAAAAGAGAAGCCTAAATGGATCTACATTAGCATTAAGTGTTGTTAATAGATCATTGTAATACCTATTGATCTCTAACCACTTCAATAGTTGTAAAATCCCCTAATAGGGTAGCCTTAACTAGCTTGACTCAAAATCCCTTAAATCGGGTGGTCTTAACCAGCTTGTTTCAAATCCCTTAACTAGGTAACTCAAGGCTAATAAGTTCTAAGAAGCTAGAGAAGCTTAGGATATCCTTTCAGCTATTGAGTTCTTAAAATCCTCTAACAAGGTGACCCTACCGGGTTTAACCCTTAACCGAGTATCCCTTAACTAGGTGATCCTTAACAAGATCAGTTCCTACCAAAACCTATTGTAATGTCCTTAACCAGACAAGGCTCCTAATAGAGTGGACTTCTAAAGAGTTCAAAAAGTAGCTTGTGGGTATTCATCCGCACCATGGTTCTTCCTAGTTGGGTTTCCACGCGAAAAATATGTGTCATGTGAAATGCTTTTGTCTTGTGATGCTTTGTTGTATCTGTTAAGCATATGAAGGTTCTATGTTTTATGCCTGTCTATAAAACATATTGAACTCACTGATGTGAAGATCTAACAAATAAGTTTACCTATTTATGCATGAGAATCTAAGGACACTATAGTATTAAGCTAAGAGGAAAGCTTATTGACTGACTGGTTCATGACTAATTGAGCTATACTAGATGTTATTGGTTGCACTTTGTTTTATTGGTATCCCTGTTTATCAGTCATTTAGAGTATTTACTATCAAACTGGTTTTGGATTGACTTTGTGTTTGTATTGATTCACCCCCCCTTCTCAATACCGATCTAGTACTAGTGGTTCATCATTGAGTTATCAATTGGTATCAGAGCACTCCAAGTCCTTTGTGTTGTAAGATTAACTGCTTGAGGAGAAGATCCTAGTCTAATGATGAAGAGGGAAGGTCCAAAGTTTAATAGGGAAAATTTTGGTATATGGAAAGACAGGATGAAGATATTCATCAAAATCATGGGTGTTCAACATTGGAGTTATGTTGAAAATGTATTTGTTGTTCCTACCGGTACTCTCACTGATGACCAAAAGAGAGAGATACAAGAAAATAGGCAAGTCATGGAAGCCCTCATCAATAATCTATCTAACATTGAGTTTATTGATGTTCAGGAAAAGACAAATCCCAAAGAGGTATAGGATGCTCTTGAAAATATCTATGGTGGTGATAAGCATGTAAAATAGGCTAAGGAAGAGAGCTTGAGAGGAAAGTTTGAAGACATGCGGATGGTTGAAGGAGAGACCATTCAGTAGTATCAAATAAGAATCAAAATAGTTGTTAGGGAAATAAAGAGTGTAGGTGGCAAAATAGAAGATTCCACTATGGTAAGCAAAGTCCTGAGATCCCTGTTGCTGGTCTATGCAATAAGGGTTGCTACTATTCAGGAGCTGAGATTAATAGACAAGTCTAAGGCATCCTTGAACTCCATCATAGCCAAGTTGACAAACTATGAGCTGAATAGTTTTGATGGTAGTGTTCAAAAGATAGAATCAACTTTTAAAGCTTCTGCTATACCATCTAGAAAAGGAAAAGAGGCTAGCACTAGTGGGGAACCTAATTAGAATAGAGAAATGAAGGATGAAGAGTTTCTGATGGAATTTGAAGCTCTTCTTGCTAGGAGATTTCCAAAAGGGACCGGTAAATACAAAGGTAAGCTTCCTTTGAAATGTTTCTCTTCTAATCAGATAGGACATTTGCTATGAATTGTCCTAATAGTGACAACAAGGATAAACTGGAAAGGTTCAAGAAATTCAAAGGAGGAAACTGGAGAAATTGTTTTGTGGCAGTTGATGAAGGTTTCACAAATGAGGAATCAGAAGATGGAGAGAATGAACACATTGTGTTTGTTGTTGTAAAGGAAGATATGGTAGACAAGAAGGCTCTTGTCTCCCGATTTGATGATTCCAATGAGTGGATCATTGATAGTGGTTGTTCTCACCATATGACTGGTGATCGGAGCAAGTTTCTATCCTTAGAGGAGTGTTATGGTGGTGTGGTTCACCTTGGCAATGATGCACCATGCATGGTCAAAGGTAGAGGGTCCATCTCTTTGAATGGAAAGAGTAGTGCTAACAACGTGTACTAGGTTTATGGTCTCAGACACAACCTTCCAAGTGTTGCCCAGCTAAATGACAGTGGTCTCACTCTGCAATTCAAGAATGGAGTTTGCAGAATCAAAGGTAAAGATGGTAAATTGGTAGCCACCGGCATACAGACTAAAGGTAACCTATTTCATCTGAATGCAAATATAAGTACATGTCTTATGGCTAAGCTTAATGATAGCTGGATATGGCATAGGAGATTCTGCCATGTGAACTTTGATAACATTGTGAAGGTGAGTAAGATCAAGGCAGTTAGAGGGTTGTCAGTGCTGAACAAACAAGATAATACCTTGTGTAGAGAATGTCAATTGGGGAAAATGTCTTCCTCAACCTTTAAAGGTAAATCTTTCACTGCTGACAACTTGCTTGATCTTGTGCATACTGATTTATATGGTCCTATGAAAAATAGAAGTGTAGGGTGATAGGTATTTTATGATTCTCACTAATGACTGCTCAAGAATGATGTGGGTCACATTCTTGAAAGACAAGTTTGACGATTTTGGGAAATTCAAAGCTTTTAGAGCATTAGTGGAGAAGGAAAGTGGTAAAAGGATCAAATGTCTTAGAACTGATCAAGGAGGGGAATTCACTTCTGGTGAATTCAACAAGTATTGTGAAGAATTTGGCATCAAGAGATAGTTGTCTGTCCCCTAGACTCCACAGTAGAATGGCCTAGTAGAGAGGAATAACCAAACTATGGTTGAAGCAGCTAGAACCATGTTGATCCAAGGAAAGGTTGCTCACACCTTTTGGAGAGAAGCGGTGAGCACTGCAGTCTACACTATGAACCGGGTACTCATCAAAAAGGGTAAGGACAAAACTCCTTATGAGTATTGGACCAGTAAGACACCTATGGTTAACTACTTTAAGGTATTTGGTAGCAAATGTTACATCAAGAGGAGTGAACACCAAGGTAAATTTGAAGCTAAATGTGATGAGGGAATATTTCTAGGATATTCCACCAATAGTAAAGCTTTCAATTGCTACAATAATAGGACTCGAAGAATTATGGAAAGCATCAATGTAAGAGTTGATGAATCCTCTTAGAAGACTGAGGAAACCAGTAGTGAGCAAGCTATAAATGAACTGATTGCAACCTTCTGGGAACTGGTTGTCAGTCAACTGAGTACCAGTAACAGTGTTCCTAAACCAGTGAATGCTGATACTGATGAAGATGAGGATGAAGAAGAAAAGCAAGAAGAACCAGTTAGGACCATTCCTCGGTATGTCAAGTTGAATCATGATTCCAAGCACATCATAGGTGATAAGGATGCAGAAATCCTTACCAGAAGAAAGATCGAAGAAAACTCATGTATGATCTTTGAATTTGAGCCTAAGTCATTCAAAGAGGCTCATAAAGATGAAGACTAGATCAAGGAAATGTAAGAACTTGACCAGATAGAGAAAAATGGTACATGGTCCTTGGTACCTAGACCAGAACATAAAAATGTCATTGGCACCAAATGGGTGTTTAGAAATAAGTTGAATGAGGATGGCACAATGATTAGGAATAAAGCCAGATTGGTATGCAAAGGATATGCTCAAGAAGAAGGTGAAGACTATGGGGAAACCTTTGCTCCTATAGCCAAATTGGAAGGAGTTCATATGTTTCTTACATATGCAGCTTTTAAGAGATTCAAGGTATATCAAATGGATGTAAAATCTGCATTCCAAAATGGTGTACTTGAAGATGAGGTGTATATTGAGAAACCAAATGGGTTTACCCTATCTGAAGATAGTGACATGGTATGTAGGCTACATAAAGCATTATATGGTCTAAAGCAAGCACCTAGGGCATGGTTTGAGTGCTTACATTCCCATCTTGTGAAGATTGGATTTGAGAGAACAAGTGAAGATAGCAATATCTACTTGAAGTCTGAAGGAGATCAGATTCTGATCTGTGAAGTTTTTGTTGATGACATCATCTTTGGTGGAGATGACAAGATGAGTCATGAATTTGGTGATGAGATGAAGAAAGAGTTTGAGATGTCACTCATAGGTGAGATAAAGTTCTTCATTGGACTACAGATCCAGTAGATGAAAGATGGAATCTTCATCACTCAATCCAAATATGTCAAAGAGGTGTTGAAGACTTTTGGCATGGAATATAGCAAATTGGTTGGTACACCAATGGTGATCGGATGCAAATTGACAAAGGAGGATGATTCTGCACTGGTTGATGAGAAGGAATACTGATCAATGATTGGTAAGTTGAATTATGTAGTGAAAAGTAGACTGGATATTGCACATGGAGTTGGCATCACTGCAAGGTTCCAGAAGAGTCCAAGAGAATCTCACTTGAGTGCAGTCAAGCAGATTCTTAGGTATCTAAAGGGAACAGTTGACTATGGATTGTGGTACCCATACAACAAGAATTTCAATCTGAAAGTATTCACAGATGCTAATTGGGCCGGTAATGTGGATGACCAGAAGAGCACAACCGATGGTGCATTCTTTCTCAGTGGTAGATTGGTCTCATGGATGAGTAAAAAGCAGAGTTGCATCTCTCAATCTACAGTGGAAGTGGAGTATGTTGTAGCTTTCATGAACTACACTCAGACAAGCTGGATGAACCATGTACTAGAAGGCTTCAAGATCCTTGTATCTGAACTGGTAAGTATATTCTATGATAACACAAGTGCTATCAATATATCAAAGAATCTGGTTTTACATTCTAGAACCAAGCATTTGAGCTTAAGTATCATTTCTTGAGGGAAAAGGTTCAAAATAAAGAGATTGCACTAGAGCATGTGTCCAGTAAAGAGTAGTTAGTAGACATATTCACCAAGCCTCTCCCAAAGACAACATTTGTGCCTTTGAGAGGTGAATTAGGGGTATTGCCCCTTCAGGAGGTGAACTAAAAGTGATTGTTCCACATCACTCAGGTACAAGAAAGACAAAGTTTTGGTTAATTGGTGTGTTGATGGATGCTACTCCTCAGGGGGAGTAGCATGATGAAATAGTGATGACTGTACCTCCACTTTGGCATTGTTGTCAAAGGGGGAGAAGGAGTGAAGCGAAAAGATATCTGCAGCAAATGGGGAGAAGATGTGAAGCAGAGAAGATATCTTTTGTATATTGCCATCAATGCCAAAGGGGGAGATTGTTGGCATTATGTGAACTAGCATGAGCCTTATGTGAATCGGCATGAAGACATAATGATTTTGTATGTTGTCATTGATGTCAATATGGGACATAGTGTGAACCAGCACATGTGATAAGTGAAGAGAGAGGAACTGGCATATGTGTGAACCAGTTTATATGCCAAAGTGAAGTGGCATATTTGTTCAAGGTGAACCAGCATGTAGTTATGGGAACTGGTATGAAGTAATGGGAACCGACACATGGAAGCACTGTATGACTACCAGTTGGTAGGCAACTTCCACTTCGGGGTTTCCAGTTGGAGAACCTCAAGTCTATGTGACTCAATCAGTGATCTTTGTGTGATGAGTTAGTAGTATGATGGAGGATAGATTGTGTTGCCATGTAAGCTCTATGTACGTAAAGGATCTTGCATGAAGATGACTATTCCTATCTACCTTAGGAATGTGCGAAGTCTATCAAATGGTGATAATGCATGATGGATTATCAACCACCATGAAAAGGGTGGATAATGGATGATGGAGAATGTCTTGAGATCGATTCAAGATTGTTGCATTTAATGCAGCATGATTCAATGGTTAGGATTGAACCGTTTGAATTGCTTAACCTAACAGGTTTAGGGTTTAGGGTTTTGCTAGCAGCCTATATGTCTCCTATAAGGTCGATGTTGGGTTTCTTTCTGAGGTTGTTGGCAAAAGTTGTGAGTGTGTATCCAAGGAAAGTGATATGTGATTCTTGCCAGACCAAAGGAGAGAAGAGATACTTGCAAAGTGAATGTGTAGAAGGAAAAGAGGAGCCTAAATGGATTTGCATTAGCATTAAGTGCTGTTAACAGATCATTGTAATACTTGTTGATCTCTAACCACTTCAACAATTGTAAAATCCCCTAACAGGGTAGCCTTAACTAGCTTGACTCAAAATCCCTTAAATCGGGTGGTCTTAACCGGCTTGTTTCAAATCCCTTAACTGGGTAACTAGAGGCTAATGAGTTCTGAGAAGCTAGATAAGCTTAGGAGATCCTTTCAGCTATTGAGTTCTTCAAATCCTCTAACAAGGTGACCCTACCAGGTTTAACCCTTAACCAGGTATCCCTTAACCAGGTATCCCTTAACCGGGTGATCCTTAACAAGGTCAGTTTCTACCAGAACCTATTATAATGTCCTTAACTAGACAAGGCTCCTAACAGAGTGGACTTCTAAAGAGTTCAAAAAGAAGCTTGTGGGTATTCATCCCCATCGTGGTTTTTCCCAGTTGGGTTTCCATGTGAAAAATATGTGTGTCATGTGAAATGCTTTTGTCTTGTGATGCTTTGTTGTATCTGTTAAGCACATGAAGGTTTTATGTTTTATGCCTATCTATAAAACATATTGAACTCACTGATGTGAAGATCTAACAAATAAGTTTACCTATTTATGCATGAGAATCTAATGACTCTATAGTATTGAGGTAAGAGGAAAGCTTATTGAGTGACCGGTTCATGACTGATTGAGCTATACTGAATGTTACCGATTGCACTTTGTTTTACTGGTATCCCTGTTTATCAGTCATTTGGAGTATTTGTTGTCAAACCAATTTTGGACTGACTTTGTGTTTGTACTGATTCACCCCCCCTCTCAATACCAGTCTGGTACTAGTGGTTCATCATTGAGTTATCAGTAAGAACATTGTTGGCATATGCTGCTTACAAAAATGTCAAGGTATATCAAATGGATGTCAAATCTACATTTATGAATGGTATATTAGAAGAAGAAGTTTTTATTGAACAACCTAAAGGATTTGTTGAAGGAGAAAATAATGATCAGGTATGTAAATTGAACAAAGCTTTATATGGTCTAAAACAAGCACCTAGAGCATGGTATGAGAGATTGCACTCATATTTGATCAAAATTGGTTCTATAAGAAAAAGTGAAAACAACAATATGTACATGAAGAATGATGAAAATGGAATACTGATCTCAGCCATATTTGTTGATGATATTTTCTTTTGTGGAAATGACTCCCTATGCAAGAACTTTGGAAATGAAATGAGCAAAGAATTTGAGATGTCATTGATTGGTGAGATAAAGTATTTTATAGGTTTACAGATACTACAAATGAAAGATGAGATTTTCATTACCCAATCCAAGTACATAAAGGAAATTTTGAAGAAATTTGGAATGGAGGATTCAAAACCAGTAAGTACTCCTATGACTACCAATTATAAACTATCAAAGAATGTTGAATCTACATCTATTGATTAGAGACTTTACCGATCTATGATTGGAAAGTTACAATATGTTGTTCACAGCAGACCAGATATAGCACATGTAGTAGGTATTGTTGCAAGATTTTCTGCAAATCCTAAGGAAACACACATGATGACAATCAAAAGAATTTTTAGATACTTGAAAGGCACTGAAGATTATGGCTTAGTATATCGGAAAGGAAATTTTTTTGATTTAAAAGTCTATACTGATGCTGATTGGGCAGGCAACATTGATGACAGGAAAAGTACAAGTGGAGGAGCTTTCTTCTTAGGAGAAAGACTAGTGAGTTGGCTTAGCAAGAAACAAGGATGTGTTTCACAGTCAACAGAAGAAGCTGAATATGTTGCTGCAGCATTGAACTATACCAATATAGCATTGAACTGTACCAATATAGCAAGTTACCGAGCCAATAACTATATTCTGTGATAATACTAGTGCCATAAACATTTCAAAAAATCATGTTATGCACTCTAAGACAAAGCACATCTCTATCAAATATCATTATTTAAGAGAAGAAGTTCAAGAGAAGAAAGTGGTATTGGAGTATGTTAGCACAAAGGAACAAATAGTAGATATCTTCACCAAGCCACTACCGAGGGACACTTTTGAGTATCTCAGAAGTCAGTTAGGGGTCCTACCCCTATCTTCCATTCACTGACCAAGTTCAGTGAAAGCATCAATTTGATGACTCTATAGAATATCTTTTAGGAGTTGATGTTGATTTACACACTTTAGGAGGTTTTCTAAAGGTGTGTAGGAAACAATAACAGGGAACAGGAATTGAAGACAAAATGCTCTGACCGAGACTGAATTGATACATAATAGCATGGAATTCACTTCTTAGTGGAAGAAATTATGTTTTAGTTCTTTTCATTTTTGGCATTGTTGTCAAAGGGGGATAAGAAAAATGTATGGGGGAGAAGTCTGAAGGAGAAGACTAATAACAGAGGAAGAGCATTTCAGAATTTCAGAATCTCACAGCAATCTGAATCATAATCAATAAGGTCAAATCAATTGGTTTTGCCATCAATGCCAAAGGGGGAGATTGTTGGCATTATAATAGACAAGGAAGAATGTTGGCATTCCAATTATAGTGAGAGATTGTTGACATTTCAATAAGGATATTAAGAAGGTTGTTGATGACTATGAATATAACTGATTAAGGATATTTATTGTCTTAATATTATTATTTTGTCATTGATGTCAAGAAATTGATTTTCTGACTTAGTATGATGTTGCCATATCTTAAGAAGTATGATTTGATGAGTATAAAGATGTCGGTGAAAGACACAAAAAGAATATGATGAATAAGGGGAGAAATAAGTTATTCAATGGGTAACTATTACCAAGTTAGACAATGATAAGATCATGATGTTTAGATTGTTTTGATATCCTACATATGCTATTGTTTGTAAGGTTAATACTATACTATGTTACTGAACAAAGAACCTAGTCAGTAAACCCTAAGGTTATCGCTATCGGTTAATGAAGGCAGAATATCTACCAAGTGAAGTTTAGTATTTACCGAGTTGCAACTGAGTAATAACAAAATGCATTGAATGAATAAAAGCATTATTTAATGAAGGATGCTGATGAGCTGAAGTTGATTAGATGATTGGTAAGTTGTGTATGAAGTTTGTTAAAGAATCTACGGCAATGAAAGATCGGCAAGAAGATCTACAACTCAGATTAAACCGCAATACCCTAGCACAAGTTCCAAGAAGAATATGCAAGTTCCAAGGTGAGGTAAAACATTTTCAGATCGAAGGATACATTGAACCTGGACAAGACTAAAGATCTAATGGCTATGATTGATCATGGGAAATGTGATCAAGGAGATTAAGCAGTTGGAAGATTGTTTATAAATAGGAAACTATTGATAAACAATGCATGCAGGCAAGTGTATGCACAAGGATGCTACATAGTGATTACCGAGCATAGAGGCTTGAAGATCTATTTTCATAACAGAGTATAGAGCCCAGCAGAAGCACAAGATAATTCCTATGAATAGATTGTATTGAGCAAATAAGAATCTGCTTTAGCATTTTAGATGTGAAGTTGCAAATATATTTTTATTACTATTATTTTGTGAAGTAGCAGAAAATCTCTTAACCGAGTGGACTTAACAGTCTTATTTGTAAAACCCTCTAGCAAGGTGACATTCTTATTGAGTGTTTGAAATCATTTAACAAGGTCACTTCTAACAAGGTGAAGATCCTAATAGATATAAGGGAAATCCCTTAACTAGGTCACATCTAGCAATGTGTTTGTAATCTTTAACAGGATTTGCTTTTAACCGAGCATATTCTAGAAGAGTATATTTCGTAGTGGGTCCGAAATCCTGCAGTGGTTTTTCCCTATTTGGGTTTCCACTTCAAATCAAGTGTTATATGTTTGTGATCTTATCTATTAATGGGTCTGCATGCTTTACTATTTTTTTGATAAGGTTACCGAGGTTGAATCTGTTGTTTTTATTGAAGATTAAGTTTGAATGATTCACCCTCCCTCTAGTGCAGGAGCGCCCAGGCCAACCTACAAAACCATGAAGACAATGAAGATACCAGGAAGATTTTATGAAGAAAATCAAGTTGATTGGAGAGTTTTAGAGCGAATAATATCTTTTGAAAGCAATAAATCATATGTAATGTGTAAAATTCCTAAAGGTCCTGATAAAGGCCCTAGGACCAAAATGCTATGTAATTGGGTTAATGATGCCTAGGAGTCTAGATATGTTGAAAAAGGGTCTAATATGCTTTAAATGATCATATCATGATTAAAACCAATTTATTTGATAGGTTTTAGTTGATTGAAGCATTAGAAATGAAGTTTATATTTAAAAACTTGATTGCCAACGGTTAGTTCCAATTTTGGAGGGAAAGTAGATTATGACTTGTTTAAGCACTTTAATCATTCTAATCAGCTGGGGATTGGTTGGAGTTGGTTGGGGAAGGACTTATAAAGTCTCTTATGTCATTTTTGTGTGGTTGGATGTTGCTAGTATGGATTTGTATGGACTGTTCCAGAAAATCAATAAAAAACATCTTTATTTGTTGTCAAAATCTTGTGTTTTCATGTTTTTCTTGAATTGCTAAGTGAAGGGGCTGATATTATTATGTTTTAGGGACTCCATAAACTATTATTTACATGAATAACATGTTTTTAAGTTTTGAAAAGATATCATTTTTGTTTTATTGTTGACTGTCCCAGGAAAACTAGTGATTTCTCACTAATTTTGTGAGTTTCCAAGCATGTATGGATCCATCCTATGAATGTAAAGGTCTAATTATCATAGGTTGGATGCCTAATAACATTTAAAATAATTTCCTAACCTTTGATTGATAGGAAGGAGTGAAGAGTGTAGGTGTACACTATGAAAGTTGCATGAAAGTTGAAGAAAAATGACTGAAAATGTGTGAAAATGAAGGCTAGAGTGTAGCAGTAGAGAATTTGATTGAACAAGGGGGGAATTTTATGCATTGAAGTGTCTAGAAACACCATTTTTAAGGTTTTTTAACTTTGGTTGAGCGTCAAAAGTGACTGGAGGTGGGATTTTGAGAAAGCCCTAGTTGTAAGGTTGATTTAGTGAGGTTTTTGGTGGTTGGGTATCTAGGAGTGCAACCAGAACTTAAAAATTGAAAAATCCTTGGATTGAGACCATAAAAAGAGATTGTATGGAAGGGTTCAGTCTGGAAGTGAGTTTGGAGGGTACTTCCTTCACAAAAGTGACCTAATTAGCCCTCACGGTGACTAGGGACAATGGTTTTTTGAAGACTTTGTTCCAAAATAATCATAGGAAATATTTTGGGTGTTGATAGAGGTTGATATTGGGTATCTAAATTAGTCATAACATTGGTCCATGTTTTGGGAAATGTGTTTGAAAAGAGCCAAAAATAGTCCAGCAGACTACTAGGAAACTAGGCCTAGTGAAGGGCTAAAACTAGGTTTTTGTATTAGTTGATGAGTTGAGGGTTTGAAAACCTTAGAGACATGTTAGTTGAAGTTGTTTGATGTGTGTGGAGGTGGAGGAAACACTTGATTAAGGTGAAGACAAGTTTTGAGCCCATTGAGGCACTTTGAGCATTTGAAACACCATAGGAGTGTTGGGGTTTGGGTCCATATTCCACTTAAGTTACAAGTTTGCAAATAAATCGTCCATCCTCTACATCAAGTGGTATTATAGCATCAGTAAAATATCTATTGTAGGTTTGTTAAGTTTAGTTATGGCACCTAAGAGTCAGTTGGCAAGAGAACTAGAAGAATTGAAGGAAATCCTAGAAAGGGAAAGAAGGGAAAGAAGGGAACAAGATGCAGCAAGAGAGTAGGCTAAGGCAAGAGAAGAAAGACAATGGAGAAGGGAGAGAGAAGCTATGCAATCAAGGATAGATAACCTTGAGAGGAATAGGAGAAGAGAAGAGCAAGACAACCTAGAAGGCAATGATGAAGAAGAAGTGAATGAGATAGCAGACCAAGAGCAGCGAACAAATGACATAGAGGACCCTAAAGAAAAGAGATTTGTTAGATTGTTGAAGGCAGTACAAGGTAGTGGAGGTAAGAGTCATATTTATTTGCCTATCTATCAGGGGAAGATGGATAGTGAAGAGGTGTTAGGGTGGCTTGATGCCTTAGATAATTATTTTGAGTTTGAAGAAATAGAAAAGGAGAGGAAAGTGAAATTTGCAAAGACTAAGTTGAGAGGTACAACATTGACATGGTGGACTAGTTTTTAGAATGATAGGATAGCAAAATGATTAACCAAAGTGTCTACATGGTCAAGAATGAAAATTTTGATGAAAGAGCAGTTTCTACCATTTGATTATACCATTCATGTGAAGAGGATGAGACAGAATCTAAAACAAAAAGAGATGGATGTAATGGCTTAGACTAAGCAATTTCACAAGCTTAGTATCAGAGGAGGATATGAGGAAGAAGATGAGAAAGTAGCCAGGTATATAAATGGCTTAAGATTTAATTTACAAGATGAGATTGGTCTACAAATACCAAAAACAATAGGTGAATGTTATCAGTTAGCAATTAGAGTAGAAGAGAAGGTGAAAAGAAAACAAGAAAGATTAGGTAATGGTGGAAGAGGAAGCATTTCTAATAGAGGAAGAGGTAATAGAGATCAAGGGAAAGGCAGCAATGAGAAAGGAAAAGAAAGTTTTTCAAAACCAAGAGGAGGATACAACCATAGAGGTGGCAGATTTGGAGGAAGAGGAAGTGGAATCTTTACAGGTAAGTGTTTTCATTGCAATGAGATTGGGCACCAATCATTCAGATGTCTTAAGTGGATTGAATTAGATGAAGGCAGAGATAGAAGAGTGAATATGGTACAAGAAGATGAGAAGAAAGAAGAATCAAAGAGAGAAGACCCTATCCTTGAAGGTGACTTCTTGATGGTAAGGCAAGGTGAGAAACTTTAGCAAGAACCAAAGGTAACAATCTTCAGAACTACTTGTTTATGTAAAGGAAAGATATGTAAGGTAATCATTGATTTAGGATCACATAGTAATCTTGTGTCTCTTGATATGATAACCAAGTTAGGAATTGTACCATTTGACCATCCTAATCCCTACAAGGCTACTTGGGTTACCCAACAATAGCATGTAGAGGTTAGTTTGAAGGCTTATGTGAATTTTTCTATTGGTCCATATCAAGATAGATTATTATGTGATGTGGTTCCTATGACTTGTGTACATTTGATATTATGAAGACCTTGGCAACATAGTAGAAGAACAATACATGATGGTTTTGATAACACATATTTGGTTCATAAAGATGGTCATAAATATAAGTTGAATCCGTTACCTTTGGGGGTTTGAAAGAGCATCCTATAATATGTTTTGGGGAGCATTTACCAATGATAAGGTAGGATGAAAAACAAGAAGATACTGGTTGGAAGGAAGATGTTAATTTGCAGCAGACTATGAGGAAAAATAGTCCTCTTCATGATGATTTATGGGATTTGTCTTTTGTGTAAATTGTTTTAGTCAAATGTCCTATTGTTGAGCAGGGATATGTGAGTGTGAAAGAGAAGTTGAAGGTACAACAAGTGGATCAGAGAAGAGCAGCAATGTCCTAAACAAGAGTAGCAAAATACATGTTTTGTTTCTAATCTAATGTGTGATGTGACTATAGGTTTAAGATTCAGAAATAAGGTGACTTTTGGGGATTATTTCATCCCTCAATCTGAGTTTGTAAGGAGGAAAAAGCAATCTGATGTTTGGAGGCAGCAACATCACTCTTGGGACAAGAGTATTTTAATTGGTGGGGAGTATGGTGCAAGAGCACCCAGGCCAACCTACAAAACCGTGAAGACAATGAAGATACTAGGAAGATTTTATGAAGAAAATCAATTTGATTGGAGAGTTTTAGAGCCAATAATGGCTTTTGAAAGCAATAAATCATATGTAATGTGTAAAAGTCCTAAAGGTCCTGATAAAGGCCCTAGGACCAAAATGCTATGTAATTGGGTTAATGATGCCTAGGAGTCTAGATAGGTTGAATAAGGGTCTAATATGCTTTAAATGATCATATCATGATTAAAACCCATTGATTTTATAGGTTTTACTTGATTGAAGCATTAGAAATGAAGTTTAAATTTAAAAACTTGATTTCCAACGATTAGTTCCAGTTTTGGAGGGAAAGTAGATTATGACTTGTTTAAGCACTTTAATCATTCTAATCAGTTGGGGACTGGTTGGAGTTGGTTGGGGAAGGACTTATAAAGTCTCTTATGTCATTTTTGTGTGGTTGGATGATGCTGGTATGGATTTGTACAGACTATTCCAGAAAATCAATAAAAAACCCCTTTATTTGTTGTCAAAATCTTGTGTTTTCATGTTTTTCTTGCATTGCTAAGTGAAGGGGCTGATATTATTATGTTTTAGGGACTCCATAGACTGTTATTTACATGACTAACACATTTTAAAGTTCTGAAAAGATATCATTTTTGTTTTATTGTTGACTGTCCCAGGAAAACCAATGATTTCTCACTAATTTTGTGAGTTTCCAAGCATGTATGGATCCATCCTATGAATGTAAAGGTCTGATTCTCATAGGGTGGATTCATAATAATATTTATGATAATTTCTTAACCTTTTATTGATAGTAAGGAGTGAAGAGTGCAGGTGTACACCATGAAAGTTGCATGAAAGTTGAAGAAAAATGACTAAAAATGTGTGAAAATGAAGGCTAGAGTGTAGTAGCAGAGAATCTGATTGAACAAGGGGGGTATTTTATGCATTGAAGTGTCTAGAAACACCATGTTTAAGGTTTTTGAACTTTGTTTGAGTGTCAAAAGTGACTGGAGGTGGGATTTTGAGAAAGCCCTAGTTGTAAGGTTGATTTAGTGAGGTTTTTGGTGGTTGGGTATCTAGGAGTGTAACCAGAACTTAAAACTTGAAAAATCATTCGATTGAGACCATAAAAAGAGACTCTATGGAAGGGTTAAGTCTGGAAGTGAGTTTGGAGGGTACTTCCTTCACAAAAGTGACCTAATTAGCCCTCACGGTGATTAGGGACAGTAGTTTTTTGAAGACTTTGTTCCAAAACAATCATAGGCAATATTTTGGGTGTTGATAGAGGTTGATATTGGTTATCTAAATAAGTCATAACATTGGTCCATGTTTTGGGAAATGTGTGTGAAAAGAGCCAAAAATAGTCCAGCAGGCTACTAGGAAACTAGGCCTAGTGAAGGGCTAAAACTGGGTTTTTGTATTAGTTGATGAGTTAAGGGTTTTAAAACCTTAGAGACATGTTAGTTGAAGTTTTTTTATGTGTGTGGAGGTGGAGGAAAGACCTGATTAAGGTGAAGATAAATTTTGAGCCTATTGAGGTACTTTGAGCATTTGAAACACCATAGGAGTGTTGGGGTTTGGGTTCATATTCCACTTAAGTTACAAGTTTGCAACTAAATCCTCCATCCTCTACATAATACTCTCATATTTTTAACTTGGCATCTATACAAATCATATTTAGTATCAGAACTATCACCTTTTAGGAGAGAATTATGATTAACAAGGGCAAGAGGCCCGACTGCGGCACCCCATGGTTGGGCCATGACGAAAACTGGGTAAATAGTTACAAGAGGAGGAGCTTGAATTCCAAAAAGCATTACTACTTTCCAATGGCTACAAGAAAGAGGTACTTTGGGAGTAGTTTTAGTAGGACAAGAAGGTCTACTTTTAGCGTTTCTCTTGGGAGTGAAATTTGTGGAAAATGATAACCCTTTTAGTTCTTCAAAACAACTATCGACAACTCCCTCTCTCCTTTGTGATCTATTACAAGGATGAGAATCTAGTGCTATTTATTTTAGGGTCTCTAAACAACTCTTTCAAGCATAGCAACGTTCTTGGGTTATGGGAATTCTTCTCAACCGTTCACCTCTTTCTTTTTATCTTTCCAAAACAAAAGAATCTTGATGACACTGTTGGTTATGAGTTTCAATTCTAACACTCATGTAACATAATGATCTATTGAATGTTGACGTTTCCCCATCAGAGTCATCAAAAATCTATTACTGAACAGATTTTGTCTTTCTTTAAATTGAATTGATTATAAGCTCTATTACCCCTTTGAAAGACAAAAGTTGAACTAAACAATTGGCTAAGTGTGACATGCATCACTTCCCTTTGAATTTTAGATAGGTATAGCTCCCTCCATTATCTATTTAGGGAATAATCTAACTAAATAAATTGATATGCTTTTAACCTGAAAGCATGTAAGGCTGCCTACTTCATTCTTAGATGAGAGGCCAGGTAATATGTAAAATATTTCAGAATAACTTTCTACAAGATGCTTTGCCACGAATATCAAAAGAAATAAAAAAAAGTTTAATAACACTAATTTCAGCACTTCTTAAAAATAAACAAGAGAAGCAAAGTCTCTTTTCAACTAAAAATCTTTCTAAACAACATGGAAAGAAGCTCCATCCTAATATCAACATCCACCATCAGAAAGGGAATCACAAACATTTTGCTTAGACTAATATTTGCAAAGAAATACCACTCCAAGGATTCAAACTCAAATATTTTCCACCTCAAAATGCGTATGATCTTATATATGTATATTTCATGCAACAAACACATAACAATACACACATAAGTTCTTTCCAAGTTCAGATTCTGAAAAACTTGATCACTTCCTTCCAACAAAACCAAAACTTCTAAAAATTTAAGTCTACTATTCTAACCCTTTCTCTATCTATCTTCATCTAATTTATAGTAGCTTTTTAAAGAGCAGAGGAGGTTTCCCTGAAAACTCGACTTCCTCTGAGATAGTTATAAAAACCAATAGAGTATTTAGGGGACAGATGTCCTAAAGTCATTGCAAGGCTAAGAAAAGCATATAAATTAAGAACAAAGAATAAGCATCATGTTATGCCTCATCTCCATTGTCATCCTCTCCTCCACTTCTCTGGGCATCGTGGGTGGTTGTAAGCTCTTGTATTATAAAGTGACTCAGATTTTTTATGGCATTGATTGTTACTTTTGCGGCTTCTTTCTCCCATGTGTATTTCACCATTTTCTCAGCATGCTTAGGTAACTAATCGTTAGCAATGAACGTCATGGACTCAATTCTTGTGATTCATGTTATATCTTTGGGAGTAAAGTTTCCTTTGGCCTTAACTTTCTCCATCTGCAACCTAAATGCCTTGATTGTGTCTTGCGTGTTCAGCCCACAAAGTCCCATTTGCCAATCATGGTTTGGGTTAACCACTTTATTTTCATTGACCAAGCTACACTGAAGTTCCTAAAGCTCATAAACAAAGGCCCTAGAATCAGAAATCATAGACTTGAATGTAATTACCCACCATGCTATAGTTTTCTTCAATACTAAGAGCTCACACTCATCAGTCAACAATTTAATTGAATCTTCTACTAAAAACTTTGTGGCTCTGTATTCTTCTATCTTGGTGAGCATAGGTCATACATTTTCCCATTTATGCTCTTCCTTTTCCCATGGCACAATCTCATTCTGAATCTCCGTAGTGAGGTTTTGCATTTCATCCTATAACTTCCTAGAGTTTGTAATATATTTTTTGCCATCTATAATGACTCCTTCAGTCCATTTCTCTATGGCCCTTGCGATGCTCTTGGCTCGCTGAACTTGATTCATCAGCTTCTTGTTCTCTTGTGAAGTAGGATCAAAAATTTTTGAAGCATACGATATGGGAAGTGCTCCAAAATAGCCTATGCTATCAATGAATTAAGTTAGAATCTTGATATGGCATTTCAGTTCTCTTTTCTCTTGCCCATCTTTTTCTAACCTGGTGAGCATCTTCTTAGCCATCACATTGAAAAGCTGGTTATTAGAGTCCCTACTCATGTTCTCGAGATCCACTTTGGTGACCTCAAAATCCTCTGCATTTATTTCCTTATTCTCATCTTTGGGCTTATAGGAAGCAATTTCGGCAACCCACCTCCTAGTCTTTTCATCTACATCCAATCTAGCAGTTGTTTTGAACTTCTTCTGTTTGGGACCCTTTTCCGTGTATTTGACCACCATGTCTTGAATTAGGATAGTCACTGGGATGAAGCTTTGTTTCTTTCTTACTGAAGTAGTTAACCATTTAGGAGTTGTACTTGAACCAGCTGTTCCTCCGGTCACTTTAGTTGGCAGCATCATGGCTATAGTGATTGCATGAGAATCCATGGTGTTGACAATGTCGCTATCAAGGTCCTCGACTTCGAAAATTTGAGTATGAAGGATCTTATCTTTTACCTTTGGGTCTTTGACCTGGTCCATTTTCTTTTGTGCAGCACTGTGTGACCTTGTATATCGAGGGGTAGAAAAGTCCAGAGTCCGATTAGGCTTGTGCTTGTTGTGAGATGGCTTCTTATTTTTACCTACATGAACAAGCATAGAAGTGGGGTTAGAAAAATGTTTTGGGGAATGTAGAGAAACCTCACTTTCTCTTGTAGGATCAATCTTGATGCCTAATTTCATTGCTCTTCTCTTATTCACCCTATCTACATTTCTCTCTAAGACTCTCTTTGTTCTAAGTTGTATATCATCCTCTTCTTCCATATCCAAATTAATGTTGGATGTCTTAGGTAGAGTTTGGTCTAGATAGCCAGGTTCAAAAAGCTCCAGATAATCTTCTTCGATCCCACTTATATCAAGTTTCACTTGCAGTGAAACTACCTGTTCCAGAACCATTCTCATGTTTTCTCTTCTAAACACTTCAAGCTCATCATCGCAATCTTCCTAAAAGTCCTCCAAGTGTTAGATTGGAAGGTGTGGCATGAAACTAAGACTACGTGAGAAACCTTTATTATCAAAGCCCTTCCTTTCATGATATAGTGGAAAATTGAAATTCTTCAAGTCAGCCCCTATGCTCAATGCATTTGACATTGAACTGCAAGATATAATGCCTAATTGAATTGGAAAATGATCCTCCCATTTATCTTTGGTTTGAGCTTTCTTAATTATGATAGATAACTTCCTACAGATCTCAGCAAGAACAAAACAATCTAAACAAAAACAAGGAAGTATGAAAGGCTCTTCTTCAAAACCACCTACCCTTATATAGCCAAAATGAGGAAACTAAACAAAGAAACTACCATATCTTTTCACTAATGCCTAGGAATCTTTAGACATCCTTTTATATTTTATTTTCCTCAATTCATAACACAAGTCTCCTAGGAAAGCATTATGTAGTCTCCTAAAATCTTGCAATGCATTATCTTTTTGCAACATGGGATAAAAGTCGTATACAGAAACATCTCCTTCAGCAAGTTGCATAGGAATTCCCATTATTTCTTTGACACATGCCAAACAATATATCAAATATGAGGACATAAAGAAATTTTGCTTGAACTTCTTCACCATGGTCATCTGTTCCCTCATGGAGTCAGCAATAAGCTCTGCCCATTCAAGGTACTGCTTTCCTTCCAACACCAGTTGCACATAACAATAAATCTAGTCATCAAAGTTGTAAGCCTCAGCTGAACCTCTAACTCGGTGTAACAATAACATAACATCATGGATATGTGGAAGCATGTGATTTTTGTTGGGATATTTAGGTAAGATGGAGCCACCCCTCCGAGGAACTTTCAACCAATGATTCTCTATATTGTTCGGGTGTTCTATTTTATCTACATTGAACTTAGTGACTGATTAGGCAGGAGAAAAATTTGAGAACTTATAATCAGGTAATTTGAAAACAAAAGAAATGACTTCCTTTTTAATCGCAAGGACGGTTTCACCATTATCTCTCTTGATAGTTTCAGAAATAGGATCATATCTCGCAATGCACTCCCTAACTAATTTTGGGCAGGGAATGGTAGGGGGAAAGGCTGCCGCTTCTATAAAGCCACTACTTAGAATATCTAAACCAAAATAACTATCAATTCCTTTAAACACCCTTTCCTTCAAGACCTCTAAATTCTCTCCTTTCGGGTCTGTGTCACTGACAATGGGTTCTGTGCAAGCAAGAATGAAAATATTTCGGAAAAGTTACAGAGTGGACTTCATAATTCATAGACAACAACCCTTATTCCTCCTAGAAAATTTTATCATGAGAGAGAAAGGACACTAAAAATCATTGGAGAAGATAGGAAACAAAACTCACCTTCACTGTTGAGACCAATCAAATGACTACCAACAAACAAACCTTCTATCAAACACTCTGCAACAATGAAGAACAAGTTTCAAAAATCAATCACTTCATACCTTATAGAAAAAGAAGTGATACAAACTTATTTAGTGCATTAAGTCCAGTCGTCAACTCAAATGTGTTGAGCATTGGGATTTGACATCATGTGTGTGTATTGAATGCATGGCAGCACTTTCGGGGTAACTGCCAATTCCCAGAAATGATTACTTGCCTTAAAAACTCAGCCAGTTGATGTCACCCAAGATATGGTTGAATCTTCATCATACTTAGCAATAAATGCACCATCATGTCTTTTAGTCCATGGGTCCCACTTGATTTGAACACTCATGAACAATTTGAACTAACTTCATGAGGGTTCAAGTAGTTCAAAGTGTACTCTGTGCCAAGGAAATTCTCTTTGAAAAGATTAACTTTGTTAAGTGTCGCTGGCCTTTTGAGCTTCATTGAACATGTTGAACACCACTGAACTATTTGAACTAGGTTCAAACAGTTCATAGCCTAGAGTAAGAGAATATGAAACATCACCTGGGACCATGAAGTAGAATTGCTACAAAAAAATTGAGTGAACGTTAGCTTGAAAACATCTTAGACACAACTTAGAACCTGGGGTACCTAAATGAACATTATGAACTCTTTTCAAGATGGTTCAAGGTGTTCATGAGGTTCAAGCAGACCATTGAAACCTAGTGCTATGGACTAAGAGATGATTTACAAGTGGATTTAGGATTGAAACAAGGAATTTTTAACAAGACAAAGACTGAAATAAAATTTTGTAGGGCGACTTACTCTTGTTATGAGGGACGGATGATAGGATAACAAGATGGAATAAGTTACCTTTAGTCTATTTATTGATAACAATTAAATCTCATTTGCATCCTATGATCTTGCACATTCCATTCTTAAACTCAAGATGATAGACTTTATCATTCAACTGACCAACACTCAAAAATTTATGCTTCAAACCTTCAACCCAAAATACATCATCAACATTACTTTTACCATTCAAAGAGATAGAAACCTTACCTTTTACTATACAAGGTGAATTGTTTCCAAATCTTACTACACCACCATCAAACTCTTCAAGAGAAATAAACTTATTCTTATCATTGATATTGTGGTGTGGGAAACCACTATCAATAATACATTCATCACTGCAATCAATGTGAAATACTCAAGCCTTCTTCTTAGATAGATCTTCATTAAAAGCTACAAAAACAATCTCCTCATTGTCTTCATCCTTAGATTCCTCATCAGTAACTCCTTCATCTATTGAAACATAGCATTGTTTCTTTCCTTTCCACTTATATTTTCTAAACCTTTTGTTTTGATCACTATTAGGAAAATGTGCTGCAATATGTCCAATCTTGTTACAAGAAAAACATTTAAGAGGTAGCTTGCCTTTGTATTTACCAGTGCCTCTAGGAAGTCTCTTAGCCAATAGAGCTTCAAACTCTATCAGATTATCTTCATCATTCATATCACCTTTACTACTACCATGATGACTTGACCTGCATTCATGACTATGACAAACATCTTTTCATTTTCTCACCCATACATTAGATATAGGTTCTTTGAAAATTGATTTAGTCTTAGGCACAGTATTATCAAAACCATTCAAGTAACAAGCAGTGAGCTTACCAATCAAATAATCAATAGTAACCTTAACCTTACTAACTAAGCTTAACTCTTGAATAGAAGAAACTCTAATAGCATAAGCAAGAAAAAGAGTTCTAAGCATTTTACTCACCATAGTGTCTTCATCTATAGTATCACCAACACTTTTGATTCCTCTGTCAACTTCTTTTATCCTCTATCAATACTGAGTAATGTTTTCACCTTCCATCATTCCCATATCATCAAAATTTCCTCTAAGAATCTCTTCTTTAGCCTTTTGAACATGCTTATCACCACCATAGATTAATTATAACTTCTCCCAAACTTCAAAAGCAGTTTCTAGACCATAGAGATCAATATATTCAAAATCAAATAGTGTACTTACAATGGCTTCCAATGCTTGAATTTTTTCCTGCTTCTCTTTAAGTTGATTTGTAGTCAAAGGACTGATAGGAGGTACATAGAAATAACATGCTTCCAAACCTAACAACCCATACCTTTGATATAAATATGCATTATGTCACTCCATATTTTGTAGTTATCTTAAGTAAACTTGGGTCCCCTCCTTCTTCATCATCTTCCTCAGATCTTTGCCTCAAGCGGTTAAGATTCTGCACATAGAGGACCTAATTTTCTGATACCAATTGTTATTGTATTGTTATTATGAGGATCTGGTTAATACTAATAGGAGGAGGTGAATCAATATTAATAAGAAATTGAAATCTTTTACCAATCTGCAAATACTCTTGGCATTTCATGAAAATTGCATTAATGAAGTATAAGTGTTGTCATTGATGTCAATTGTAACCGGTAATGGAGTTGTATTGCAATCGATAATGATGCAATATTGCAACTGGTAATTGATATTACTATTGTAGGAGTGAGATCAATCGGTAAGCCTTACTTGCTGATATGCAAAACCCTAACCGATGGAGCTTGGTGAATTCATTGTGTCGATCTATGATCGAATGGTGATCGGAGATGATTATTCCATGTATACATGATGTATGTGATGAGTTTCAAAGTGGTTTTGGCACATAGAGATAACTATTTTATTTGGGAATGAGTGAGTGCATTGCATGAAGTAGAAAGCATGTGATGAGTTATAGGATTTGATGAGCGGTGATCAAGGAGAGGTCGAGGTTGTCTAGGACAATGTGTAGATGATTGCTATGTAATCTAATAGTCATGTTTGAACCGATTTGTTTGTAATCTCTATGAGGTCTTAGGTTTTGTGATGTGTTACCAACCTATTGTTTGTCTTATAAGAGCAATGAGTTGTTCTGTAATAGTATTGGCAATTTTGGTTAAGTGTCAGCGTGATTGATCACCGAACTAGAAGGAGTATTTGCAGAATATTTTGAAGGAAGATAGGAGCATGAATAGGATATGATCAAGCAGAGTAGTGCTATTACTAGATCAGCAAAAACCTTGTTGTTTTCTAACAATTACAACAATTAAATCCCTTAACTGGGTAAGTTTTAATAGGTTTGGTATTTTGTAAATCCTCTAACCAAGTGATCCATTAGCTTGGATTTGAAATCCTCTATCAAGGTTACTCCTAATAGGGTATTGCCTTTAATAGGATATTATAGTCAATCCCTTAACCTGCTAGTCCTTAACCGGATTTTTTCCTAGTAGGACAATTTTATAAAGCTTCTAACAAGGCTTGTCTCCTAATAGGGTGAACATCAGAAGAGTTCAGAATACTTGTGGGTATTCATCCCCACTATGGTTTTTTTGATTTGGGTTTCCATGTCAAAAATTGTTGTGTCAAGTGGTGAATGGTTTTTGTGGTTAAGTTTTGATATGGCTAATATGTCTAATTGGGAAAGCCAGTTAGATGTGTTAAGTTGATCGGAAGTGATCTGAAAAGTGTTATTACTAATGGTAGTAAATTTTTTTGATGTTTTGGTTAAATGGTTTCATAGTTTCAGATCTATTACACTGTTATATTGGTATTCCAGTCAATTGGTAAACTTGATAGTGTAGTTGAAGTTTATTATTCAGTATTTTAACTAGTTAGTTCAGTGATTGATTTATGAGTTGGATTTTATTTTGCTGAAATTTTAGTCTATTTTCTATCTACTGATTCACCCCCCCCTCTGAGTAGTTGACCAGATCATTATTGATTCATCATATAATCAATTGGTATTAGACAATTTTAGGTTCTCTAGTGTCTAAGTCTAACAACCTGATCTAAAGATCTAGAAGAACATGATGATGAAAGAAGGTCAAAAGTTCAATAGGGAAAAATAAAGAATTTAGAGTGATAGGATGAAAAATAAGAAGTCAATATTGGCAACATGTTGTTACCAAATATAGCTTGCCTAGTGGGATTCTGTCTGATGATCAAAAGGAGCAACCAGAGAGTAATCAAGCATTGGAGGCCATTATAAGTTCCTTGTTTGATTTAGAGTATGTTGATATCCATGGTTTGGATACTACTTATGATGTGTGGAAGAAACTTGAGGATAACTATAGCGGTGATGAGCATGTGATGATTGCCAAAGAAGAGAGTCTGAGAGGTAAATTTGATGACATGTGGATGGCTGAAGGTGAGAATATGCAATAGTATGGGCAGAGGATCAAGGAGATAGTCAGTGAGATCAAAAGTGTTGGTGGTAAAGTGGAGGATACCAAAGTGGTTAGTAAGGTGTTGAGAACCCTTCTACCAATCTATGTTATCTAAGTTGTAGCCATTCAGAAACTGAAGTCTATTGATAAAACAAAGGTAACTCTTGAATCCATCATTGGTAAACTAACTACATTTGAATTAAATGGTTATGGTGGAAGTGCTCAAAAATTGGAATCTTCATTTAGAGCTTCAATTTCTAATCCACTGGTAAGGAAAAGAAGAGAAGCCAATTACAATCATGAGACTAGATCTAGCAGAGAAGTTGATAATGAAGATAGTCTGATTGAGCTTGAAGCATTGTTGGCCAAGCGGTTACCTAGAGGTACTGGTAAGTATAGAGGTAAATTACCTTTGAAGTGTTTTTCATGTAACCAGATTGGACACATTGTGGCTAATTGTCCAAATGGACCGACATTAATGTAACATATGGATAGGACCTATTGATGTATTTCCGAGATTTCTTATGTGTTGGATATTATTTGTTTGGCCTAAGGCCAATATGGTTTATAATTATGTAATTGGTTTATTATTTGGTGGCCGACCTGATTGTTTATGGTCAAGGGTTTGTATATATAGATGTAAGATCTCATTGTAGATCATAATAGTTAATGTAAGAGGTCATGGTTAAGGATTGTAATGTGTGAATAATGTAATATCATTATAGCAGAAGAGTTGGTCAATCATTGGAGATCAAATTGGGTTTGGGTAAGAGGATTTTTTCCTCTGGTATTGAGCTTAACCAAAACTATACTCTGGCATAGGAGATGCTATCTTTTGCAGTTCAACACTTCTCCGAATTGTAGTCTTGATTTGTATGTACTCAGTGAGACTCCTTTTGTGATGAGCAGTGTGCTCTTGGTTGTTGGCCATCCTACAAGTGCAGACCCCTTCATTGTAATTCACATACCTACTATAGAAGTATTATCTAACTATTGTTTGAATGACTTTTATTCTATGATTATTGTTTATGCTTAATTGGATTAACTGATATTCTAGTATTATTGTTTCAGGTTCTTGTATTAAAAGATTAAATTTCTTAATTCTTCTAGTAATTTGTGATAACTAATTCACCCCCCTATTAGTTGTCTTTCAGTTATCTGAAATGTCTAACAATTGGTATCAGAGATTTGGTCCTCTCTATAGAAACCTTAACCACTTGAGGAAGATCCTATGGTGACTAATAGTTCAAGTTCATCCAATTATTTTGGAGCTATCTTTTGAAGAGATATACTAAGGCTTGATGGAATAAATTACACAGTATGGAAGATTTGGATGAAGAATCATTTGAGATGTCTTGGCAAGGAAATTTGGGAGATCACACAGAATGGTGTCACACCCTATAATTTGGGATCTAGAAATCCTCCTCTGACAAACTTGGACAAGGAGCTTGAGAATGATTGTAGACCAAGAGAAGCCCTCTTGCGTGCACTTTCTGATGAGAAAATAATGGGATTATCTGATAAATCCTCTGGAAAGGCTATATGGGATAAGTTGGAGACTTTTAATGAAGGTGACCCTATAGTGAAGATTACTAAACTTGATGGTTACCAGGTGAGATATGAAACCCTGAATATGGATGAATATGAAAGGATTACTGCATTCATGGAAAAAGTAAAAGAGATTATTATGGGAATTAAATGTTGTGGTGGATGTTGGCATTTTGATGATGTTGTGATTGTCATTGATGGACACACACTTTCTTTATGTATGAGTATTGCTAAACTGGTAATTGTTCCAATCGTAATTATGTATTATAGTCTTTAGACTATTGATGTTTTGCAGAAAATGTTTACCGATCACATTTTGACTGAAGATCTCAAGCGGTATGGAGAACCCAAGTGGTATGAAGGCCCCAAGAGGTTCAAGGATCTCAAGCGGTTTGAAGGATCAAAGCGGTAGTTAACATTTTCTTGTCTTCATGTTGACAACCAGTAGTCGGTATATTGTATGAACCGGTATTACTCTATGATGAGTTACCAACCGGTATCAGTATAATGTGTGATGAGTTATCATCCATCAACTCTTTGGTGGTGCCGACACTTTGGCAGTGTGTTTTGTGTCATGTTACCAAATGTGTCTAGATACACTATACTTAGGAACTTGTAGTCAAAACCTATTGGACTGACATGAAATCAGATTCCTTTATAAGGACATCATGTCTAGGGTTTTAGATGATGAATGTGCGATCATTGAAGAGAAGATTAGGTATATAAGAAGAGATCAAGTGTGGATATATTGAAGACTGAAGTAATGCTAAATGCATTAATAATGAGCTATCAAGGATCTAATTAAGCAAATTGTGCTATTTTCTAGATCACTCACTTGTTGATTACTCACATCTTTGACAAGTCTGAAACCCTTAACTAGATAGGCTTAGCAAAGCCTTTGTAAATCCTCTAACAAGGTGGTTCACAACTGTGGATCTGAAATCCTTTAGCAAGGTAGTCTTTAATAGGATTATCTCCTAACAAAGATCTAGATTCCTAACAGGATCTATTCTAGTGAAGAACATTGTATGACCTTAACCGGTTTGGTTTCTATTATGCAAATAGTTACTTGTGAGTTTCTGCTCACCATGGTTTTTCCCATTTGGGTTTCCACGTCAAATATCTTGTGTTATGGTGTTTGTGCTCTTTTGGGTGAATGCTTTATTTTCTATTTGGTTTGCATTTATCTTAACCATTTTATTAGTAAATCTGTTGCACTGGTTATCTGTTAAACTGTTGAAGAGTTTGAATTCACTAATTTTTGGTATACTAATTCACCCCCCCTCTTAGTATTCATCAATTGGTATCAAAGCCAACCTTTCTATAAGTCTAACCACTTGGAAGGAGATATGGGGGAATACACTATGAGGGAACTTACTCAATGGGTCACTCAGACTGAGAAAGCCTATGATGAACTGAAAGTCAAGTATAAAGCCTCTTTGGCCAAGAGAAGAGAGCATGCTGAGAAACTAATGGAACTTACTGAAAATAGTTCTTCTGATGAAGCAGACATGGAAGCCCTAGTTGAAGAAGTTGAAAAACTGAATGAATCTAAAGCCAACCTGAGAAAGGAGTTGGAAGGACTGACTATAAGAATGAGTCAGGAGCTTGAGAATAAAAGGAAAGCTAAAGATCTTGTAAAAGATAGAGATCATGAGATCTCCAAGCTAAAGTAAGAAATCAATACTCTTACTACTCAACTCCATGAGAGTAAAGTGGAAAAAGAAGACATGCAAGGTGAACTAAACATGGCTATTTCTGAGAATGCAACCTTGATGGAGTCCAACATTGCTATTTCCAAGGAACTCACTGAGTCAAAGGAAATACTCACCAAATTCAATCAGAGTGCTGTTAAGATAGAGAAAAAGATAGAACCAGCTAAACCAGTAAAGAATACCAATGGACTTGGCTTCTTTGGGCATGAGGAAGGTGAGACCTCTAGTACAAAAGATAAAGCATCTAAGAAGCAACTGACATCAAAGGATAAAGGTAAGCTTTACTTGTCTTAAAGAAGGACATACTGTTAGCAATTTTGATGTTTGATGTTGTGATTGTCATTGATGGTCACACACTTGTGTTGAGATCACTTTTTGTTTGTATGAGTTAAAGCTCAACCGATATCATGTATTATAGTCTTTTAGACTATCGGTGTTTTGGAGAAAGTGTTTACCGGTCTTAAGTAGCATGAAGACCCTAACCAGTTCAAGGATCTCAAGCGGTACGAAGGAGAGAAGCGGCACAATAGATATTTCCTAGTCTTCATTTTGTCAGAACTGGCAACCGATATTTTGTTTGAACTAGAAATACTCTGTGCTAAGTTACCAACTGATATTTTGTGATGAGTTACCTCCCACTGATTGTTTCATGGTGCTGACACTCTGGTGGTGCTTTTGTGCCATGTTACCAAAAGTATCCAAATGCATTGAACCTAGGAAATTGTATTGTAATCCTATTGGACTGACATGAAATCAGATTCCTTTATAAGGACATCATGTCTAGGGTTTTAGCTATTATTGCTAGGGTTTAAGGTGGTTCATGAGTTTTTGTAAAGTGTGAAAGTGTTGAAGAGTGAAGTAATGTTGGAATGCATTAGGAATGAGCTATTAAGGATCTAATCAAGCATTCTATGCTATTTGCTAGATCACTCACTTGTTGATTACTCACATCTTCAACAAGTCTAAAGCCCTTAACCAGGTAGGCCTGGAAAGCCTTTTGAAAATCCTCTAACAAAGTGGTTCACATCAGTGGATCTTAAATCCTCTTACAAGGTAGTCTTTAATCAGACTTATCTCCTAATAAAGATTGAGATTCCTAATAGGATCTGTTCTGGTAAAGAACATTGTATGACCTTAACCAGTCTAACCTTAACCAGTCTGACCTTAACCAATCTGGGTATTATTTTGTAGATAGTTACTTGTGAGCTTCATCTCACCGTGGTATTTCCCATTTGGGTTTCCACGTCAAAATCTCTTGTGTTATGGTGATTGTGCTTCTATGGGTGAATGCATTATTTACTATTTGGTTTGCATATGTGTTAATTGGTTTGTCAGTGAGACTATTTCACCGGTTTACTACTAGATTATTTAAGTGTTTGAGTTTAGTACTTTTTGGTATACTAATTCACCCCCCCTCTTAGTATTCATCAATTGGTATCAGAGCCAACCTTTCTATAAGTCTAACCACTTGAAAGGAGATATACGAGAATACACTATGAGGGAATTTACTCACCAGCTCACTCAGTCTGAGAAAGCCTATGATGAACTTATGGTCAAATATAAGGCCTCTCAGGCAAAAAAAAGAGAGCATGCTGAAAAGCTGATGGAGCTAACTAAAAATAGTTCCTCTAATGAAGCAGACATGGAAGCTCTAATTCAAGAAGTGGAAAAACTAAATGAGTCTAATGCCAATCTAAGAAAAGAGTTGGAAGAACTAACCATCAGAATGTGTTAGGAGCTGGAGAATAGGAGAAAAGTTGAAGATCTAGTGAAAGACAAGGATCATGAGATCTCCAAATTGAAACAAGAAATTAGTGCCCTAACCACTCAACTCCATGAGAGAAAAGTGGAAAAGGAAGACATGCAAGGAGAACTGAACATTGCTATCTCTGAGAAAGATAACCTGCTAGAAACCAATGCTGTTATTTCCAAGGAACTCTCTGAGTCAAAGGAAATACTTGCTAAGTTCAATATGAGTTCTGTTAGACTAGAACAATAACTTGAATCTGTTAAACTGGTAAAGAATAAGACTGGACTTGGTTTTTCTAGTTATGAGGAAGGTGGAACCTCTGGTACAAAAGATGGAGCATCAAAGAAGCAATCGGCACTAAAGGATAAAGGTAAGAAAAAGTTCAAACCTATTTGCTTTAACTATCTTAAGGAAGGACACACTGCCAATGTATGTAGAAGTGAGGCCTACAACAATTTTCCTTATTTTCTAAATGATAAGCCTAGACCCAATAGATTCAATGGTAATTGTTATGCATGCAACAAGTTTGGGCATAGAGCATTTAAATGTAGGTCTATCATGCACAACACCAGAAGGTATCCTCAAAGGAGTCAAGGAGTTTTTCCTGAACCCTCTGGGAACTAGAATCAAAACTGGTATAATACCTACAACAATCAGTCAGGTTGCAGTGGCTATCAAGAAGCAACTGGATGGAGAGAAAACTATTGGATTTGTCATGGTCATGGTCACACTACTACAACATACAGAAGGAAAAATGGAAACATGAATAATGGACCTTGGAGAGCACTTGGAATGGTTTGCTATCATTGCAACAAACTAGGTCACACAACAAGATTCTGTAGGATGAGAAAGAACATATCGGATGATATACCAGTCACTCCAGAAGGAAAGATTGATGTTGAAACTATTCAATTGGACATAAAGACAGTATGGAAGAAGAAATCTAATGAAGTGTTACAAGAAGAACCAGTTTTTGCACCTAGTGTAGAAGTTGCTGAACTGGGAAACTAAGCTTCAAAAGCTTAGGGGGAGCAAATTGTGAAATATCTCAAACCCCCGGTCCACATTGGTAAAAGACCTTAACTGGCATGTGATACTTGTCATTTGGCAGAAGACCAAAAATGGTGAAAGGAAAATTAGGGTTTACACCCTAAAGGTAGAGCATTTATTACAGTAGGTGAGGAATATGTTTAAAAGGAACTTTGAAGTCATTTCTCACTATCATTCTTCGGGCAAAGTAGTTTTTAAGTGCAGAGCAAAGGAAAGCAATTCACATTGCAATTGAAAGAATTTATCAAAATCCTAAAGGAGAATCTGAAGGAAACATCTACTGGAGGAGTATAGAACACAAAGTGGTATCTTTGCAAACTAAAGGAGTGTGAAGCAAAGTGGAACTGGCAAGCCCTAATAATTGATTTCCAAAAGGTATTTTTCGAGTTGTCTCTATTTTATCATGGCTTTCGCATCTCATGCTAGTTCTAGTGCAACTGTTGATTCTATGGACTTCATTAAGCGAAAGTCAAAATACAATGCCCTATCTCAAGTACCAGCTGGTGTTATAGTAGAAGAAGGGATTTTAGATTTCATTGACTGCAAGATTGATGACCTAGGATCCCTTTCAATCCATACCCAGCTAGGTCTATTCTATGGGAAGGATAAAAAGATTAAACCAGAGTACAGCATCTTGGAGAAGAAGAAGCTTCACAATGTGGTTTACTTCTTAGAGGATTTCTTAGATGACCACATTTAAATCATTCTGAGCAGAGTTCATGGTGACAAGATGTATCTTGAGAGAACATATGATATCACAACGCAAGCAATTCATGCCATCATCGAGTTCTACAATATAGGGGAAGTGTTAGCCCTAAAGAAGGTACGCAAGACTGAAATGTCCAAGCTCACTAGTTCAGTGAGCGACTCACATGGTATGACAGTCAACTTAATCAAGGATGATTTGGTCAAGTATGCCTGCATGGTGATAGGCTACCGAACATTCTCTGCTAGTAGAATCAATTCTGTCTTTGCTGTAGTGGTAAATGCTGCCTATAGGATGATAAAAGAAGATGCATCATTTGACTTATGCATTTATATGCATAGGCAACTCCTGATAAACTTAACCTCTATAAAGTAGGACAATGCCTTGAGGTTCAAGTTTGGACAACTACTGGTTGGGTTATTCTTTTACTTCCAAGGCTACTTTCCAGGAGTAGGTGATGTCCAGTGGTCTGCTGACCAACTAATAACCAAGCAAATCAAGGAAAGTCTATAAGCAGTTGGAACTGGTTACCCTGAAGTTTTGAACAAGTACTTTGATGAGTTCATATGCAAAATGAGTCAAAGGGTGAGAATATAAGGTGATATTGTCAAGAAATATGAAGATGATATATGTTTCACCATTAAAGTGGATGAATGCCTAATGGAGGGTGTTGAGCCTATGGGCTATGAGGTAATGAATGAAATGCTAGAAGGGTATGCCTCTACCCTTATTGCCTCACCTCTTGATCCAAAGGCAAAGAGAATTGGCACCTACCTAGAAAGGTAACACCGGTTGAGGAACCCTTAGCAAAGAAAGGAAAAGAACCTTCAGTGAAGAAGGCAAAGGAAGCGCCATCTGCATTAGCGCTGATTACTGCAACCAGTCCCAAAGTGACCAGGCGATCACTAGTTAAGAAGAAACCAGAAGTGGCACCTACAAAGGTCTTCATGTGGAAGCGGAAGACAAAAAGTAATACACCTAACTCAGAAGAAATGGTGTCAGAAGGACCACCTAAGAAGAAGACTAGGCAAACAAAGAAAAAGACAAAGAATCAACCAGCATCATCTGCACCAGTAAATATTGACATTTCTTCCTACAAACCTTTAACACATTGTCGAAGAACCATAAAGAATATTAGAAGAAAATTGTTGAATGATTTAATTGATTGTTTTGATGACTTTAATGATGATAAAAAGGAAGCAGTTGAATAGGAAATTCTTAAATATTTATGTGCTAATGACCGGTCTCCTTCAAAAATTAGATATGAGACACCAGATTCTTTGTATAAGTCTTTGGACAATAAATGGTGCATTGCCATAGAGAAGGAATAGGAAATAAGGGAGAAAGTATTTGCCCAATACTTTGCTGACCTGTCCAATTCTGAGCTCTTTGAGGTCATCAACCAGAACAAAGGACTCTTCTTCACTAGAAGGAGAAGACTCAAGTTATTAGAAGGAAGAATTGATGATGTTGAAAAAGACACTCATCTACTTATGACAATAGTTGTACACACTTACAAAGAGCTTCAAACTAATAAGGAGGTTGAGCAAGAATTGGCAATAACTAAACTAGATGAGGTGTATAACAGTGAAGGAGAACATGTAACTAAGCAAATGGAACCCATCGATGTTGACACATTAGATGGTGAAAATGTTACTCCAGATGCACCAGTAGAAGCTGAAGGATAGGAGAAACAAGAGGAAGACAAGAGAAAATAGGTAGAGGAGGAGAAGAGAAAGGAAGTGGAAAAGAAGAGATAGGAAGATGAAGAAGAAAAGAGAAAATAAGAGGAAGAAAAGAAAAATAAAGAGGAGGAGAAGACAAAGAAAGAGGATGAAGATGAAGAGGAGAAGAAGAAGAAGGATGAAGAGGAGAAGAAGAAGAAGGATGAAGAGGAGAAGAAAAAGAAGGATGATGAGGAGAAGAAAAGGAAAGAGGAGGAAAAGAGAAAAGAGGAAGAAGAGAAAAAGAAACAAGAAGATGAGAAGAAGAAGAAAGAAGAGGAGGATAAGGAAGAGAAGAAGAGAAAGGAAGCAGAGAAGAAGAAAGCTAAGGAGGAAACGGCAGAGCAGAAGAGGAAGGAAGTAGAGAAGAAGAAAGAAGAGGAGGAAAAGGAAGAGGAGAAGTGAAAATAAGTGGAGAAGAAAAAGAAGGAAGAAGAAAAAGAACAAGCGGCAAAAACACTCAGATGGAGACTCCAAAGGCAACTGGTAGTCAAGCTAAACCGGTTGACCTCACTAGTCCTATTGACTTCCATTCTGCAAATGAAATGGAGCTGCTACATAGCATCAAGGTTGCTCAAGAATGCCTTGAACTGATAAGGAGGAAGAAGGATCAAGATGTGATCCAAGCTGCGGTGGACACTCTTACTGGCTTGATACTTGGCACAAACCTCCCCAACATTGATTCATCACTGGCACAATTAAAGCTCCTATGCATAGTAGTGGATTATCAGGTGCAGAGCCTAGAAGAGGTAGCAGAGGCAAATGCCAAGAAAGAGTATCAAAAGGCTCTGAACATTGCCCTGGTAAAGAAGCTAAATGAGCTCTGATCTGATCTATAAATAGCTCAAAAAGGTATAAGGGGTGCTCTAGATAAGGGCAATCTACTTCTTAGTAAGATTTTCCAACCCCATCTATTTTTTGATGATGTGCTCACCCAGAAGTACAAACTGCAATAAGAAATGTAGTCATTTATCAACACCTTCAAGATGTCATATGATTCCTTCTCCACATATGGACAAACTGTTCACAAGCTTCAACTCCAGTCTTCAAGAATTGAGGTAGAAATAAGCAACTAGACAAGGAACTTGTAGGAACTTCAACTGGTCCTACTACCTAGACTACAAATTCTCCAAAAATGTTATCTCAATCTGGATGCCTTAACGATGACTCAAGAAATGAGCACAATAGACATCATGGAAGAATAGGTCTCCCAAATGCAGACAGAGAAAGAAGTGGCTACCTCCCTACTCGAGTCCTGGTCCTTATCTATGAAACAATTTTTGTAGGACTTTAAATAAGTTTTTGAAAAGTTTTACTCTTTATTGTCATAAACTCTTATTACTTTAATACCAAATGAAAACAAGGATTGTTCAGCTATACTTTGTCATTGTTGGCAAAGGGGGAGAAGTATTCAAGTATTTAAAATTTTGATGTATGCTATGTATATCTCTATAAGCAAATAGTTATACATTGTTTTGTTTGCAAAAAGGGATAGTGTATATGCTTAGGGGGAGTAATTTTGCTTATGGAATATTGTTTGTCGTAAAACACTTAGATGTCAAAAATTTTCCTAAGTGTTGCCACCAATGCCAAAGGGGGAGATTGTTGGCAATTTTGATGTTTGATGTTGTGATTGTCATTGATGGTCACACACTTGCCTTGAGATCACTTTTGTTTGTATGAGTTAAAGCTCAACTGGTATCATGTATTATAGTCTTTTAGACTATCGGTGTTTTGTAGAAAGTGTTTACTGGTCTTAAGCGGCATGAAGACCCCAAGTAGTTCGAGGATCTCAAGTGGTACGAAGGAGAGAAGTGGCACAACACATATTTCCCAGTCTTCATTTTGTCAGAACTGGAAACTGGTATTTTGGTTAAACTAGTATTTTTGTTTGAACCGGTAATACTCTATGTTGAGTTACCAACCGCCATTTTGTGATGAGTTACCATCGATCGATTGTTTGGCGGTGGTGACACTCTGGTGGTGCTTTTGTGCCATGTTACCAAAAGTGTCTAGATGCATTGAACCTAGGAAATTGTATTATAATCCTATTGGACGGACATGAAATCAGATTCCTTTATAAGGACATCATGTCTAGGGTTTTAGCTATTGTTGCTAGGGTTTAAGGTGGTTCATGAGTATTTGTAAAGTGTGAAAGTGTTGAAGACTGAAGTAATGCTAGAATGCATTAGGAATGAGCTATCAAGGATCTAATCAAGCAATCTATGTTATTTGCTAGATCACTCACTTGTTGATTACTCACATCTTCGACAAGTTTGAATCCCTTATCGAGTAGGCTCGGAAATCCTTTTGTAAATCCTCTAACAAGGTGGTTCACATTAGTGGATCTTAAATCCTCTTACAAGGTAGTCTTTAATCGGACTTATCTCCTAATAGAGATTGAGATTCTTAACAGGATCTATTCTGGTAAATAACATTGTATGACCTTAACCAGTCTGACCTTAACTAGTCTGGGTACTATTCTATAGATAGTTACTTGTGAGCTTCATCTCACCGTGGTTTTTCCCATTTGGGTGTCCATGTCAAAATCTCTTGTGTTATGGTGATTGTGCTTTAGTGGGTGAATGCATTATTTGCTATTTGGTTTGCATATGTGTTAACTGGTTTGTCAGTGAGACTATTTCACCGGTTTACTGCTAGATTGTTTAAGTGTTTGAGTTCAATATTTTTTGGTATACTAATTCACCCCCACTCTTAGTATTCATCACATACTGCTAATGTGTGTAGAAGCAAGGCCTGCAACAATTTTCCTTATTTTCTAAACAATGTGCCTAGATCCAATAGATTCAATGGTAATTGTTATGCATGCAACAAGTTTGGGAATAGAGCATTTAAATGCAGGTCTGCTATGAACAACACTAGGAGATACCCTTCAAGGACTCAAGGAGTTATCCTGGAACCCTCTATGAATTGGAATCCCAATTGGTATAATACCTATGACCAACGGTCAGGTGGCTATGAAGCATAAACTAGTTGGTGAGCAACCTATTTGATCTGTCATGGAAGCAGTCACACTACTACAACATGCAGAAGGAAGAATGGAAACATGAATAATGGACCATGGAGAGCACCTGGAATGATATGCTATCATTGCAACAAATAGGGTCACACTACCAGAACCTATAGAATGAGAAAGAACATACCAGATGATATACCGATCACTCCTGAAGGAAAAATTGATGTTGAAATTGTTCAAGTGGGAATGAATAAAACTTGGAAAAAGAAACTAGAAGAGGTGCAATAGGATGAACCAATTTTTGCACCTAGTGTGGAAGTCTTTGAACCGACAAACTGAGCTTAGAAAATCTTAGGGGGAACATATCGATAAAATATTTGAACCCTCAGCTTATATCGGTAAGACCTTAATTGGTATACGTTACCTATCAATCGACAGAAGACTTGAAGTGATAAAAGGAAAAATTAGGGTTTGAACCCTAACGAAAATGCATTTATTACGGTAGGTGAAAGACTGTTTAAAAGGGATTTTTGTCATCATTTTCACTAAACTATTTTTGAGGGAAGAATTATTCAAGAGTAGAGCGACAAGAGAGATTTGTCGAGTGATTCAAAGTAAATTTGAAAACCTTATAGAGGAATCCAATAGACTTTCAATCTATCAGTGAAGAACACTAAGCAGTGTTCCAAGCAACCAAAGTGATGTGTTGTGCGCAACATTGACAAAACCCTAAATTTCAGATTGCAAAGGTATTTCTCGAACTTATTTCTTTATCATGGCTTCTGCATCGCACTACAACTCTAGTGCACCTCTAGATTCCACTGATTTTATTCAAAGGAAGATAAAATACAATGCGCTATCCTAGATACCCACTGGAGTTATAGTTGAGGAAGATATTTCAGGTTATATTGATTGAAAATTGGAAGACCTAGGATCCCTAATAATCCATTCCCATCTAGGTCTATTCTATGGGGATGACAAGAAAATCAAACAGAAATATAGCATCCTAGAGAGGAAGACATTACACAATGCAGTTTATTTTTTGGAAGCTTTCACTGAAGATCATATCCTTATCATCTTAAGAAGAGTGCATGGTGATAAAATGTATCTCGAGAGGATGCATGACATTACACCAGAAGCAATTCACGCTGTCACCAATTTCTATAACATTGGAGAGGTGCCAGCTCTAAGGAAGGTTATTAAAGTTGAAATGACAAAACTCACTGGTTCTTTGAGTGACCAATGGGGGATGACCATCAACACCATCAAAGATGATTTGGTTAAGTATGCTTGCATGGTGATTGGCTACCAGATATTTTATGCAAGCAAAATAAACCTATCACTACTGCTGTAGTGAGTGCCACCTATAGAATGATTAAGGAAGACACCTCATTTGATTTGTGTACCTATTTGCAGAAGCAACTTCTGTTGAACCTAAATTCCATCAAACAGGATAGTTCTCTAAGGTTCAGGTTTGGACAACTTTTGGTCAGCCTATTTTTCTACTTTCAAGGATATTTTGTTGGAGTAGGTGATGTTCAATGGTTTGCTGACCAACTAGTCTCCAAGCAAATTAGGGAAAGTCTTCAAGCAGTAGGAACTGGATATCCTAAGGTTCTCAATAAATATTTTGATGAATTCAAGCAGAAAATGAGATAAAGGATGAGGATATTTAGAGATATTGTGAAGAAATATGAATATGACATCTACTTCACCATAAATTTAAATGAATGTATAATGGAAGTGGTGGAACTAAGAAAGGAAGCAATGGAATAGATGGGGTATGAAGTGATGAATGATATGTTGATCAGGTATGCCTCTACCTTGCTTGCCTCACCACTAGATGCTAAGAAAAAGAGAACCAACACCTACTTAGAGAGGGTAACATTAGTTGAAGATCCTATTTAGAAAAAGGACAAGGCAATGCCATTGGTATCGGCACCAGTTAGCTCAGCCAGTCCAAAAATGACCAAGCGGTCACCTGCCAAGAAGAAACCTATGGTTGCTCCCACTAAAGTCTTCAAGAGGAAGTGGAAAACAAAATCTAGCCCATCGGAGTCAGAGGATACTGAACTGGAAGTGCAACCTAAGAAGACCATGCAATCAAGAAAGAAGGCAAAAACTATGGGTAATACACCTGCAATGTCAACACCGATAAATATAGACATCTCATCTTACAAACCATTGACACATTGTCAGAGGACTATTAAGAATGTTAGGAGAAAAGTGCTTGGTGATTTAATGGATCACTTTGATGATTTTAATGATAATTAAAAAGAGGAAGTTAAACAGGAAGTCATCAAATATCTATGTGTTAATGACCAGTCACCATCACAAATTAGATCGGTGACACCTGATTCTTTATACAATTCTTTAGATAACAAATGGTGCATTGCCATTGAGAAAGAACAGGAAATAAGGGAGAAAGTCTTTGCACAATACTTTCCTGATGTGTCAAATTATGAGCTTTATGAAATTATGGACAAGAACAAAGGGTTCTTCTTCATAAGAAGGAGATGACTTAGGATACTTGAAGGTAGAACATCAGAAGTAGAAAAAGACACACATCTACATATGAAAACTATTGTCCATACGTACCAAGTGTCTAAAGCCAATAAGAAGGCTGATCTAGAACTGGGCCAATCCTTAGCCAAACTGGTTGAGGTATTTAATAGTGAAGGGGAAAGAGTGATAGAGAAAAATGATCCCATTGATGTGGATGTTGAGGATGTTGAGGATGTCACTCCAGACATAGAGAGGGAGAAAAAGGAAAAGGAACAAGCTGAGAAAGAGAAGCGGGACAAAGAATAAATGAAGAAAGACCAAGCAAAAAAAGAAAAGGAAGAAGAAAATAAGAGGAAAGAGGAAGAGAAAAAGAAGAGAAGAAGAGAAGAAGAGAAAAGAGGAGGAAAAGAAGAAACTAGAAGATAAGAAGAGAAAAGAAGAGGGGAAGAGGAAATAAGAAGAGGAGAAGAGGAAACAAGAAGAGAAGAGGAAACAAGAAGAAGAGAAGAGGAAACAAGAGGAAGAAAAGAGGAAACAAGAAGAGGAGAAGAGGAAAGAAATGGAGAAGCAGGAAGTGGAGCAAAGGAAGAAAGAAGTGGATAAGAAGGAAGCAGAAAAGAGCACACAGGTGGAGACTCCCAAGGCAACTAGTGGTCAAGCCAAACCGGTTGACATTGCTAGTCCTATTGATCTCCAATCTGTAGATGAATCGGAGCTGCTTCAAAGCATAAAGCTTGCTTAGGAAAGATTGGAAGCACTAAGGAGGAAGAAGGAACAATATGTAATTAAAACTATGGTTGACACCCTTAAACTAAGGAATCAAAGCATAAAGTTTGATTCCTGGTACTAACCTCCCAAGTATTGATTCCTCTCTATCTCAACTTGAACTTTTGTGTACCGTTGTAGAGGACCAGGTACAATGCTTGGAAGAAGTTGCTGAAGAAAATGCAAAGAAGAAGCATGAAAAGGCACTCAACACTACCTTAGTCAAGAAATTGAATGAGCTTTGGTCTCAACTTTGAAACAACAGAAGGATATAAGTGTTGCTATGGATGAGGGCAAACTACTGTTGAGCAAAATCAGCCAACCCCATCTATTTTGCGATGATGTGCTCACACAAAAAGATAAAACTCCAATCAGATTTGTAGGCATACATAAGAAACTTCAAGACACCATATGACTCCTTCACTACATATGGGCAAATAGTTCATCATTATCAGCTTCAGTCTACCAGGATAGAATTGGAAATCAACAACCGGTCAAGAGATTTGCATGAGCTTCAACTAGTCTTACTATCCATACTGCAAATTCTTTATAAGTGCTTTCTTAATCTAGAAGCCTTAATGGTAACTCAAGAGATGAGTACCATTGATGCCATGGAAGAATAGGTCTCTCAGATGTAGACTGAAAGTGAGGTTGCTACCTCATTACTTGAGTCATGGTCATTAGCCATGAAAACTTTTATGTAGGATTTTAAATCTATTTTTGATAAGTTTCATTCCTTATTGTCATAAAAATTTAGTCACTTTTTATATATAAGGAAAGAGGGGTTATTCTACATTACTTTGTCATTGTTGGCAAAGGGGGAGTAGTATTTAAAATTTTGGTGAATGTTGTGTATACTTCCATGTTACCACAAGGGGGAGTAGTATACATTGTAATTTCTGTGAAAAGGGATAGTGTATATGCTTAGGGGGAGTAATTTTGATTATGGCATATTTTTGTTGTAAAAACACTTAGATGTCAAAATTTTCCTAAGTGTTGCCATCAATGCCAAAGGGGGAGATTGTTGGCATTTTGATGATGTTGTGATTTTCATTGATGGACACACACTTTCTTTATGTATGAGTTATGCTCAACCGGTAATTGTTCCAATCAGTATTATGTATTATAGTCTTTAGACTATCGGTGTTTTGCAGAAAATGTTTACCGGTCACATTTTGACTGAAGATCTGAAGCGGTATGGAGAACCTAAGTGGTATGAAGACCCTAACCGGGTCAAGGATCTAAAGTGGTTTGAAGGACCAAAGTGGTAGTTAAAATTTTCTAGTCTTTATGTTGACAACCGGTAATCGGTATATTGTATGAACTGATATTACTCTGTGATGAGTTACCAATCGGTATCACTGTAATGTGTGATGAGTTATTATCCACAGACTCTTTGGCAGTGCTGACACTTTGGTGGTGTGTTTTGTGCCATGTTACCAAATGTTTCTAGATGTACCGTACCTAGGAACTTGTAGTCAAAACCTATTGGACTGACATGAAATCAAATTCCTTTATAAGGACATCATGTCTAGGGTTTTAGATGATGAATGTGCAATCATTGAAGAGAAGATTAGGTCTATAAGAAGAGATAGAGTGTGGATATATTGAAGACTAGAGTAATGCTGAAATGCATTAACAATGAGCTATCAAGGATATAATTAAGCAGAATGTGCTATTTGCTAGATCACTCACTTGTTGATTACTCACATCTTCGACAAGTATGAAACCCTTAACCAGATAGGCTCAACAAAGCCTTTGTAAATCCTCTAACAAGGTGGTTCACAACTGTGGATCTGACATCCTTTAGCAAGGTAGTCTTTAACAAGACTTATCTCCTAACAAAGATCTAGATTCCTAACAAGATCTGTTATCGTGAAGAACATTGTATGACCTTAATCGATCTGACCTTAACCGGTCTAGTTTCTATTCTGCAGATAGTTACTTGTGAGTTTCTTCTCACCATGGTTTTTCCCATTTGGATTTCCACATCAAATATCTTGTGTTATGGTGTTTGTGCTATTTTGGGTGAATGCTTTGTTTGCTATTTGGTTTGCATTTATCTTAACTGGTTTATTAGTAAATCTACTGCACCGATTATCTATTAAACTGTTGAAGAGTTTGAGTTGAGTAATTTTTGGTATACTAATTCCTCCCCCTCTTAGTATTCATCAGTGGAACTTTGAGCAAAGATGAAATTGTTTCTAAAGTCTTGAGATCCCTACCATTGGCTTACAAAATGAAGGCTACTACTATCAATGAGTTGAGAACAATGGCTAATACATCTTTCAACAGAGATACCTTGTTTGGGAAACTATCTTCTTTTAAACTTGAGAAATTTGCACCTTCTGGAGCTCTGAAGACTGAACCTTCTTTTCATGCATCTACATCTGCAACCAGTAAGAAAGATTGGAAAGCTTTATATAAAAAAGAATTAGAAGATATGAAGAGAGAACATGATGAGTTTGAGAAACTTGAAGCACTATTTGCTAGAAGAGTACCGAAAGGACTAGTAGGAAGTAAGTATGAAGGAAAAGCACCTTTTAAATGTTTTGCATGTAATAAGATTGTTCATTTTGTATCTATATGTCTTGAAAGGAATTTAATATTTGAAGAAAGAGTTAAAAGATGATTTAAGCCTAACCTTGGATATCGAAAAAGGTATAGATACAAGAAAAACATAGACAAATCATGCTACATAGTAGATAAGAAAGGAATTACTGATTCAAATGATGAAATGGTAGAAGACTCTACTAGTGGATCAGGCAATGGAAAAGAATTGGTATTCTTGCCTATCAGGGAAGATGATCTAGCACTAGAAGAGAATGTACCTGAAGAGAAGGCACTTGCTGCTAAAATTGAGGACAAGGATGAATGCATAATTGACTGTGGTTGTTCACATCATATGACTAGAGATAAAGGAAATTTTTTGTCTTTGGAATAATTTTATGGTGGACTAGTTAGATTATTAGATGACAAAGGATGTATGATCAAAGGAAAAGGAACTATATCATTGGATGGTAATACTGCAGGAGCACCTAGTTTTAACTAGTTTTGTTGATGCATTTCCAAATTTTGGAGTGATTGATCATGTTTGGTATCAATGAGTGAATAATGGACTAATGTTGGGTCCACAAGTATTTTTTAAGGTCATGTGAAGTGTGTTTGTCATCTAGGTGTGCTTGTTTTCCTAGTTTTGGCCAATGTGCCCTTGTAAGCCAAAAATGGCATTATTTTGCATTATGGTCTAAAATCCTTTGTAAAGCCTCATTACACATTTGGTCATATCTTTTTTTGATTTTAGGGAATAATTCTAGGAGGTTTGGAATGAATATAAATTCTTAAGTTGCAAAAATGCAAAATGGAGCAAAAGTTGTCATTGTTGCTTGACAACTTTTTGCAAGTTTTTGAGCAACTTTGCAAATTTGTTGAAATCGGTGGTTAGGAAACCGATCAAAGGTTGGTTATGATCAAGGAGGCATATAAAATTATTTGAGAATGATTGTACATGAGTTGGAGGATTGAAGAGCAGTTTGAATTAAATTTGAAATCAATTTCCAAATTTTTGCATAAGTTTCTTGTCATTTTTTTTAGCAGCAGTCTGTACCAGATGGTTTAAATGTGGTATTGTCATTTCATGGTGAATTAGTGCATGCTATTGTTTTTCTCAGGAAGTGGTTGTATACATTCTTATTGTAGGTTTAAAGTGAGTTTTCAAATTATCTTCTTCTGCATTTCTCTCGGCCTGAGTAAGGGTTTAAGACCCTAGACATGGTTCCTACTTGAGTTCCCATTGAGTTTGTTCAATGGCCCTTGGGATTAAAGTTAAGGAACCTATAAATAATGTAAATAAGGTTTTCAAAGCCCTAGAGGTTACTAGGAAACCATTTTCCACCATACCCTAGGTGAGCCCTTTCATTGCCCTACTAGGGATATGACTATCATTTTTGCCTTTACTTGTAGGGATGAACAAATGTGAAGTTGCTAGGTGTTTGGCATGGAAGTATGAAGCATAGTAGAGTCTTAGTGAAGAGATGGAGGTGTGATAGGGTGTAGAAACTGGTAAAACCTATTGGAGAAGACTGTTAATTCAAAAACCCTCAAAAGTGCCATTTTTGGGATCCGTACCAGTATGGATAGACTAGACAGCCTACCCTAGTAAACCAAATGTTTGATTCCAAAAGGGTACTCAGATAACCAAGGATTTTGGGGGCTCCTTTTGAGGTTTTCTGAGTAATTGCACAAAAATTGGTTAGGTAGGGCTAATTGGGGCTCTAGGGCTACTAGGCCTAAAAAGTAGGAATGAGAGCAAGCGATAATAAAAAGAAGAAGAACCAAATAGAGAACCACATGATTAGTATTGAAAAACCTTCTCAACACCCCCTGAAACCCTTGCAAGTATGAGTTGGTGAATCAAAAATTTGGAGGTTGGATTTACTCAAGTGAATCCCAACTATGTGTATGAGTAACAGGAGCAAACAAGTTGATAGGGAGCACTCCAGAGAAGTCTTATTAATTGTTTTGATATTGGACAAGAGTAGGGTGAGAATAAGGATGGAAGCCCACTTAAAACATATTTAATATATCTGTTAAACAAGATGCAACTCTTTTGAGAGACACTCCCCATCAAAGTGGTATCAGAGCAAGTTAAGATTTGAGAAGAAACCAGTTGATGTTAGAGACTGAGTCGATAGGTGAAAATAGCCTCAATATGGTGACCAATGCAGAGTTAGCCAAAAAGGTAGAAGATCAAGAGGAAGATAATAGACTCCTTAGGAAAATATTTCAATAGTTAGAGAACAAAATAGGTGAAGTGGAAGACAAGACTGAGAAGGTAATAATCAAAATTAATGAAGGGAAGGGTAAGGAAGTAGTAGAAGAGGATGACACACCTGAACGAGATGATATTCTACCTAAAGAACCTTTCCTTAGAGCCATCAAAGCCTTAGGAGGGAATTTTTTAGGAGTACCAATTTTTTGTGGAAAAATGGAACTATAAGTGGTCATGGAGTGGATTGAATGGTTGGAGAATCAATTTGAATGTGATGTAATTAGTGAAGGACAAAAGGTGAAGGTAGCCAAATCTAGATTGAGAGGAGCAACCTTGACTTGGTGGAAGTTCATCCAAGAGGGGAGACAAAAGGAGGGTAAGAACCCAATTGCCACTTGGAAAGGAATGTTAGCCAAGGTGAGAGAAGCCTATATCCCTGAACACTATGAAATTCAATTACACAAGAGGAGACAAAACTTGAGGCAAAGAGAACAAGATGTGAGCACCTACACTAAATAATTTCAAAAGTTGTGTCTCAGATCTAAGGTGGTGGAAGATGAAAGCATCAAAGTAGCCAGGTACTTGAATGGGTTGCGGTGGAATATCCAAGAAGAGATAAGTTTCTTGTGTACTAGTGCTATTCATAAGTGGTATCAATTAGCACTCAATGTGGAAGAGAAGAGAAAAAAGAAGCAAGAGCAAATTAATAGAGGTAGAGGTAGTGGAAGAGATGGTAGAGGTCATAGAGGTAGCTATGGTGGAAGAAGTGTAGACCAAATATCCCAAGGGGAATCCTAGTTGGCAGAATAGAGTGGGGATTCCAATAGCAAGAGTAGCTATGGAGGAAGGGGATCTAGAAACTGTAGTAGAAGAAGGTCTAGTGGATTAAGAAGAAGGTCCCATTTCACCATAATGAAGTGCTACGATTGCCATCAACTTGGACACCTGGCCTATAGATGTCCTTAGAAGTCTTCTTCATACCAAGGAGGTGAGAGGAGAGTAAATTATATTTAGGAAGATGTAACAAATGTGAAGGCATCAGAAGTGATTTAGATACTAAGGTTGGAGAGAATCTCATGATGAGAAGAGTTTTGATCAAAGAACCGGTCAATGAGGAACGTAGTCAAAGAAGATCCTTGTTTAGGATAAAGTGCAAGATCATGGGTAAAGTTTGTAGAGTGGTGGTGGATTCAGGTTTCACTGATAGCATAGTTTTAGAAGAAGCAGTAAGTAAACTCAACCTACAAAGAATCCCACATAGTGATTCTTATAGGGATACTTGGCTCAACATGGGGCAGCATGTTCTAGTGAATGAAAAAACTTGGGTGGATTTCACTATAGGAGACTAGAAGGACAAAATTTTGTGTGACATCTTACCAATAGATGCATGCCACCTACTCCTAGGTAGGCCTTGGCAATTTGATAGCAAAGAAATAAACCATGGAGAAAATAATTTCTATACTTTTCATAAATAAGGGATTACCTATAAAATTTAGTCCATAGGAGATCAAGAAGAGGGTAGATCTAAAGGTTCCAATGTGTTGCTAGTTGGTGAGAAGTATTTCATTAACACTCTCAAGGAAGGAGAAGGAGTGGGGTTTGCACTTATAATGAAACCAAAGGAAGAGAGAAAGGATAAGAAAGTATGCATTCACAATGAAGTAAAGAAGATACTAAATTAGTTCAAGAGCATCATCAGTGATGGAACACCTACAACCTTGCCTCCTCAACATGCCATAAGTCACCAAATTGACTTCATACCCAGAGCCTCATTGTCTAATAAGGCATCTTACAAAATGATAGCAAAACAAAATAAAGACGTAGCTAAAAAAATCCAAGAACTCTTGGATAATGGTCTAATAAGGAAGAGCATCAACCCATGTGTAGTTCCCACCATTTTGGCACCAAAGAAGGGAGGTACTTGGAGACTTTGCACTAATTCTAGAGCCATCAACTGGACTACAATCAGGTATAGGTTTCCCATTCCAAGAATTGAAGATTTGATGGATTGTTTAGGAGGTGCTAAGTACTTCACCAAGATAGACATCAAGAGTGGTTACCACCAAATCTAAATCAAGGAGGGAGATGAATGGAACACAACATTTAGGATCACAGAAGGACTTTATGAATGACTTGTTATGCCATTTGGACTCACAAATTCCCCTAGCACATTCATGAGACTCATGAATGAAGTACTCAAGGATTACATTGGTAATTTTTTTTGTTGTTTATTTATATGAAATCTTGATTTTTAGCAAGTTTAAAGATGAACATCTTAAGCATATAGAGATTGTATTAAAGAAATTATTTGATGAGAAACTAACTATCAATTTAGAGAAATGTGAGTTTATGAAATAGGAGTTGGTATATCTTTGGATTGTAATCTCAAGTGGTGATTGAAGATGGATACCTCCAAGGTGGAAGCCATAATATATTTGCCTATACCTAAAACAACAAGTGAAGTGAGGAGTTTCCATGGCTTGGCACAATTTTATAGGAAGTTCATTAGAGGGTTCAATGAGATATGTGCACCTATGCTTCATACAATCAAAGGAGGTGTAAAGACTAAGTTTCAGTGGACCAAATAAGCACAAAGAGGATTTGATGTCTTGAAGACAAAGTTGGCTACTCAACCTGTTATTGTACTTCCAAGATTTGACAAGCTCTTCACTATAGAATGTGATGCAAGCAACATAGCAGTTGGAGTAGTTCTAAGCCAAGACAACAGACTGGTTGCCTTTTTTAGTGAGAAGCTCAATGATGCCAAGAAAAGGTATTCTTCCTATGATTTAGAGTTATATGCACTTGTTCAATCACTTAGGAAATGAAGGCATTATTTTCTATCTAAAGAATTTGTGGTTTATACTGATAACCAAGCTCTTAGTTTTCTTAACTCACAAGAGAAGTTGAATCATAGGCATATCAAATGGGTAGAATATTTGGAATCCTAAACTTTCACCATTAAACACAAGAAAGGTCAATGCAATAAAGTTGTTGATGCATTAAGTAGAAGGTTTCTAATAGTTCAAGAACTGTAGCTCAAGAGCATTGGAGTGGATAGTTTCAAAAGGTTATACTAAGATGATGAAGATTTTGCTACCATCTATAAGGTTTGTCAAGAGTCTAGAGATAATTTTCATGGGGAATATGCAGATTTTACCTCCCAAGATGTCCTTTTGTTTAAAGGAGGACAACTTTGTGTACCTAGAGGATCCGTGAGAGAAAATTTGATGCAAGAAAAGCACAATGGTTGTTTAAGTGGACATTTTGGGTTGAACAAGACTTTGGAACTTGTCCAAAGATTCTACTATTGGCCAAAGATGCAAAGGGATATCAAAAAGTATGTGGAATAGTGTGCGGTTTGTTAAAAAGAAAAGGGGACCTCTACTAATGCTGGACTCTATCAGCCTTTACCTATTCCAAACCGGCCATGGGAATGTGTAAGTATGGACTTTGTTGTTGGATTGCCCAAGACCAAATCAGGATTTGATAGCATCTATGTTGTGGTAGACAGATTTAGTAAAATGGCCCATTTTATTCCATGTAAGGTGACTCATGATGCTAGTCATATTGCTCTTTTGTTTTTCAAGGAAGTCAATAGGATTCATGGCTTACCTATCAGTATAGTATCAGATAGAGATGCAAAATTCATTGGTTATTTTTGGAAGACTTTATCACAGAGATTGGGTACTAACGTATCTTTTAGATCAACCTACCATCCCCAAATGGATGGAAAAATAGAGGTGGTGAATAGGACACTTGGAAAACTTCTTAGGTGTTTGACAAAGGAGTATGGACAAGCTTGGGATCAGATCATCAATCAAGATGAATTTGCCTACAATGATAGTGTGAATAGATCAACCAATAGGATTCCTTTTGAGGTAGTTTATGGCCTTCATCCTAGAGGTGTGTTGTAGCTCAGAGATATTAGGAATATGGAACAAAAGAGTGGACATGTTGTTGACATGGCTCAGTCCATGAAGGAGATTCATGAGCAGGTTAGGCAGGCCTTACTAGACACCTCTTACAGAAACAAGGACAAAGTGGATGAAAAGAGGAGGGATATCCAATTTACTATTGGTGACTTGGTCATGGTTCATTTGAACGAAAAAAGGCTTCAGAAAGGTGTCCCTAGAAAGATTAAAATGAGGAGAATTGACCCATGTAAGATCTTGGCTAAGTATTGGCAAAATGCCTACAAACTTGACCTACTCGGAGACATGGCTTTGTCTCCCATTTTAAATATTGCAGACTCAGTGCAATATAAAGGCACACTTCCACAAGAATGCAGTAGATTCTCAAAAGTCTCTCAAGCACTTTTAGACCTTCCTTTACCTCCTACACCTAGGTTTCAAGCCGAGAAGGTATTAGATGTTGGTATTTTTAGATTGTTGGCATTTTGCATATAGATTGCATTAATGATATGTTGTCATTGATGTTAATTGAACTAGTGAATGGTATTCATGATATTTGTTGTCCTCACATCCTGATTCCTCAATACCCTCTATAAGAAAATTGGAAACCTCTATTGCATATGGAGAGGATAACAAATGAATAGAATTCCAGAAAACATATAACAAGGTTTCTACAAAACCTTCTACACTTTGAGCTTATCCAAAGCTCAAGTGGGTATACCTCATGTGAATATTTTCACAATTTTAATACGAGATCCATAGTAAAACCAATGCTTAAAAACCTATGAACCTCATCACCTCAATAAAACTAAAATATTAAAGAAAACTTATGCTCATTTTCAGTGTTTGATCCCAAGAAAGATAAAAAGAATTCCATAACTGATATCAGTGCCTTATCCAAGCTACAGAGTCACCTAAATCAAGCAAGAGTTCCAAAACTGAACATTCTCATACACTTCATTACTTCAGCTTTCATGAACCCTATATATGCCTAACATATATATGAGTTCTTTCCCTTTAAACTAAAACTATTTATCAAATTCAAAGCAGCAAATAATTGATCTACTAATGGAAATATTTCACTCATATTTATTTCCTCTCCTGAAGAGAAAAGACAGAAATAAATCTATAAGATTGCCTTACAATCCATGCTCAATCAAATAACCCTAAATTATCCAAATGAAACTAGCAAACTAATGAATACACACCAGAAGACAATGAAGATTTAGGCCTGAAAAACTTTAATCTGTATATTCATATTCACTTTGAAAATTTTACATGACTCAAGATAATTTATTAAAGAACTAGAAAACCCTAGATATATTACAGCAGAGTATCTTTACAAATTCTTGTGATGCCCTACCCTTAAGTCCTGGTATCCATTTATAACAATATGGATGCAAAACAAGCATTGGACTTTTCTAAGAATAGTTTGTTACAACTACAATTTTTCTTCAAAAAGAAGTTACAAGTCTTTTTCAATCCTAGCGGCCTTTTAGTTTTTTATTCCACTACAACATCTTCTTGAACCTCCACTTCTTGCACCAAGTATTTGCTTGTCCACTCTTGGAACACATCATCACTGGGCCAGGAGAAGCTAACAATTTTTTCTTTCAACATAGCTAACCCTTTCCAAGAGTTTCTCATTTTCTTAACCTCTGATTCCAAAAAACCATAATGTGACCTTATCTTCTCTATTCCTTCAATTGTCTTAACAAACAAAGATGTGCCATCTATATTGATGACCTCATTTACCCTTTGGGACAAATTAGCTCCTAGCTCGTCAAGCCACACCTGTTTGTTCTTCAACTGATTTGGACTGACAAAACACCCTAGGGAATAGCTCAAACTTATTTTCGGTATATTCCTTCCTGTATAGGTTGGCCTTCGTCTCTATACCAGCTCTTCCTTCTACTAGCCTAGTCATGCCTTTGACTAACTCACAAGTGGATTTAATATTTGCATCAGATCCTACCTCATCATAGGATGCACACATGAGTTCCAAATCCACCTCTCTAGGAATCCACTTATTCAAAATTGGCTCTAGAGTAGCCTTGTCTCCATTTAGGTCAATCAAAATATCCAAAATTCTTTTCATATTAACATGCACAATGGAGGCTCCTATTGTGTTAGCAAAACTCAAAATTGTGGCTCTTACCTTCTCCTCATATTTGTTTGTAAACATGGCCTGAGCCTGTTTCAACTTTCTAATTCATCTTGCAATGTTTTAGCTAGTTGAAAACTAGAAGACATAGGAGAAGGGGGAAACTCGATGATGGGAGTGGTAGGTGGAGGTCTTGTTGGAGAAGATGCAATCATTAGAGTAGAGGACTCCCCTTTCTAGTATTGCCCTACCAATTTTCTCTGTAGTTTAGAAATTATGCTATCCATGTTGGCTATCTCCCCTTTGGCTTCAATATAAGCCTTTAAAATTTTTTCTAGTTTTACTTGGAGATCAACGCTCTCCTTAGCTTCCTTCTCAGCCATTGCCACACTGAATTTTGCAGTTTCTAATATTGTGCTAGCAGCTTCCACCACTGATGTGTCCTGGACCCTCTTTACAATCATACCTCCTAGGTAGTTAGATTCTGAAGAGTCTTTCCTTCTCCTACTCTCATCCCTCTTTAGGGACCACATGACCAAAGCAACATTATCTTTACTAAATGTCACTCCTTCTAGGGGCTTGGTTTCTTTCCTTACTACTTCAAGAACTAAGGCATTTGCTATGTCTCACTCGGGAAGAATTAGCACACCAGCCTTTGATACCATTTCTCTCCCTTTATCAAGAGTAATATTCTTGAACTCTACCATCATTTCTTGCTTCACCTCTTCCTCCACTGCAGTAGCATCTTTATGGGGCTGCTCATTCTTCTTCTTCTCACACCTTGCTTTGAATTGTTCAATGTTTTCTTTCCACACAAATTGCATAAAGGACCCTATTGTGACAAAATTACTATTAGCCAGGAACTCCTCATTGGTTTGTTTAATAGCAGGGTCTAACTCCTTTCCTTTGAACTCATCAGCAATCAAGTTTATCTTAGCACTTGGTGGCTCTTCAGGCATTTCCTCTTGTGTTTCCTCATATGTATAGGCAATCTCCCCGAGACTCCCTAACTGCAACAATTGCTCAGCCACTGCTTGTTCATCTCCCACATGGATTGGGGATTGGGATGGGGAGTATAAAGGTTCACCAGGTTGCACCTCTTTTCCCACTCTTTGCCTTTTGGGGGATTCTTGGATGTCAATGACATATTCTAATTGCTCTCTTCCCTTTTGAAGTAGAGGGCTCACCAGTTAGCGGTACTAGCACACTATATCTTGGCTTCTTATGCATTAGATAATCACCTAGAGGGATGGCCTGAGCAAAGGCAGGCTTGGCAAGAACCAACCTAGCCTTTTTAGGATTATTTCTTATTATAGCTTCCCTCTTCTCCTTCAAGGATTGAATTAGGTATTCAAAATAAAGAGTCAATAATTTGGCTTTTTCCTCAAAGGGATTAAAACTAGATAGAGGGTCATAAGCACTATCAAATTGGTGAATAAAATCAAGGGCCTTTTTTATGCCACCCACTTTTATTTTCTCAATTCCTTCTCCTCTAGATTGAATTCATTTCTAATCAGATCCTCGGGCAAATTGAACTGATGTGGTCTACCTTTACATACAACTCTCTTTCTGAACATGCCATTGAAGAAATCTTTAGGGTCAACAAACCTTGATACTGCAATAGACAACCTATATGGTTGAAAGAAATCATCAAAGTGTTTCCAACCACCCTTGGTGATTACAAAGTGATGAGTCATAGTGATAGTTGGGAAAATGGTCCCTTTTCCCCTATTTGTTAACTCCACCTCTTGCACACCCCTAATTTTCCTCAAGACCTCTGCAATTCCTATCTTCAATGGGACTTGATAAGGAAGCAAGTATGGGGCACCTCTAAAACCATAAACTCTGAATACAGTAGAAACAAGGTACAAGTATATATCACCCCAAATGTGAACAATCTTGATGTCCTCAGCAAATTCTTTAGGCCTAAAGAATTCTAAAAGAGCCTTAGGGATCCTAGTGTTTTTTAGGCACACAAGGATCCTAAGCCTAGATGCAGAACATCTATCAAACTTCAAGTAACTGGCATCCTCTCTGTCCCAAGATAACATTTTGCTCCACAATTGCACAGGCATCTCTTCACCATCCTTCTCATTAACCAAATCCATTTCCTTGGCAAAATAATTTGCGCCCTTGAACAAAAACATGTGCATAAGAAGAGAGTAACACCCAAAAGGTTTGTCTACCTTACCATTTTTTATCCCAATCAACCTTTCATGAATGGCATCGGTGAGAAAAGGTGTAAAGTCAAAGGTTACTACCAGAGATGGGTTCAAAATATGTGCCAACATGAGCATATAATGGGTTGGCATGGTTGTTTCAGCATCTTCCCCAAAAATCTAACATAGTGACCAATACATGCCTTTAGCCCTTAGAGTGAAAAGATTTAGATTGAAGGGTTCCATGGTGTTGTTCACCAAAAGTGATAACCCAAGTATACCTGCAAATCTATCTATGAGATAGCCAATCTCAATCAATGAAACACCTTAGGGCTTGGACAACATGACAAGGATATGAATCCTTCTACTCTTCAGGCTCTGCAAAACCTAAGCGGGTATACCTTTGATGCATTTAATCAGACCTATTACACACAAGACTGTATCAATCAAAAGCAGATGGATCTCAAAAGGTTCAAAAACTAAGAGGTAATTGTAGATGGGCTAGATCCACACTTGCACTTAACATTTTTGAATCATGAGATGGAGGGACACTTCCACATAACATAAAATATAAAAGATATTCTGATTTTGGATTTTTAAATGGTGTTCTGACAACCTTTCAATATTACAAGAGACCAGTGCCTTATCTAGGCCACATAGTCATACATAAAACTGGATGAGAAATCTCAGATGCAAGTTCTTTTCAACATTAAATTTTCATATATCAATGTCTTACATTAATACAATCCTCTGCTCTGTCACAAAACCATACTTATATGTATATATCCAATATGCATTCAAAATCATTAATGCTGGGTTTTAGGATTTAAATCCTTCCTTGAAGAATACCCAAAAGACAACATTACACTCTTAGAGGAATCTAAAAGAGACAACTCAAATTATCCTTAATAATAAGAAATTATATGAATCTGAGTACATTTTGGAGACAATTTCATGGAAACTGACACATGCCTTGCATATGTGTGAACCTGCAAACTGAAACTAAACCTATAGTAAAGACAACACTGAAAACATAGACGAACACATTGTCATTTGCATTGATAAAAGGATGCCATCACTGGAACCTGCAATTTTGGATTTCTCCCTTGGAGCAAATCTCTCAAAAACTGGAACCCCTACAACTGAGAAGAATGGGGAATAAAAAGGAGAGGGAACCAAATCAAATCTGCAACTGAATTGTCAAGTGTCTAATCTCTAACTGAATTTTGTTCCCAAGGAAACTGCTTCCAAAATATCCCACATTTGTCAAAATTAACCTCATACTCGGATTCCTCACTCCGAGAGCTTTCCAAAAACATATAACACATTATATTTTGGCCAAAATTTAAACCCTGGGCGAATTAATTCCCCAAAGTGCTCAATCATTTAAATTTTTTGAATTTAAATATAGTCAGAACTATATCTTTTATTCATTTTAAATTTGATTTTTGCCTCCATCTGGTCCTGACGCTTTTGCCATGTGGCGGGGTCTGATTCGCTGATGGGGTCTACTGGGTGCCACTTGGGATGACACCTCATCACTACCACATCATCCCCACTGGGCTGCTTGCTTGTACGCCACTTCATTGCCATGTCATCACCACTGGACTGCCACCTGTGCGCCAATTGTGTGCCATGTCACTGCCACCTCACCAGGACCCGCTTGTTGGACCGCTGAATGTACTCGCCACCTGGCTTTCGCAACTTCGCAGGGTGTAACTCGCGTACATCTTCCTTTCGTGAAATAGCGTGAGCCGTTGATCTCTCTCGAACTTGCTCACTCATTAACCCGACCTTCCTCTACAAAATTTTGCATGTCTACCTCGAGAAGGGTGCCTGTGTGGGGTCCACTTGGTCGCCATCCAGTCAATCCCTCTGTCACCTCGGGAAGTGTGCTTGCACGTGGGCCCGCCTTGGGCGCCCATAGGCACCATTTGTCAAAAGCCTTTATGGCTTAGACATTATACATGCGTGGAGCTTTGCTTATAAACATTTAAAAATAACACTTCCCAGTGCATGTGGGATAATGCATTATGCCTGGGACTGCGATTTTGGAGCTTTTCTCTGAGTTTTCATTGCAGCTGGTGTTTGCATTTGCTTCTAATTTCATTTGCTGAAGGATTAAAACACCTTCTCCACACCATTTCAATGGGTTTGATGCCTTCTAATGCATTTGTTGAGGTTTATAATGGCTCCTTTCTATTTTATGTGGCTTCAAACATGCCATGTGAAAGGGGGCTGCCAGACTATTGTTTGCATTGGCTACTACACTCTTAAATTGCGTGAGCAATTGCTTCTACTTAACTTGTTCCATGTTTCACTGGCTTTTGCCCATATTCCATTTGCATAAATCTGGAAACTTCAATGCCCAACCAGCATTGTGAGGGAGTTTGAATGGCATTGAAATTGCCATTTGTTGAAGCTGTTGTTGCCCCTTCACCATACCACACACTGGAGGAAAGAAGTCTTTTGCCAGCCACATTGCCATTTGCATTTTCCATTTGTTGTTAATAAAACAACATTAGCCTCCAAACAGCCACGCGGAGGGGAAATTACCACTAGTTTTAATTGGTTGAAGGTTTAAATGCCTTGTAATGCCACATGACATTTGCAAGGAGGTTCTGCCAAAGCATTGGCGGCAGTTTTATTATCTTTTCAACATGCTCAGCACAAAGGATAATTCTGGTTAATAAACTGCTGGGAGGCTTTATGTTTAACGTGGGGGAGGAGAATGACATTTAAAACTGCCAATATTGCATTTGTTTAAATGTTTCCATTGCTGCACATTGCATTTGTTCTACAATTTAAATGACCCCCTTTATTGCTACGCTGCCACTCCATATGCTTTGCCAATGCATTTGGTCTTCAACGCTGCCTCTGTGCATTTGCTTGAAAATTTTAATTGCTGCTCACACATGGGAGGGAGAGTGCTGGTGTTTTTCTGTCATTTAACATGCTACCCCCTTTTGCATACCACACACTTCTGTTTGCTTTTGCTTTGCATTGGGATTTTAACATAACTTCTTCAATGCAATGTTCTTCTTTCCATTTTGTTTACCGCACAGGGAATGATGGTTTGCAGTTGCTAACACATTTGCATTGACTTTTAATTGCCTTCACTACATTTGCTGCTCTGATTTTATCCGCAAATGGTAAAAAGAAAGTTCCAAATGCATCGCTAGTGCTATGCTCCAACCTGGTGTTCCTCATCAAATTTATTTAATAGCTCTAGCCTCAAGTGTATTCTCATTCTTTCATTACTCTCTCCTGGAAAACTTGCAAGTAATCTACTCCAACTATGGATGTCAATATCATTCTGGAATTGTTTAAAGGGCCAAGTCGCCAATAAAATAATGATGCACAGACAAGAGCCAGGCCGGGCCCCAAAGTGGGTCCGACTAAAAAAATTTCGTTTTCATGCAACTAACCTTTGGAATACTTCAGGAACCTCAAAAACACCTCTGGAAATGATCGGCATCGCTTTTAGATCATTAATCCGCATTTTACAACCTTCAGGCAATTACGCCACAATTTTCGCATTTAATCGTGAAGACGTAATTTTCAAACCTGTCAAAACACCTTTCTGGAGCTCGCCATCTGACAGGTGTGTACTCTGATATACAAGGATGACTTCTACCAAACGGTTTCTCAAGATGAGTCCTGAGTGAAGAGATATTAATTTCCGAAAATGCTCAACTGGCTTTGTCGACACTGCGGACCTGATGAAGTCAATGTCCTGGCAACACATGATGCCTTTCTCAAAAATATCAAATGACCTCTGTAGGTCCTCAAATTCGGAACATAGGTACCTTAAAGTACATATTAAATCTTTGAATTATTAGTTTGATCAGGAGAATGATAGGATACAAACGACGTGCTCACCAAAACGGTTGCATTAACTGATATAACACTTGACTGGGGATAACTGAATTTGATGGTAAAATGAGGTCTTTTGAAAACCAATCAAAAGGATTGATAAAGGCTTGAAATTTAAAACGTAGCTCATCATTTATACCAAAATTAGCCCGGAACAAACATTCTAACATGATTCTTACTGAGGCAACTTTTACACTTATGCGAAACAGGGCTCCAACTAGCTATCGAAACAGGGACTTGCGAAAACATACAAACTGCAAACGGATTTGGCTTCAAAAACTGAGCAAATGGATTCATCAAGACCTAAAATTTTGCAAGATGACTCACATTTATGCATAGAATTAAATCCACTTTGAATTTATTCATGACGATCAACAGGGAAAAAGATGTAATCACTCAAAGTAGGCTACTCAATAAAAACTGCATTTGTGCCTAAAATGCACTTCCAGCTCACCCCTCAAACTGGGTACCTCATAAACTTATCCAAATTGAACTCTGAAAGTTGCACATCACTGCATAGGCCAAATGAAAGGTGTGGGACATGAATCCTGAGCCTTACCCCTTGAAGATCAACTTGCTTCATTTACCTCCTTGCTAGCTAGGCCATTCAAACTGACTTATTTAGGTACTTTTCTAACATGCAGAGCAAAATTTTGAAATGGGCCTCTAAAATTTGGCTCAATTTTAATCATTCCCAACACATGGTACTAGGGCCTACAATAGTTTATCCTCCTATTTTGACAAAAAATTCTTTCAAAGGGCCACTCCTGAGGTGATCTCTCTACACATTATAGACTTGTGCAGGTGTATCAAAATTGATTAGCTCTAAATAATTTGATATGTTACTAAGTTTAAACACCTTCCTAAATACATCATCATTAATCTCAATTAAAGCTCCCCCATTTACATTTCTAACACATTTAGCAACGAGGTCATAACTTTTTTCAATCTGGGTTAATAAATCTACATCCATAAAAACCCCAGGGACTATGAGCTTTCCCACATCTAACTCCCATATTGTGTTCATTGGAGCAGAGGAATGTCTTTGGCCAAATCCCACTTTGAAGAGTCCTAGACCTGATATCCCTATTTTTGAATCCCTTAACTAGTTCCCTTTATCATACAAACCATCTCCAATTCTTAGATGGGGGGCCTTGGGCGCTAATTCTTTTATTTTAGCAGTGACATTAGTGGACATGGTTAACTATTCCAGAAAGTCATCACATATGGCTCTTTCCTGATAATTAACCTTCCCTATGAAATCCCTTCTTGGATCCATCCTAGAATTGCAGTTATATCAATTAAAATTTGGACAAACTTCTGAGAAAACAAGCATGCAGTGATACCAATTTAGACTATAATTGTCAAGCAATACGCAGAAACTTACCAATTCCTTGAATAAATTTGCTCTATGCACTGGCTCCTCTGCAAAACTCTTCGAAATGATGCCAATGTTTAGTTGATGTCAAGCTTAATACAAAAACTGAGCATTGAATTGAAACATTAAAGCCACATGCTTCGATAATCAACTCAGAATTGAATTCAAAAAATGACTCCAACGGATCATAAAATTTTCTAAATATTTCACCTTTCGCTGTTTCGCAGAGGTTAAAATTCTCACACCTTTTCTGTGTGAAACAACGATGTTCATCAGATCCCAAAAGACCTGCACATCATTTACCTTACTTGGTCATTCTGCTTAAAAATGGGCCCTACCTTCCTTTCATTGTTTTGTGGAGCATAAATCTCATGCATCTCTTCCATGTGAAATAGTGCTGGTCATTGGATCTTCCACCATCTACTCGATCTTTACCTTTTATAGTGACCACTAGTCTTTTTAACTAACTGCACACAACCGTCACTGCTAAAGGTTTTTTCTATTTCACAGAGGTTAAAAACCCTGCATCTTTGGGTTGCAAAATACCGCTCATCATTGGATCACCTTTGAGATGTGCGGCCTTTAACACCCTTTAACATTCAGAGTGGGCCCTCTGTGCGGAATCCACCTGTCCTATTGATTTTCAACAGATAGCTCTTACGTGTCAGTCATTCACTTGCTAAGGAACTCTGTCAGATGTCCACGTCTGAACTGCCACATGTGTTACTTAGCCATGAATTTCATCAACATCGCCACTCAATTGAAGTGGGCCCTTCATGATCCACTTGGAGCGGTGTGTCTTATTGACAGATCATCTTTTTCCCTAGCTAGACATCTAGCTCTATTGCCACATCATTTACCATGTAACCGCCAGCTCATTTTCGCCATTCCACAAATGGTAAACCTCATGTTGCTTTTGGTTGTGAATCAACGCGGGTCGTCCGATCAACTCCAAGTTGATCCCTTTTTAAAATTAGGAACTGCCTATCTACTAGACCCACCTTCCTTTCGCTACTTCATGAAGAATAAACCCCATGCTATTTTGCCTAGCAAAATAATGCAGACCATTGGATCTATCTCAAGATGCACCCCTTTTACCTTTCAAGCAAACCTTTCATTGGGCCCACTACCTTTTCACCATTTTGTGTAAGGTAAACATTGGACACCTTTTTCGGGCAAAATAGTGCTAGCCATTAGATCCTTTTGGATATGATCAGTTTTTAACTAGAGGATTCACTTATCTTTTGGGGCCTGTCAAGCTTTTGCTACTTCTTGAAAGGTAAGTTTCTAGCAGCTTTGCTTCACGAATCAACACGCACCATCAGATCTTGAGCAAAATTCTCAATCTTTAAATTCATTCTTTAATCCACCTGCCCAGATCCACCACTCCTTTTGCTACTTTGTGAAGGATAAACCTTGCACATTTCTAGGCTGTGAAATAATGTAGTTCGTTAGATCTTCTGAGAGATGATCATACATTAGCCTTCCTGGTGACCACTTTACCTGGGCCTGCCACCTTTTCAACATTTTGTGAAGGGTAAGTTTCACACATCTTCCCTTTGTGAATCAATGCGCACCATCAGATCAACTAGAACCTGCATGATCTTTAGGAAACCCGACAAGGAAATAAAACTTAGGGAAAGGTGTAAAAATAAAACATATTTAAGGACCTCCCTAGGATAAATGTAAAAGGGGGGACCTCTTTTCATGGTGGAGCGACCATTCCAATTAAGTTAAAAAAGTAACATAGAAATAGAATGCATAGACTTTAGATGGAGAAAGGGAAATTGCAGAACCTTAAACCCTTAGACTAAAACCCTCAGAGGGAAAAACTGAAGTACAAAGCACAATTTTTTGTAGATTTTAGTGGACCAAAGAACAAAAACACCCAATAGTCAAAATAGTGATAACAACAGGTCTGATTGGGGATGGTTGTTTGGAAGATCAACACAGGAACATAGAAAACTCTGGAGAACAAACCAAAACTAACAAGCCCCAAAAGAAAAACCAACAGAAATAAACCTACTTATATACAAACTACTACCTATTGTGCATGGACTTAAGAGAAGTAATGGTTTAGGAATTGTCCATGGACTGAAAATTCTTGTACCTCACCATTCATTGTTTGAAAAAAATATGAATCCTTTCCATTAAGCTCACAAACAATAGAAGGGCCCATCAATAGTGACTCAATTTTTTTGTGTTTTCCTTTATCTTGCCCTCTTGCATTCCATTGAAGAACCATATCACCAATTTGAAACTTCCTTAATGTGGTTCTTTTGTCAAATAAATACTTGGATTGCAACTGAATCTTCAAATTTCTTTTATGGGCCAAAGTCATGATTTCTTCCACTTCCACCATTTGAATCATTTTGTCTTCCATGGGTTTTGACAACTCCATATCCTCATCTTGTTAAAAATTTTATACAGGAAGAAGGTTGTTGACTGGCACCTAGATTTGATGCCATAAACCAATTTAAATGGTGATACATCAATTTCTTTCTTGACAGTAACCTTGTCTGCCCTTAGGGCCAATTTCAATTTATGGTCCCATTTTGTTCTCCTCAAGGATTTTCTTAATGATATTCAAAAGGCTCTTATTGTTGGATTCTGCTTGTCCATTACCTTGAGGATGGTATGGTGAAGAATAAGACATAATTATTCCATGACTGGTGCAAAATTCAGTGAACTCCTCTGATCTAAAGCTCATGGCATTATCCATTACCATTTTCACAGGAACACCAAATCTAGTTATAACATTATCCATCAGGAAATCAATAACAACTTTACTGGTGGCTCTTCTAGTAGGTACAACCTCAGTCCACTTAGTGAAATAATCGGTGGCTACTATGATCCATCTGTGACCTCTTCCTGATTTCTCAACTATTTCACCAATAAAATCAATGCCCCACTGGACAAAAGGGGCTTCCACTATAATAGGGTTAAGGGGCAAAGCTCCTTCATATTTCAACTTGGAAGAATTTTTTTTGGCATGGGTCACACCTTCAGACATGCTCATGGGCATCTTTGAACAGAGTAGGCCAATAATATCCAACCCAGATTATCTTACCAGTTGTGGTTTGGGTAGAGTAATGGCCTCCACATACTCCATTATGGATTTCAGTTAGCATCCTTTTAGCTTGGGATTTATCTAAGCACATCAACAATTTCCAATCTTTGTTTTGCCAATATAGATCACCTTGAATAAGGACATACTTTTGAGACTTGAGTTTCAGTGTCCTTTTCTGGTTTGGAGTCATTCCCTCTAGACATGTTGCATCCCTTAAAAATGTATTACCTCTAAGTATCAAGGTTGTGTCTCAATACTTGTGACCAGGATGTTCTTAATTTCAACATTATTTACTTCAACATCAAGAAGCTTTCATTTAGCCATTATCTTAGCAAGACCTAACCCTCTTACCAATTTAGTGGGGTGAACTCACAAAGCTGGTTCCCACTTTTTGGTATGTCCTGATTTTTGCTGAAATCATACATTTTAAAAAAATATAATGATTTAAGCTTTAAGAGGTCCCATTTAAGTAATTAATTGAAGAGAGTTAAATCAAAGGCTCTTAGATAAAAATTTCTTGGATAGAACCTCTCTACTTCTAAATCATACATGCAATGGAGTCTCCTTTGCATCTATCAAATGCTGATAAAAAACCAATTTTACATTAGCTCTTGGGGGGTCAAATTAATTCATTTAAAAGTTTTTTTTTTAAGTATTTAGTCCTTGTTATAAGCTTTCCAAATAGTATAACTTTTAATATATTTAATTTCATTAATATATTTTTATTTTATTTATTATGAATGTAGGTTTTTCACCAAACATGAACTTCTTTGTTCAATGCATTGGGAAAAATACTAAACTAAATTAAAAAATTTTTGAAAAATGTGTATGCACTAGGTATTGGTGTTTCCTTTCTAACAAAAAAAAGAAAATTGAATTTTGATATATATAGAACAAGTTATGTGTTCAAACATAAACCTATATCCAAATTATAATTAGTCAAACTTCAAAACTTAATAAAATAAAAAATATTCAACATATCACTATCAAACCAAGTGCATGCCCTGGGTATTGATGTTACAAACCAAAATTCAAAAGAATTAAGTTTTTATCATTTATAGAAAAAAAATTTATGCGTTTCGGGATACACATCACTCTTAAAAAATGTTGTTTGCTTTAAACAACTAATTTTTGAGGGAGATGGAAAAATCAATTAAATTTTATTCAAACAAATTTGCAAAAAATATATTTAGAATCTACAAACAAGATGTTAAAAATCACTAGTTTATGTGATCTTTGAATTCTTAATGGTTTAAAAGTTATAGGTGTTAGAAAGTGAAGGTTTTTTTCAAAATATTCATCTAAGTGTCAAAGTTGGTCAAAAAGTGGGAACCAGTATTGTGAGTTCACCTAGTGATCTTTATTGCTAGATCAAACTCTTGAATTCTGGTTATCCATCTTACCAGTGACCTCGGACTGAGACAAGATGTCCTTGATAGCCGCATGAGAGACATAAGCAATTATTGGGGCGTTCATAATATATGGCCTAAAGTCTTTTGCAGCTTTAATCAAGGCATAAGATTTCTTCTTCATGATTTCATATTTCAGCTCTACAGCTTGTAGGGATTTGTTGTAAAAAGCAGTAGGGTGTTCATATCCCTCAACATCCTTTTGAAGAAGGACTGCAGCCACTGTATGATAAGAAGCAAAAGAGAGCAATGAAAAGGGCTTACTGTAAGAAAGGGATTTTAACACTGGTCCCTCCTGAATAGCCTTTTTAATTTTACCAAAAGCCTTTGAAGCTTCTTCATACCAACAAAATTTTGCATCTCTTTTAAGCAACTTAACAATAGGTTTGACTATTTCAGCAAAGTTAGTAATGAATCATCTGACAAAATTTACCTTGCCCAAGAAAGATTGAATGTCTTTGACATTCTTTGGCTTAGGTACATTGTTTATGGCTTTGATCCTTTCAAGGTCTATTCTGACCCCTTCCTTAGAGACAACATGTCTGAGCAACTTCCCTTTAGTGACTACAAAATGACACTTTTTTGGGTTTAGGAAAACACCAAACTCTAAAGATTTGCTGAAAACCTTTTCCAAGTGACCATAGTGGTCATCTTCCCTCTTAGAGAAGCATGTTAAACCATCCTGATACACAACCATGATGATATTGATAAATTCTTTGAAAGCTACATCCATTGCTCTTTGAAAAGTAGCTCCAACATTTTTTAAACCAAACAGAATCCTTACATATACATACATCCCCCAAGGGTTGGTAAAAGCAGTCTTGAACTATTCAGACTCTTTCACTAACACCTGATTATATCCTAAAAAACCATCCATCATGGACAATAGGTTACAACTAGTTACTCTTTGCAACATTGCTTCCATATTGAGGGAAGAATAGTTGTCTTTCAAAGAAGCAATGTTTAAGTTTCTAAAGTCAACATAGAGCCTTATATCCCCATTCTTCTTTCTAACTGGGACTAAATTAGACACCCATGATGAATGTCTTATAGGCTTAATGATCCCCCCTTCCCTCAACTTTGTTAAATCTTGTTGCATTTTAATTTCTAGAAGGGGATTGATATGTCTTTGCTTCTATCAAAAAGGCTTAGCATCTGGAAGCAAAGGGACTTCATGCTGAAATAGATCTTGTCTATATGCCTTCAAGTCTTCATAAGACCAAACAAAAGAATGTTTATACTTTCTTAATAAATTAATAAGGTTAGCTTTAATGTGAGGAGCCAAGTTCTTTCCTATGTATACCAGCTTAGAGAATGATTGAGTCCCTAAATTTACCTCCTCTAGTTCTTATAACTTGGTGGTTGATTGTTTATGTAAGTGACTATCATTGTAACTGAACATACCTTCCAATTCTACCAGTCATTTGGGGATTTCATTGGTTTCCAACTAGACAATGTCACTTCCAAACACTATTTCTTTATCATCCACCACTTCTACTAGTGCATTGCAATCGATTTTCTGTCCATCATAGTCATCAATGCACTATATGAATCTAAGAATATCCTCATCATCTACAAATACTTGCCACTTATACACATTATCAAGAATGGTAGGCCTAGCTTTTATCTCAACTATGGACACACTGGTTAATGTAACATCATCATTCTTCAATGCAGCATTAGCTAAGAAATCAGCCATGATATCTTTGATCTTTCTACCTAGTTAATGGAAAATGCACAAAAATGCTCAATCGCATCCCAAACTGCATGTTTATATCTTTTCAAGCGATCATTTTTAGATGCATATTTAGACCTTACCTAAGAAACAACCAGCTTTGAATCACCTAATACCCTTAACAATTGGATCCCATGCTTCTTTGCAACTTCAAGCCCCAATAACAAGGCTTCATATTCAGCAATGTTATTTATATACTGGAAAGCTAGCAGAAAGGAGTACTTGAAAGTTATACCAAATGGAGACACAAAAATAGCTCCTACTCCAGATCCTTCCCTAGAGGAAGCACCATCAAAGTACATGTGCCATAAACCTTGTTCCTGAGATTCCAATTCAATCACAATAGGATCAGTATTTTTCAATTGAGGTAAAACTGGTTGTATTCTAAAATTATCAAGATCTACATCAATCATACAGTTTAACATATCAGGGGCCATCTTTTCAATTACTTTTAGAGCACGTGGTTCTCTATATAACTTGACCAGACTTCCATTTATTGGGATTGTAGCATATGAGAGATCTAACTGAACATTTACCCCCACTGTTGTAGCCCATTGCCTTGACAATAACATGCCATAATGAGGTTTTGTATCAGTTACTATGACATCCATCTTATATGTTGCTTCAGGAAATGCTGCTATTTTAATTTCTACATATTTTATTATACCTATCATAGGTACTTCTCTATTGTCCATAGCATAACACTTCCCATACACAGTGCTTATTGATAGTCCCAATTCTTTCATGACACCATGCGACATCACATTTGCAGCCGCACTAGAATCTATCATACAATTCTTAATTAATCTGTTATTCACTAACAAAGTCACATAGAAAGGATCTACCTATGAAGGTTCTTGTGTTATAGTAGTTCCTACATATATTTTTGGAGTTTGCAGCTCAAGATCCTTTTCATCCCTTTTTATACCTACCAATAAAGGTACATTATCATCTGATATATTAGCAAACAAAGCAAGGATAGCTTCTCTGTGCTCTTTTATTTTCAACAATTCTACCAATGGGACTATAACCTTCATTTGGGTTAATGCCTGAGTCATATCAAATGTTGACCCAACAATTGATTCAGTATGTGCTTTTGCCTTTTTTGTCTTAGGTGCAGTTATCCCTTGCAAATCACTAGTGGTATTATTATCTACACTCTTGGCTACATCTTTGGATTGGTCATCTTTTGTATGACCATCTTGAGGCAAAGCATTATTGCTTGTTGTCCCTTTTTGAGATATCTATTTTATGAACATTGAGCCAGGTTCATCCTGATCTCCATCTTTTTTACTACTTCTCAAATTGTAGTTGTGCTTTGCTTTGGCTATCGCAACCTTAGTAAGATTTTTTACCTCTTCATCACTGGGTCTTCTGAGATGAACTTCTTCATCTTCAATGGTTACCACATTTAGAGTGGGATACCAATCAATTTGCAGCTACCTTTGACCACATTTATTATAACTTAATTCATCACATCCGTTAGATTCACTTTGTGAAGATTCATTATCACTCTCAATCATGGTGTCAAACATATTAATATCAGGCTCACCCTCCTTTTTCATGGATTCTTCAAGAGATTGAGCTAGAACAAATTGATGAGGAGAATGTGGCCCATCATAGGCCATGCACCAAGGAGTATTTTCCACATTGTGTACATTTTCTCCTTTTAAAGGATCTGGGGTGTCCTGGTTTTGTATGTTCTTTAACTTATCATTTTGAGGTTTTCCGTCCTTCCAAGTGGTGTTGTATGGCATACCATGTAATCTAGGAGGCCTATCTTGCTAATTATAATGAGGCTTCTCATTCTTACTTACCTTAGCAGTAAGGTATTTCATAGCAATCATTAACTTTTCTATTTTGTCTTCTTCCTTGGCAACTTTGTTAGGCTATTATTTTGATTCTTGCCAAAGCCTACCATCAGTCCTCATTCCCACCTTTCCAGATGCTTTTCTATTATTTTCCACATTGATGGCAATTCTAAAAGCATCTCTCAAATTATGTGGGTTTTTATTTCTCAGAATATAAGCCATTTCAAAATCAAAAGCATTATAATAAGTGTTTAGACACATATTATCATCTAGTCTCATCACTTGGTAATGCCTATGCATTGCTTTCAGAAATCTACCATTCAAATCTATAACAATTTTATTATCAGACTTCCTAATGTTATTGAACTTGTTGAGCATAAAGCTCACATTCATTTTATCCCCATATTGCTCTTGGAAGGAATTCTTAAATTCCTCCCAAGAACCAATTCTATTTATAGGCAGACCTCTGTACCAATCCATTGCATCATCCACCAAGGATTGTACAAATAGTTTCATAATAACATCTTCATCTACAATTTCATAATCATTTACCAGGTCACCAAAATATTTTAGGTGCTCTTCTACACTTATAGCATTATTGCCAGCAAACTTGTGAAGCTTGTCCCTCAATTCGGTAGGAACATGATTAGGGTACCTAGGATTCCCTCAAAGAAAAGTTGTCTGTATAACTCCAAGGTCTTCTTTGAAACTAGTTACCAATAGGGTTATTACCCATATTCATTCTTATATTAAGACCATGAGTTGGAGTAACCTGGTTACTTTTGTGGATAGTAGAGACTTGACTAACTGGGATAGTACTCATAGGCAGGGTTGACTAAATTTTAACTGGAGGGAGTGGGGCATGCTGAGGTATAAGTTTATTTGGGTCTGTTGAAGGAAATATTATGGGAGGAACCTTTAGATACTTAATTTTTCTTTTAACCTCTTGATTGGCTGCTTCTAATTTAGCTTTCTCCAATGCTCTTTGCAGGTCTTCCTTCTATTTCCTCATTCTATCTATTTCTCTCTCATGTGCATACAATCGATGAGAGATTTTTGCTACATTCTTAGACCCAGACTCATCTTCCATTTGCTTCTATTTTCCTTTGTCAACATTATTTCTAACAGGTTGTGGGTCACTAGGGACCTCCCTCCCTACTAGGTTGTACAACAAATTTGTGTGTAGGGTTGATCTTGGCAGTTAGATTTTCTCTGATGACTAGACCTTCATCCTCACTCTTAACTTTCTCTTGGGTGAATAATTTGAGATCAGCAATTTTCCTTAAAAGCCTATTTCTTTCAATTAATTTAGCTTTAAGTTCCTTTTCTCTATTTGCTTCTTTTTGTGTCCTTAGGGAAATCAATTGATGAACTCTTCTATTTAGGGCCTCAATTTCTTAGGATACCTTACCTTCATTAGGGAACATCTCTTCAGAATCTGACATATTGACTTGATCAATATCAATTAAGCTAATATTCCCATCTATAGTTCTTGGCACAGAGTCCATCTTAACATTAGAACTGTTTCTATCCTTCCCAGATAAACTAGCATGAGAAATCCTCTGATTCAAAATTTGGACATCCTCATGATTACCAAGCAAACCAGAATGAAAACCCAAAATGTCTGGCTCAAATTCCTGGGAAGAAGAATTTGAATTTTCATATACAGGTCTTTCAGATGACTTACCCGTATGAATACATTTTTGTATCCAAGAAGCAATAGATGGCTCATGTGCAACTAATCTTTTCTGGCCTCTTCTTGCCTACTCAAGTAATCCTTCTTGCAATATTTCCTGATGATTCTTCCTCATGAATGATCTGGTATTCTTTCCTCTCTGCATTATACTTGTTTTCTTTTAAAATGAAATATGCTTATTCAAGAGCACTAGTTACTTTATGTCAGAGTCGCCACCCAAAGATATGGGAAATAAGAAAACAATCTATATAAATTAGTTGTAGGAGAATATAGAACCAGCAGATCTTCAGAGAAAGAGAAATAATCAAACAAGTAGGGATACAAACGGCCTACTACAAGGACCAAACACATACAAATTTGAAAAAACTTCTAGGCAATACAAGCACTAGATCTACAATACAAATTCACACTATGGCTTTCCCCAGTAGAGTCACCACTTTTGTTGTCCTCAAATTTTCATTCCTCAATACCCTCTATAAGAAAATTTGAAACCTTTGTTGCATATGGAGATGATAACAAAAGAATAGAATTCCAGAAAACATATAACAAGGTTTCTAAAGAACCTTCTACACTTTGAGCTTATCCAAAGCTTAGGTGGGTATACCTCTTGTGACTATTTTCAAAATTTTAATACAAGATCCACCACAAAACCAATGCTTAAAAACCTACGAACCTCATCACCTCAATTAAACTGAAATATTAAAGAAAACTTATGCTCATTTTCAGTGTTTGATCCCAAGAAAGATAAAAAGAATTCCATAACTTATATCAGTGCCTTATCTAGGCTACAGAGTCACCTATATCAAGAAAGAGTTCCAAAACTAAACATTCTTATAAACTTCATCACTTTGGCTTTCATGAACCCTATACATGCCTGACATATATATGAGTTCTTTCCCTTTAACTAAAACTATTTATCAAATTCAAAGCAGAAAACAATTGATCTACTGACAGAAATATTTCACTCATATTTAATTCCTCTCCTGAAGAGAAAAGCCAGAAATAAATTTATAAGATTACCTTACAATCCATGCTCAATCGAATAACCCTGAATTATCCGAATGAAACTAGCAAACTAATGAATGCACACCAGAAGACAACGAAGATTTAGGACTAAAAAAATTTAATCTGTATATTCATATTCATTTTGAAAATTTTACATGACTCAAGGTAATTTCTGAAAGAACGAGAAAACCCTAGATATATTCCAGCAGAGTATCTTTACAAATTCTTGTGATGCCCTATCCTTAAGTCCTGGTATCCATTTATAACTATATGGATGCAAAACAAGCTTTGGACATTTCTAAGAATAGTTTGTTACAATTGCAATTTTTCTTCAAAAAGAAGTTACAAGTGTTTTTTAATCCTAGTGGCCTTTTAGTTTGTTATTCCGCTGCACCATCTTCTTGAACCTCCACTTCTTGCACTGGGTATTTGCTTGTCCACTCTTGGAACATGTCATCACTAGGCCAGGAGAAGCTAACAATTTTTTCTTTCAACTTAGCTAACCTTTTCCAAGAGTTTCTCATTTTCTTAACCTCTGATTCCAAAAAACCACAATGTGACTTTATCTTCTCTATTTCTTCAATTGTCTTAACAAACAAAGATGTGTCATCTATATTGATGACCTCATTTACCCTTTGGGAAAAATTAGCTCCCAGCTCATCAAGCTACACCTATTTGTCCTTCAACTAATTTGGACCAACAAAACCCCCAGGGAACAACTTGAACTTATGTTTGGTATATTCCTTCTTGTATAGGTTGGCCTTCCTGTCTATATCAGCTCTTCCTTCTGCTAGCCTAGTCATGCCTTTGACTAACTCACAAGTGGATTTAATATTTGCATCAGATCCTGCCTCCTCATAGGATGCACACATGAGTTCAGAATTGGCTCCAGAGTAGCCTTGTCTCCATTCAGCTCAATCAAAATATCCAAAATTCTTTTCATGTTAACATGTGCTCCTACTGTGTTAGCAAAACTCAAAATTGTGGCTCTTACCTTCTCCTCATATTTGTTTGCAAGCACGATCTGAGTTTGTTTCAACTTTTTTAATTCATCTTGCAATGTTTCAACTGGTTGAAAACCAGAAGACATGGGAGAAGGGGGAAAGTTGATGATGGGACTGGTAGGTGGAGGTCTTGCTAGAGAAGATGCAATCATTAGAGTAGAGAACTCACCTTTCTGGTATTTCCCTACCAATTTTCTCTGTAGTTTAGCAATGATGCTATCCCTATTGGCTATTTCCCCTTTGTCTTCATTATAAGCCTTTAAAAGTATTTCTAGTTTTACTTGGAGATCAAACCTCTCCTTATCTTCCTTCTCAGCCACTGCCACACTGAATTTTGCAGTTTCTAATATTGTGTTGGTAGCTTCCACCACTGATGTGTCCTAGACCCTCTTTACAATCATACCTCCTACGTAGTTGGATTTTGAAGAGTCTTTCCTTTTCTTGCTCTCATCCCTCTTTAGGAAGGTGTTTAAACTCAGTGAATGTGGTCCATGCTATTTCACCTAGCGAAATAATGTGGACCATTGGATCTATCTCAGGATGCACCCCTTTTACCTATCAAGCAAAGCTTTTGTTGGGCCCACTACCTTTTTGCCATTTCACGTAAGGTAAACATCAGACACCTTTCCCCAAAAAAATAGCGCTGGCCATTAGATCTTTTCGGATATGATCGGTTTTTAACCAGAGGATTCACTTATCTTTTGGGGCCCACCAAGCTTTCGCTACTTTGTGAAAGGTAAGTCTCTAGCACCTTTGCTTCGCAAATCAATGCGTACCGTCAGATCTTGAGCAAGATGCCCAATCTTTAAATTCATTCTTTAATCCACTTGCTTGGATCCACCACTCCTTTTGCTGCTTCATGAAGGATAAACCTTGCGCATTTCTGGGCTACAAAACAACATGGTCTGTTAGATCTTCTGAGAGATGATTGTACATCAGCCTTCCTGGTGACCACTTTACCTAGGCCCATCATCTTTTCGCTATTTCATGAAGGGTAATTTCTGTACATCTTCCCTTCATGAATCAACATGCACCATCAGATAAACTAGAACCTTCATGATCTTTAGGAAACCCAACAAGGAAATAAAACTTAGGGAAAGGTGTGTAAAAAAAACATATTTAAGGACCTACCTAGGATAAATGTAAAAGGGGGGACCTCTTTTCACGGTGGACCGACCCTTCCAATTAAGTGGTAAAAGTAACATGGAAATAGAGTGCATAGACTTCAGATGGAAAAGGGGAAATTGCAGAACCTTAAACCCTTAGACCAAAACCCTTAGAGGCAAAAACTGAAGTACAAAGCACAATTTTTTGCAGATTTTAGTGGACCAAAGAACAAAAACACCCAATAGTCAAAATAGTGATAACAATATTGTTGATGTTATTGTTGATGTTGATTTTCTATTGTAACTAGTATGATAAACTTTGTGGAAGATATGTTAAATCGGTATATGGTAGTTTGTAAGTTGAACCAGTGTGTATAAGGTTAGACATTTCTTTGTTTTGTTAATCGGTAAACCCTAGCAATTTTTTTTAATAAACCCTGACCGATCAAGTTTGTTGGTTTATGATCTGATGTTGAGCAGTAATGATGGAGATGTGTGTTAATTGTATGAGGATAAGTTCAGATTGTTTTGATACATTTTTTGATTTTCTTGGAAAGGAGCAAAGTGGATTGCATCAAATACATCGTGCGTGATGAGTTACAAGTCCAATGAAGTGGTGATCATGGAGCGGTTGGAATTTTCTTGATTAATGTGAAGAGATTGTTTTGATTTCTAATGGTTAAGATTGTACCAACTTGTCTGTAATCTCGATGATGAGAATTAGGTTTTTGTTGTGTGACTGACCTAGTTGATTTGTATTTAAGGTCGATGAATTTGTTTGTAAAGGAGTTGGAAAAGTTGGCATAAATTAGTTGAGTGTGTGGTTGCCAGACTGGTGGATGGATCTGTAGTTTGTGTAGAAGAAGATTGGAGCTTAAGAAGGATCTAATCAAGAAGATGTAGTGCTATTCAGACAGATCAAGAAAATCTGTTGTTTCCTAACAATTACAATAGAATCAAAATCCCCTAACCGGGTAAGCTCTAACAAGCTTGGTTACTTTCTAAATCCTCTAACAAGGTGGTCCATTAGATTGGATTCTCAAATCCTCCAATGAGGTTACACCTAAAAGGGTATTGTGCTTTTCATCAAGTCATATTTGTAAATCCCTTTATCGGGTGATTCTTAACAGAATCAGTTCTTAATAGGACTTATTGTAAAGCTTTAATAGGCTTGGCTCCTAACAGGGTGAACTTTAGAAGACTTCAAATAGCTATCCTTGTTAGTCTCATCTCACCGTGGTTTTTACCTATTTGGGTTTTCCACGTATAAATATTTGTGTCAAGTGGTGAATGTTTTGTGGTTATGATCTTATTTGTTGATTTGATTAACTACTTAACTATTATGTTAAGGCATGATAACTGGAAGAATTGAGAGATGAATATGTTGATATTTGATTAAGCATTGTTGATGTTTACTACATTAAAGTGTTTTACTGTTAAGCTGGTATAACAGTCAAACTGGTTGATGTTGGTAATCTTTGAGACATTATCTTGACAAAACTATTTTGTTGATAATTTTATTTTGAGTTTGGGAAGGTTATATTAGTTTTTTAATATACTAATTCACCCCCCGTCTCAGTATTATACCAGATACTTATTCTTTCATATTATCATCAATTGGTATCAGAGCATCTTAGGTACTCTTAGATCTCTAAGCCTAATAGCTTGAGGAAAAGATCTTTTAGATCATGATGAAGAAAGAAGGTCCTGAGTTAAACAAAGATAACTATAGGATATGGAGTGACAAAATGAAGATTTACATTAAAAGTCTTGGTAGTCAGTATTGGGAGCATGTAAAAACTCAATATGTTGCACCTACTGGTACTCTGACTGATGATCAGAAGAAAGAACAACAAGATAATCATCAAGCATTATAGGCTATTATCAGTTCCTTGTCTAATGCTGAATATTTAGATGTTCATGGACTTGAAACAACATATAAAGTGTGGAAAAAACTTGAAGAGATTTATAGCAGTGATGAACATGTTAAGATTTCTAAAGAGGAGAGTTTAAGAGGAAAGTTTGATGACATGAGAATGTCTAAAGGCAAAAATATCCAACAGTATGGTCAAAGAATTAAAGAAATAGTTGGTGAAATAAAAAGTGCAGGAGGGAAAGTGGAAGATGCCACAGTGGTTAGTAAGGTACTAAGAACCCTACTACCAGTATATTCTATTGGAGATGCACCTATTCAGGAACTGAAATCCATTGAAAAGACAAATGTAACTCTTGACTCTATTATTGGAAAACTTATTGCTTTTGAGTTAAATGGATATGATGGTGGTGTACAAAAATCAGAATCTACATTCAGATCTTCTGTCTCTAACCCATCCGTGAGAAGAAGTAGAGATACTGACCATAGCTATGAATCCAGATCTAGTAAAGATGTTGATGATGATGATAGTTTAGTGGAGCTTGAAGCATTGTTTGCAAAATGAATGCCTAGAGGCACTGGTAAATACATAGGTAAGCTACCATAGAAATGTTTTGCTTGCAATAAGATTGGTCATATAGAAGCTAATTGCCCTAATAGTGAAAATGAACACAAGAGAGACAAATTTAAGAAGTATAAGGGTAAAGGCAAGAGAGATTGTCTTGTAGCTATTGATAGTGGTATTACTCATGATGATGCTAGTGAATATATTGTGTTTGTGGCTATTAAGGAAGAGACATCTGACCAGAAGGCTCTAGTATCCAAGATGGATAACTATGATGACTGGATCATTGATAGTGGTTGTTCACATCACATGACTGGTGATTGGAGCAAATTTCTTTCCTGGAAAGAATTTGATGGTGGTGTTGTCAGATTTGGCAATGACTCACCTTGTATGGTTAAAGGTAAGGGAGTTATTTCTCTTAATGGGAAGAGTAGTGTTGATGATGTTTATTGGGTTGAAGGTCTTAAGCACAATCTTTTGAGTGTGGCACAACTAAATGACAAAGGGTACCCACTGGAATTTAGAAATGACATGTGCAAAATCTTTGACAACAAAGGTGAATTGATTGCAACTGGTAAACAAACCAGAGGTAATCTATTTCACCTTAATCCAAAAGTTAGCAACTGTTTGATTGCAAAGATATATGATAGCTAGCTTTGGCATAGAAGATTTTGTCATATAAATTTTGACAATATTGTTAAATTGAGTAAGTCTAAGATAGTAAGAGGTCTACCTCAAATAGACAAACTGGTTAATGCTCTTTGTAAAGAAATTTAGTTAGGGAAGATGACTTCTTCTACTTTCAAGAGAAAGTCTTTCTTAGCAGAGCACTTGTTAGAATTGGTTCATACAGATCTATGTGGACCAATAAGAACTAGAAGCATTTTAGGTGATAGATATTTCATGATCTTCACTGATGACTGTTCAAGGATGACTTGGGTCACATTCTTGAAAGATAAAAAATGAATATTTTGGTAAATTCAAGGTATTTAGGGCCTTAACTAAGAAAGAGAGTGGTATAAAGATTAAATGTCTAAGAATAGATCAAGGCGGTGAATTCACTTCTGAGGAGTTCACTAAGTATTGTGATGAGAATGTTATCAAGTGGTAGGTTTCTATACCAAAGACACCATAGCAAGATGGTATAGTAGAGAGAAATGACTAGTTAGTGGTTGAAGTAGCTATAACTATGTTGATACAAGGAGGTGTGGCGAAAACATTTTGGAGAGAAGCTGTAAGTACAATAGTCTACACAATGAACCAGGTTCTAGTGAAAAAAGGTAAGGACAAGACACCTTATGAGTATTGGTATGGAAGGTCACCTAATGTTAGTTATTTTAAGATCTTTGGTAGTAAATGTTTTATCAAAAGAGGTGATTACATTAGCAAGTTTGAAGCAAAGAGTGATGAAGGCATATTTCTTGGCTATTCCACCAAGAGTAAGGCCTACAAATGTTTCAATAACTAGACTCAGAGAATTATTGAAAGTGTTGATGTTCATGTAGATGAATGTCCTAAAGTTTTAGAAGGAACTAGTTCAGAGAAAAAGGATGAAGATCCTTGCATTTTGATTTTAGAACTTGAAACTAGTAAGGCAAATCCCGATGTACTTGTTCAACCGAAATGAATAAATTCAGAGGAAGAAGACAGTGAAGAAGCTGAACCTGAGGAGAATGATCATGTTATTCCTAGATATGTGAGATTGCATCATAGTCCTAAGCAGATTATTGGGGATAAGGATGCTGGAGTAATTAATAGAAGAAGAGTTAGAGATAACTCTTGCATGATCTCCACCTTTGAACCAAGGAGTGCTAAGGAGGCATTTGGTGATGATCATTGGGTTAAGACAATGGAAGAAGAATTGGATCAGATTGAGAAAAACAACACTTGGACCCTGGTACCCCGACTAGTAAACAAGAATGTCATAGGTACTAAATGGGTGTTCAGAAATAAGTTGAATGAAGATGGTGTTGTAGTTCACAATAAGACAAGATTAGTATGCAAAGGTTATATGCAAGAAGAAGGAGAGGATTATGGAGAAAATTTTTCACCAGTAGCAAGACTAGAAGGAGTAAGAACATTACTTGCATTTGTAGCTCACAAGAAGTTCAAGGTATACCAGATGGATGTTAAGTCTGTATTTTTGAATGGGATATTGGAAGAAGAGGTATATATAGAACAACCTAATGGTTATGCATTGACAAACAAAGAAGACATGGTATGAAATTGCCTAAAGCTTTGTATGGATTAAACTAGGCACCGAGAGCATGGCATGAAAGGCTTCATACACATTTGATGAAGATAGGCTTTTCAAGAACCAGTGATGACAACAACATTTATTTCAAGTCTGAAGGAGATAAAAGACTAGTTAGTGAAGTATTTGTTGATGACATTATATTTGGAGGTAATGATGTCATGAGAAATAGTTTTGCAGATGAAATAAAGAATGAGTTTGAGATGTCATTAGTAGGGGAAATAAAAAATTTCATAGGGTTGGAGATACAACAAATGAAGAATGGTATTTTCATTACTCAATCTAAGTATGTGAAAGAAGTTTTGAAGACTTTTGGCATGAGTGATTATAAAACAGTTGGAACTCCAATGGTTACAGGTTGTAAATTGTCCAAGGAAGATGCATCTAAGTCTGTAGATGAAAAGGAATACAGGTCAATTATTGGTATATTACACTATATTATTCACAGTCGACCGGATATCGCCCATGTAGTTGGTATAGTTGCTAGATTTCAGAAAAATCCAAAGGAAGCACATTTGATAGCAACCAAGAGAATTTTTAGATATTTGAAAGGTACAATTGACTATGGGTTATGGTATCCATATGGAGGAAACTTTGATTTGAAGGCATACATTGATGCTAATTAGGCAGGAAATATTGATGACTAGAAGAGTACTATCGGTGGAGCATTTTTTCTAGGAGAAAGGCTAGTTTCATGGAGTAGTAAAAAGAGGAGTTGTACTTCACAATCTATTGCTGAAGCTGAGTATGTAGCATCTTATATGAATTACACACAAGCTATTTGGATGAGGCACATTTTGGAAGGTTTTAAGATGAAGATCTCAAAACCTATCAGGATTTTTTGTGATAATACGAGTGTAATTAATATTTCTAAGAATCAGGATTTGCATGCAAGGACTAAGCACATTGAATTGAAGTATCACTTTTTGAGGGAAAAAGTTCAAAGTAAATATGTTATCTTAGAGCATGTTTCCACCCAGGAGTAGCTTGTAGATATCTTTACCAAACCTCTAACTAAGATCACTTTTGAGTATCTTAGAAGTCAGTTGGGGGTTGTCCCTCTTCATGAAGTTAGTTGAGCATGATGTTGATTGCATTAGTCCTTGAACTACTTGCAGAATTTTACATGGATTGATGAAGGAGTGGATGTATTCCATAGGGGGAGCATCTAGTTATAGTTTGTTGATACATAGTGAGATTTTGATATTACATATTTTACTTTCATTTTGGCATTGTTGTCAAAGGGGGAGAAGAACTATATAACTGGGGAGAAGAACTATGTGTTTGATTAGGTGAACCAGTGATAGGATGATGACAGATAGAGTGTAGTGAATACTTGGTATGTAAACCAGGATTCCTATTCACTAATCACAACAGCAAATCAAAGGCGTTGATATTTATATTTCCATCAATGCCAAAGGGGGAGATTGTTGGTTTTTTTAGATTGATAGAATTTTGCATATAGATTGCATTAATGATATGTTGTCATTGATGTCAATTGAACCAGTGAATGGTATTGAGGATTTTGCTAATGTTATTGTTGATATTACTTTTGTATTGTAACCAGTATGATAAACTTTGTGAAAAAATTTGTAAACTGGTATATGGGAGTTTGTATGTTGAACCGGTGTATAAGGTTAAACCTTTCTATGTTATGTTAACTGGTAAACCCTACCAGTTGTTTTTTGGTAAACACTAACTGATCAGGTTTGTTGGTTTATGATTTGATGTTGAATGGTAATGATGGAGACACATGTGATCATTGTATGAGGATAAGTTAAGATTATTTTGGCGTGTTTCTTTGATTATCTTGGAATGGAGAAAAGTGGATTGCATCAAATGCATAGCGCATGATGAGTTACAAGTCCAATGAAGTCATGGTCATGGAGCAGTTGGAGTTTTTTTATTAATGTGAAAAGATTTTTATGATTTCTAACAGTCAAAATTGTACCAACTTGTTTGTAATCTGGATGATGAGAATTAGAATTAGGTTTTTGTTGTGTTACTAACCTAGTTGATTTGTATTTAAGGCCGATAAAGTTGTTTGTAAAGGAGTTGGCAAAGTTGGCAAAAATTAGTTAAGCATGTGGTTCCCAAACTGGTGGATGGATCTGAAGTTTGCGTTTGTAGTGCTATTCAGACAAATCAAGAAAACCTATTGTGTTCTAATAATTACAATAGAATCAAAATCTCCTAACCGGGTAAGCTCTAACAAGATTGGTTACTTTCAAAATCCTCTAACAAGGTAGTCCATTAGTTTGGATTCTCAAATCCTCCAGTGAGATTACTCCTAACAGGGTATTGTACTTTTCATCAAGGCATATTTGTAAATCCCTTAACTATGTGATTCCTAACAGAATCGGTTCTTAATAGGACTTATTGTAGAGCTTTAATAGGCTTGGCTCATAATAGGGCAAACTTCAAAAGAGTTCAGATAGATATCCTTGTGAGTCTCAAATCACCATGGTTTTTACCTATTTGGGTTTTCCATGTATAAATATTTGTGTCAAGTGGTGAATTTTTTTGTGGTTATGATCTTATTTTTTTTATTTGATTAACTAAACTATTTTGTTAAGGCATGATAACTAGAAGCATTGAGAGATGAATATGTTGATATTTGATTAAGCATTGTTGATGTTTACAAGATTGAAGCTAATTACTATTAAGTTGGTATAACAGTTAAACCGATTGATGTTGGTAATCTTTGAGACATTATCTGGACATAACTATTTTGTTGATATGTTTATTTTGAGTTTGGGAAGTTTGTATCAGTTTTTAAGTATACTTATTCACCAGCCCTCTCATTATTCTACCAGATACTTATTCTTTCATCATATCATCGCTAGATTCAAGGATTCTCAAGAAGTCTAGGCATACCACCTATATGGAACATTTGGTCAAGTGGCAGCATCTTCCAAAATCTGAGGCCACTTAGGTACCTGAAGTAGACTTTTCTAAACTTGGCTTTCCTCTCTCTTTATTGCCTAAAGGAGTCACTTGACTTATGTTGGAATTCTACACTCTTATGAGAATTGTTAATAATTTCATTGATGGCAAGCAATTGGTAGTTACTGGCACCGGCAATAAACTTCTGCATATACCGATAGGAACTTCACCGATAACAAAAACAAGGCATATTGACACTCAAGCTGACATGGAATAAATTTTTGTTATAGTTTTATAATATAATTATTTCTTGTAAAAGCCAACATGATATATTGTAAAAGACTCATATATGTATGAGATCTTATATGTCATTTTGATATGAGGATATGAGAGAAAGAGAAAGAGAGTGGAATATAGATGATATTTTGTATGAGGTGATATAGTTGACAGTGAAGGTTTTGGTTATAGACTGACCTTAAATGGGTAGTGAACCTGGCATAGTTGATGTTGATTTGAAGCAGTACATTGTATTGGATTTTGATAATCCATTTTGTAAGTCAGTGAGACTTCTATCTTGCAATTAAGCAGTGAGCTTTAGGCAGTTGGCCTCCCTATATGTGCAGATCCCTCATTGTAAATAATATTTATTCATTGGCTAGTGAGTGAATATTGTGGGTCACAAATCCCACTGAGGGTTTTCCCACACCAGGTTTCCTCGTTAAATATCTTGTGTTATGGTGTGTTCTCTATGTTGTCTCTGTTATACTTATTTGCTGCATTAATTCTTATTTACTCGTACACTATTTTGGGATACAAAGTTCTTAATAAATTTAAATATTTTGTTAACTGATTAGACAGTGATTCACCCCCCTCTCAGTGTCTTTGGGATTTTCATTGATTCTAACAACTTATTTCTCATTGGGGGAGTATGGTACAGGAGCACCTATTTTTAACTAGTGTTGTTGATGCATTTCCAAATTTTGGAGTGATTGATCATGTTTGGGATCAATGAGTGAATAATGGATTGATGTTGGGTCCACAAGTGTGTTTTAAGGTCATGTGAAGTGTGTTTGTTATCAGGTGTTCTTGTTTTCCTAGTTCTGGCCAATGTGCCCTTGTAAGCCAAAAATTTCATTATTTTGCAATATGTTGTAAAATGCCTTGTAAAGCCTCATTGTGCATTTGGTCATGTCTTTTTTAGATGTTAGGGAATCATCCTAGGAGGTTTGGAATAAATTGAAATGCTTAAGTTGCAAAAATGCAAAATGCAGCAAAAGTTGTCATTGTTGCTTCACAACTGTTTGCAACTTTTTCAGCAACTTTGCAAATTTGTTGAAATTGGTGGTTAGGAAACTGATCAGAGGTTGTTTATGAGAAAGGGGACATATAAAATGCTTTGAGAATCATTGTACATGAGTTGGAGGATTGAACAGAAGTTTGAATAAAATTTGAAATCAATTTCCAAGTTTTTGCATAAATTTTGTCATTTTTTATAGCAATAGTCCATACCAGATGATTTAATCCTAGTATTGTCTTTTCATGGTGAATTAGTGCATGCTATTTTGTTGGTCAAGAAGTGGTTGTATACATTATTAGTGTTGGTTTAAAGTGATATTGTAAATTATCTTCTTCTGCATTGCTCTCAGCCTGAGCAAGGGTTTAAAACACTAGACATGATTCCTACTTGAGTTCCAATTGAGTTTGTGCAATGGACCTTGGGATTAAAGTTAAGGAACCTATAAATAAAGTAAATAAGGTTTGCAGATCCCTAGAAGTTGCTAGGAAACCATTTTCTACCATACCCTAGGTGAGCTCTTCCATAGCCCAGTTAGGGATATGATAGCTATTTTTGCCTTTACTTGTAGGGATGAATAAATGTGAAAGTGCCAAGTGTTTGGCATGGAACTATGAAGCATAGCAGAGTCTCAGTAAAACAATAGAGGTATGATAGGGTGTAGAAATCGGTAAACCCTATTGGAGAATACTCTTAATTCTAAAACCCTCAAAAGTGCCATTTTTGGTATCCATACTAGTACAGACAAACCAGACAGCCTACCCTAGTAAATCTAAAAGTTTGTCCAAAAGGGTACTCAAATAACCAAGGCTTTTGGGGGGTCCTTTGGAGGTTTTTTGAGTAATTACACAAATAAGGTAGGGCTAATTGAGGTCTAGGGATACTAGGCCTAAAAAGTAGGAATGAGAGAAAGAAATAATAAAAAGAAGAAGAACCAAACAAAGAACCACATGATCAGTATTGAAACATCTTCTCAACACCCCCTAAAACCCCTGCAAGTATGAGTTGGTGAATTGGCAATTTGGAGGTTGGATTTAATCAAGTGAATCCCAACTATATGTGTTAGTAACATGAGCAAACAAGTTGATATGGAGCACTCCAAAGAAGTCTGATTAATTGTCTTTATATTGGACAAGATCAGTGTGAGAATAAGGATGGAAGCTCACTAAAAACATATTTATATATCTATTAAACAAGATGCAACTCTTTTGTCAGACACTTCCCATTAGGTAAGAACAATACTGACAATGTTTATTATGTTGAAGGTTTGAATCATAATCTTTTTAGTGTAGGACAATTGGTAGACAAGGGATTTCAATTACAGTTCAAGGATGGAAAATACAAAATCATTAACAGATCTACTTTGGAGATTGCAACCAGTACACAAACAAAAGGTAATATATTTCATTTAAACTTTGGTGAGAAAAAATGTTTGATTACACATATTGATGAGAGTTGGTTATGACATAAAAGGTTGTGTCATGTGAATTTTGATTGCATTGTGAAGATCAGTTGAACTAAGGCAGTTAGGGATATACCTAAGATTTTGAAGCCCTATAATCTAGTATGTAAAGAATGTCAAATGGGTAAACAAGTCAGAACCTCTTTTAGGAGTATACAAGATAAATCAAATGATGTTCTTGATCTTATTCATACTGATTTGTGTGGCCCTACTAGAGTTAAAAAATTTCATCATGATAGATATTTTTGTTAGATGCAATGACACTCCCAAAGACACTGAGAGGGGCGGTGAATTAGTGTCTAACCGGTTTATGGAATATTTGAACTTATTTATAACTTTGCAACCCAAATTAATGCACCAGTAAACAAGTAATAATGTAGCAAAGAGAAATAATAGAGACAACATAAATGCACACCATAACACAAGATATTTTGGTGAGGAAACCTGGTAAGGGAAAAATCTCAGTGGGATTTGTGACCTACAATATTTACTCATTGGCCATGTAGTACCCCTACTCATTTGAAATCATTAGACTCATATTTTATTATTGTTTGTTTTCAGTGGATATATTACCATGATGTGTTATTCACATTTTTATGACATTATTTCATGCTTTATCTGGATATGAGATGAATAATTTATCACAGTATTCAGTAATTGTGATTAATGGCATTTTATGGATTATTGCTATATACTGACACTTTACTTTATCTATGCAATGTGAACTTATTTATTGTGTGTCTGCGAGTGTTTTGGATGCAAGGGGATGATTTTCTTTCACTCATTTCAGTGAGATAGAGAACATTGCGATTCTCCTTCATCAGTGTGCATACCATGTTTTCTATATTGTATATATGCATGTGTGGTTTGGTGATGTAAGATATTACAGGTACAAGTACTGGGTAGGTATGGGGTATCATCTCCACTTGGCTTCACAGGTCTGAGTGTGCCTTATATTTTCTGATGGAAGTGGAGGAGATAGTAGTTGATCCTATTTTACTCATTTACACTCGTGTGAGTGTCATCAGTTAGTTCGGCCTTCGTATTTTGTCATTTGATCTTTTTATTAGTATTTGCTTGATAATTGTTCAGTTTGTGTGTTTTAGTGGATTTGATTAATTAATTAAGTTTATGGAGTTATCTCATAGTTGATTTATGTTTGCATTGAGATTATAAATTTAATTAATTAAAAGAAGATTTAATTAAGTTGCAAGCTGCATGATATTAGAGATATATTTTATTTAAATTTTAGTGGAAAAATAAATTAGATTAGTTGCATTTATTGTTTCCTAGAATTTTAAATAAATAAAAGAATAAATAAATAATTAAATGAATAAAAGAATTCATTAAAATTATAGCATTGCTTTAATTTCTTTATTTAGAAAATTATTGCATGAGAAAAGAAAAGAAAGAATAATGATTTTTAATTATTACATGTTAACTTATTCTTTTGTTAGAAAATTAGAAAAGAAAATAAAATTGCTTTTATTCTCAATTTAGGTTTTGGGGAAAAAAAAAGAGATTCGACCTAGAATTTTAGTTTAAAAAGAGGAATAGGTCATTATTTTAGGGGAGACAGGAAACAGGTCAGGAATTTAGGTGAAGAAATTTATTGGAAGCTTGTTAAAAAGATTAGGCCTCTTCTACAAATTTCTTCTAGGAAAGCTATACCAGGTTGGGTGGCTTCTTTTGATTGTTGTTTTAAGAAAATATTTCTATTTCTTCTATCTTCTAAATGATGTGTGTGTTAAGATGATTGTCATAACTTATCTAATTAATTTTGTTCTTAGCTAGAATCCATACCTGAAGTTAATTTCTAGTTTAATGGGAAGAAGTTATTTCTGGGTGTTTGTGGATTAGATTTTGAGAAAATTGGGAAATTATTATAGCAAATATTGCCAAGATTTTTATTATGAATGGAAATTGCAAGATTTGGGGAGGAATGGGATTTACCAGAGAAATCATTCCCTCTTGTTTGTTTTATACCACTATTGGCTAAGGTAGGCTTTTAATTGTATCTCTATGAAATTGTTATTTACTTAAGAAAATAAATTTACTTATTAATTAAATTTATGGGATTAATTAAGTTTTGGGAAAAATCATTTTTTTTCCATAGTATAATATTTAAATTTCCTTGAAATAAATTATATTGGATATAAAATTTAGATGGAAATAAATTTTATTAAAAATGACATATAATATAAATTAAAAAAAAAAATCCTTCGGCAGTTACTACCGATGGTAGTACAACTACTAGCGGTAGTAGTACTACCAACGATAGCACCTTCTACTGTAGGGTAGCAGTGCTACCGACAGTAGCAGTACTACCGACGGTAGTACCTGCTACCATGTGGTAGTAGTGCTACCGAGGGTAGCCCTTGCTACCTACGGTAGCATGGTACTTTGTTTCACAGTTTCCTAGTTGCACTCAAATTGAAATTCGATGTTCGGATTTCCATGCAAATTATTATATTTAGGATTCAAATTAAATTATTATATATGATATATGATAACTATATATATATATCTATGTGTGTGTGTGTGTGTGTGTGTGTGTGTGTGTGTGTGTGTATATGTGTATATATATATATATTCATATATAGTTTTATTTTAATATGGCATTATATTATTTAGTATTATTTATAATATGGCATTATATATATAAATAATTTAGAGTTTGTTAATTTCCGGAAAAAGCTTATAATTTTAGATTTGATATTTATGTTTGGAAATACATTAGGAGATTAATTTTTGTGTGATTTTATTTGACTTATTCAACAAATGACAAAATTGATTTATTTAATATAGTTGTAATTCTTATTTTCTTGAAAATCTTTCATTGCAAGTTATTTATACATTTGGCTGTTTTAAGAAAAGATTGCTTGTATTAGGATCTTGTGTAAATGGTGTTTGTAGTCAAGCTTAATTGCATTGCAATTCTGGTTAAGTTCTCATTATGTCATATGTTGTTATATCTCCTTGGTCAGGTGTTATTGTATAACCTTATTCATGTGAGCCATTGTGTGTTTTGTCCAAATGGTCAATCTTGGATTACTGATTGTGTATCCTTCACCTGTGGTTTGTCAGGATTAGTTATGGTTGTCTGTTTTGCCATAGAGTTCTTGTAGAGAACTCTTTCCTATTAGTGTCCTATGAGAGAGAGTGGCTTTCAAGCGGGGGTCATGCCCAAAGTGGATGACAGGATAACCAGTCAAAAGTCAGTTAAGAAGTGATAACCTAATAATTGATTAGGGGGTGGGTAGAATAAATATTAATTAAGATAATATACCTCATGCATAGGTGTAGTGCTTGTACAAGGCTCATAATGTTATGATAAGGTTTGGAATGGCAAACTTACCACCTTGTCTACACGAAAGGATTGGTAGGGTCTGCATGAGACTTAGTTAGAGCCAGAAGCTGGGAGAGGTTACTAGTGTAGGTAGGAAATGTGGAAAATCATCAAAGCATATCAATCATGAAAGCTCACATGCAATGATCAATCCTAAACACACTCAATAAAGACATGAAAATAAAACATTCAAAACTAAAAGATTATGCAAACCAAATGTAGATCTGAATGCTTCCTTCATGTGGCTCCATTGTCCTTCTTTCTTCTCCAAATAGCCTTTGTTTGTTTTGTGGGTCTCACCTTCAAGTGCATACACATGAGATGAAAGCAAGTAGACAAGATTATGGCATAAGAGTACTAGAAGCGTGATTGTTTTGACAAAGTGATTAGAAATTTGATAATTTGATTAGATGGGATTGAAGAAATTCATCCAATTTATAGACAAATTGGAGAAAATATCAAATTAGCATCAAATGGATATTTAGGCAATTGATTTAAAAAATTGCACAATTGAGTGGAAAGAAGAAGGTTATGACACCTTCTATGTCATGAATTATGACATATTGCCAATGCAAAGGTTAGAGAACTAGAACCTTATGACATCTTGCTATGCCAAGAGTATGATGCATGAGAAATTCATGCTTCCACCGAAGCTCAAAAATAGGGAGAAACTAGAGAGAAACTAATTAGGTGGAAATTGAAATTAGGAAATTAGAAAATAGGTGGAAATTAGGAATTAGAAATGATGAAAATTAGGAAATTAGAAAATTAGAAGATTAGAAATGATGGAAAATTAGAAAATTAGGTAAATTAATTAATAATTTGTCATTTATTAATTAATTCACAAAAAGAGGAATAATTAGCCAATTAAATGAACATTTAATTGCGATGAGAAGACTTAGGATAAATAAATAAATTATTAATCCTAGAGGACAAAATGACAAAATAGGTTAAATGAATAAATCATAAAACCTTAGAAGGAATGCAAGGACAACAATTAGGTCTTGGCAAGAGATAATTAATGTCGATTTGATATGATCATGATTTTGAATTAATAAATGACCAATGTGATAAATGATTTGATTGACAAAATGTGCCAATTGGCGAGGAACAATAACTAATTGATCCAAATTGACATGATTAAGAAGATGATGATGATTGATGATAAATTAATTGCAAGATGACAAAATTGACAAGAGGATAAGATCGATGACAAAATAGATTGCAAAATGACAAGATTGAAAATGACCACGATCGATGACAAAATTGATCGTAAGACGACAAGATTAAAAATGACAATGATCGATGAGAGATTGATCGCAAAATCAATGAGATTGAAAAGAGGACAAAACCCTAATTCTATCATCAATTAGGATTGACGATGTCCAAAATGAAATTGAATTGATGATGTCAAAATATGCCAAAATGAGCACGCACATTGATGCGACAGAATAAGATCGACCAAAATCATGACTGAAGATTGTTATCGACAAGACCAAATTTGAAAGTGAGATAGATGAAAAATGTAGAAGGACTCGATGCTCACAAATGATAAAGACCAAGTGTGAATCATAGGAGAAATGTTAACGCGATGCAAAAGCCCTAAAATAAGGCAATGCACAAATGTTAAAATATGACTTCGCAAGCGTTGACCATTTTTAGATGTCTACGTTTTGCCCCTCTTTGAGACAATGCAATTTTAAGCGTTGTTTCAAAAAACAATACTGAAAATGCCCCAGACAATAACAATGACATATGCATGCCCCCTCAAGGAATTGGCCGGAAACATGCAGAAAAGAGGCCAATTGATCGATAAAAATGATAGGATCAAACGGACTGACAATCAGAGATCAGATGCATGAAGGACAAGCAAATGATGGAGCAAAAGACCATGACCAGAATAAGATGGAGAGGATGCACGTCCATCTATGCACTGACAAAGATCTATAAATGAGACAAAGAGGGTGAAAAGAGCTCATTTGCACTAGCTAAAGAGGAGAATTTGTTGCTCTGGACAAGGACACCTGCAGAGAGATGGTGAACATTCCAATGGCGGATCACCTCAGAGAACATGTATGTACTTATAGATGACCAGATGATGCAGGAGCAACGGTATGTATCTCAACAACTGATATTTTCAATTTCATGAATTTTGATCACTTGTGGGACATTGCGGGGCCCACAAGGAATGCAGAAACTAACTTCTGCGCTTGTGTAGGGCAAATCTTGCACTTGTGTGAGGTCTTTTGTGCTTGTGTAGGGGTACATAGGTGCAGGTTACATGACATAGGCATACGAATCTTGACACAGGTGCAGTTGTGCATTTGTAACTCAATTTGGGTTCGAAACAGCATGCGAATGATCCGAAAAGGGGGGATAAGGGTAGGATAGGTCAAAATAGATAAAGAACACCCTAATTTGAGCATGAAACAAGGAAATTTAGCCCATAGGAATGAAACCCTACTACTAACAAAATGTGCCCCAATTGTGATGCAGAGTCCACAGTATCTGTTGATCACGTAGGAGAACCGACCAGACTATTTCATGCTACGACATACACTGAGGAGCACAGACAGAGATATCCTAGCGAGACTTGGGATATATTATATCACATTCATGCCTGAGATTAGGGAAAACATAGGATTGCTTACCACATTGGTAGAGCATGAGGAGGAGGATGATGAGGATGAGCCAGACTCAGCTGATCAGGAGACATTGCAGGATATACCCATAGAGCTAGAGACAACTAGCATAGAGGAGATAGAGATGTGTAGGGCTACCATAGCGAGTCAGCAGGATCACATTGTGACATTAGAGAGACAGCAGGATCAATTCAAAGCAGAGATAGCTAGACTCACAATGGCTCGAGATACAGGAATAGCTCAGGCACAATGAGAGGAATAGAGAGTCACTAAGTTCATTGGGTCGATTAGGGATGCCAGTGCACATGAGATGGCACAGATGTTGGTAGAGACTGGAGAGGAGATATGCCATTGGAGGACACTATATGAGAGTGTAGTTCCACCAGAGTAGAGAGAAGCTTCATATCGGGCACGATCGAGGACAAAGAGCAGGGCATGCTCTCAGAGGTCATTGAGTAGCATGGGGGTGAGTGGACCTATGAGACCACCATAGCCAGGACCTAGGATAGGAGGGACATCATCTGTGAGACATGGCAGGGATGAGGAGGATAGAGGGAGCACCCAGTGATAGAGGCACATACTCCTTTATGACAGATAGATGACATATGTAGTTTGATATTATGTAGTCAGCTTGTAGGCCATACTTAGGACAGGCAGTCCAATTTTGTACTCCGATATTATTGTGATATGATATGCATCGATATGTTACGACTGATAGTTATTTTTCATGTATGGATGGCTTATGCACTATTGATGAACATGTATGGATATATTTTTATGTATTTTTGATGCATTTATAATATGAAATGGATAAAATGCTTGATATGATACTCAATGTAATGCAAATGTACTAACCAATGAATGCAGGATGCAGCTGATGTGTGTGGAGAAATCGGAGCACTAGACTGAATTGATGGAAGAAATGTTAGTAAGAAAAAAATGGGACAAAGGATAGTTAGAGATGAAAAAAAACTTGCTTTCAGTAATGCACTTTGTAGGTGAGAACCTTTATTTTTATGTAGCAAAATGGACGCATAGCATCATGGCATTAAAGGCCAGAGCTGAAATGCAACCCTTTTTTGCAAAAGACAGACACATCGTAGACAAACAACAATCACAACAAAAAATAAAGGGACCATGAACCATCCCGGTCACTCTAAATCACTTAGTGACATCATCGAGCAACATAGGAACATGATTGAAGATAAATCAATAAATGATAAGACTCGCTAATTCCAACAAGTCAAACAAACATCTTGATATTCATTGTCAAAAGTTGGAAGTGTTGATAGGATGATCATGTTGTCTGGTTTCAGAGAATGTGGTACCCATCTAAGACAAGACATAGTCTAGTTTCGAGTATACCACACCCTGTATAAGACCCATGATAGCCATGACAAGGACAAATGATATTGATGTTGATTGATTGATATGACAAGTGTGATCAGTTTGAATGTCTAGTTTGATTGAAAAAGTTTATCTATTAATGCAAGATTTCAGGAAAGCACAGTGTTGGATTGCGAGTGTCATTGGAGGGATGCTCAATGATTTGTCTTATGCACAAAGGGGATATATTTTTGTTTTGTTTTTCGAGTTTTTACAATTTTTTGTGTTCATTTTTTTCAAGACTTTATTTGACTTTTTTAGGGATTTTTTTTTAGGACATTATTTGATTTTTTTTTGTTTTTTTAGGACAGTATTTGATTTTTTTTAGAGATTTTTTTTAGGACATTTTTAAAATTCAGAACTTCCAGTGATTGATCATGACAAGGGGAACATACCTGATGCCTTTGAAAGACATATTTATAGACTGGGAATGAACATATGCACAAGAAACAGTTTGAAGTTATGATAGATGACGAAGCAATGATCTCATTACTCATAGTGCTTGATTGCCAGGTTTTCACCATGGTACTTGCCCAAAGCGCCTATTTTCCAGGTTTTCACTAGAGGGTGAATCATTTTTCTTTACTCTTTTGTTCTTTTTTCTTTATTTTGTTCACTTCTTTTTTTTTGTATTTTCTTATATTTTTTGATTTTTTTTGTGTTTTTTCAGGATCATATTTGAAGAAAAGTTGATAAAAAAATTATGCCCAGTACTTGCGAAGGTGCATGTTGTTTACAAGATCGGACAAAGGTTCACCTTCTGGAGTGGCAAGCTGATATGCCCCCGAGCCATAGGCTATAGTTACTATGAAAGGCCCAACCCAATTAGGTTCAAACTTGCCCTTGATGATGTCAGTAGACTATGCATTCTTGGGGTTTGCCTTTAAAACCAGATCTCCCACTTCGAAGTGTCACCCTTTGACCTTCTTATTATAAGAGTGATAGAGATGGTTTTGATATGCTTGCAAATGTGTCAAGGCTATTTGACGTTTCTCATCTAACATCTCAAGCTGATGCAACTGAGAGACTCTGTGTGTCTCATCATCAATTAGATGTTGCAAGGAAACACGCAAGGAAGGAATCTCCACTTCCAAGGGTAAAATGGCTTCCACACCATACACCAAGGAATAAGGTGTTGTGCCAGTAGGTGTGCGGATAGAAGTGCGATAGGCCCATAGTGCTGGATTCAACTATACATGCCAATCTCGACCAACGTCATTGACAACCTTTTTCAAGATCTTGATAATGGTTTTATTTGATGCTTTAGCTTGACCATTACTCTGTGGATATTATGGACTGGAGAAACGGTGTTGGATATGAAACCTATCACAGAGTTCCTTGACATCTTTATTCTCGAAAGGTCGACCATTATCTATGACTATAGCAAGGGGTACCCCATATCTGCATATGATATAATTCAGCAAGAATTTTGAAATTTGGACACCAGTGATATAGGTCATGGGGATAGCCTCAATCCATTTTGTAAAATACTTTGTGGCTGTAATGATGAACTTGTGTCCATTTGCAGATGTCAGGTGAATCTTACCAATAAGATCCAATCCCCATTGAGAAAAGGGCCATGGAGATATGACAGAATGAAGCTCTTGGGTTGGTGCATGAATATAATTTCCATGGATCTGGCATTTGTAGCACTTCTTAACAAAATCATGAATATCTTTTTCCAGAGTGGGCCAATAATACTCAGCACGAATCAAATTTTTGGCTAAGCTTAGACCATTGAAATGGCCCCCACATATACCATCTTGAACCTCATGTAAAGCTATTTGTGCTTCATCAGAATCCAAACACCTGAGGAGGGTATGGTCAAAGGAATGGCGATAAAGAGTGTCAGCAATGATGACATATTTGGCCATCTATCGGATGAAGGCTTGATGTTGATTAGCAAAGAGGTTAGGTGGTAAAGTTTGGGATTTCAAATATTGATATACATCATTGTACCATGGGGAGTTAGGACCAACAAGAACGCATATCACATCTACTATCAGAATGTCAAAGGAACAAGCAATTGTTCGACCAAAAATTCACACTTGTCCATATTGTGGGGCATATTCAACATGGAAGTGATCATAGCCATCGCATCTGCTGACTTATTTTTCATTCTTGGAACTTGACTGAAATGGATAGCCATGAATTTTGTCTTGAAGAAATCTACCATGTGCTTATAGGGAAGTAGCTTTTCATCTTTTGTTTCCTAGTCATCATTCACTTGTCGGATGACTAATTGAGAATCTCCATAGACTTGTAAATGTGTGATGTTCCAGTGGACCGCTACTCGAAGTCCTATGACCAATGCTTCATACTTTGCAATGTTATTGGTACAATGGAAAGTTATTCTATAAGACTTGGGAATAGCATCACCTTGAGGGGTGACAAAGAAGATGCCTGCTCTGGACTCGAACTTGGTATGGGACCCATCAAAGTATAACTTCTGTTCATTAGAAGATGTAAGAGCTAAGACTGACTCATCTGGAAAATCGGTCAACATGGGATGGTCATCATAAATAGGAGCCTCTGCAAGTTGATCTGCTATGACTTGTCCTTTTATTGCCTTTCGCTCCGTGTACACAATATCAAATTCACTGAGGATCATCACCCACTTTGCCAGGTGACTAGTCAAAGCTGCTCTGCTAAGCAAATATTTCAAGGGATCAATTTTTGCAACCAACAATGTTTGGTGATTTAACATATAGTGCCAGAGTTTTTGTGTTGCAAAGACCACTGCTAAGCATGCCCGTTCAATAGTTGAATTGTTCAGCTCATAGCCTACTAATGTTTGACTAATATAATAAATAGCTCTCTCTTTGCCGTTCTCATCTGATTGGGCCAAGAGAACTCCTAGTGCCGTTTCAGTTGTAGAAATATACAATATAAATAGCTTTCCTTCTATAGGAGGCATTAGGATAGGTGGTGACAACAAATAGTCCTTGAGAGCTTGAAAAGCTGATTGACATTGCTCAGTCCATTTAAATGCAACTCCTTTATGCAATAGATGCTGAAATGGATGACATTTGTCGGCCAACTGAGCTATAAAGTGGTGGATTGACTGGAGCTTTCCTTGCAGACTTCTTAATTGACGGAGATTAGAAGGAGGAGGCATATTCTTTATTGCTTTAACCTTGGCAGGGTCGACTTCAATGCCTCTATGAGAAACAATGTACCCTAGTAATTTGCCAGCAGTGACACCAAAGACACACTTCTTTGGATTGAGTCTGAGCTTGTAGGTCACCATTCGGTCAAAGATAGAGCCCAGGATGGCTAAATGACTATCTCTTGTGATAGATTTGCATAACAAGTCATCAACATAGTCCTCCATCAATGTATGCATGAAGTCATGAAAAATTGTCATCATCGCTCTTTGATATGTTGCACCTACATTTTTAAGACCAAAGGGCATCACATTCCAGCAGTAGGTACCCCAAGCACATGTGAATGCGGTCTTATGTTGATCTTCAAGAGCAATGTGAATTTGGTTATAGCTGGAGAAACCATCCATTAATGAGAGCATCTCATATCCAGCAGTCATGTCAACAATGATGTCTATGTTTGGCAATGGAAAATCATCTTTAGGGCATGCTTTATTAAGATCCCTAAAATCTGTATATATTTTGATGCCCCTAGTTACCTTGCTAACTAGTACCAGATTTGAAATCCAGTCTACATAATCAATGGGTCTAATAAAGCCCACATCTAGTAACTTTTTCAGTTCGACTTTGACCAAAAGAGCCACCTGGAGATGCATCTTTCTAAGTTTCTGTTTGACAGGCTTGGCATCTACTTTCAATGGCAAGTGATGAAGGACTAATTTTGGATCAAGGCCAGGCATATCTGCATAGGACCATGCAAAGCTGATCTTCTTCTCTAGAAAGAAATTGACAAAATCTATCTTTTCCTATTTTGATAGAGAAGCAGCAAAATGAATGACCTTAGGGTTGTCAGGTGTACCCAAATTGATTTCCTCGGTCATTTCCACAAGCAATGTTGATTTGTCCTGACTTGATAGGGGTATGTCCACTCTTCCACCTTTGGGCACCTCAGAGAGGTTTTCACCTGTAGGTACGTCTTTTATTTTTATTTTTGTATGATCAGAGAGTGCCTTACAGTTTTCACTCAAAGACCTATTCTTTTGATTTTTTTCTTTTTCTTTTCTTTTTTCATTTTGATGACTGGAAGAGGGAGTTGACTCCCCAAAATATGCTATGGAATCCAGATCAATAGCGAATCCTGCCTTATGATCACCTTGTTGTATGCCTTCCCGTAGTCCAAGGAATTCTGCAATTGCTTCATCATTTTGAAAATAATCCAATGTGAGGGGTTCTTGTTGGTCATGTTGGATAAGTTGGGGATAGATGAGGGGCATGTCATCATCAATTTTAAGGAGGGAGAGGACTGAGATGGTAAAGATGTAAACATCTGTAGTATCACTATCTGAACTGCTTGTATCAAATTCGGAGCTTGGGTTCCAAAATGATTCTATCCAAGCATTAGGACATGTTTTAGGAAAGGGAGTTATTTCATGTTTGTCTTCCATGGGCAAATCATCAAGGTCAAGGAAAATATTGTCAAGGGCATAGGAGCTAGAAGAAAAAGAACTCCACTCCCACTTATTGGAATCAGTTTCAGGTCGAGTATCCTCAGGTGTTATTTCATCATCAAAGTTATGCCCTTTTCCACACATGGTCACTTTGGTAGATGAGGATCCAATTCGCAATGGTACAAAACCTAACCCTAAAGTTGGAGGTCGCATCTTAGGTATAACAGGTTTGAGCCTTCACTTCTTGTCTGAGCCTAAGCCACTGCAGCCATCATATCCTTTCTTCTGTAGCATAGTAAATCCTTTGCCGTACAGTTCCACCGGCAACTTGACAGGTGGGGTCTTAGTGGGATCCTTATAAAGCCAATCTACAACATTGTCATCCAAAGTTTCTTTGTCAAGTTCACCCCATCTTGTAAATGTAGTGGGAGGTTGATATTGGATAACTACCTTAGGTTCCTTTTGCAACAAATGTGGTTTGCCATATGATTTTGGAGATATTGGTAAATTCTCGATGAGGAATGTTTGATCCATTGAATATTCTCCACATCCTTGGTCCTATATCTTCAACTTTCCTTTGATAGTATCTAATAATGCATTAGGATCCACATAACTATCTGATTTGGCTTCTCTATTGACTAGGACTTGCTGCTGTGGAGAATCCTTTAAGGCAGCACAAAATTGAAATGGATTAGGATCTCCTGGAATTGTTATCTCAGTTCCATTGTAAGGATATTTTAAACATTGATGATAGGTGGATGGAACTGCTTTCATGGCATGGATCCATGGACAGCCAAGAATCATATTGTAAGGGAGATCGAGGTCTAAGACCTGCAAAAAAGTGTTTCTGTTACTGGACCGACTCTGATAGGTAATGTAATTATCCCTTTAGATGGGCGCTCAACATCATCATATGCTTTGATTGTTATTCTTCTGGAAGCATCAATGTCCTTTTCTGTATAACCAAGACCAATGACCACTCTCAAGGTACAGATGTTAAGACCGGCTCCGCCATCTATCAAGCTCTTCGGATTTTTCAATTATGGACAAAGACTTCAAGGTGTAAAGGATCATTATGAGGGAGCTTATCAAGTGAAATATCATTATTAGAAAATGTGACATGTTGGGAAATAGCTAGATGTCCAATTTAGGCTTGAAACTGGTCAACATCAATGTCTGTCGGGATAGTGGACTCAATTAAAGCTTTATCTAAGACTACACGATGCATGGGGGACATTTTCAACAACTCAAGGATTGATATTTGTGTAGGTGTCTTTCCTAGTTGATCCAAGAGATTATAATGACTGGCAGGAGTTGGTTTGGGAGGAGCTGGAAGAGCTCCTTTCAGGACTATTTTGGATCGACGAGTGGTGACTGCATAAGAAGGCTCTTGTCCCTTTATTCCTAGGGTGGCAACATATTCATTTGATGCTCAAAAACAATTGATCACATTGTTATAACCAGTACTTGCATAATTTGTTTCTTGGGTAGAGTTTGAAGAAGATGCTTTACCCTTGTCATGATCAAGCAAAGGAGTTTTGAAAATTTTCTGATCAGTATTAGAAGTCACATTGGGTGGATCTATCTCAATTACTCCTTGCTCTAACAAGTCTTGAATGATATGTTTCACTTGAAAACATGAAGCAGTTTTATGTCCTTTCGACCGATGGTATTCACAATAGGCATTATCATTCCACCAATGCAGCTTCACCACTGGTTCTGCCTTTATATCTGGTCGATTAATTAATTTTGCTTGTATTAATTGTTTCATTACCAATTCAATAGGCTCTCCCAATGGCATAAATTGTCGAGGAGGTCCATCTCTAGATCGAAAAGGTTTGTGTTGCTAGTTTTGTTGCTGACCTTGTTGTTGATTGTATTGTTGAGTGTATTGTTGAGCATGTTGTTGGTATTGCGGCTGTTGAGTAACATTGCTTGATGGTGTTTGACTTTGTTCCATAGTTGACATATTAGGAGCACTCAATTTCTTGATTTTGAACGGGGGTTGATTTGCATTCACCGCTCTTGCATCAACAACTCCATCATTAGTGACATTCTTATTTTTATACCAAAATCTATTTCTGTCCCCTGAACTGTTTGTGTTGTCACTGTCTTTGTTAAGCTTAATGATTCCTTTTGCTACAAGAGAAGTTTCAATGTTCATCCCTTTCTTAATTAGTTTCTCAATAGTACTGGGACTTTTCAATTTGAGTTCATACATCATTTCTGGGACCAAATTTTGGATAAACAGATTCACTTATTGTTCTTCAGGTATATCTAGGGAAGAACGACTATACAAGCTTCGCCATCATTGCAAGAAAGTCACCAATGGTTCACCTTGCTTTTTCTTGGTGTTTCATAAATTTGACATGGTCATGTCACTATTGATGTTGAACGCAAAGTGAGATATAAACTTTTGAGCCAGTTCCAACCAAGTCTTTATATTGCATGGCAGATGCGAATACCAATCCATGGCTTGTCCCATGAGACTTCAAGAAAATAAGAACATTAAATATGTTTCCTCATAACTCACTTTATTGCATGCCACGAAAAATGCTCGAATGTGATCCTTTGGATTGTCGTTCCCTTTATATTTCTCAAAATTAGGTGCCTCAAAGTGCTTAGGGAAGGCATGTATAAGCTCTTGTCAAATGGATTAGGACTTAAATCTTGATATGTATACAACTTCTTTGTTCCTTTGGTTTCCAATGCGTCAACTTGTCATTGCAATTTCTCAAGTTGTTGCGCAATTGTATCAAATTTTGGAGGTTCATCATTAATCCTGGTAGGTAATCTTTGTCGATACATCATGTTTCCAATCGGTTGTTGATACTTTGAAATTGCCATCTTTGGTGTCTCTGGCATATAATGTTCTTGGTACACCTCTTGTTGTTGTGGTTGTGCCATACCTTGATATTGACCTTGTTGCTGTGCTTCTTGTAACCTAGGTTGGTATTGCAATTGAGGGTGTTGTTGATATTGCACAGGCACCAATTGTGGTTGTGGAGTATGATAGCTTGTTTGCCTTGGCACATATTGAGGCACATGTTGTTGTTGATGCTAACGAATTGGAATTTTTTGACCTTGTGCCAATTGTTGTCATCGTGGTGTAAATCCCATCATTTGCAAAAAACTTTGTTTAGGTGGTTTTTGTTGTTTCTCCCTGAGATGGGGTATAGCACTTGCATTAACTTGTTGTGTTGTTTGTCCAATCCATTGTGGTGGTTGCAAGTTTGCATTAACTTGTAATGAGGCAGAAGGTGCTACAATTTGTTGTCGAATGCGATATGGTTGTTGTTGTGCATTGTTTGTTTGCACATTCGATTGTACCATTTGTGTATTACTCAATCATTGCAACATTTGTTGTTGGTGGACACCACTATCCATAGCTCTTTGTGTCACCATTATTGAAGGATCTATCACCATAGTGTTTGGCAAATGTATTGAGCTTAACAGGACATAAGAGCTTTGTTGCATTGTGGAATTGTTTTGGACATTGGTGAGATTAGGCATTCCAGTCGTGAAGCTTTCTTGCATCTTGGATGTTGATCCAATTTTATACATGTAAGGAACCACTTCTTGTTGAGGGATAGTTGTTAATGTTTGTGTGGTCTTCATTTGATCTTGTGTTATAGGTGTTGTGTTGAATAATGGATTATTTATTGTCTCAAATGGTGATGACTTTTGAGGAATAGTCACTATCAATGCCTTTGAAGAGCGTTTACTCATCAAGGTAGGTTGAGGTTCCTGTTGCACATTTTTTTCATTTGGATGCAAAGAGAAACTTAACAGCTCACTGCCTTGTTGCATTTGCACATTAATTTTCTCATTTGAGGAAGCCACATTACTCATCATGTTAAGATATTTTTGCGGGAACATCTTAAAGACCTTGTTCAAGAATTTATCCATCTTTTTTGTCAACTTTGGATCTTGGAGGAACATATCAACATCATCAGAAGCATCAGAATCTGATGAAGAATCTGGTTGGACATTTGGATTTGTTTCTTGTTGAATACCTTGATCTGAACCAAATCCTTGTGAAAGAGTTTGTTCCTCATGTAATGTTTGAGTTTGAATGTCATGTTGTAGGTTTGGTTGATTCCAATTGAAAGGTGCATTTCCTTTTGGTGTTGGTGGAACACTCCCATGTCCTGGTTTCATGGGTACAAAAACTGGTCCATATAATGGAGGTGGTCCAAGTTGAACCATTCCATATGGTGGTAATGATGTGTTTGATGAACCTTCAACTTGCACTATTTGACTAGTTTGAAACTGCGCATTTGCTATGTTGTCAATGGGTTGATACGTTGGTTCACCCATCTTCTTAGATTTTGACCTGGTCTAAATAGACATGTCACTTATGCAAATGCAATATTTTTGGAAATTTTCAAGGATAATATATGATATGCCACTAAATGCAAACTAAATGGATGAAAATGCAATCTATGGAAAGAATGCAATCTATGTTTTTGGTTGTTTTTAAAGATTTTGACAAACTTTTGAATGCAAATCTAAAAGAGAGACCCTTAGGAAATTGGAATGATGTCTAGACCTAAAAGGACAAAAGGACCAAGTGACAAAAGGACAAGATGACAATGTCTCCCCTATATGCTTGGATACTAAGCTAGGTTTGACGAAATGATATTGATGACAAAAGGACAAAAGGTTTGATAAGGTCTAGACTTCCTAACAATAACTTAGGGTCTATTAAAGATTTGGATTACTCAAGTAGGACAAAACCTATTTTTGACACTATATGCAAAGGGACAATGGCTATGCAAATGACTCTAATATGATATGATAATGACCTAAGCTTAATGAAGAAACCTAGGGTATGCAAATATGAATGTATGAAAATGGTATTACTCTAATGCAAGAGGACACATGCAAAATGGATGACCCTTATTGATATGCAAAGGAGTATGACTTAGATGGAACCTAACCTTGGTAGTTGACAATGACTTTTACAAAATGCAAACCTAGGATGAACCTAAATCTAAGGGACATGAATGTTGAGACAAGATTTTGAAAAATGTTTGACAACCATGTTTGAAGATGTTTTGAACTTTGTTGGATGAAATGTTCTTCTGTTTAACCTTGTTTTTGAATCAATTTGTCTTGTTTTGAAATGAGATGCAATTCAACTTTTGACAAGAAAAGAAGACAAGATATTTCAACTTAGACTCAAGACAATCATGCTCATTCACACATTTCTTATGGTAGGCAAGGACATTAGGTACTTGAGAGGTAGACTCATTATGGGATTCAAGGAGAATACATAGATGCTTGACCCCACGGTCTCCCCTCCATGGCACTCACTTCTTAGGGAAGCCAAGCATTAGTCCCCATGGAAATATCCCCATGGTGAACTTAGTATCTCTTCCAAGTATCCGAACTTGTCCATCTTAAGCAACTAGAAGGGTTTTTGGCCTCTAAAACAGGGTGTTTAGTAAGGATTTTTGTTAAGTGTTACTCCTTGATGTCACACAAGCGTGATTGAGACATTAAGCCCACCATGATACCAAAAAAATTTAGTCGCGCAAGCGTGATTGAGACCATGAGATCCTACTTATTTGTTGATATGAGAAAGAGTTCAAGGGTCATCACTTCCCAAGTAACTACAATTCCCACGTAACCCTTCCTTCAAAGCTTTCACCCATCAGGTATTTATTTATAGTGAGTTAGAATGCCAAGGTATTCTAGCCATACTCACTTTGGGTCATTCCCTTCTCATGATTGTCACTTGCTTGCAGAAGCAAATGGTCGGGAAGGCAGGCCCTCTAAAGGTAACAAACAATCAAAAACATGAGCATGGTATCGAAGATCTGGATTTTTGACCACCCTAAGAAGGATGAGGGCATACTCTCCTACTCCAATGTCAAACTCAACAATCAAAGCAAAAATACATTCATTCCAACCTATTTAGAAATCATACTAGGTGCCTATAACATTAATTGCAAACACAAAAGTTTAGTTGTAATCCAAGGCAACCTGCAAAAACCCAAGTCAAAAGTTTGGTATGCTTATTCTTTGACTATCAAACCTACATAAAATGTGTTAGTAGTTTCATTTGTTGTCTTTGTCATGCATAATGCCAAGGTGTTGCACAGAGAATTAGTACCAAAAACCAAAAAAAAGTAGAAATAGAATGCAAAACAAAATAATTTTTAAGCAAAACATTGCATTTTTACCTCTGTTTCTGGACTTTACACAGGCACAGAACTAATGACACAGGCACAGAACTCATGACACAAGCACAAAATGTCTTTAACATAAGCACAAAATGCATGACACAGGTGCAGAAGTTCCCAAAAAACCCTGCATTAACCTGTTTCTTGGGTTTTTGACCTGCACATCAACTCAAAAGCACTCCTAAACATGGTTAGACGGTTAGTTCATGTTGGGTTCACCAATTAATGTAGGTAGGAAATGTAAAAAATCATCAAAGCATATCAAAACTAATCTAGCTCAATCACGAAAGCTCACATGCAATGATCAATCCTAAACACACTCAATAAAGACATGAAAATAAAACATTCAAAACTAAAAGATTATGCAAACCAAATGTAGATTTGAATGCTTCCTTCATGCAGCTCCATTGTCCTTCTTTCTTCTCCAAATAGCCTTTGTTTGTTTTGTGGATCTCACCTTCAAGTGCATACACATGAGATGAAAGCAAGTAGACAAGATTATGGCGCAAGAGTACTCAAAGCGTGATTGTTTTGACAAAGTGATTAGAAATTTGATAATCTAATTAGATGGGATTGAAGAAATTCATCCAATTTATAGAAAAATTGGAGAAAATATCAAATTAGCATGGAATGGATATTTAGGCAATTGATTTCGAAAATGGCACAATTGAGTGGAAAGAAGAAGGTTATGACACCTTCTATGTCATGAATTATGACATATTGCCAATGCAAAGGTTAGAGAACTAGAACCTTATGACATCTTGCTATGCCAAGAGTATGACACATGAGAAATTCATGCTTCCACTGAAGCACAAAAATAGGGAGAAACTAGAGAAAAACTAATTAGGTGGAAATTGAAATTAGGAAATTAGAAAATAGGTGGAAATTAGGAATTAGAAATGATGAAAATTAGGAAATTAGAAAATTAGAAAATTAGAAATGATGGAAAATTAGAAAATTAGGTAAATTAATTAATAATTTGTCATTTATTAATTAATTCACAAAAAGAGGAATAATTATCCAATTAAATGAACATTTAATTGCGATGAGAAGACTTAGGATAAATAAATAAATTATTAATCCTAGAGGACGAAATGACAAAATAGGTTAAATGAATAAATCATAAAACCTTAGAAGGAATGCAAGGACGACAATTAGGTCTTGGCAAGAGATAATTAATGTCTATTTGATTTGATCATGATTTTTAATTAATAAATGACCAATGTGATAAACGATTTGATTGACAAAATGTGCCAATTGACGAGGAACAATGACTAATTGATCCAAATTGACATGATTAAGAAGATGACGACGATCGATGATAAATTAATTGCAAGATGACAAAATTGACAAGAGGACAAGGATTGAAGACAAAATAGATTGCAAAATGACAAGATTGAAAATGACCACGATCGATGACAAAATTGATCGTAAGATGACAAGACTAAAAATGACAACGATTGACGAGAGATTGATCACAAAATCGATGAGATTGAGAAGAGGACAAAACCCTAATTCTATCATCAATTAGGATTGATGATGTCCAAAATGAAATTGAATTGACGATGTCAAAATATGCCAAAATGAGCATGCACATTGATGCGATAGGATAAGATCGACCAAAATCATGAGTGAAGATTGTTATCGACAAGACCAAATTTGAAAGTGAGACAGATGAAAAATGCAGAAGAAGGACTTGATGCTCGCAAATGATAAAGACCAAGTGCGAATCATAGGAGAAATGTTAACGCGATGCAAAAACCCTAAAATAAGGCAATGCACAAATGTTAAAATATTAATCCGCATGCGTTGACTATTTTTAGACGTCTACAACTAGGACAGAGAGCCATGACCTAGAAGGCCTACCATGGTAACCATTAAGCTATTCGATGAAACTCTCTCCTTAGAGTCACTAGTGTTGTGAGTTGAGTCACATAGATGTTTGCGGAGTCATGTAGTTCTTTTGTGCTTGTCTTACTTTTCTTCCTTGAGGGTTTTCTACTATCTCCTAGCACGATGGGGTGGTTCCATTTCAAGATCACATGGTTAGGTGGTAGTGCCACTTCCCATAGGATGTTCTGGATTGTATCTTCAGGCAAGGAAAGGCTCTGCTGGTGATTCTTGGTTCAAGGTTCATGTACCAGCTCATGTTCATGTTCATTGTTCAATTGAGACCTTATGGTCATAGTATCATACTTTTATGTAACCTTGATATTGTAACTTTGTAATCCATGGTATTATTGAAAGCCATGTATTTATGGATATTGTAATATTATGGTAGTAGAATGTATGTTAATTCAGTTGTTTTGATCTTATGTATAAATGATTTATGGAAAATTGAATGTATTGGAATACTTGATTTTCTCATTATGGAATTTAGATGTATGTGTAGTTTTAAACTTAAGCATTTAATTTATCTAATTAAATGGACAATTGGATTAAACATGGTGTTTATATAATTTATGATTAATCTTTGTTGGTAATCCTTAGGAAATAATGTGTTGGTCTTCTGCTGTGTTATTAGACGTGCAATGGTTATAATTAATGCACTTAATCTTTAAAAACAATAAAAAAATATTTGATCCTTTAGTTGTCTAGTTGTGTTTTTTTCCTTTAGGGTTCCTAGCATGGCATTACATTTGGTATCAGAGCCCAAGTTTCAACACTGGGTACTCTGGGTTTGTAGTGTGCCTTTTAGTTGACCATCTTTCTTAGGTCATAATGTTCGTATCTCTCTTGTCTTATCCTTGCTATAGATCTGAACCATTTTCTCTTTTATGGTACTAGGTCATGGCTATGAAATCTAGAGGAGGTGGCCGTATGGGTGGTCATAAAGGAGCCAGAGGTGGAGGATGGGGCCATGGTTCTGACCATCATAGTCCGTCACCACCACCCACTCATGTGAGTGTTGAGCTGAAACACTCAGTTCATCAAGAGCTGGAACAATCTGTTCATCAAGATTCTCAGCATGCAAGAGTGCAGGTTCCCGAAAGGGAAGAGTTCAGACAGATGTTTCAGGAGGTTCTGGTTAGGTTAGGCCATAGACCTGAGTTTGAGTAGCCTATTCATGCTCAGGTTGAGGAGCCGCTTCAGCAAGTTCCAAAGGAGAGAGAGAGGTAGAGATCACCCAAGAGGAGGGAGATTTCAGCTATCCGAGATCCACCTTCCTTGGGTCACATAAAGGACTTGATGAGGTCCAATCCTCCTTACTTTGATGGTATGGGTACCGATCTTGAGGTAGAGACCTGGCTCATCAGATTGGATCGGTGTTTCGCTATGTTTCCATACAGTAACAACACCAAACCGATATGTACTATTATGCATCTCAATAATTTTGCTTCAATCTGGTGGAGATTAGAGGAGGAGAAGATCGATGTATTCATTAACACCATTAAATGGGAGCTATTTCTAGAGAGATTCAGGGCATGATTTCTCTCCCCCCAGTGGAGGCAGACTCGAGCAGATGAGTTGTATGCCTTGCATCAGTATGGGATGATAGTAGACTAGTATGAGCATAGGTTCTATGACCTCAAGCAGTATGCTAGAATTGGTATTGATGAGGCTATGCTTGTCCAACATTTCTTGAGAGATTTGAATGACTGCATTAGTGGAGGAGTGAGGGTGTTTGAGCCACCTTCAATTAAGATAGTCATGGTGAAAGCCATATTGGCTGAGTTGAACCTTAGTCATGCACTTAGTGGTCAGACAGGTGTGCAGATAGGGAGTGCACCTTCTAGTGGGAATAGAGCTTGGGGAAATTAGTCTCAATCAGCTGCACCATTTAGGAATCCTCAGGCAACCACTAGGGGTGGACAATAGCAAGAGCAACAACCATTGAAACTAAAATAGTTCTAGGGCCAGCAAGGTGGCAACTCTTAATATAAGAAGAAAAAGAACTCGCATAAGGGAAAATAAGGCCCTACAGGACAGTCCTCATAGAGTGCATCTCATGCCCCTAGTCGAGGAAGTTTCTAGAAATCTAGTGGGCTAACACATAATAGAGGAGCTTGCTTCTCTTGTAGATAGTTTGGTCATAGAGCTGTGCAGTGCCCTCAGCGTTTAAACAATATAGGTAGTTAGAGGCCAACAACATCTGAACCTATTGTGGGAGATGTAGGGGGATCCCATAGAGTGTTTACAATGGTAGATGACCGCAAAGTTGATCATCAGGGTACAGTAATTGAGGCATCAGGTATGTTGCATGGAATCCCTATCTCTGTACTTTTTGATTCTAGTGCTTTGGATTCTTTCATTTCTTCATCCATTATGGAGTGGTGTGGACTTACGTCTGCTAAGAAGGTGGATAAGTGGCAAGTAGAGTTTGCTACAGGTGTTCATGTTTCTGTAGATGCTTTCATTCCTAGTTGTAAGTTGGACCTAGGAACCATAGTTACCTCAATTGACCTTCAAATTATTCCCCTGGGTTCTTATGGAGTTGTATTGGGGATGGATTGGCTATCATCTCATAGTGCTCATGTGGATTCTTGCAAGAAGACAGTGGAGTGTTTAGATGACTGGGCAGAGAAGTGGATATTGTTGGAGTCCAGAGACCGATATTCCTACATATGATCTCTGCTATGAAACTTAAGTGGTGCATGCATAGAGGGTGTCAGCTCTTTGCAATTTCTCTTGAGGATGTGGATGAGTCAGAGAGTCAAGAAATCACTCTTGATAGTCACCCTATTCTAGGAGAGTATGCTGATGTGTTTCCATTGGATATTATTGGTATGCCTTTGAAGCGAGACATTGACTTCTACGTCGATTTGGTTCCTAGTGTGGAACCTATTTTGAGAGCTCCTACTCAGGAGTTCAGTGAGTTGAAGTTGGCAATAGAAGAATTGTTGGCCAATGGATTCATTTGTCCTTGTGTTTCCCATTGGGGTGCACCTATTATCTTCATTAAGAAGAAAGATGGTTCTCTTTGGTTATGCATTGATTACAGACTACTAAATAAGGTGACCATCTAGAATAGATATCCATTGCCACATATATATGACCTTTTTTGATCATGTTAAGGGAGCCAAGGTGCTCTCTAAGATTGACCTAAAGTCTGGATACCATCAGTTGTGCATTCAGGATGTAGACATTCATAAGATAGTGTTTTGTACTCGTTATGGTCACTATGAGTTCACAGTGGTGTCATTTGGGTTGATGAACTCGCCTTCAGTTTTCATGAGCTTAATGAATGGGGTTTTCCACACCTACCTTTATCATTTCATCATTGTATTCTTGGATGACATTTTGATTTATTCTAGATCTATGGAGGAGCATGAGGGTCACTTACTTCAGGTATTGCAGTGCTTGAGGGAGAATCAGCTATATGCCAATTTGGTGAAGTGTGACTTCTTCCAGACTAAGGTGAACTATCTTGGTCATGTGGTTTTGAGAGAAGGTATATCCGTGGATCCTTCAATGATGCAAGCCATTGTTGATTGGCTAGCACTGACCAATTTTTCAGAACTTAGGAGTTTTATGGGTTTGGCTGGATATTACAGTCACTTTGTTGAAGGCTTTTCCTAGATAGGACACCCAATTACTTCTCTTTAGAGAAAAGGGAAGAAGTTTGTTTGGTCAAAATAGTGTGAAGTAGCTTTTAGGACCTTGAAGGAACTCCTTGTCAGTGCTCTGATTTTGGTAGTTCCTGATCCATCTAGAGATTTAATGGTATGCATAGATGCCTCTTTGGAAGGTATAGGTGCAATGCTTATGCAAGATGGACAAGTGGTTGCTTATGAGTCTCGCAAACTCAAGAACCATGAGTGGAACTATCTAGTTCATGATTTAGAGTTGGCAATTGTAGTTCATGCTTTGGTTAGATGGCAACATTTCCTATTATGGCATCGGTTTGAGCTACATAGTGATCAACACAGTCTTCAGTATATATTCAAGTAGCCAAACTTGACTGCTTGACAGTGGAGATGGGTGGAATTCTTCTCTGAGTATGATTTTGAGGTTTGTTATATTCAAGGGAAAGAGAACATAGTGGCAGATGCTTTGAGTCATAGGCAGCATGAAGTTTCAGCATTGTCCCTTAGAGTAGATTTGAGAGAGAGGATTCTTGGGGTTCTTCCTCAAAATACTTGGTACCAAGATGTTAGAACAATGATAGAGTCTGGAAGGCCTTTAGAGGGTAGATTTTCTAGATATAACCTTGAGGCAGATGGACTTCTTCATCACCATGGATAGATCTATGTACCTCCTTTGGAGGGTCTTCATGTTTTGATCATGACTGAAGCCCATCATGCATCTTATTCAGCACATCTAGGTGTCAAGAAGATGCGCACAGATCTTAGACAGATTTATCATTGGGATGGTATGAAATGAGACATTGTTGATTTTGTGTTGAAGTGTTTAGAGTGTTAGTGAGTGAAGGCAGAGCATCAGCACCCGGTAGGGCTTTTATAGCCTAATTTGGTACTGGATTGGAAATGGGATATCATTTCCATGGATTTCATTATTGGATTGCCTATCTCTTCATGTCGTCATGATGCTATCATGGTCATAGCTGAAAGATTGACTAATGTTGCTCATTTTGTTCCTATTCGAGTTTCCTATATGGTAGCAGTGGTGGCACAAGTCTTCTTGGAAGATGTAGTGAGATTGCAAGGGATTTCAAGGCGGATCATATCTGATAGAGATCCTATCTTTACCTCAGCATGCTATGGGGACCCAATTGAACTTTAGTTCAGTTTATCACCTAGAGACAGATGGTTAGATAAAGTGAGTGAATCAGGTGTTAGAGGACATGCTTCGCATGTATGTGATGGACTAGTAGTCACGCTGGGAGGACTATATCTATCTAGTGGAGTTTGCTTATAATAATGGATATCATAGCTTCATAGGCATGTCCTCTTTTCAGGAATTGTTTGTTCATCCTTGCCACATTCCTTTGAGTTGGGATTAGCTAGAGGACAGGGTGCTTATAGGGCCAAATATTCTTCGAGACATGGAGCAGTAGGTAGATCCTATTCATGAGCATTTGGTAGCTGCATAGGATAGGCAGAAGAAGTATGCAGATGCTTATAGGGCAGATCCTCTATTTTCTATTGGCAATCATGTGTTATTGAGAGTGCATCCACATAAGAGTTTGATCTGTTATGGAAAGGGTTCTAAGTTGGTACCTCAGTTTGTTGGACCTTTTGAGATCCTTGAGAGGATAGGACCTATTGCCTACCATCTAGCCTTGCCACTGAGTCTATCCCACATCCACGATGTTTTTCATGTTTTAGTTCTTCGACCTTATCATCCTGATGTGACACATGCTCCTTATTGGAACTCTTTGCAGGTTGAGGATGAGCAACTTTCCATGGAGCTCATGCGCATTCTTCAGCATCGGGATTTGATCCTCAGGGGTCATACCATTGACCAGGTAAGGGTCCTATGGGACCCAAATGATGAGACCTCAGTGACTTGGGAGGATGTAGCAAAGATGAGAGAGTTGTATTCTTATTTTTCTTAGCCTTCTAGGAGTAAGCCTAGTTTTGGGGGGGAGAATGTAGTACACCTACTCATTTGAACTCACTAGACTCATATTTTATTATTGTTTGTTTTCAGTGGATATATTACCATGATGTATTGTTCAGATTTTTATGACATTATTTCATGCTTTATCTTGATATGAGATGAATAATTTATTGCAGTATTCAGTACTTGTGATTTATGGCATTTTATGGATTATTGCTATATACTGACACTTTACTTTATCTATGCAATGTGAAATTATATGTTGTGTGTCTACGAGTGTTTTGGATGCAAGGGGATGATTTTCCTTCACTCATTTCGGTGAGACAGGGAACGTCATGATTCTCCTTCATCGGTGTGTATACCATGTTTTCTATATTGTATATATGCATGTGGCTCGGTGATGCAAGATATTGCAGGTACAAGTACTAGGTAGGTATGGGGTATCATCTCCACTTGGCTTCACAGGTCTGAGCGTGCCTTATATTTTTCAATGGAAGTGAAGGAGATAGTAGTTGACCCTATTTTACTCGTTTACACTCATGTGAGTGTTGTCAGTTGGTCATCTAGTAAGTTAGTTCGGCCTTCGTATTTTGTCGTTTGATTTTTTTATGAGTATTTGCTTGATAATTGTTCAGTTTGTGTGTTTTAGTGGATTTGATTAATTAATTAAGTTTATGGAGTTATCTCATAGTTGATTTATGTTTGCATTGAGATTATAAATTTAATTAATTAAAAGAAGTTATTAAATTAAGTTGCAAGCTGCATGATATTAGAAATATATTTTATTTAAATTTTAGTGGAAAATAAATTAGATTAGTTGCATTTATTGTTTCCTAGAATTTTAAATAAATAAAAGAATAAATAAATAATTAAATAAATAAAAGAATAAATAAATAATTAAATGAATAAAAGAACTCATTAAAATTATAGCATTGCTTTAATTTCTTTATTTAGAAAATTATTGCATGAGAAAAGAAAAGAAAGAATAATGATTTTTAATTATTGCATGTTAACTTATTCTTTTGCTAGAGAATTAGAAAAGAAAATAAAATTGCTTTTATTCTAAATTTAGGTTTTTGGAAAAAAAAAGAGATTCAACCTAGAATTTTAGTTTTAAATGAGGAATAGGTCATTATTTTAGGGGAAATATGAAACAGGTCAGGAATTTAGGTGAAGAAATTTATTGGAAGCTTGTTGAAAAGATTAGGGCTCTTATACAAATTTCTTCTAGGAAAGCTATACTAGGTTGGGTGGCTTCTTTTGATTGTTGTTTTAAGAAAATATTTCTATTTCTTCTATCTTCTGAATGATATGTGTGTTAAGAAGATTGTCATAACTTGTCTGATTAATTCTGTTCTTAGCTAGAATCCATACCTGAAGTTAATTTCTAGTTTAATGGAAAGAAGTTATTTCTACATGTTTGTGGATTAGATTTTGAGAAAATTGAGAAATTATTATAGCAAATATTGCCAAGATTTTTATTATGAATGGAAATTGCAAGATTTGGGGAGGAATGGGATTTACCAGAGAAGTCATTCCCTCTTGTCTATTTTATACCACTATTGGCTAAGGTAGGGTTTTAATTGTATCTCTGTGAAATTGTTATTTACTTAAGAAAATAAATTTAGTTATTAAATAAATTAATGGGATTAATTAAGTTTTGGGAAAAATCATTTTATAACCATATTATATTATTTAAATTTCCTTGAAATAAATTATATTGGATATAAAATTTAGATGGAAATAAATTTTATTAAAAATAACATTTAATATAAATTAGTTTAAAAAAAAATTAAAAATTAAAAAAATAAAATAAAATAACCTTCGGTAGTTACTACCGATGGTAGTACAACTATTGGCGGTAGTACCTGCTACCACAGGGTAGTAGTGCTACCAATGGTAGCAGTACTACCATGGTAGTACCTCCTACCATGCAGTAGTAGTGCTATCGGGGGTAGCCCTTGCTACCTATGATAGCATGGTACTTTGTTTCACAGTTTCCTAGTTGCGCTCAAACAAAAATTCGATGTTCGGATTTCCATGCAAATGATTATATTTATGATTCAAATTAAATTATTATATATGATATATGATATATTTATATATATATATATATATAAATATATATGTATGTATAAATATATATATTCATATATAGTTTTATTTTAATATAGCATTATATTATTTAGTATTATTTATAATATGGCATTATATATATAAATAATTTAGACTTTGTTAATTTCTGGAAAAGCTTATAATTTTAGATTCGATATTTATGTTTGGAAATACATTAGGAGATTAATTTTTATGTGATTTTATTTGACTTCTTGGACATATGACAAAATTGATTTATTTAATATAGTTGTAATTCTTATTTTCTGGAAAATCTTTAATTGCAAGTTATTTATACATTTGGTTGTTTTAAGAAAAGATTGCTTGTATTAGGATCTTGTGTAAATGGTGTTTGTAGTCAAGCTTAATTTCATTGCAATTCTGGTTGAGTTGACATTATGTCATATGTTGTTATATCTCCTTGGTCAGGTGTTGTTGTATAACCTTATTGATGTGAGCCTTTGTGTGTTTTGTCCAAATGGTCAATCTTGGGTTACTAATTGTGTATCCTTCACCTGTGGTTTGTCGGGATTAGTTATGGTTGTTTGTTTCACCATAGAGTTCTTGTAGAGAGACCTTTCTTGTTAGTGTCCTATGAGAGAGAGTGGCTTTCGAGTGGGGGCGATTCCCGAAGTGGATGACAGGATAACCCGTCGAAAGTCAGTTAAGAAGTGATAACCTAATAATTGATTAGGGGTTGGGTATAATAAATATTAATTAAGATAATGTACCTCGTGCATAGGTGTAGTGCTTGTACAGGGCTCATAATGCTACGAGAAGGTCTGGAATGGAAAAATACCACCTTGTCTTCATGAAAGGATTGGTAGGGTCCGCATGAGACTTAGTTGGAGCCGGAAGCTGGGAGAGGTTACCAGGATAGAGAGTCGGGACCTAAGAGGCCTACCATGGTAACCATCAAGCTATGTGATGACACTCTCTCCTTAGAGTCACTAGTGTTTTGAGTTGAGTCACATGGATGTTTGCGGAGTCATGTAGTTCTTTTGTACTTGTCTTACTTTGCTTGCTTGAGGGTTTTCTACTATCTCCTAGCACGGTGGGGTGGTTCCATTTTGGGATCACATGGTCGGGTGGTATTTCCACTTCCCATCGGATGTTCTAAATTGTATCTTCAGGAAAGGAAAGGCTTCACTGGTGATTCTTGGTTAGAGGTTCATGTACAAGCTCATGTTCATGTTCATTGTTCAGTTGAGACCTTGTGGTCATAGTATCAGACTTTTATGTAACCTTGATATTGTAACTTTTTAATCCATGGTATTATTGAAAGCCATGTATTTATGGATATTGTAATATTATGGTAGTAGAATGTATGTTAATTCAGTTGCTTTGATCTTATGTATAAATGATTTATGAAAAATTGAATGTATTGGAATACTTGATTTTCTCATTATGGAATTTAGATGTATGTTTAGTTTTAAACTTAAGCATTTAATTTATCTAATTAAATGGACAATTGGATTAGACATGGTGTTAATATAATTTAGGATTACTCTTCATTGGTAACCCTTAGGAAATCATGTGTTGGTCTTCTACTGTGTTATTAGACGTGCAATGGTTATAATTAATGCACTTAATCTTTAAAAAAAATAAAAAATTATTTGACCCTTTAGTTGTCTAGTTGTGTTTTGTTCCTTTAGGGTTCCTGGCTGGGCATTATAGACCAATATGAATAAATATTACTTACAATAGGGGCTTGTACATGCAGGAAGGCCAATAACTTAGAGCTCACTGCTCAATGAAAGAGTCTCACAGACTACAAAATGGATAATTAATTCCAAGACAATGTACTACTCAAAATAGCATCTAGAATTCTTGATTCAGTACCAGTTTAAGTTGTGTCAGAAACTGTAACCAAAAACCTATCAATGAATGATATTCACTCACATAACCTATCTACCTTATTACAAAATCTTTTTGCTATCTTCTACACAACACCATTACATAATTTCCTCTTCATGCCATATCAAAAATAACTTTTAAGATCTCATACATATATGAGTCTTTACAATACATCATGTTGGGTTATAGATAATTAGTTACATTACAATACAATTCATATAAACAAAACTTATCTCATGTCATCCTAGATGTCGGTATGCTTTGTTGCTAGTGTAAACTAAATGTCAATGAAATAACTTGTTGTGCCTATCGATGTCGGTGAATGATGTTTGCATTGCCACTGAACCTATAGAATCATGTTACTGGTTGGTTGCCATCAATGACAACATCAACCATTCTCATTTGAGTGTATAAAGCCAATAATTCCATGCTAATCATTGATAATTATTTTAGAATGATGTGGGTTACTTTTTTGAGAGAAAAAACTGAAGCATTTGAAAAGTTTAAAATCTTTAAGGTTAAAGTGGAAACTGAGACTGCATTGAAGATTAAATGTTTGAGATCAAATAATGGTAGAGAATTTGTTGGCATTGGGTTGTCACTGATGATAACTGGTATGGGATGACTATTGGTTTGAGAGGAACAAGTTATGTCCAGTGCTGTCAAGGAGGAGTATAGGATAGGTTGAAATATCTTTGATATCACATTGTGTTGCAGGACACCAGGAAGGTAAGATAGAGCATCCCACTCAAAGGAATGATAACTGAGGTTACCAGTACACAAGTTAGTGCCTAACTTGTGTGGATGAGATGAGTAGGTTACCAATATAGTGTATCATCGGTAAGGAAAGGATGTCAACTAGTAAGTGATGTGTTGACATAGAATAGTTAGATCAACCAAGTGAGTGGTTGTCAACTGGCAAGATGATGGCCAATGCACAAGCAGGAGTGTGCTAGAAAGTGCTCAACAAGGATGTTTATGTCTAATGGTTCAATTTGTTTCCAAAATACTTGTTTGTGACTATTGTATATGTTTGCAAAATCATTCTTGAGGTTTTAATGCTAAAAAACTTACACATCACTTCCCTAACAAACTCCCCTTTTGAGTGAGCTCCTTCCCTTACTCATCCTCTATTGATTATGTCAAGACATTACATCTTTTTCAACAAATTCCTCTATCCTTTTGGGCATGATTATAACTATTATCTAAAATTAAAAGAACTTCCAAATGGTTTAGGAAACTAGATGAAGGTTTTGTTCAAAAAGCTTGCTTCATTTTGTTGTTTTGGCTTCCTAGATTCACTTGCTCAAACCAACTTCCTTGGTTTCAAAAACCAAAATTTATTCACAAGGATTTCATGGAGATTCCTTAAGGTTTCTTCACTATTTTGGACTATCCTTCAAATATTTCTCCAAACCCAATGAGCTCAAGGTAATCGGGTTCCTTATTTTGTGTGTGTGAGGCTTAAAAAGGGCTACTAGCCCATGGAGGGCTAATTGGGTAAAAAATGCTTGTAGGATGCAATGATGATTTACCCCACCTTGGAAGTTTACTTGGGACATCCAAAAAATCTCCAAACTAAATGATTTTCATGGTTTAGGCCTTTGTCAATGCAAAATGAGGATTGTCCACTATTTATGGCACTTTTGTAGGGTTTCAAGAGGGTTTTCAAGTTTGCATTGTTAGATACACAACTCCCTCACAAACCAAGGACCTAGACTGATTGATAGACCCTTACACACCTTGGAGAACACTATTAAAATAAATACCACTTTTCATTTTGCCAAACACTTGGCATACCAGCTGTAGAAGATGACAAAAATAATCATTTTCACTATTTTCACTGTCTTTCACTATCTTTCACTATCTTTGCTGCACATTAGAGGGTTAGGAATTCCAAAATGGTTACACCACAGCACTATTAAACCTTCAAACAATAATTTAACCCTACATTGAACAAGTATGGTAAATGCTTCATGCATGGAAGGTCTCAAAGACAATCTTGATGCCAAAGACCATTTTATTTTCCAAAACAGGGAGTTTGCTGCCCTTCACAAACAATGACACTTTATAATGCAAAATGGATAAAGTTTGGTACTCCAACTTGCTTCAAATCACTCATAGGGAAGGTTCAGACCCTTTTCCAATGTTGCTAGCTCAAATAGACTTTGAGAACAACATTTTTCTCTTAATTTCAATCTACTAGCCAAGTTACCCACTTAACATGCCTAGTAGGATCTCACACAAACTCCTTGTCCATAACCTTGGCCAAACAAGAAGACATTTACACTGTACAATCTCTCATCAACTTGACCAAGTTCCTCCATGGGAGCCCAATGAGGTTTTCAGTCAAGTTGATCCATTATGGAGTACAAACCCTTGATATGGCAGTGAAGTAACAAAACTGAAACAATTAATGACAACACTCTTTTCAATGCAAGACAAAGAACCAATTACATTAATTTCTTGTAATGAACTTAAAAAACACTTCTCAAAAAGTATAGTATAGACAAAAATAGTATAATATGGACTGTTGCATCCAAACAAGTTCAAATTGCCATAAAACCCAAAATTTTGCACTTCTTTTATTGAGAATGACTTTGTTTCCACATTTGCAACCCTAAACAAGTTTGAGGGTGGTCTATTTAAATATTTTGAGTTATTTATGATGTTCTATATGGACATATAGCTGTAGGATTGTTTTTTTCACATTTTTGACTTCAAAAATGATAATTTTTCAACAAGGTGAGCAACTTTTGTTGTACAAAATGACATTTTTGACAACCAAACCTCATCAACTCATATAAACACCCAATACATGCTTAAAAACAATTATTAAACATGTTTCAATGCTTTGGAAAGCATTTTGAGACCTTTTAGGCAATTTTAGACATTTTTGCCAAAATTGTCAACTTAGGTCCTGAAAGGAAAAACTTGACCTATTGAGCAAAAAATGAGATCAAAACCACTAGAAAAGACACACAACAACCTAAAAAATCATCATAAACCTAATAAAAGACATTACAAACATGAAAGCATGAATGACTCAAAAAGGAGAGTTTTTACTCAACTAGGTGCTCCTGCACCATACTCCCCCAAAGACAAAGAAGTCATGTGACTCCTTGGGGCAGAAAAGAAGAAGTTATTCCAGCTTTCTAAAAGTCATATTTAGGTATCCATGTGGCCTCTGAGATAGGCTTATCCTTCCATTTGACTAGGTGCTCCATATAGGTGTGATTCCTTGTCTTCTTGAGAACCCTGGAGTCTAGAACCTATTCTGCTTGAGGAATAGAGAGAGGAGGAAAAGAAAGATCAGAAAGGGACTGTGTAACATCTAAAACTCTTTGAATATCCTCATGTGGCTGCCCCTTAAAATCAATCAAATCTACAACATTAAAAATGGGAGACAAAGAAATATCAGTAGGCAAATCAACTTTGTAAGCATTAGATCCATACTTAGCCAAGATTTTGCAAGGGCCTATTCTCCTCATCTGAAGTTTTCTTGGAACTCCTTTTTGTAGCCTTTCCTTGTTCAAATGAACCATCACATAATCTCTACAGAAAACTGAACATCTCTCTTTGTAGCATCCACTCTTGCCTTGACTTTTAGGGAGGTATCCTAAAGAGCCTTTCTCACTTGCTCATGAACTTCCTTCAGGGATTGAGCCATGTCATCTGTCATTCCACTCTTAGGCTGCAAGTTAGTTATATCTCTCAAATCCATTATACCCCTTGGATGCATACCATAAACAACTTCAAAAGGGCTTTTACTTGTAGACCAGTTGACACTATCATTTTAGGCATATTCTACTTAATGAATGAGCTGATCCCAACTTTGTCCATATTCCTTTGTCAAACACCGAAGCAAGTTTCCAAGAGACTTGTTCACAACCTCAATTTGGCCATCAATTTGTGGATGATAAGATTAAGCAAAAGAGAGATTAGTACCTAGTCTCTTCAACAATGTTTTCTAGAAATGACCAAGAAATTTCACATCTCTATCTGAAACAATGCTAGTAGGAAAACAATGTATTCTAACAACTTCTTTGAAAAATAAGTAAGCAATATGACTTGCATCATGTGTTGTCTTACAAGGAATAAAATGAGGCATCTTGATAAATCTTTCAACTACTACAAAGATGCTATCAAATTCTGCTTGAGTTCTAGGTAATCCTACCACAAAATCCGTACTAATGCAATCCCAAGGCCTATGTGGAATGGGAAGAGGCTGATATAAACCAGCATTGGAGGAATTACCTTTTTCTTTCTGACATACAAAACACTACTCAACATGCCTCCTGATGTCTCTCTACATCTTAGGCCAATAATAGAATCTTTGAACCAACTCTAAGGTCTTGTTGAGACCAAAATGCCCACTTAAGCACCTATTGTGCTTCTCCTAAATGAGGTTATCTCTCATAGAACCTTTTGGAACACATAACTGTCCACCCCTGAATAACAAACCATCCTACAAAGTGAAATCAGCATATGCACCATGGAAATGATTCTCAAAATCTTGACAAACTTTATAAGCTTTAGCAAAATCATCATTAGTAGGATACATATCTTTAAAACTATCAATACCAATGCTCTGTACTTGAATCTCATGAACAGTTAACAACCTCCTACTCAAAGCATCTGCTACTTTATTCAACTAACCCTTCTTATGCTTAAGAGTAAAAGTGTAAGCTTTCAAGTACTCTACCCATTTAACATGCCTATGATTCAGTTTATCCTTTGAGTTCAAGAAACTTAATGCCTGATTATCTGTGTATACAACAAATTCTTTAGGAAGAAGATAATGTCTCCATTTCCTAAGTGCCTGTACTAATGCATAAAGTTCTAAATCATAGAAAGAGTACTTTTTCTTAGCATAATTCAACTTCTCACTAAAGAATGCAACTGGTCTATTGTCCTAACTCAAAACAACTCCTACAACAATATTGCTAGCATCACATTCAATAGTAAAAAGCCTATCAAAACTAGGTAAAATGAGCACTGGTTGAGAAGCTACTTTAGTGTTCAATAATTCAAACCCTTTATTGGTTGCATCTGTCCACTAAAACTTTACCTTTACACCCCCTTTGATTGTGTCTAACATAGGGGCACAAATCTCACTGAATCCCTTGATGAATTTCCTATAAAATTGTGCTAAACCATGGAAGCTTCTGACATCACTGGTTGTTTTAGGACTTGGCCAACTGGTTATTGCTGCAACTTTAGATTGATCCATTTTCAGATTGCCTCCTAATACAACAAAACTAAGATAGACAAATTCTTTCTTCATAAAATCACACTTCTCTAGATTAATGGATAGCTGTTCATCAGATAACTTGCTCAAAACAATAGCTAAATGATTCATATGTTCTTCCTTAGTTTTACTAAAAAATAAGAATATCATCTAAATATACAACAACAAACTTGCCAACAAAATCATGTAAAACTTCATTCATGAGTCTCATGAATATGCTTAGAGAATTAGAGAGTCCAAATGGCATGACAAGCCACTCATAGAGACCCTCATTCATTTTGAAAGTTGTCTTCCATTCATCACCCTCTTTGATTCTTATCTGATGGTAACCACTCTTCAAGTTAATCTTACTGAAATACTATGCACCCCCCTATCAATCCATCAAATCCTCTTTCCTAGGTATGGGAAATCTATATCTGATGGTGATCTTGTTTATGGCTCTAGAATCTATGCAAAGTCTCCATGTTCCACCCTTATTAGGTGCCAACATTGTAGGTACTACACAAGGACTAATGCTCTGCCTAATCAGCCCTTGGTCTAAGAGTTCTTTTATTTGTCTTGCTACCTCTTCATTTTATTTAGGGGTCATCTTATAGGCTGCCTTATTGGGTAAAGAGGCTCTAGGTATGAAATCAATCTGATGGCTTATGGCTCTAGGAGGTGGTAAGGCTGCAGGTGTACCATCACTTATTTATTGCTTTGAAGTTATCAAGGATCTGCTGCACCTCATATGGTATCTCAACTTTCTTTTCTATTTTTTCTTCCTTGGGTTTCACTATGAGTGTAAATCCCACTCCTTCACCTTCTTCAAGTGTACTTATGAACTCTTTCTCACTCACAATTAAGACATTCTGATTTCCTGACTTGCTGCCCTCTTTCTCATCATTTATGGATTGAATCTTGTATGTAACTCCATTCTTCTAAAAAGAGTAGGATTTCTTTTCCCCATTGTGGATTGCTTTCCTATCAAATTGCAAAGGTCTACCAAGGAGTAGATGGCAAGCATCCATTGGGAGAATGTCACATAGGATCTTATCTTGATACCCTGCTATGGTGAATTCTACCCATGTTTGTTCATTTACAAGGACATGCTACTCCCTATTCAATTGGCAAGGTGCTTGAGTGGTTGTTCACGATGAAGAGACGAAATGCTATCAAAATCACATCAACATGGGAGGAGAAGGATGACCTGGTCATCAAAATGTTATGAGGTTGCAGAATAGTAGGACTCCCACCTGATGAACATGAAATCATCATGAGAATCAATGAATGTCAGTGAATGTGCCCACACTGGATCACATGTGCCTATTTGAAGATGTGGTGCACAAATAGGAAGCTACTTGAGAGCACTACAGGATGTAGGTTACAAAGATTAACTCTCACTGGTAAGTGGAACTTATCTCCTAGTATGCATAGTGAACATCAGAGTTCTATGAGATAAGGTAGATGAGGTAAAGATAGGCATTTGAAGACTCACACCTGATCTACTGATGAATCAAAGTAATGCCTTGAGTGCATGAAATCAGAGTTATGCACTAGACTGTCTAAGAAGGCATTTTGAGATGCTAGGATAGATGATAGGTGATGAGTTTGTCACTTTGACAAATTGGTTGAGACATGGTCAGAGTTGATCAGGGAGAAGTCAAGGCTGAAGAGATGTAGTCAGAGGATAATGCCTTGACTGAAGATGAAGTTTGTTGAAGGTTGATGACATGGTGTCATCAAGAGGGCTTTACCAGTATAAATGTTCACTAATAATATGTACAAGGTGCAGATGGAGAAGACTCCCTATCTGATGAAGTTGTGCATAAGGTAGGTCAGCAAGTGTGCTGACTGATTGAGCAGTCCACCAGAAGAGAAGAAAAGTGAAAGGTTGATAATAGACCGGTTTCAGGGTTTAACCGACAAGGTTGGTAAACCGATAGAAGAGAAGAACCACTAGAGTGTTTGGTCAATGATACTTGAATTGACACAATGATCCATGCTGGTAGTTGGTCAACTCAGATGCCATGAGGAGATGAAGTGGAAAACATACAAAGGTCGATGGAGTGTCATGTAGAGATAGATGTCTCTACTGTTGTGCATTCAATATGGATCTCATGATTTGTGGATTGGATCAAAAGAGTGCAGCTTGAGGAAGAATGAGCAACTAAGATAAATCTGGGAGTGGTTGACACCTAGATCAAAGAAAGAAAGTTAGTCTGTGAGAAGACCTTGAGGAGGAAACAACCAAGGTATTAATGGTTGTTTGATAGATTTATGTCAAGATACAGGGTAGAGTTCTCTATACTTGGAAAACATGTAGTGGAAGGCATGACCATGGCAAAGATGTACAGTTGGCTATCTCATAGATCAGATCAGACAAGATCTGATTGGATTTGGTTTTCCTCAAGGTTGATGAGGAAACCCTAGCCACCTGAGATTTGAATTGGCTTTTGGTAGGAAAAATAGCATATAAATATGCAAGCCAAAATCAGAAATGGTTGGCGCTGATAAGAGTGTGTTGCCACTGGATGAGAGAGTGTTGCTTCTAAATAAAGGAAGATAGTGCTACTGTGAAGTGATTGATGTGGGAGAAGAGTACTCTGAGGGAGAACCAAGTTGAATTGTTCAACCAGTAGCAGTGCAGAATCATTAGTGTTCATACCGGTAGAGAAAAAGTGAAGGAAGCTATAGAGAAGGCAAACATAGAACTAACAGAGTATAGTACTGATAAAGAGAAGAGAAATGAGGAGGAAATCTAGTACAATAGAACAAAGAATAGGTGAAATGATAGAGTTTACTGGCAAGAAAAGCAATAGATGAGAGTAGCAGAAGAGTGAACTAGTTTAGCAGAGAAGGTATCTCACTGGCATAGATAGGTATATGAGATGGTTACAAGACTCACTTGTAACAGTAGTATTAATTTTTTATGTGAAGTTATTTTTGTGAACACTAAGTTGTAGCTCTATGCAGGGGTTGTAGATCATTGGGTTGGTTCCCTAAATCAAGGGTTAGTGCTCCTTGGGCTAGTTCCCTAAATCATGGGTTGGTGTTTCTTAGGTTGGTGTCCTAAATTAGGGGTTGTAGCTCCTTTGGTTGTAGCCCTAAACATTGTAACAAAGATTCATTGTAAGGATGGATTGGAGTAGTAGACTCCAACAACATTGCTCACTGAGGTTTTTCCCATCTTGTGTTTTCCTCATACATACCGGTGTAATGTGATGTTCCCTTATGTGATTGCATGTGTGTAGGTATCCCCACTAACTGATACATCTATTTTGTGATAAATCTATTAACCGGTATGATTACATAGGATAGTTACAAGGAAAGGATTGAGAACCACTGATTCACCCCCCTCTCAGTGGTACATTATGTCTAACAATTTGTATCAGAGCATAGGTACCCTATTTATCAAGCTTTCTCTTGCTTGGTTAGATTCAGGCTTAAGGAAACAATGGTTTGTTTAGTGTCAATCCCTGCTCCTATGTTTAATGGTTCAAACTATTCTATTTGGAGCTGTAGAATGGAAGTCCATCTATCTTCTCTAGGGTTTGATGTATGGATGTTAGTTATTAATGGTCTCCATAGGAATGTCAATCCTCGCACCAGGTCTAAAGAAGAAATAAAATGCATGTGCAATGAAGAAGCCATGAAGGCTATATTCAGTGGGATCACCGGTGATGTCTCCTCACATGTGGCTAAGTGTAAATCAACAAAGAGTCTATGGGATAGACTAAAGAAGCTTTATGGAAATGAACCCTACACCACTAGATTAGGTTGTGAGAGTGAGTAGAGCTATAGAGTAGATGCATGTGCAGATGATGAAGGTAGATCCACTAGCAACTGCAACATTGATGAAGAAGGAACCCACCTCTTCATGGCTCAAGAATATGAAGATGAGGGGCACACATCTGAAAGTGATAAGTCAAATATATCCCACCGATAAGATGTATTTGGCAGTGATAGTGAAGAAGAAGAAGAAGAAATAGATCTTGAAAGAGAACTTGTAAAAACTCTTGGGGAGATTAGTAGAGTAATAAATGAATAAAAGATTCAAGAATGTAGCTATAGTGGAGTAGGACCGACTAGAAAAATGCCATGAAGAATCTAAGAAATGCATCTTAGGGTTGAGGACTCAAGAAGCAGGCACCAAGGAGCGTTAGTGTAATGATCTAGCTTTTGAGATAGAAATAAAAAATAAATAATCTCACAAGCTACTTAGAGAAATGGAGGTTCTTCTAAATGACCTTGAGAAATGTCAAGATGAGCTCAAGGTAAGAATCTAGTTTGATGGTAGTAGTGATGCCTTGGACAAAATACTGAAGAGACAAAAGCATGCCAAGGACACTAAAGGTTTAGGAAGTGTTGCTGGTGAATTTTCCACTAGCAAGAATGTCCCCCACAATGACATTTTGTTTGTCTCCTCAAATGGAGAAAACAAAGGCAAAACCTTCATAGTGAGAAATACTCCCTAGAAGAAGGTTGAGCTAAATACAACCGGTGAAGAACTGTAGACAAGAGTAAAGACTGGTGCTATAAGAAGGAGGAACCATGTAGATCCCAAAGGAGAAGGGAAGATAGGAGGAGACAACTTCTCTAAAATGAGGAACATGAGAAGACCACAAAGGGGACCTCCTACTGACAGAGAACAGAGAATTGCTACCACCCATAGGGCAAACCAAGTGTGGCAAAGAAGAGACCAGAAGGAAGGGTTGCTCAAAATGGACAACCCAAGATCCATTCTCAAGGAAAGAGAAGTGGAGATGCTAAAATGATAATATCTCCCCATGCATGGTAGAAAAAATTTGTAAATCATATGCCATCCTTTACTGATTATTGCTTTGCATGTAATGCTTATGGCCATAAGGCAGAAGAATGTAGGAAGAGATCTAGAAGGAATAATCTAAGATCTCATAAACATCATGAACATGAGAAAAATGTATCCAAGGTTAGATACATGCATGTTCCCTCTCTTGGTTATGCTAGAAAGAAGCCATTTGCTATTGCTTGTAATGTGAATGTTGTATGTTATAACTGCAATGTATTTGGCCATAGAGAGTTTGAATGCAGAAAGAAGAACCTACAGCCATATGAAGGTTGGTATAGAATCTATGCTCTGCATAAAGTGGGTAAGAGCATATGGAAATTAGATACCTACATGGAACCAAAGGAGAAATTTCCCTGCAGGAGAAAGAGGTCAACCAGTTTCAGCTGCTAGACACAACGACATGACCAAAAGAAGATGGTAAATTTGGTATTATAAGAGGTTCCCCAATCATGAAGTTGGGATGAATATTATGTGATTCTATAGCACTACCTCTAGCTGTGATGCAAAATTTGAAAATGGAAGGACCCATCAGCAAAAGAAAGAAAGACCTGCTCCCAAGACTGAAAATGGGAAGAAGAATGAGACCAAGCAGGTGTGGAGGAAGAAGACCTTGGACCGACATTGTCCATTCAAAGCATAGGTGATATCTCCTAAGGCTTAAAGGAGATGTAGAATCTCAATGGGAGTAGCACATTGAATTTATCATTCACCCCCTTAGTGGAAGAGAACACATGGAAGGACAAACTACTGCCAGTATGAAGGAAGAAAATGAGAAGGTAAGTGTGTATAGAGACTGCCATGACTACACACCTATAGATGAGTGTTGGATCACTACTATTGTGTCAATGTATGATGAGATAACAATTGAAATCAGACACAAAGTGACACAAAAGTCAGGAGTCACAAGAAGGTGCTCTAGTAGTGATAGTGAACTGGTACAGGAAACCAGTATGTCCAGGATGTTATGACATGAATGTGAATAGGTACTTGCAGGTTATGTAAGACAATGTGTTTAAAGATCATTACAATAACCCTAGTAATATGGAATGGTAAGATATGTCTTAGGTGGTGTTGAAAAAGACCTGATTGATATATGTTGTCCTAGTGGTTGATCATGTAGTCATGCATTTCTTTGGGCTAACCTGTTTAACTTGTGGCATGGTGATGTCATTGTATGGCATTGCATGGATTCAGGATAATGTCATAAGATGTGGTGGATATGATGAAGCTAAATATCATCATATGATCACATATGCATAGCTCAATTGGTACATGGAGATGACTGGAGCCCCCGGTATTAGACCTCACCAGAATTGAGAACCTAAGATGTATGACTCAGGGGGAGTTCAAGTGGTTATGATGCAAAGCTGACATGATTGAGCTTAAAAGAGTAAGTGCACTAACTCTCCAAACTGCAGATGATAAAAGTTATAGTAGGAATACTCAGGAGAGTTTCATTGTAAGGGGTATCTACTTGTCATTTGGCTAGTTGTATTGATAATACAATCACATTTGATTCCTACTTGACATTTGGCTAGTTGTATTGGTAGTAGAATCACATTTGATTCTTAAAGAAATTTGGGATCAAACGGGAGGTGATACAGTTTGATTGGTAGGTGAGTAGTGTTCATTGACACATCCCTATACAAATTGAGTATTTTCACAAATGGTATAAAACTTGCATGCTCAATTGGTGTCAGTTGATGGTTGATTCCTCCATCTCATGTTATGACTTGAGAAGATGTAATAATTTGTAACAATTGGTATCTAAGGAGGAGATTCATCTGAAAGAACCCTGTTAGTGTCTATTAAATGTAAGGAGAAATGATACCCTAATAGTGCCCTTTTCCATTGTTGTCAAAGGGGGAGAAGGATTCTGTATTATACCGTATACTACACATGTTAAGAATCCATGGATTAGAGAAAGGGGGAGAAGGAGTATGTAGTATGTATGATACTACATGAGTTGAGATCAATGCCAAATGGGGATATTGTTGGCATTGGGTTATCACTGATGTCAACCAGAATGGGATGACTACCGGTATGAGAGGAATAGGTTATGTGCAACACTATCAAGAAGGAGTATATGATAGGTTGAGATATCTTTGATATCACTTTGTGTTGTAGGACACCACTAAGGTAAGAAAAAGCATCCCACTCAGAGGAATAATCACTGAGGTTATCGGTACACAAGTTAGTGCCTAACTTGTGTGGATGAGATGAGTAGGTTACCAGTATGATGTATCATCAGTAAGGAAAGGATGTCAACTGGTAAGTAATATGTTGACATAGAATAGTTAGATCAACTGAGTGTGTGGTTGTCAATTGACAAGATTATGACTAGTGCACAAGCAGGATGGGCAAGGTGCTTGAGTGGTTTTCTGTGATGAAGAGGTGGAATGCTATCAAAATAACATCAACACAATAGGAGAAGGATGAACAAGACATCAATATATTGTGAGGTTATAGAACAATAGGACTCCCACCAGATGAATATGCAGTCATGATGAGAATCAATGACTGAGAGTGAATGTGCCCACATGAGATCACATGTGCCTGTTTGAAGATGTGCTACATAAACAAGAAGCCACTTGAGTTCATTGCATGATGTAGATTATAAATATTAACTCTCACTGGTAAGTGGAACTTATCTCCTAGTATGCATAGTGTGCATCATAGGTCCATGAGATAAGTTAGATGAGGCAAATGCAGGTGTTTAAAGGTTCACACTGGATGTACTAGTGAATCAAAGAAATGCCTTAAGTGCATAAAATCTGAGTTATGCACTGGACTGTCTAAGAAGGCATGTTGAGATGCCAATACATATGATGGGTGATGAGTTTGTCACTTTGACAAACTGGTTGAGATAGGGTCAGAGCTACTCAGAGAGAAGGCAACGCCAAATAGATGCAGTCAAAGAAGAATGGCCTGACTAAAGATGAAGTCTTCTGAAGGTTAATGACATGGTGTCGTCAAGAGGGTTTTACTAGTATGGATGTTCACCAATAACATGGACAAGGTTTAGATGCAAAAGAATCTCTATCTAATGAAGTTGTGCATAAGGCAGGTTAGAAAGTGTGCTGACCATTTGAGCAGTCTAGCAGAAGAGAAGAAAAGTGCAAGGTTGATAATAGACTAGTTTGAGGGTTGAACCAGTAGGGTTAGTAAACCAGTATAAGAGAACAACTGGTAGAGTGTTTAGTTGGTGATACCTAAACTAACTCACAGGTTCAAGCTTGGAGTTAGTCAACTCGAATTCCATGAGGAGATGAATTGGCAAACATGCAGAGGTCGGTAGAGTGTCATGTAGAGATAGATGTCTCTATTGTTGTACATTCAATATGGATCCCATGATTTTTGGATTGGATCAGGAGAGTGCAACTCAAGGAAGAATGAGAGACTAAGAGAAATCAGGGATTGGTTGTTTCCTAGATCAAAGAAAGAAAGACGGTCTATGAAAAGACCTTAAGGAGGAAACAACACAGGTATTAATGGTTGTTTGATAGATGTAGGTCAAGATACAGGGCCATGTTTTCTATACTTGGAAAACATGTAGTGGAAGGCATGACCATGGCAAAGATGTATAGTTGGCTATTTGGTAGATCAGATCAGACAAGATCTGATTGGATTTGGTTTGCCTCAAGGTTGATGAGGAAACCCTAGCTATCTGAGATTTGAATTGGCTTTTGACGAGAAAATGAGGCTATAAATATGCAAGCCCAAATAAAAAATGGTTTCTACTAATAAGAGTGTGTTGCTGCTGGATGAGAGAGTGTTACTGCTGAAGAAAGGAAGATAGTGCTGCTGCAAAGTGATTAAGTGTTACTTCTACATGTGGGAGCAAAGAACTATGAGGGAGAATGAGGTTGAAGTTTTCAACTAGTAGCACTGCAGAATCGGTAGTGTTCATACCGATAGAGAAGAAGTGAAGGAAGTTGTAGAGAAGGCAGACATAGAACCAACAAAGTATAGTACTAGTAAATAATAGAGTACTGAGGAGGAAATCCAATAGAGAATAACAAAGAAGAGGTGAACCAATAGAGTTTACCAGCAAGCAAAGAAATAGATGAGAGAAGCAAAAGAGTGAACCGGTGTAGAAAATAAGTTATCTCACCGACAGAGAGAGGTATATCAAATGGTTACAAGGCTCATGTGTAACAGTAGTACTAATTTTGTATGTGAAGTTATTTTTATGAACACTGAGTTGTAGCTCAGTGCAGGGGTTGTAGCTCCTTCAGTTGGTGCCCTAAATTAGGGGTTAGTACTCCTTAGGCTGGTTCCCTAAATCAGAGGTTGGTGCTCCTTGCATTGGTGCCCTAAATCAAGGGTTGTAGCTCCTTGGGTTGTAGCCCTAAACTTTGTCACAAAGATTCATTGTAAGGTTGGATTGGAGTAGTAGAATCTAGTAGCATTTCTCACTAAGGTTTTTCCCATCTTGGGTTTTCCTCATACATACTGGTGTTATGTGATGTTCCCTTGTGTGATTTCATGTGTGTAGGTCTCCCCACTAACCAGTAAGTCTATTTTATGATAAATCTATTAACTGGTATGCTCACATAGGATAGTTACAAGGAAAGGATTGAGAATCACCACTTCACCCCCCCTCTTAGTGGTACATTGTGTCTAACAGAATTCACATCTATTGAGTTTAATAACTTTTATGACAAACATAGTATAAAAAGACAATTTTTTGCTCCCCAGACACCTCAGCAAAATGGAGTTGTGGAAAAGAAGAACACAACTATCTTGGATGTTGCTAGAACAATGATAATGGAAGATAATCTACCTCATATCTACTAGAGAGAAGTAGTGAGTATAGCAGTTTATACATTCAACAAAGTACACATCAAAGGAGAAACCGGTAAGACACCTTATGAATTATGGTTTGGCAATACACCTATAGTTAAGTATTTCAAAAAATTTGGTAGGAAATGTTATATCAGGAGAGATGATACTATTGGAAATTTTAATCCTAGATGTGATGAAGGCATATTTTTTGGTTATTCTAATCAAAGCAAAGCATATAGATGTGATAACAAGAGATTGTAGAGAATTGTGGAGAGTGCTAATGTCAAAGTAGATGAGTTAAACAAAAGTCAAATTGGAGTTTATGAGAAGGAACTGACAGTGGAAATGATTATATCTAAACCGGTAGCACCTTTATGAGAATAGAGAGTTGAACCAATTATTCTGGCAACATCAAAGAATTCTACAGTAACTAAAGAATAGGGAAGAGGAACAAAGAATTAGAAGACTCCTAGGTATGTGAGATTGAATCATTATGAAGATCAAATCATTGGGGATAAGAGAAATGGAGTGATGACAAGATGAAAATTGGAAACTAATGAGGTATGTTTAATTTCACAAGTTGAATTGGTATCAATAATTAAGGCATGTAAAGATGAACATTGATTAGAAGATATGGCAGAACAATTAGATCAGATTAAGAAAAATAACACATGGACTTTGGTTCCCCAACCTAAAAATAAAAATGTCATTGGAACTAAATGAGTTTTTAGGAATAAATTGAATGAGGATGGTAAAGTAATAAGGAAGAAGGCTAGATTGGTTTGTAAATGATATTCTCAAAAGGAAGGAATTTATTATGGAGAGACTTTTTCACCGGTATCTAGGATTGAAGCTGTAAGATTATTTATTTCCTATATTGTTTACAAAAACTACAAAGTTTATTAGAGGGATGTTAAATGTGCATTCTTGAATGGGGATCTTGATGAGGAAGTTTATATTGAGCAACTTGATGGTTTTTCACTATCAAATGATACAGATATGGTTTGCAAGCTAAGGAAAGCTTTATATGGATTGAAACAAGCACCTAGAGATTGATATGCAAGGTTGGGTAAATCTCTTTTCAAGCTTGGCCTTACTAAGAGTAGTGCTGATAGTAATTTATATTATTAAATTATTGATAATGATATACTGATTGTTGAAGTATTTTTTCATGACATTATTTTTGGAGGTGAAGATAAATTATGCATAGAATTTTCTATGAATATGGAGAAAGAATTTGAGATGTCTATGATTGGTGAGATGAAATTTTTCTTAGGTTTGAAGATTACTCAAACTGACAAAAGTATTTTTATTTGTCAAACTAAATATACTAAGGAATTGTTGAAGAAATTTGGTATGGGAGATTCTAAACCGGTAAGTACTCCTATGGTTACAAGTGATAAATTGACAAGAAAAGATGTTTCTACACCGGTAAATCATACAAGATACAAATATATGATTGGAGGTCTTCTTTAATTAACTCAGACTAGGCTTCACATTATGAATATGGATTGTGGTACCCTAAGGTTAATAACTTCACTTTATTTGCATATACAGATATTGATTGGGCTGGAGATGTTGATGACTAAAAAAGTACTTCTAGTGGAGCTTTATTTCTTGGAAAGAAGTTAGTTTCATGGATGAACAAGAAATAGTCATGTACTTCTCTATCTACTACTAAAGTCTGTTGGTATTTTGGATATGTTGATATGGTTTTGTCATTGATGTCAACACTTATCAACTCTGGTCCACCTACAAGCACTTGGATAATTGGTTATGTTCACCGACAAGCAAGTGACTTATGAACAGTCCTTGGTATTTGGTTCACTGATAGGATATATTGTTCACCGGCACTTGGAATGACATGGAAAATACTTGGTTATGTCGAAGACATCATTTGGACACTTTGTCTTGCAGATTTGTTCAGTGGTATATTTGAGTTTGTATATTTGCTATTATCAGCAAATAGGTCCAGGATAAGCACCGTCAGGCTTATCTATTCTAGATCAGCACAACATGTTATGGAGATGATTTATTATTGTTGTAAATGCATTAAGCTAACATATTGTATCGGATATTGCATTGATTATTGATTTTCTTGTAAATTTTTTTAATTGTAATATCTTTTGTGAAGCTGACCTACACATTTTGGTCCTAGGCTTAAATATATATGTAAGATCTTATTTGATCAGAAAGAAAAAGCAAGGAATGCAAATGCAAAAATGATTATAATAAGGTATATGCAAGAATAAGCAGAGCTATACATGCAGACATCATATGAAGGTTGAAGGAAGGTTTTGTGAAGGCATATCTGAGCTAAACCAGTACTGAATCTAGCATATGGAGATTCTATTTTGAGTAGTACATTATTATTGGATTTAACCATCCAATTGTAGTCAGTGTGACTCCCATTTGTGATTGAGCAGTGAGCTCTAGGCATTTGGCCTTTCTACATATGCAGACCCCCTATTGTATACACATACTATCTGCAATAGTATCATCTGATTGTGGGTAAGGTTTCCCACCATGGTTTTTCCCCTTACAGGGTTTCCACATACAAACATTGGTGTTATGTGTTGTGGATGTTATTTTCTTTCTGTTTCATGCATTAATCTTTACCGGTACTACAATTAACTGATAAACTATCTACCAACATTAACTTTGGTTTATCGGTATTAAGCATTAAGTTTTTCTTAAGTTATTTTTGCTTTGAATTTATTGGACAACTGATTCACCCCCCCTTTCAATTGTCTCTGGAACCTATTAATTGGTATCAGAGCTTAGTCCTCTTTTTGCAAAAGTTTAATAGCTTGAGGAGATCCAATGTCTTCTAACTATTTCAGGAAGGACAATCCTAAACTTGATGGAACCAACTATGGCATAATGAAGATTAGGATGGAGACACATCTAAATTGCATTGGTAAGGACATATGGGATGTTACAAAGAATGGATATACTGTTGCTACTCCAGGTCAGCCTAATCCACCTACCTTGGCTAAAGATGAAGAAAATGATTGCAAGGCAAGAGAAGCACTTTTGAGTGCATTATCAGATCATCGAATCATGGGATTATCATATAGATCTAGTGCTAAAGCTATTTGGGACCATTTGGAAATATTGAATGAAGGAGATTCCATAGTCAAAAATGCAAAACTTGAAAGCTTCTGGGTTAGGTATAAAAATCTGAAAATGGAAGAAGATGAAAGAATTTATGCTTTTATGGAAAGAGTAAATCAAATTGTTTTGGGTATTAAATGTTGTGGAGGAACCTTAAGTGAAGATGAAATTGTTTCAAAAGTTTTAAGAGGATTACCAGTGGCATACAAAATAAAAATTATTGCTATAAATGACTTAAGAACAATGCCTAATACATTAGTAACTAGAGATACATTGATTGGAAAACTTTCAGCTTTTGAAATTGAGGAATTTGGTCTTGTTGCTACTATAAAGATAGATTTAGCTTTTAAGGCATCAACATCATCTACATCATCATCATTATTTGACAAGTCTTATTGGAAAGACTTTTATGCAAGAGAACTTGAAGAAAGTAGGAGAGAAAATGAAGAACTTGAAGAACTTGAAGCACTATTTGCAGGGAAAATGCCTAAAGTTCTAGTTGGAAGTAAGTATGAAGGTAAAGCACCCTTTAAATGTTTTAACTATAATAAAATTGGTCATATGGCTTCTAGATACCCTGATAGACATGAAAGATTGAAATAAAAAAGTAGAAGAACATACAAGCCTAACCTTGAATATCAGAGATACAAATTTAAGAAGAATAGAGACAAATCTTGTTATCTTGCTGATGAAGGAGTCACTGATGATTCTGATGAGGATCCCGGAGACAATGGATGGGTCTTTGCTGCTATAAAAGAAGATCAACTGACACCTATTGTTCAACCGGTAGAACAGGCCCTAGAAGCTAAAGTTGAAAATAAGGATGAATGGATCAATGATTCAGGATGTTCACATCATATTATTGGTGATAAGAGTAAATTCTTGACTTTTCAGAAACATAATGGAGGTTTAGTAAGATTTGGAGACGATAAAACTTGTTTGACCAAAGGAAAAGGTACTATATCTCCTGATGGTAAGCACAATACTGACAATGTTTACTATGTTGAAGGTCTAAAGCATAATCTTTGAGTGTTGGTCAACTAGTTGAAAAAGGATTTCAGTTACAGTTCAAGAATGGAAAATGCAAAATCATGAACAGAACTAGTTTGGAAATTGCAACCGGTAATCAGACTAGAGGTAATATCTTTCATTTGAATAATAGTGAAAAGACATGCTTGATTGCACATATTGATGAAAGTTGGGTATGGCATAAGAGACTTTGTCATGTAAATTTTGATTGCATTGTGAAAATTAGTACTACTAAAGTAGTTAGAGATTTACCTAGAATTGTCAAACCTCACCATCCGATATGTAAGGAATGTCAATTTGGAAAACAAGTTAGAGCATTTTTAAGAGTATTCTAGAAAAATCCAATAATGCTCGACTTAATTCATAATGATTTATGTGGTCTAGCTAGAACTAAAAGCTTACAAGGAGATAGATATTTCATGGTAATCACTGATGACTATTCTAGAATGTGTTGAGTTACTTTTCTTAGAGAGAAATCAGAAGCACTTGGGAAATTCAAGCTATTCAAGGAAATGGCAGAGAATGAAATCAGTAAGAAAATCAAATGTCTAAGATCAAATCAAGGAGGTGAATTCACATCTAAGGAATTGTAGAAAGGAAAAACGGAGTTGTAGAAAGGAAAAATAGAAGTATCTTGGATGCAGCTAGAAGTATGTTATCAGAAGCAAATCTACCACATGTATATTGGAGAGAGGCAATAAGTACATCAGTCTACACATTCAACAAAGTTCACATCAAAGGTAAGACCCCTCATGAACTATGGTTTGGTATTACTCCTACTCTTAAATATTGTAGAATATTTGGAAGTAAATGTTATATTAGAAGAGATGAGTATATTGGCAAATTTGATCCTAGAAGTGATGAAGGAATCTTTCTTGGTTATTCATCTAAGAGCAAAGCATATAGATGTTTTAACAAGAGATTGCAGAAAATTGTTGAGAGTACAAATGTGAAAATTGATGAATAGTTTAGAGGAGCTTCAAGGTATATAGACTCTGAACCGACAACAAAAATACTGACAAATGAACCTACAATGAACACACCACCACAGAATGAAGATCCAGTTACACCTTCATCATCTAAAAATTTCATAGTAACTAAAGAACAACAACAAACAAAGATACCCCGGTATGTAAGATTGAACCACTCTGAAGATCAGATAATTGGGAACAAGTATAAGGGAGTTATGACTAGAGGAAGAATGGAAAATGAAGAGGTATTTCTTATTTCTCAAATTGAACCAGCATCAATTAATGAGGCATGTGAAGATAAACACTAGATTAAAGCTATGGAAGAAGAATTAGAACAAATTGAAAAGAATAACACATGGACATTAGTTCCTTGGCCTAAAGACAAAAATGGGTATTCAGAAATAAACTTAATGAAGATGGTAAGGTGATCAGAAATAAAGCAAGACTAGTGTGTAAGGGATATTCATAGAAAGAAGGAATTGATTACAATGAAACCTTTGCACCAGTAGCTAGAATTGAGGCAGACAAATTATTCTTGGTTTTTGCAACTCACAAGAACTACAAAATATATCAAATGGATATCAAATGTGCATTTCTGAATGGAGATCTTGAAGAAGAAGTTTATATTGAACAACCTGATGGATTCTCTTTGACAGATAACAAATATATGGTTTATAGGTTAAGAAAAACTTTTTATGGGTTGAAGCAAGCTCCAAGAGCTTGGTATGCTAGATTGGACAAATATCTTTTGAAGATTGGTTTTTCTAAAGGTAATGCTAACAATAACTTATACTATAAAGTGATTAATGATGACATCTAGGTTATAGAAGTTTTTGTTGATGATATAATCTTTAGAGGAGAAGATGCATTATGTAAAGACTTTTCTAATGAAATGCAACAAGAATTTGAAATGTCTATGATTGGAGAGATAAAATTCTTTTTAGGATTGCAGATTTCATAGACTGATAAAGGTATATTCTTGAGTCAATCTAAGTACTTGAAGGAGTTACTAAAGAAATTTGGCATGGAAAACTCTAAACCGATAAGTACACCTATGACTACAAATGACAAATTATCACTAAGGGCTGAATTAGCACCTATTAATCTAACTAGATACAAATCAATGATAGAAGGATTATTGTATTTCACACAAACAAGACCTGATATTATGAATGCAGTATGTATTGCTTCAAAATTTCAGAGTAATCCTAAAGAAAATCATGAATCAATAGTAAAAAGGATTTTCTAGTACTTACAAGGAATTACAAATCTTGGCTTATGGTTTCCTAGAGATGAAAACTTTGAATTATGTGCATACATAGATGCAAATTGGGTAGGAGATGTAGATGACAGAAAAAGCACCACCGGTGGAGCATTTTTTCTTGGAAGAAAATTAATTTCTTGGTTGAGTAAGAAACAAAGTTGCACATCTTTATCAACAACAGAATCAGAATATGTTGCAGCAGCAACTAATTGCACACATGTATTATGGCTTAAGAAAATGTTGAAGGACATAAAGGTAAAATGCAAGGAACCTATAACTATCTATTGTGATAATATAGCAGAAATTGATATGTCTAAGAATCCGGTACTACATTCTAAAACTAAACATGTTTCTATCAAACTAAATTTTCTGAAAGAGAATGTTGAAGCAAAAGAAGTAAAATTGGTTTATGTGAATAGTAAAGAGCAGATTGCAGATATTTTTACTAAGTCTTTGCCTAAGGAAAATTTTGAATATCTCAGAGATCAGCTTGGGGTCATAACCCCACCGATAGAGACTTAGACAGTTGATGTTTGTCATCAACTAGTAGAACTAACAGAGAAATATTTTATTCCAGATTTTATGAGGAGAGCTACTTCTCAGGGGGAGTAGTTGGTATAATGAATGAGTTGGTATTTTGTATTTGAACCTGTTTTTGTATTGCTTTGGCATTTGATGTCAAAGGGGGAGAGATTGATATGGAAAAACACATGTTACTACTGGGAGGAAAGATTTTATCCCTTGGGGGAGAGATTGTTACTTTGGGGAGAGATTGATTACTCTCTATATCTGTATTTTGATTTCTGGTTATGATCTCTTTTGGGAGATTGTTGGTTTTTGGTATTTGGCATTTCTCTTTTGGTACTTTGATGGTTTTTCCATCTTGTGTTGCCATCAATGCCAAAGGGGGAGATTGTTGGTATTTTGGATATCTTGATATGGTTTTGTCATTGATGTCAACACTTATCAACTCTGGTCCACCTACTGGCACTTGGAGAATTGGTTATGTTCACCAGCAAGCAAGTGACTTATGCACAGTCACCGATATTTGGTTCACCGGGAGGATATATTATTCACCGACACTTGGAATGACATGGAAAATACTTGGTTATGTCGAAGATATTGTTAGGACACATTTCTTGGAGATTTGTTCATTGCTATATTTGAGTTTGTATATTTGTTGTTACCAAAAAATAGGTCCAGGATAAGCACTGGCAAACTTATCTATTCCAGATTAGCACAACACATTATGGAGATGATTTATTATTGTTGTAAATGCATTAAGCTGACATGTTGTATCGGATATTGCATCCGTTATTGATTTTTTTGTAAATTATTTTTATTGTAATATATTTTGTGAAGTCGGCCTGCACATTTTGGTCCCAAGCTTCAGTATATATGTAAGATCTTATTTGATCGGAAAGAAAAAGCAAGGAATGTGAATGCGAAAAGGATTATAATAAGGTATATGTGAGAATAAGAAAAGCTATACATGCAAACATCATTTGAAGGTTGAAGGAAGGTTTTGTGAAGGCATATCTAAGCTAAAGTTATACTAAATCCAGCATATGGAGATGCTATTTTGAGCAATACATTATTATTGGATTTAACCATCCAATTGTAGTCAGTGTGACTCCCATTTGTGATTGAGCAGTGAGCTCTAGGTTATTGGCCTTTCTGCATGTGCAGACTCTGTATTGTATACACATACTATCTGCAATAGTATCTATTGGGAGTATTTAAAACTGAGTCAAGTTTATAGGCCCATTTCAAAATTTTGCCCTGCATTTCCAAATGATTAAAATAAGTCAGTTTGAACGGCCTAGTTAGCAAGGGGGTAAAATGGAGCCAGTTGATTTTCAAAGGGTAAGGCTCGGGATTCATGTCCCACACCTTTCATATGGCCTATTCAATGATGTGCAACTTTCAGAATTCAATTTGGATAAGTTTATGAGGTACCCAGTTTGAGGGGTGAGCTAGAAGTGCATTTTAGGCACAAATGTAGTATTTTATTGAGTAGCCTACTTTGAGCGATTACATCTTTTGCCCTATTGATAGTCATGGAGAAATTCCAAATGGATTCAATTGTATGCATAAATGTGAGTTAGTCTACAAAATTTCAAGTCCTAACGAATCCAAATGCTCAGTTTTCAAAGCCAAATCTGTTATGAAAAGGGTTCTAAGCTTGCACCTCGCTTGGTCGGACCATTTGAGATCCTTCAGAGGATAGGACCAGTTGCATATCATCTATCTTTTCCACCTATCTTGTCACGCATCCATGATTTGTTTCATGTATCAGTTATGAGGAAGTACATTTATGATGAGTCTCATATTTTGGATTGGGATTCCTTGCAGGTGGAGTCAGATAGGCAGCTAGCTTTGGAGCCCATCCATATTTTGGCTCACTAGATGTTGTCTCTTTGAGGTCGAGAGCTGGACTAGGTTAGGGTCCAGTGGGATTGTTATGACAAGGTTACAACATCATGGGAGGATGCAGCGTAAATGAGATCTCAGTACCCCAATCTTTTTGATGAATTCTAGGAGGAAGTTCATGCCTAGAGAGGGAGGGTGTGAGGCCCTACCCTAAGCCGACATAGCATTTCTATTATTTTCATGTTGGACCTATTGTTGATACTATATTTTGATGCATTATGGACCCGAATTTTATATGATCTTGTGTTGTGGATAACACTGATATGATTATGTCATTTACTTTGATTTGCAATACTTCATTTTCATACTAGAAATTATGGATGCATGCGCTATAAATGATTTAATTCCATATATATGAGGCTGATACCATTTATTAGGTGACTGTATGAGGATGTTATCAGATAATTGGATACTTGATTTTTATAATTGAAATTTTATGCTATGTCTGAATGTATTCTTTTTATAATACTATATGCGATTTTTGGAATTACTAATGTGCAAGTGAGATGTGCAGGAAAATTATTCCATGTGACCACATAAATTATTTTTCAAGCCTAAGCTTATGTGTGATTGTGAAGCCAGGGGTTGTCTATTTGGAGAGACAAACCCTCATTTGTAAATGTGTTTTAACTTGTAAATGTTATACTTGGTTGTGTGTTTGATTTGGAAATTGTTTAATTTATCAATTCCAAAAAAAGAGACATTTGTCATGTGTGATTTAGTGATGTGTAATTCTTTTTGTAGTGTCACTTGACACATGTGTTGTAGGATGAGTTGACATTGTCATGTCTCTTTTTGAGGAAATTTATTTTACCAATGCATATATTTTTAATTATCCTAAAATGGTCTCAAGTAAACCTTGGATAGGGAGCCATTAGAAAGGTAAACTTAGGGTTGTCCCATAGGTAAACTTTGGGTGGACTTCAAGGGGGTTAAACTAATTCCTAGGGTCAAGTTAGGGGAAATTTATTGGGCCATATGATGTACCTATGGATGAAGGCCAAATTTAGCCATGTGTCCACTCCCAAGGGCCTGTTTAACCTCCCCAGAAATTGAGTTTACCAAGTTGGCCGAATTTCATCTTTAGAAGAGCCTTCCTAGGTTAGATAACCCTCTTCATTAGTCTCTTTTCTCTTCCCCATTCCTTTTACCCATTTTAAGGTGTCTTGGCTAGAGAGTCTATAAGGTATTGGGAAGACCAACCAATGAACATCGTTCACCCTTCCCAAGTGTTTTGGAAAGGGTGAGGAGTGTTTTGATAAGGAATAGTGCGAGGGAGAAGTTTGATCACCCACTCTCCATTTTGGAGACTTGGATACACATACTATCTATAGTAGTATCATCTGATTGTGGGTAAGGTTTCCCATCGTGGTTTTTCCCCTTACAAGGTTTCCATGTACAAACATTGGTGTTATGTGTTGTGGATGTTATTGTCTTTCTATTTAATGCATTAATCTTTATTGGTACTACAATTAACTGATAGACTATCTACCGCCATACAGTTTGGTTTACCATTATTAAGAATTAAGTTTGGATAAGTTGTTTTTGGTTTAAATTTATTACTATTTACAGCTGCAGCTGTCATTTAAAAAAAAAAACATTTAATACAATAAACTGCAATATCTAATGTATTATCATTAGCTAGGTTTGGTTATTTTTCTACTTAATATGCATTTACCAAATAGAAAAATTAGCAGAAATTAATTTAATTATAGCTACAAATTTATATCTTTCTAGAATTCATTAAATAATAACAGTAAGATGCAATGTAAGATTAGAAAGAACAACTATAACTTTCATACTTAATCTTTTCCTATAACTGCATAACATTTAAAAGATAACTTTAGCAATGCATTCTTCACTTTGTAAGGAAATATACTTCAAATAAAATACATATTATTACATGGCAAAACTTAGTCAAATAATACATTTTCTTTTCTGCAATATAAATACAATGAGAAAACTTTTTTTTTTATGCAACTAAAATACAATAGGAAATCTTTTTCTTTTCTGCAACTAAATACAACAATAGGATCATTCGAAAGATTCATTTCCAATCTTTTCCCCAGAAAAACTTGCAATAAAATTCAAAGGTTGTGACCATGGAGGTTCACCTCCCAACCTAGGCTTACTAGAAGCCACCCTCGAGCTAGGAGAATCAAGTCTAGATGGGAAACACACATTCAAACACATACAAGAAGAAAACTTATAACAACAAAAGACACTCCCAACCCAAGGATTACATAACATCACATATGTGACTTTTCAAGTGGGGTGAAGGTGGACTATGTACCTTGAGGAGAATTCTGCAAATAGAGAACATAATGTCATAACAAGGTTGCAAATAACACATCCACACATTCCAAACTTGTCTCTATAATCCTTTATGTCCCCCAAGGCATACAATCTAGCAAAAATCCCCTTATGACCCCCATTGCATAAACAAATTACAATGCATCAAGGGTAACAAAATCCCTTGGGATTCACTCTCTCCCAAAGAGAGCCTCTCACTCAAAGTTTGTCAAACAATCCTTCACCCCAAAGCCACTCTACCCTCCCAAGGGTGAGTTTGGCCTTGAAAACTCCCAAAAACAAAAAACATAAAAACTCAACCAAAACACATAAGGAAGAACTCTACATCTTCCTACACATATAAAAAAACAACAAGGAAAAAAAAACAATGCAATAACAATCTTTTCAATAGCATCAACATACATGAGATAGGAGTTTAACCAATCTTAAATCTGCCAAAAAGGGTGAAAGAAGTTGTAGGAGAGCTGCCTAAATCCACAACTTTTTCTCCTTCAAAACTTAGCCAAAATCCCCCAAAAACTTACAAAAATTTGCTCAAAAATCCAAGTCTCCAAAATGGAGAGTGGGTGATCAAACTTCTCCCTCCCACTATTCCTTATCAAAACACTTCTCACCCTTTCCAAACCACTTGGGAAGGGTGAAGGATGTTCATTGGTTGGTCTTCCCAATACCTTATAGACTCTCTAGCCAAGACACCTTAAAATGGGTAAAAGGAATGGGGAAGAGAAAAGAGACTAATGAAGAGGGTTATCTAACCTAGAAAGGCTCTTCTAAAGATGAAATTCGGCCAACTTGGTAAACTCAATTTTTGGGGAGGTTAAATAGGCCCTTGGGAGTGGACACATGGCTAAATTTGGCCTTCATCCATAGGTACATCATATGGCCCAATAAATTTCCCCTAACTTGACCCTAGGAATTAGTTTAACCCCCTTGAAGTCCACCCAAAGTTTACCTATGGGTCAACCCTAAGTTGACCTTTCTAATGGCTCCCTATCCAAGGTTTACTTGGGACCATTTTAGGATAATTAAAAATATATGCATTGGTAAAATAAATTTCCTCAAAAAAAGACATGACAATGTCAACTCATCCTACAACACATGTGTCAAGTGACACTACAAAATGAATTACACATCACTAAATCACACATGACAAATGTCTCTTTTTTTGGAATTGATAAATTAAACAATTTCCAAATCAAACACACATCCAAGTATAACATTTACAAATTAAAACACATTTACAAACGAGGGGTTGTCTCTCCAAATAGACAACCCCTGGCTTCACAATCACACATAAGCTTAGGCTTGAAAAATAATTTCTGTCGTCACATGGAATAATTTTCCTACACATCTCACTTGCACATTAGTAATTCCAAAAATCGCATATAGTATTATAAAAAGAATACATTCAGACATCACATAAAATTTCAATTATAAAAATCAAGTATCCAATTATCTAATAACATCCACATACAATCACCTAATAAATGGTATCAGCCTCATAAACATGGAATTAAATCATTTATAGCACATGCATCCATAATTTCTAGTATGAAAATGAAGCATTGCAAATCAAAGTAAATGAAATAATCATATCAATGTTATCCACAACACAAGATCATATAAAATTCATGCCCATAATGCATCAAAATATAGTATCAACAATAGGTCCAACATGAAAATAATAGAAATGCTATGTCGGCTTAGGGTAGGGCCTCACACCCTCCCTCTCTAGGCATGAACTTCCTCCTAGAATTCATCAAAAATATTGGGGTACTGAGATCTCATCTACGCTGCATCCTCCCATGATGTTGTAACCTCGTCATAACAATCCCACTGGACCCTAACCTAGTCCAGCTCTCGACCTCAAAGAGACAGCATCTGACGAGCCAAAATATGGATGGGCTCCAAAGCTAGCTGCCTATCTGACTCCACCTGCAAGGAATCCCAATCCAAAATATGAGACTCATCATAAATGTACTTCCTCATAACTGATACATGAAACAAATCATGGATGCATGACAAGATAGGTGGAAAAGCTAGACAATATGCAACTAGTCCTATCCTCTGAAGGATCTCAAATGGTCCAACCAAGCGAGGTGCAAGCTTAGAACCCTTTTCATAACGGATTGGAATCTTATGTGATCGCACTCTCAGGAAAACTCTATCCCCAACCATGAAGCTCTGGTCTATCCTCTTCACATCTGCATACTTCTTTTACTTATCTTGTGCCTCTCTAAGGTGTTGTCTAATCAAAATCACCTACTACTCCATATCACAAACCATCTCAGGACCTATGGCTACTCTATCCTTAATACGGTCCCAACTCAAAGGTGTCCTGTAAGGTATGTCATACAAAGCCTGAAAAAGTGGCATCCCCAAAGAAGTGTGATGCCTATTATTATAGGAGAACTCTACTAAGGAAGGTAATCTTCCCATTTGGTGTGATGATCCATGACGTACATGTAGAGAAGATCTTGTAACACCTAGTTTACCCTCTCTTTCTATCCATCTATTTCAAGATAATAGGCTATACTGAAGTTGAGTCTGGTACCCATGGCTTCCTGTAATGCCTTCCAAAAGGAGGAAGTGAAGAGGGAATCTCTTTTTGAGATAATCTTACGTGGAATGCCATGAAGTCTAACAATATCCCACAAGAATACTTGTGCCACTATTTGTGCTATGAAGGTAGTCTAGACTAGTGAAAAGTGGGGCCACCTTAGTCAACCTTTCAACTGTCACCATGATGGCATCATGACTGTTAGGTCCCAAAGGAAATTGAAAGGCGGTGGGGGGGGTGTGTTTAATCAGTTGTCAAATAAATTTAAACCAAAAACAACTTATCCAAACTTAATTCTTAATAATGGTAAACCAAACTATATGGCGGTAGATAGTTTATCAGTTAATTGCAGTACCAATAAAGATTAATGCATTAAATAGAAAGACAATAACATCCACAACACATAACACCAATGTTTGTACATGGAAACCCTGTAAGGGGAAAAACCATGATGAGAAACCTTACCCACAATCAGATGATACTACTACAGATAGTATGTGTATACAAATGGGGTCTGGACATGCAGAAAGGCCAAGCGCCTAGAGCTCACTGCTCAAACATAAATGGGAGTCACACTGACTACAATTGGATGGTTAAATCCAATAATGATGTACTACTCAAAATAGCATCTTCATATGTTGGATTCAGTATTGGTGTAGTTCTAATCACCTTCACAAAAACCTCCCTTCAACCTTCAGATGATATCTATGTGTATAGCTTTGCTTAATCTCGCATATACCTTCTTATAAATATTTTCCTTAATCGCATATCGATCTTACAAATAAGATCTTACATATATACCATAACCTAAGGCCAATTTTAGTAGGTCAGCTCTAAGAGATATTACAATAAAAGAAATTTACAAATAAATCAATAACTGATGCAATATCTGATTCAACATGTCAGTGTTAATGCATTTACAACAATAATAATAATAAATCATCTCCAAAGCATGCCATGCTGATCTGGAATACATAAGCCTGTCGGTGCTTATTCTGGACCTATTTGCCGGTAATAGCAAATATGCAAATACGAATATACCAATGAAAAACTCTCCAAGACAAAGTGTCCAAATGATGTCTTCAACATAACTAGGTGTTATTCATGTCAGTCCAAGTGCCCGTGAATAATATATCCTACCGGTGAATAAGATACCAGTGATTGTGCATAAGTCACTTCCTTACCGGTGAACAATGACTGTGTTCTAGAGTACCAGAGTTGATAAGTGATAGTAGGTGTTGACATCAATGACAAAACCATACCAAAATACCAACAATCTCACCCTTTGGCATTGATGCCAACAAAAGATGGAAAAACCATCAAAGTGCCAAAATAGAAATGCCAAATACCAAAAACCAACAATCTCCCAAAAGAGATCATAACCAGAAATCAAAATTTAGATACAAAGAGAGATCTGTTTCAATAAAAATCTCTCCCCCTAGCAATATCATGTTTTTTTCCATATCAATCTCTCCCCTTTTGACATCAAATGCCAAAGAAATACAAAAACTAGGTTCCAATAAAAAATACCAACTTCTTCATTATACCAAATTCTCCATTGTACCAACTTCTCCATTGTACCAACTTCTCCCTCTAAGAAGTAGCTTCCTCATCAAAGCCAGAGTAAAAGATTTCTCTATTTTATCTTCCAATTGATGACAAACATCAACTATCTAAGTCTCTACCATTGGGGGTATGACCCCAAGTTGATCTCTAAGGTATTCAAAAGTCTCCTTAGGCAGAGGTTTAGTGAAAATATATGCAATCAGCTCTTTAGTATTCACATAAACCAGTTTTACTTCTTTTGCTTCAACATTTTATATAAGAAAATTCAATTGGATAGAAACATGTTTAGTTTTAGAGTGTAATACCAGATTCTTAGATATATCAATTGCTGCAGTGTTATGACAATAGATAATTATAGGTTCCTTGCATTTTACCTTAATGTCCTTCAACATTTGTTTAAGCCATAATACCTATGTACAGTTAGTTGTTGCTGCAACATATTCTAATTCAACTGTTGATAAAGATGTACAACTTTATTTCTTACTCAACCAAGAAATTAATTTGTTTCCAAGAAAAAATGCTCCACCAATGGTGCTTTTTCTGTCATCTGCATCTCCTGCCCAGTTTGCATCTATGTATGCACATAGTTCAAAGTTTTCATCTCTAGGATACCATAAGCCAAGATTTTTAGTACCTTGCAAGTACCGAAAAATCCTTTTTACTGCTGATTCATGATTTTCTTCAGGATTACTTTGAAATCTTGAAACAATACATATTGCATTCATAATATCAGGTCTTGTTTGTGTCAAATACAGTAGACCTTCTATCATAGATTTGTATCTTGTCGGATTAATAGGTTCTAATTCATCTTTCAAAGATAATTTATCAGTTGTAGTCATTAGTGTGCTTACCGATTTAGAGTTTTCCATACCAAATCTCTTTAGTAGCTCCTTCAACTACTTAGATTGACTCAAGAATATACCACTATCAGTCTGTGAAATCTGCAATCCTAAAAGGAATTTTATCTCTCCAATCATAGACATTTCAAATTCTTATTGTAACTCATTAGAAAAGTCTTTACATAGTCCATCTTCTCCTCCAAAGATTATATCATCAACAAAAACTTCTATAACTAAGATATCATCATTAGTTACTTTATAGTATAAATTACTGTCAGCATTACCTTTAGAAAAACCAATCTTCAATAGATATTTATCCAATCTAGCATACCAAGCTCTTGGAGCTTGCTTCAATCCATACAAAGCTTTCCTTAACCTACAAACCATATCTTAGTTATCTATCAAAGAAAATTAATCAGGTTGCTCAATATAAACTTCTTTTCCAAGATCTCCATTAAAAAATGCACATCTAATATCCATTTCATATACTTTGTAGTTCTTGTGTGCTGCAAAAGCCAAGAATAATCCGACTGCCTCAACTCTAGCTACCGGTGCAAAGGTTTCATTGTAATCAATTCCTTCTTTCTGTGAATATCCCTTACACACTAGTCTTTCTTTATTTCTGATCACCATACCATTCTCATTAAGTTTGTTTCTAAATACCCATTTTGTACCAATAACTTTTTTTTCTTTAGGCCGGGGAACTAATGTCCATGTATCATTTTTCTCTATTTGTTCTAATTCTTCTTCCATAGCTTTAATCTAGTGTTTATCTTCACATGCCTCATTAATTAATGATGGTTCAATTTGAGAAATAAGGCATACCTCTTCATTTGCCAATTTTCCTCTTGTCATAACACCTTTATACTTGTTTCCATTTATCTAATCTTTAGAGTGATTCAGTCTTACATACTGGGGTGTCTTTGTTTGTTGTTGTTCTTCTATTACTATGGAATTTTCAGATAATGCCAGTGTAACTAGATCTTCATTCTGTATTGGTGGATTCAATGTAGGTTCATTTGTCAGTATCTTTGTTGCCAGTTTAGAGTCTATATACCTCAAGGTTCCTCTAAACTATTCATCAATCTTCACATTTGTACTCTCAACAATTTTCTGCAATGTATTGTTAAAACATCTATATGCCTTGCTCTTAGATGAATAACCAAGAAATATTCCTTCATCACTTCTAAGATCAAATTTGCCAATATACACATATATTCTAATATAGCATTTACTTCCAAATATTTTGAAATACTTAAGAGTAGGAGTAATACTAAACCATACTTCATGAGGGGTCTTACCGGTTTCACCTTTGATGTGAACTTTGTTGAATTTGTAGACCATTGTGCTTATTGCTTCTCTCCAATATACATGTGGTAAATTTGCTTCTGATAACATACTTCTATCTACTTCTAAGGTAGTTCTATTTTTCCTTTCTACAACTCCATTCTGTTGTGGTGTCCGGGGTGCTGATAATTGTCTTCTGATTCCATTCACTTCACAAAATGTATTAAATTTCTTAGATGTGAATTCACCTCCTTGATCCGATCTCAGACATTTGATTTTCTTACTAGTTTCATTTTCTACCATTGCTTTGAATAGTTTGAACTTCCCAAATGCTTCTGATTTTTCTCTGAGAAAAGTAACCCAATACATTCTAGAATAGTCATCAATGATTAACATGAAATATCTATCACCTTGTAAGCTTTTAGTTCTAGCTGGACTACATAGATCAGTGTGAATTAAGTCAAGAGCATTATTAGATTTTTCTAGAATAATTTTAAAAGATGCTCTAACTTGTTTTCCAAATTAACATTCGTTATATACTGGATTGTGAGGTTTAACAAACTTAGGTAAATCTCTAACTACCTTAGTTGTACTGATTTTCACAATGCAATCAAAATTAACATGACAAAGTCTTTTATTCCATACGCAACTTTCATCAATATGTGCAATCAAGCATGTCTTTTCATTGTTATTCAAATGAAAGATATTACCTCTAGTCTGATTACTGGTTGCAATTTCCAAACCAGTTCTATTCATGATTTTGCATTTCCCATTCTTGAACTATAACTGAAATCCTTTTTCAACTAATTGACCAACACTCAGTAGATTATGCTTTAAAACTTCAACATAGTAAACATTGTCAGTATTATGCTTTCCATCAAGAGATATAGTACCTTTACCTTTGATTAAACAAGCTTTATCATCTCCTAATCTTACCAAACCTCCATTATATTCCTGAAAGGATAAGAATTTACTCTTATCTCTAGTCATATGATGTGAACATCCTGAATCAATAATCCATTCCTCCTTAACTTCAACTTTAACTACTAGGGCCTGCTCTATCGGTTGAACAGTAAGTATCAGTTATCTTCTGCAATAGCAATAAAGACCCATCCATTGTCTACCAAATCCTCATCAAAATCATCATTGACTCCTTCATCAGCAAGATAACAAGATTTATCTTTATTTTTCTTAAATATATATCTCTAATATTCAGGGTTAGGTTTGTATGTTCTTCTAGCTTCTTCTCTTAGTCTAGCATGTCTATTAGGGCATCTTGAAGCTATATGACCAATCTTATTATATTTAAAACATTTAAAGGGTGCTTTACCTTCATACTTACTTCCAACTGGACCTTTAGGCATTTTCCTTGCAAATAGTGCTTCAAGTTCTTCAATCTCTTCATTTTCTTTCCTGCTTTCTTCAAGTCCTCTTTCATCGAAGGCTTTCCAATCAGAGTTGTTAAATGATGTTGTAGATGATGTTGATGCCTTAAAAGCTAAATCTATCTTTATAGTAGCAACAAGACCAAATTCCTCAATTTCAAAGGCTGAAAGTTTTCCAATCAATGTATCCCTAGTTACTAATGCATTAGGCATTGTTCTTAACTCATTTATAGTAGTAACTTTCATTTTGTATGCTGGTGGCAATCCTCTTAAAACTTTTGAAACAATTTCACTTTCACTTAAGGTTCCTCCACAACATTTAATACCCAAAACAATTTCATTAACTCTTTCCATAAAAGCAGAAATCCTTTCATCTTCTTCCATTTTTCAGATTTTCATGCATGACTCGAAAGCTTTCAAGTTTTGCAATTTTGACTATGGAATCTTCTTCATTCAGTGTTTCTAAATGATCCTAAATAGGTTTAGCAGTAGACCAATCTTGTAATCTATGATTTGTTGATGTGATAATGCGCTCAAAAGTGCTTCTCTTGCCTTGCAATCATTTTCTTTATCTTTAGCTAAGCTAGCTAGACTAGGCTGACCTGGTACAACAGTAGTATCACCATTCTTTGTAACATCCCAGATGTCCTTTCCAATGCAATTTAGATGTGTCTCCATCCTGATCTTCCATATGCCATAGTTGGTTGCATCAAGTTTCAGACTATCCTTCCTGAAATAGTTAGAAGACATTAGATCTCCTCAAGCTATTAGACTTCCACAAAAAGAGGACTTAGCTCTAATACCAATTGGTAGGTCCTAGAGGCAACTAAGAGGGGGGGGTGAATCAGTTGTCAAATAAATTTAAACCAAAAATAACTTATCCAAACTTAATGCTTAATACCGGTAAACCAAACTTTATGCGAGTAGATAGTTTATTAGTTAGTTGCAGTACTGGTAAAGATTAATGCATGAAATAGAAAGACAATAACATCCACAACACATAACACCAATGTTTGTACATGGAAACCCTGTAAGGGAAAAAACCATGGTGGGAAACCTTACCCACAATCAGATGATACTATTGTAGATAGTATGTGTATACAAATGGGGTCTGCACATGCAGAAAGGCCAAGTGCCTAGAGCTCACTACTTAAACACAAATGGGAGTCACACTGACTACAATTGGATGGTTAAATCCAATAATGATGTACTGCTCAAAATAGCATCTTCATATGCTGGATTTAGTACTAGTGTAGTTCTAATCACCTTCACAAAAACCTTCCTTCAACCTTTAGATGATGTCTTCATGTATAGCTCTACTTAATCTCACATATACCTTCTTATAAATCTTTTCCTTAATCACATATCGATCTTACAAATAAGATCTTACATATATACCATAACCTAAGACCAATTTTAGTAGGTCGGCTCTAAGAGATGTTACAATAAAAGCAATTTACAAATAAATCAATAACCGATGCAATATTCGATTCAACATGTCATCTTTAATGCATTTACAACAACAACAATAATAATAAATCATCTTCAAAGCGTTTCATGTTGATGTGGAATAGATAATCCTATTGGTGTTTATTCTGGACCTATTTACTGGTAACAACAAATATGCAAATACGAATATACCAATGAACAATCCTCCAAGACAAAGTGTCCAAATGATGTCTTTGACATAAGAAGGTGTTCTTCATATCATTCTAGGTGCCTATGAATAATATATCCTACTGGTGGATGATACCGATGACTGTACATAAGTCACTTGCTTGCCGGTGAATAATGGCTGTGTTCCAGAGTACTAGAGTTGATAAGTGATAGTAGGTGTTGACATCAATGACAAAACCATACCAAAATACCAACAATGACAATGTGATAACATAGGAAGACCAATGACAAAGTCCATCGATATAGTATCCCACTTCCACTCAAGTCTCGCATGAGACTAGAGCAACCCACCTAGATGGCGGTGCTCTGCCTTGACTCTCTAGCACTCAAGGCATTGGGCTACTAGTACAACAATGAACTGCCACATACCTAGCCAATGATATAATTGTCTCAAATTTGCATACATCTTCTTAACTCTAGGATGCATTGCATAAGGAGCTCTATGAGCATCTAACACAATGAAATCATGCAATCCTCTAGAAGAAGGTAGATAGATGCGCCCTCTATGGTATAGTATTCTATCACACTCTAATGAATAGTCTGCATATCTCCCTACAAGGGCCTCCTGAGATTGCACTACCTGACATACCTCTAGATACCACTCATCCACTGGCAGCTACTGCAATATACGGCCTCTCAAATCTATGTTTGTAGTCATAGAGCATATCTCATGACATCTCCTACTCAAGGCATCTGCAACTACGTTCTCTTTCCCCTTGATGTAGTGAACATCAAAATCATAATCACATAGAAACTCCATCCATTTCCTCTGATGAGCATTAAGATTAGGTTGGGTGAATATGTACTGCAAGCTCTGATGATTTGAACGAATCTCAAAATGATAACCCAAAAGGAAGTGTCTCCACCTCACAAGTGCATGCACACTGCTGCAAGCTCAAGGTGATGCATAGGGTAGGTAAGCTCATGAGTCTTAAGTTTCCTAGACTCATATGTTATAACTCGACCCTCTTGTATAAGGACTACTCCTAATCCATCCAAGGAAGCATCTGTGCATACTATGAAATCAGCCGAGGGGTCTGACACAATAAGAATAGGTGCATAGTGATTACCCTTTTTAGATTCTAAAAGGCCCTCTCACACCTTTCTATCCACTTGAATTTCTTTCCCTTTCACTGAAGGGATGTAATAGGATGGGCAACCCTGGAGAACTCCTCAACAAAGCATCTATAGTACCCTACTAGACCCATGAAACTCCTGACCTCTGTAGTGCTAGTTGGTGCTAGCCAATCCATAATAGCTCAGATCTTTGATGGGTCAACTGAGATCACATCACTAGATATAACATGACCTAGATATCTGACCTCTAATTTGAAGAATGCACACTTTGACAGACTGCCATACAACTGATTGTCTCTCAAGCACCACAATGTCTGTCTGAAGTGCTCCTCATGCTCCTTCTCATTCTGAGAATATATCAATATGTCATCAAGGAACACAATCCCAAACCGGTCAAGGAAAGTCTGGAATACCCTATTAATGAGACTCATGAATACAGTTGGAGCATTTGTAAGATCGAATGGGACCATGATGAACTCATAGTGGCCATATCTGGTACGAAAAGCGGTCTTGTGGATATCTCTCTCTACAATCCTCAACTGATGGTACACTGACTTTAGATCTATCTTGGAAAACACTTTAGCACCATGAAGCTAATCAAATAAGTCATCAATGCTGGGAAAGGGATAACAGTTATTGATGGTCACTTTGTTTTGTTAGGATTCCCAAAGATACTGAGAGGGGGGGGGGGTGAATCAGTATCTGACTAGTTGAAGTATTTTCTTAACTTAGAACATGAAAAGCATATTAAAACTATGTGTTGGTAAATGAATAAGAATGCAATAAATAAGAATAACAACCACAACATAAGAGACACACCATAACACAATATTTTAATGAGGAAACCCGATGTGGAAAAAACCTCAGTGGGATTTGTTACCCACAATATTCACTTACTGGCCAATAAGAGAATATTACTGCTACAACAGGGGCCTGCACATGCAAGAAGGCCAAGTGCCTACAGCTCATTGCTCAAATACAAAATTAAGTCACACTAACTTACAAAAATGGATTATGCAAATCCAATGTCTTGTACTACTTTAGATCAGCATCTCCTATGCTAGATTCAGTACCGGTTTAAGCTCTGCTACATACATAAACCCTTATCCAATAATTCACATATTAGGTTTGTTATTATCTTCCTTTCTTTCACCTATTTCCTATTACAACTCACCATGTCAGCTTACAATGATTTTACAATTAATTACAAAATACACTTTAAATAGAATTCATGTCGGCCATATTGCTAGTATTCTTCTATTCACGGCTGGTGATCTGTATGTTGGTGTAGAGTCTGTTGGTCTCAGTGTCATTGTATGTCTGCCAGTATCACATGATTGTAGGGTTTCCATCAATGATAATACCTTCAATCACCTACAATTTCTCATTGGAGTGTGCATTTGCCAACAATCTCCCCGTTTGGCATAGATGGCAACAGTCATGAGAAAAATTCAAGAATGTATCCAAAAATTGAAGTTCAAAAAAAAAATCTGCCAAAATTGTGTGTCCAAAAATGAATGCCCCCCCCTGAGCAGATGATTTCCTTTCTTTTGACCATTTATTTTTCTCATCCCACTACTCCCCCTTTGACATCAATGACAAAGGTTGTCATTTGCTATCAGTGGAGTATGTCTCCCACCTGGATTCTTGTAACTGGTGGGTTACAATCTGAAAAATATCTATCAAAACCAAATTTAAACCATAACTAAATGATTTGTTGTCTTTTAGTGCCTCTTGAGTTCTCTTCTCTGTACTGATGAGTATGTACATTTTATCTTATGGTGTCTTCAGTCTAAGAACTAGAGCCTTAGATATTTCTTTTCTCAAAGAAATGAGGTAATCTAGTTTTGGACCGAGTCTACATTTCAAATCCTTTGCTTTATCCTTTATTCTTTCTTTGTATTTCTCTAATTTCTTGATTTTATCTTCTAGCTCCGCAATCTTCTTCTCTATCTCCAAAAATGAATCCGATGTACCTATTAGATTGTCAGCAGTATTGTTAATCTTTTCTTATGCTTTGTTGATTTCGTTGTCTAGATCTTCTATTAGAATGTTTGTTTTACAAGAATCTCTATATAGTTTCTTGAAGTCAAAAATTGTCTCTCCAAGTTGTGGTAATAACGTTTCCATTTTCTCCTTATTCTTCTTCACAATTTCCTCAAAGAATTTATCTTTTTCTTTAATCATTCTTTCCTTGAATGTACACTCATTTATTTGATCAATAGTCAATATGTTGTTGGTGATGAACTTAGACAATGTGTCTAGTTGACCTAAAGAATCCTTATTATCAACAATGCACTTTGGTGCTATCAATTTAAGAATGGGAATTGTATCATCAATAGCCTTATAGGCTTGTGCATTACATTCTATGATCTTCTTTATTTAATCCAATAAGACCTTTGTTACATTTGTAGGTCAGAATTCCACCATAGAAGTACCAAATGTTTGTCCAACTGTCTTCACAATAGCCATGCTACTAGTTTTGGTAATCACTTTGCTTGATTTGACCTCTTGTAGGTCAGTCTGTGTTTGCATTTCTACAAACAAAGGTTTGGGCTTTTTAGTTTTAGCTGGTGGCACAATTTCTATCCAAACTTGTGTCCCAACTTGTACATGTTCTGGTTTCTCCATCTATATCTCAGAAGGTTTTTCTGAGCTCTCAATAGCCGGTTTCTTAGGTATAGCCTCTGTATGTACTTCTGTCTGTACCTCTGCACTATCCATTGCTGGTTCTCCTGACTATTTATCAGTTGTATTTACCAGTTTCTCTAATGGTTTACCAGTGGTATCCTCTATTGGTTGCTCTATCTAAGTAGGTTTTTCTACATTTATATTTACAATTTCATTTACCTCAACCTTGGTATCTGTAGTTGGTGACTCAGTAGTCACATATGTCTTCTTGTCCTTAGTGGTTTCTCTGTCAACCACAACATTTACTTCTTGACTATCTATATTCACAGTGTACAAAACTTTAGACTCAAGATTTGTATCCTCTAATGGAGTCTCCATACTCTCAGTGGCTAGTTGGCTATTAGTAGTATCTATCGGTGGATTATCTAAAGGAGGTGGGGGCACATTATCAGTTATTTAAGGATTGGAGGTCCACCTACCTTACCTTTCCCCTTATCCCTATCCTTTTGATATTCTTTAATTGTTTTAGGTCTAAGCAATTCTTCTTCTTTCTCTTTTTCAACATTAAATATATCCCATGCATCCGTTGTTTCTTCAGAAACTTCATTTACTCTACCTGTAATTAGTGCTACATGTTGGTGAGCAGTCGAGAATACTTTCTGGTTTTCTTCACTGATTAGTTTATCTATTTCATTAGTTGAGTTGTCTAGATGTACTGCAAGTAATTTTTCAATCTTAATTTTCTTGTCCAGCTCAATGATGGCTAACCTTCTAGCTTCTAATCTCCTATACAGATCATTTGGTATTTCATCAACAACTTCCATCAAAAATTTCTTGTATATATCTAAGTGTAAAATTACACTGTTCTCCATGCTTTCTTTGTCATTTGTAGATAGTGTGTTGTATATTTTGTTGATGTTTTTCAATTTTCCATCTTTAGTTATTTCACTCAAGAGTTTATCCAGTGGAGAAACATATTACTTTACCATCTTTTTCTTCTTAGGAGTCAACTTCTTTTTCACTAGAGGCCTCACTGCCTGTTGCTTTTGCCTTGTTTTCCTAGGTGTAGGTGAGAGTACCAATGAGGGTTTTCTTTTTCTATCTACCATTTTGAATGCTGTCGGTATGTCACTTTCAGAGGAGGTTCCAACTGGTGAAAGATGAGTTTCTAGTTGAAGTCCTTCCAACTCACTTTCCTTTATACTAGTTTGTTTCAAGACATCTTCTTTAATTGCCTTTGCCTTTTGGGTTCCTTTCCTTACAGTTGCTTCAACTTTCTTAACCCTTTTGCTTGACTGAATTGTACTTTCAATTGTTTTTGCATTTCCAAAAACTTTCTCAATGGGTTCCTTTGGTGCTTCAAGGAGGGCTTTTGCATAAGTTTCAATAATATTATCATCTATCTCATAGCCCATTTCAGTTACCCAGATAGTTCTAGGGATAACTGCCTCCATCCAAATTTCATCCTTCTTGATTATAAAACAAATTTTTTTATGATATTTGTCCATAATAGCTTGTGACAGTCTTATTCTAGTTTTCATTTGAGCCTTCAATGCTTGAAAATGTTCATTTAAGTTTTTCTCTCAATTTTCTCCCATATTGCTCAATAGATCCAATAGTTGTTTTCCTATCGATATATCAAAACCAAAATCCCTTCTACCAATACCGGGTACTTGTTTAGTTATGTACAACATTAGACAAACAAGCAAGTTTCCAAATCTAAATGTTCCTTTCGTATCTCCTTTTATCTTCCCTAGATTGTCTATCAATTCATCTTTGAGCCATTCACTTGCAATATCATTAACCATGTCATAGGCACTTTTGATACATAGGCTAGAAACTAAGTTCAACCTATTTGCATGTGTAGCTTTATAACCTAAGATCATACTGATAAATCTTACATTGATGTCTTTTACATCATTTACCCTTAGAGACCTTTTGTCAAAAGTTGCACCAGTTAGGTTTATCACTGTGTCATTTGAGACCTTCTTTGTTCTGTCAAGTCTGCTACTAGTGGAGGGTAACCCTGTTATTGTTTTTACCACTTCTTTTGTGATTTTATGAGTTGAATCCAACTAGAATAATTCACCATGTACTCTTCTTAGAACAATTCTTATAATATCCTTAGAAAAATTAGGGATACTAAGGATGTCCACAAAACCTAGGGTTTCTACTATCTTGTGTTCCAGCTTGACATTTCCATCTACATCACAAATCATAGTTTTGTACATTTTCTTGATCTCATCATCACCCAATTCCTCAATATGACAATATATACATCCTAGGGTCTTCAACATATACTACTCCCTTAGGAATTTGAGAAAATGCACCTATGCTATCATCTTTCTTTGCAATTTTAGAAACCAGTTTGAAGATGGGTCTAGGGTGCTTAACAACCTCAACAAGAGTAGGGTTTGCAATAAATTCAGGAGTGGATGAAGAAGCCATAGTTATAAATACTTCAATCTTCCTTAAGGATGAATGTTTGGATGAATTTCTTCACTTCTTTGCTAAGGATTCCTTCGCTCGGGAATTTTCCTGCTCTCAAAGTTTAGAATGCTCAATGAATGAAAAAGGAGCCAAAATACTTGCTTTATAATGTTATTTTCTCTAACTACCGCATTTAATGCTTGCTGGTTAAGTCACTACTTAACTCATCTACCGGTATAGAAGTAATTTCAACTTCTTATCATCAACTAAGGGAATAATAACATGTTTTTCATTTTATTTTCTAAACCCCCAAAGGTTTTCCTTCAGTTAGATGAAGAGTCTCCTACCGGTGGAGTGTTACTCTGTTCTACCGGTGGAGAAGTATTCCCATCAACATTCTGATCTGACTTTCTGATCCATTGTCTTGAGAATTCTTGCTTTACCTCTTCAACCTTTTCTTTACCTTTCAAGCTCGAACCTTTGTTATTTACTGGTGATGTCTTACTTCTACAAAATTTAGCAATATGTCCAATTTTGTTACAAGCATAACAAGTCACATTGTTTTTCTGAATAGCTTTTCCATATCCTATGTCAGTATGTGTTCTGCATTGATTAGATAAGTGTCCAAATCTTCCACAAACATAACATCTTACATTCATTCTACAATTTTCTGAATTATGACCAACTTTGTTTCATTTGGAACATTGACTGGTGAGTGTATTAGTGTTCTGATAATTTCTAGATCTACACTGATTTTCTCTATTACCATACTTGTTGTAGTTAAATCATTTTCCATTAAATTTGTAAGCATTAGGTTGTCTTACCGGTTTTCTATGATCATGATGGTTTTTAGTACCAGATCTTTCACCACTTTAAAAGCCAAGGCCATTTGTATCACCATTAGGTTTCTAATCCTTCAGCATGTCATCAAGTTCCTCTGAACTTTTCTTGAATTTTCCTTTGTGTTGATTTGCAATAGCCAATTCATTTTCCAAGAAGTCCTTTTGTCTCATGAATTCAGTTTTATCATGTTCTAAGTGAATTAAATCTATTTTTAGCACATCATTTTCATGACTAAGTCTTACATTTTCATTTCTAGCATCATTTAGTCTTCTAACCAAGTCATCTTCATTCTTCTTTCTATCTTCAATTTCTTTACAAAATCTCATAGTCATATCTTGCATCTCATTCTTTGTTGTACTATTTTCTTGTCTTAGCTTGTTTACCAGATCATTAAGAGTTTCCTTTTCATCATTGTCATTCTCCATTTTTTCACAAAGTTCTCTTCTCTTGTTCCTTGCAAAAGTAATAATTTCTTGAATTCCTTGTATGATATCCTGAGCAGCCTTCAGATCATCTTCAAGTTTGATATTCTTCACCTTTTCTGCATCATAGTCTTAAAGAGTTGTTTCCAATTGCTTTCTCAAGTTTTGCATCTCTACCGGTGTCAAGATCTTCCTCAAGCTATTAGGCTTTTGAAAATAGAGGATCAGGCTCTGATACCAATTGTTAGGATTCCCAAAGATACTGAGAGGGGGGGTGAATCAGTATCTGACCGGTTGAAGTATTTTCTTAACTTATAACATGAAAAGAATATTTAAACTATGTACCAGTAAACCAATAAGAATGTAGTAAATAAGAATAACAACCACAACATAAGAGACACACCATAACATAATATTTTAATGAGGAGACCCAGTGTGGGAAAAACCTCAGTGGGATTTGTAACCCATAATATTCACTTACTGGCCAATAAGAGAATATTACTGCTACAACAGGGGCTTGCACATGTAGGAAGGCCAAGTGCCTAGAACTCACTGCTCAAATACAAAATGAAGTCACACTGACTTACAAAAATGGATTATGCAAATCCAATGTCTTTTATTGCTTTAGATCAGCATCTTCTATGCAAGATTTAGTACCGGTTTAAGCTCTGCTACATACATAAACCCTTATCCAATAATTCGTATATTAGGTCTGCTATTATCTTCCTTTCTTTCACCTATTTCCTATTACAAAATGATCTACAATGATCTTATACATATATGAGTCATAATACAACTCACCATGTCAGCTTATAATGATTTTACAATTAATTACAAAATACATTTTAAACAAAATTCATGTCAGCCATGTTGCTGGTATTGTTCTATTCGCTATCGGTGATTTGTATGCCAGTGTAGAGTGTCAGTGCCGGTGTCTTTGTTTGTCTGCCAGTATCACATGATTGCAAGGTTGCCATCAATTAAAATACCTTCAATCACCTACAATTTCTCATTGGAGTGTGCATTTGCCAACATGTTCAACTTCCTGTAATCCATACATAACCGAAGGGATCCATCCTTCTTCTTCATGAAGATGGCTGGTGCACTCCAAGGGGAGATGCTAGGATGAATGTGACCCTTCTCTAATAGTTCCTCAAGCTAAATCTTGATCTCATTAAGCTCATTTGTTGTCATCCTATATGGTGCTCTTGAAACTAGCTCGGCTCCTGGTACAATATCTATGTGGAAATTAATCTCTCTGCTAGGTGGCATACCAGGTAGCTTGAAAGGAAACACATCTGCAAACTCCTCAAGGATGGGATGATCATCTAGGGAAGGCTCCTTCTCATTCTCTTCCTCTTGATCACTGATGGTGATAGCAAACAACTGACATCCCTTTCGTATTCTCTGCTTAAGCTGCATAGTGGAAATCATACAAAGTGACATAAGCCTCTAAATCCCTGAAATAACTATGGAGGTACCCTAATCGTCCACACACTTAATCTTCTTCTGGCAATAATCCATCTTGTCTTTGTGGACCTATAGCCAATCCATGCCAGTAACAATGGTATAAGATCCTATAGGTGTGACTCAAAGGTCTACTAAGGTGTTCATACTCCTAATCTGAAGCTGACAGCCCCTAACCACTGACTCAACAGACACTCTACCTCCTAAAGCAAACTCCACTTCCCAACTAACACCTTTCCTAGATGCCACTAGCCCATAATGCTCCACTAACAATGGAGATATAAAAGAATCAGTAGCTCTTAAAAAAAACAAGATAGAAACACTACTACCTCTAATCATACATGCGACCTCTATGACTATGGGCTGATGATCTACCTGGCAGTTGTCAACCGTTGGGAATAGTCTATGGGACTTACCCATGTCCCCAACTATAGGCTCTAAACCTGCCATCCTCTGATTAACTACCATCTGACCCAGTGGACACTCTCTTGCCATGTGCCCCATGGCCCCACAAGTGAAGCAAACACCATGTGTCTGGAACTCTACACCCTGTGGCCTATAGTATCCCTATCCTCCTGTCCTACTCAAACCACTGAAACCACCCCTGGATGACTACTGAGTCCATTTCAGAGCTGTGTAAGGACCCTGTGATCTCTGGTCACGCCTGGGACCCTATGAATGCCACTACTTGGGCTTAAAGCCTTGCTGTCCTTGTGGAGGCCTTTGCCTTTGATTATGTTGTGATTGCTATGGAGGAGGGGCTTTAAAGTGTTAGGTCCCAGAGACAACTAAGAGGGGGGGTGAATTAGTTGTCAAATAAATTTAAACCAAAAACAACTTATCCAAACTTAATGCTTAATACCGGTAAACCAAACTTTATGCCTTTAGATAGTTTATCAGTTAATTGTAGTACCGGTAAAGATTAATGCATGAAATAGAAAGACAATAACATCCACAACACATAACACCAATGTTTGTACGTGGAAACCCTATAAGGGGAAAAACCACGGTGGGAAACCTTACCCACAATCAGATGATACTACTGTAGATAGTATGTGTATACAAATGGGGTCTGCACATGTAGAAATGCCAAGCACCTAAAGCTCACTACTCAAACATAAATGGGAGTCACATTGACTACAATTGGATGGTTAAATCCAATAATGATGTACTTCTCAAAATAGCATCTTCATATGCTAGATTCAGTACCGGTGTAGTTTTGATCACCTTCACAAAAATGTTCCTTCAACATTCAGATGATGTCTACGTGTATAGCTCTACTTAATCTTGCATATACCTTCTTATAAATCTTTTCCTTAATTGCATATCAATCTTACAAATAAGATCTTACATATATACCATAACCTAAGACCAATTTTAGTAGGTTGGCTCTAAAAGATATTACAATAAAAGCAATTTACAAATAAATCAATAACCGATGCAATATCCGATTCAACATGTTGGCTTAATGCATTTATAACAATAATAATAATAAATCATCTCGAAAGTGTGCCATGCTGATCTAGAATAGATAAGCCTGTCGGTGCTTATTCTAGACCTATTTGCCGGTAACAACAAATATGCAAACATGAATATACCAATGAACAATTATCCAAGACAAAGTATCCAAACAATGTCTTTGACATAACTAGGTGTTCTTCATGTCATTCCAAGTTCTTGTGAACAATATATCCTGCCGCTGGATAAGATACCAATGATTGTGCATAAGTCACTTGCTTGCCGGTGAACAATGATTATGTTCCAAAGTACCAGAGTTGATAAGTGATAGTAGGTGTTGAGATCAATGACAAAACCATATCAAAATACCAACAATCTCCCCCTTTGGCATTTATGGAAACACAAGATGGAAAAAACATCAAAGTGCCAAAACAAAAATACCAAATACCAAAAACCAACAATCTCCCAAAAGAGATCATAACCAGAAATCAAAATTCAAACACAAAGAGTAATCAGTCTCTCCCAATAACAATCTCTCCACAATCTCTCCCCCTAGGAATATCATGTGTTTTTCCATATCAATCTCTCCCCCTTTGACATCAAATGCCAAAGCAATATAAAAAGTAGGTTCCAATACAAAATACCAACTTCTTCATTTTAACAAATTTTCCATTGTACCAACTTCTCCCCCTAAGAAGTAGCTTACTCATCAAAGCCAGAGTAAAAGATTTCTTTGTTATATCTGCCAGTTGATGACAAATATCAATTGTCTAAGTCTCTACCAGTGGGGGTATGACCCCAAGCTGATCTCTAAGATATTCAAAAGTCTCCTTAGGCGGAGGTTTCAGGAAAATATCTGCAATCTACTGTTTAGTATTCACATAAACTAGTTTTACTTCTTTTGCTTTAACATTCTCTTTCAGAAAATTCAATTTGATAGAAACATGTTTAGTTTTAGAGTGTAATTCTGGATTCTTAGATATATCAATTGTTGTAGTGTTATCACAATAGATAATTATAGGTTCCTTCCATTTTACATTAATGTCCTTCAACATTTGTTTAAGCCATAATACTTATGTACAGTTAGTTGTTGTTGCAACATATTCTGATTCAACTGTTGATCAAGATGTATAACTTTGTTTCTTACTCAACCAAGAAATTAATTTGTTTCCAAGAAAAAATGCTATGGCGGTGGTGCTTTTTATGTCACCTACATCTCTTGCCTAGTTTGCATCTATGTATGCACATAATTCAAAGTTTTCATCTCTAGGATACCATAAGCCAAGATTTTTAGTACCTTGCAAGTACCAGAAAATCCTTTTTACTGCTGATTCATGATTTTCTTCAGGATTACTTTGAAATCTAGAAACAATACATACTGCATTCATAATATCAGGTCTTGTTTGTGTCAAATACGGTAGACCTCCTATCATATATTTGTATCTTGTTGGATTAACAATTCTTGATTCATTCTTCAAAGATAATTTATCAGTTGTAGTCATAGGTGTGCTTACCGGTTTAGAGCTTTCCATACCAAATATCTTTAATAGCTCCTTCAAGTACTTAGATTGACTTAAGAATATACCTCTATCAATCTGTGAAATCTGCAATCCTAAAAATAATTTTATCTCTCTAATCATAGACATTTCAAATTCTTGTTGCATCTCATTAGAAAAGTCTTTACATAGACCATCTTCTCCTCTAAAGATTATATCATCAACAAAAAATTCTATAACCAAGATATCATCATTAGTTACTTTATATTATAAATTACTATCAGCATTACCTTTAGAAAAAGCAATCTTCAAAAGATATTTATCCAATCTAGCATACCAAGCTCTTGGAGCTTGCTTCAATCCATACAAAGCTTTCCTTAACTTGCAAACCATATCTTTGTTATCTATCAAAGAAAATCCATCAGGTTGCTCAATATAAACTTCATCTTCAAGATCTCCTTTCAAAAATGCATATTTAATATCCATTTGATATACTTTGTAGTTCTTGTGTGTAGCAAAACCCAAGAATAATCTGACTGACTCAACTCTAGCTACCGGTGCAAAGGTTTCATTGTAATCAATTCCTTCTTTTTGTGAATATCCCTTACACACTAGTCTTGCCTTATTTCTAATCACCATACCATGTTCATTAAGTTTGTTTCTAAATACCCATTTTGTACCAATAACAATTTTATCTTTAGGCCGGGGAACTAATGTCTATGTATTATTTTTCTCTATTTGTTCTAATTCTTCTTCCAGAGCTTTAATCTAGTGTTTATCTTCACATGCCTCAATAATTGATGATGGTTCAATTTGAGAAATAAGACATACCTCTTCATTTGCCAGTTTTCCTCTTGTCATAACACCTTTATACTTGTTTCCAATTATCTGATCTTCAAAGTGATTCAGTCTTACATACCAAGGTGTCTTTGTTTGTTGTTGTTCCTCAGTTACTGTGGAATTTTTGGATGATGTCGGTGTAACTGGATCTTCATTCTATATCGGTGGATTCAATATAGGTTCATTTGTCAGTATCTTTGTTGCCGGTTCAGAGTCTATATACCTCAAGGTTCCTCTAAACTATTCATCAATCTTCACATTTGTACTCTCAACAATTTTCTGCAATATTTTGTTAAAACATCTATATTCCTTAGTCTTAGATCATGGATTAGTGTGAATTAATTCAAGAGCATTATTATATTTTTATGGAATACTTTTAAAAGATGCTCTAGCTTGTTTTCCAAATTGACATTCCTTACATACCAGATTGTGAGGTTTAACAATCTTAGGTAAATCTCTAACTGCCTTAGTTGTATTGATTTTCACAATGCAATCAAAGTTTACATGACAGAGTCTCTTATGCTATAGCCAACTTTCATCAATATGTGCAATCAAGCATGTCTTTTCATTGTTATTGAAATGAAAGATATTACGTCTAGTCTGGTTACCGGTTCCAATTTCCAAACCAGTTTTACTCATGATTTCAAATTTCCCTATCTTGAACTGTAACTGAAATCCTTTTTCAACTAATTGACCAACACTCAATAGATTATTCTTTAAACCTTCAACATAGTAAACATTGTCAGTATTATGCCTTCCATCAAGAGATATAGTACATTTACCTTTGATTAAACAAGCTTTATCATCTCCGAATCTTCCTAGACCTCCATTATATTCTTGAAAGGATAAGAATTTACTCTTATCTCCAGTCATATGATGTGAATATCCTAAATCAATAATCCATTCCTCCATAACTTCAACTTTAGCTGCCAGGGCCTACTCTACTAGTGGAATAGTGGGTGTTGGTTTATCTTTTGCAATAGCAACAAAGACCCATCCATTGTCTGTCGGATCCTCATCAGAATCATCAGTGACTCCTTCATCAGCAAGATAACAAGATTTATCTTTATTTTTCTTAAATCTGTATCTCTGATATTCAAGGTTAGGTTTGTATGTTTTTCTAGCTTCTTCTCTTAGTCTATCATGTCTATCAGGGCATCTTGAAGCCATATGACCAATCTTATTACATTTAAAATATTTAAAGGGTGTTTTACCTTCATACTTACTTCCATTTGGACCTTTAGGCATTTTCCTTGCAAATAGTGCTTCAAGTTCTTCAAGCTCTTCATTTTCTTTCCTACTTTCTTCAAGTTCTCTTGCATAGAAGGCTTTCCAGTCCAATTTGTCAAGTGATGGTGTAGATGATGTTGATGCCTTAAAAGCTAAATCCATCTTTATAGTAGCAACAAGACCAAATTCCTCAATTTCAAAGGCTGAAAGTTTTCCAATCAATGTATCCCTAGTTACTAATGCATTAGGCATTGTTCTTAAATCATTTATAGCAGTAACTTTCATTTTGTATGCTGGTGGAAATCCTCTTAAAACTTTTGAAACAATTTCACTTTCACTTAAGGTTCCTCCACAACATTTAATACCCAAAACAATTTCATTAACTCTTTCCATAAAAGCAAAAATCCTTTCATCTTCTTCCATTTTCAGATTTTCATACCTGACTCAGAAGCTTTCAAGTTTTGTAATTTTGACTATGGAATGTCCTTCATTCAGTGTTTCCAAATGATCCCAAATAACTTTAGCAGTAGACCTATCTGATAATCCCATGATTTGTTGATCTAATAATAAGCTCAAAAGTGCTTCTCTTGCCTTGCAATCATTTTCTTCATCTTTAGCTAAGTTAGCTGGACTAGGCTGACCTGGAACAATAGCAGTATAGCCATTCTTTGTAACATCCCAAATGTCCTTTCCAATGCAATTTAGATGTGTCTCCATCCTGATCTTCCATATGCCATAGTTGGTTCCATCAAGTTTCAGACTGTCCTTTTTGAAATAGTTAGAAGACATTGGATCTCCTCAAGCTGTTAAACTTTTGCAAAAAGAGGACTTGGCTCTAACACCAATTTTTAGGTCCCGGAGACAATTGAGAGTTGGGGGGGGTGAATTAGTTGTTAAATAAATTCAAACCAAAAACAACTTATCCAAACTTAATGCTTAATACCAGTAAATCAAACTTTATGTTGGTAGATAGTTTATCAATTAATTGCAGTACTAATAAAGATTAATGCATGAAAAAGAAAGATAATAGCATCCACAATACATAACACCAATGTTTGTATGTGTAAACCTTGTAAGGGGAAAAACCATGGTGGGAAACCTTACCCACAATCAAATGATATTACTACGGATAGTATGTGTCTAAAAATGGGGTCTACACATGCAGAAAGGCAAGCACCTAGAGCTCACTACTCAAACACAAATGGGAGTCACACTGACTACAATTGGATGGTTAAATCCAATAATGATGTACTTCTCAAAATAGCATCTTCATATGCCAGATTCAGTACCAATGTAGTTCTGATCGCCTTCACAAAAACCTTCCTTCAACCTTCAAATGATATCTGCATGTATAGCTTTTCTTAATCTCGCATATACCTTCTTATAAATCTTTTCCTTAATCTCATATCGATCTTACAAATAAGATCTTACATATATACCATAACCTACGACCAATTTTAGTAGGTCGGCTCTAAAAGATATTAAAATTAAAAAAATTTACAAATAAATCAATAACCAATGCAATATCCAATTCAACATATCGACTTAATGCATTTACAACAATAATAATAATAATAATAAATCATCTCCAAAGCGTGTCATGTTGATCTGGAATAGATAAGTCTATTGGTGCTTATTCTGGACCTGTTTGTCGGTAACAACAAATATGCAAACATTAATATACCAATGAATAATTCTCCAAGACAAAGTGTCCAAACGATGTCTTCGACATAACCAGGTGTTCCTCATGTCATTCCAAGTGCCTGTGAACAATATACCCTTCTGGTGGATAAGATATTAGTGACGGTGCGTAAGTCACTTGCTTATCGGTGAATAATGATTGTGTTCCAGAGTACCAGAGTTGATAAGTGATAGTAGGTGTTGACATCAATGAAAAAACCATACCAAAATACCAACATAAAGGACCCTTATGAAATCATGTGGTTACCATTTCAATGGGGTTTCTGAAACTCAAAAGACTATGGTGTAGGGTTTCGGTTCTGATGTCGATCTCGCGTGTCCTTTGATCTACCCTAAATCTCCTTTGATATCAAGGCCTTCTCCATGGCAACCCGAAGGCTCCCTAGAGCTGCCATCCTAATAGGGCCTGCTATCCTAACATTCAATCCTCTGATGAACTAGTTGATGAGTAACTGCTCATCTTTTAGGTAGTCTACATAGGGTAAGAGCTTGAAAAACTTTCTCTCATACTAGGACACAGAGAGACCCTTCTGCTAAAGGTCATGGAACTCATCTATCCTATGTTGCCTATAGTGCTCTGACATGTACCTATCTCTAAATCTCTCTGTAAAGATGTCCCAAGTATCAATGTCTCCAAATAAATCATTCTTGTACTCCTCTTCCCTCCACCATATGGAAGTTGTCCCTCTTAGAAAGTGAATGGCAATCTGTACCTTCAGATTACTCTCATAGGGATGCAATCTAAAACACCTATCTAAACTCAAAAGCCAAGCCTCAGCCTCTACCCCATCGATAGATCATACAAAGGATGGTGGCTAAAGGCATAGAATCTCTCTGATCTAATCCTCGGGATCACGAGATGCTCTCTAAAAAATAACTGGTGCCACTACTGGGGGTGCCTCAAGTAGATGGACTGACTCAGGCTCATGCTCATCCTGAACCTCTATATAGTTAGGAGGTGGACTCCTACACCACTCTCTACCTATGGATCTATGACTCCCAGAACTCTAGTGTTCTTCCTGATGATCTACTGTTGGGAGTCTATCCTGAACTATGCCTATCAGGTTTTGGAGTGTAACCAAAATGTCTCTATTGGGGTCAATCGGTTGCTCGAGAGGAGCTTCCCGATCCCCTTCTGGATTTGGCTCATCCCACACAATGTCCTCGCATGCCATGCAAGCACATCTAGGACCCCTACCGCACTTACGAGCTTGTTGCATAATCAGCGGCATCCTTAATGATCAATAAAATAAAATAAAATAAATTAAACAAATAAAATTGATAACAATTCTTAAAGAAAATAATTATTAAAAGTAAAACATAATGGAGAAAGGTGCCTAGTGTTGGAAACCTTTCTCTAATACCAAAATGTCATGCCCAAACTTTTGGGCAAAAACGGAACAACAATTTTTTTTTTAAACAACATAAATACATTAAATAAACTACATTTAAAATGGAATAAATAAGTTTTGGCTTACCTAAGGGTTAACTCAGGATTAAAGAATGGTTTATTAAAGTTGATTTAATTAACTAAATCAATATGGCGACAATAATTAGAGAAGACTAACTATTCCCTAAAAGGGGTCAACTCAACTTAATTAATTAATGTAATTAAACTAATTAATTTCCTCTAATTAAAATTCTCCAACAAGAATCGAGAGATATTAATTATCTCAATAGAATTTAAAATACTCAAGGTTAAATAAAATAATGATAATGTTATCTCATATTAAAAATAATTATTGAACGAACGCAAAAATGCCTTTAGTTAAATTAATAGAGTTAACCTAATTCAAAAATATTATCAGACTAATTAATTCATTTTATATTAAATTCAAATTTAAATCCCCTTGGATATTTAAATCTCAACTATTAAATATTTGACAATCATTGACCTCATAGGCTAAAATTTTACATTATGCATTTAATAATTTCCATTAATAAAAATACCCTAAAGGAATTTTAACCCAACATCCATATTTAATTAAATATGAAAAATAACTATATAATATTGTCATTAATAAACCTTTTTAATAATATTTATTTAATTAAGAGAATAATATAGCTATATAAAAATTAAAAACTAAAAAGTTTATATTAAAAAAAACTAACTTTACCCTAGTCAATAATTAAGGGTTAAATAATTCTACACATGGCTATAGACAAATGGGGGGAAATTCTTTTTCAAAATTTAAAAAGAATTCCCCCTCCTCTCATTTTATTAATATTTTATTATAAAACCCTATCTAGGGTTGATTTATTCCTATAACTTAACCTATTCTTTTTATTCTTTCTAAATGCTAACCCTAACCCAAAAATGGGTTAGGGTTGCATATATTAACACATCTATTTTTTAAAATTCTAACCCTAACTCGAAAATGGGTTAGGGTTGCTTATTTTAACATATCCTATTATTTTTTTTTTCTTCTTTGCTTTTGGTGAGTGTGTGTGTGTGCAGGTTTAATGGAGGCGAAATACTCTCCACAAGGGGGCTGCGGGTTCAATGAAGGAGGGCGGCGACAGCCACCCGTAGTGGTGGTCGAGGCCACCATTGGGGGTCGTGGCATGCATTGATGCCATGACGTCCCTATGGGTCATGACCCACAGTGGCGGTCGAGGCTGCCTCTATGGGTTGTGGCCCCCAGTGGTGCCATAAGCGCCCCTGTGGGTCTCGGCCCACAGAGGGGCCTAAGCTGTCCAATGGCAGCTCACAAGGGCTTCGACTTCAGGGGGGTTTGAGCTCATTTGTTTTTTATCAAATTTTTTTATTTTAATTTGTTTTCAATAGATAAAAGATGAAATTTATATATATATATATATATATATATATTTAAAATGACAAGTATTTCATTTCCACAATATAATGTATCAAATAAATCTATATATATATAAATATATGTATATATATATATACACATGTACATGAGCACATTTATTTTATTTATTTACAACAGCATACATGTCTATTTTATATCTTTTTTATTAAAAGAACAATAGTTTAGTTTTAAATATAAAAGTGCAGGCATTATCTCTTGTAAATATATATATATATATATATATATATATATATGAGAATATATATATGTTTACAGGTTTAAGTCTACATTTCCATTATTTAGAGTAGGTTATTATCAATAAACAGAGTAGATTAATTATTTGTATGTCCTTCATTAACCTATAGTTTTCCCTATGATTTATTATATTCAATAACTAGGTTAATAATATTTTCTACTAAACATGCTTCTACATAATGGAAAATGTGATAGAATATTTCTATTTACAGCTGCAACTATCAGTTTCAAATAAACATTTAATACAATAAACTGCAATATCTAATGTATTATCATTATCTAGGTTTGGTTATTTTTCCACTTAATATGTATTTACAGAATAGAAAAATTAACAGAAATTAATTTATTTACAACTACAAATTTATATCTTTCTAGAATTCATTAAATAATAACAAGATGCAATGTAAGATTAAAAAGAACAACTATAACTTTCATACTTAATCTTTTCCTATAACTGCATGACATTTAAAAGATAACTTCAACAATACATTCTTCACTTTGCAAGGAAATATACTTTAAATAAAATACATTTTATTACATGGTAAAACTTAGTCAAATAATACATTTTCTTTTTTGCAATAAAAATACAATAAGAAAACTCTTTTTTTTTTTTTTTTTTTGCAACTAAAATACAATAGGAAATCTTTTTCTTTTCTGCAACTAAATACAACAATAGGATCATTCCAAAACTTCCTTTCCAATCTTTTCCCAAGCAAAACCTACAATAAAACTTGAAGGTTGTGACCATGGAGGCTCACCTCCCAACCTAGGCTTACTAGAAGCCACCCCCAAGCTAGGAGAGTCAAGGCTAGATGAGAAACACACATTCAAACACATACAAGAAGAAAACTTATAACAACAAAAGACACTCCCAACCCAAGGATTACATAACATCACATATGTGACTTTTCAAGTGGGGTGAAGGTGGACTATGTACCTCGAGGAGAATTCTGCAAATAGATATCATAATGCCATAACAAGGTTGCAAATAACACATCCACAAGCTCTAAATGTGTCCCTATAATCCCTTATGTCTTGTAAGGAATACAAGCCAACAAAACTCCCCTTATGACCCCCATTGCATAAACAAATCACAATGTAGCAAGGGTCACAACATCTCTTGAGATTCACTCTCTCCCAAAGAGAGCCTCTCACTCAAAGGTTGTCAAATAGCCCTTCACCCCAAGGCCACTCTACCCTCCCAAGGGTGAGTTTGGCCTTGAAAACTTCCAAAAACAAAAAACATAAAAGCTCAACCAAAACACTTAAGGAAGAACTCTACATCTTCCTACACATATAAAAAAAACAACAAGGAGAAAAAAACAATGCAACAATAATCTTTTCAATAACATCAACATACATGGGATAGGAGTTCAACCAACCTTAAATCTGCCAAAAAGGGTGAAAGAAGTTGTAGGAGAGCTGCCCAAATCCACAACTTTTTCTCCTTCAAAACTTAGCAAAAATCCCCCAAAAACTTACCAAAATTTGCTCAAAACTTCAAGTCTCCAAAATGGAGAGTGGGTGATCAAACTTCTCCCTCCCAAACTATTCCCTATCAAGACACTGCTCACTCTTTCCAAACCACTTGGGAAGGGTGAAGGATGTTCATTGGTTGGTCTTCCTAATACCTTACAAACTCTCTAGCCAAGACACCTCAAAAAGGGTAAGAGGAATGGGGAAGACAAAAGCCACTCATGAGGACGGTTATCTAACCTAGGAAGTCTCTTCTAAAGATGAAATTAGGCCAACTTGGGAAACTCAATTTTTAGGGATGTTAAACAGGCTCTTGGGAGTGGACACATTGCTAAATTTGGCCTTCATACATAGGTACGTCATATGGCCCACTAAAAATGCCCCTAACTTGACCCTAGGAGTTAGTTTAACCCCCTAGAAGTCCAGCCAAAGTTTACCGACGGGTCAACTTTGTGTTGACCTTTCTAATGTCTACCTATCAAAGGTTTACTTGGGACCATTTTAGGATAATTGAAAATATATCCATTGGTAAAATAAATTTCCTCAAAAAGAGACATGACAATGCCAACTCATCCTACAACACATGTATCAAGTGACACTACAAAAAGAATTACACATCACTAAATCACACATGGAAAATGTCCCTTTTTTGGAATTGATAAATTAAACAATTTTCAAATTAAACACACATCTAAGCATAACATTTACAAATTAAAACACATTTCCAAACAAGGGGTTGTCTCTCCTAATAGACAACTCCTGGCTTCACAATCGCACATAAGCCTATCCTTGATTCTTCGAATAATTTCCATGGTCACATGTAATAATTTTCCTGCACATCTCACTTGCACATTAGTAATTCCAAAAATCACATATAATATTATCAAAAGAATACAATTCAGACATCGCATAAAATTTCAATTATAAAAATTAAGTATCCAATTATCTAATAATATCCACATACAATCATCTACTAAATGGCATCATCCTCATAAACATGGAATTAAATCATTTATAGAGCATGCATCCATAATTTATAGTATGAAAATGAAGTACTGCAAATCAAAGTAAATGACATAATCATATCAATGTTATCCACAACATGAGATCATATAAAATTCGGGTCCATAATGCATCAAAATATAGTATCCAAAATAGGTCCAACATTAAAATAACAAAAATGCTATGTCGGCTCGGGGTAGGGCCTCATAGTATGAATATTTGAAAGGATTTGATCCTCATTTAGCTTAGCATACCATAGAACTGGTAGATAATGCAAAAATAGTAAGGCAGAAACAAAGGCCTCTTAATAGAAAATTGGAACATCTTATGAAGATTGAGTTAAATAAGATGATTGAAGGAAATATCATATTTCAAATCATACACTCATCTTGGGTGTCCAATCTAGTTCCTATTAGGAAAAAGAATGGTGAACTTAGACTGTGTGTTGATTTTAGAGACCTAAATAGAGATGACTCAATGGACCAAATTTTGCAGGTTGTATCTGGTTCAGAGAGATTCTCATTACTTGATGGTTATTCAAGATATAACCAAATTATGGTCAAAGAAGAAGACTAGTACAAAACAACATCTACCACCAAGTGGGGTATAAGAGCTTATAATACAATTCCATTTGGACTGACCAATGTAGGGGAAACATTTCAGTGCATAATCGACATGTCATTCCAAGGCCTGATTAACAAGTTTGTTTTGGTTTACATAGATGATGTAACTATTTTTTCTAAAAATGATAATGAACATCTTGACCATATCAGATAAGTATTTGAGAGATGCAAGGAATGTGGAGTTTCATTGAATCCAAAAGAGAGCATATTTGTTGTTCATGAAGGCAAATTGATGGGATATATTGTTTCGAAACATGGGATTTCAATAGACCCTGAGAGGATCACAACCATACTAGCATTACTATTACCAGCACATAAGAAGGGACTCTAGAGTTTCATAGGTAGGATTAAATTTATCATAAAATTTATTCCTAATATTGTAGTATTGATGCATCCATTTACAACCATGCTTAAGAAAAATATTCCTTTTTAGTGGACTACGGAAGGTAAGAGCAGTTTTGAAGAAATTAAAGAGGCAATTGTAGCAGCCCCTATTCTCATTAATCCTAATTTTAAGAAATATTTTATTCTATATACTTTGGGGAGTGAGGATATCATTTCTGCAATGTTGTGTCAGCAAAATGATGAAGGCTTAGAATAAACAATTGCTTTCTTTAGTCAAATTTTGCATGATTATGAGACTAGGTACTCATATGTAGAAAAGCATGTGTTAGTAGTAATAAGAAGTCTTAAGAAATTCAGACACATGCTCTCTAACAATAAGATTCAGCTTATAGTTGTTCATCCTACAGTGAAGGAGTTCTATCTCAGTAAGGACATAAATGAAAAAAGGGCAGGTTGGATTACTAAGGCAATGGAGTAGGACATCTCTATCAAGGTAACCAAGCTAGTTAGAGGCAAGGGTTTATGTGAATAGCTTGCTGGAAGTGCAAAAAATAGTGAAGAGTGGGAGAAACAAGTTGAAACAGCGATAAATAATTTAGAATGGCCTCCTGTCCCAACTATACTAGCCACATGGAATCAACAAATTTCCCATTATTTACAAACTAGTGACTATCCAAAAGGTTTAGATAGGTCAAAATAAGGATATTTCAGGATACAAGCCATTCCTTATGCTTTAATAGATGGTATTTTTTTCAAAAAAGACTATAATAATATTTTATTAAGATGCATTGAGCCAGATCAGAGTGAATGAGTTTTAAAAGAATTTCATGAAGGACCTGTAGGAAGTCACTTTGCAACAAGAACAACATATTTGAAAATTATGAGCGCTTGTTATTATTGGCTTGATTTTTTTAAGGATGCTCACTCATGGGTGAGAAAATGTGAATAATGTTCATTGTTTGTAGGCAAGCAAAGGCTTGCAGCCTTGCCTTTGCAACCAATTTGAAGTTGAACAACCCTTTGCAAAGTGGGGGCTTGAATTTATAGGACCTATTAATCCACCTTCTAGTGTAGGTCACAAATGGATTCTTATAGAAAATTATTTCACAAAGTGAACAAAAGTAGTCCCATTGAAAGAAGCTAATGAAACTTCTATTCTGAATTTATATCAAGACTTGGTGTCTAGGTTTGGTACCTTAGAATCAATCATTTCTGATAATGCTTTATCTTTCATTACTCTTAGAGTTTCAAATTGGTTAGTTAAGCATAATATATATTTGAATACTTTGTCCAATTATTACCCTCAAGGTAACGGACAAGTTGAATCAACTAATAAAAACTTGATCAACATCATTAAGAAGACCATTATTGAGAATCAGAGAACCTGGCATGAAAAACTCAAGTTAGCCATTTGGGTTGATAGGATTACACCAAAAAGATCAACATGTAACTCTCCTTATGTTTTAACTTATGACAAAAAAGCCAAGTTACCTTTTTCAGTTGAATTGCCAACTTTAAATTATGTGAGAGAGCTTGAGTTACTTGAAGAACAACCAATGCAGATTAGGCTTGCTCAACTTATGGAGTTAGAAGAAACTCACAAGGAAGCATACAAAAAATTAGAAGTTCACCATGCTCAGATGAAGAGAACCTTTGATAGAAAAGTTATACCATGCATATTTAATCAAGGTGATCTTGTTTTGAAAATGGCAGGATTTACTCAATTCCCAATGGATATGCTAGGCTACAGATCTACTACTATTTAGCAGGAAAACACCCCTAAGTGGTTGCCAAAAATGTTACCAAAAATTTTATCACAACTAAAATTTTGATGACCTATTACATGACCTATTACAGGTCTTACGTATTGTAGAGAAAAGGTACACAAAAATTTTCCAAGTTTATTATCTTTATTAAATAAACATGTATGCCATAAAAGTAACTTATTCCCAATATGAAATGTTTGAATCAAGAAAGATATACATGAATAAAACATCTACATGTAATATATTTTTATTTATAAAGAGAAACCTGTTTACAAAATCCCACACAAGTTGTGGGAATAGCTGAGAAAAGATCACACTCATCATAGAAATGTATACACAAAAGGAATAGAAGAATGTAGGAAGAAAGGAAAGAAAGAACCCATCATTTCCTGAATAGGTTGATGAGTTTTGTAGAAGGGTCTCCTGGTCAGCTTCGTAGATCCAAGCATCTCAATGTTTTCTCCATGAGCTGACCTAAAATAGAGAGAAAAATGATTTGGTTAGAACTCTGAGTTATTGCTTTCACTCCTAAATACATAAAGATACTCCTACTCTGCATACATTGCTATATTAGATTCAAAACAAAGTAGATCAATGTAGAAAAGATGCCATGAGATATCAGTGAGAACCATGTTTTTATCTAACTTGTTTGTTTCATGTGTAGATATAGGTTTTCATTTCATAAATATCATGTTTGTGGGTTAAAATGGGCCCCCGAAGGGGTTGAGCTCAGCATACATATCATCACTCACAAGGTGACACTAATCAACTACTAAATAGGAACACAGTCGTATCTAAAGTCCTATGTATTATCACTCAATGACAAGAAAAGCTACCATTCAATGACATCACATGCAACAATGAATAGAACTGCATCCCATGCCCAATAGATGACTAGAGCCACCATGTGAGTAAAAACACTATGCAATAGTCTCAAAAAGACCAAGTTTTATGAGTTCATGTTCATTAAGCAAAAAAGGAAGATCAATAATTAAAGGACAACATAGGACTTTGAGTATAAAACTTGGTCTAAAACATCAAGACACTCAATACACTCAGGTTCAGTCATCAAAGAGAATGAAGATCATGCCAAACAATAAAATGAAGTCATAATTCTTTGAGGTTATAAGTACTAAAGGACCTTTTGTTAGCATCATTGACCACACATTGTGAATGAAACATAGCAGTCAAATGATGACCAAATAGCAATCTCTATCAAAGATAACATATACAGTGACTAGGGAGCCAATAGAGATAGTCACTATTCATTGCAAGCATTGATAAGAGTACATCTGATAAAAAACATGCTTCTTAGGATAATGATGAAATTCAACTTCAAAACTCAGAAATATGAATACAAAAATGGTAATAGGGAAAAAGGACAACATGCCAAATAAAAGATTGTCATACTTATCAAATTGGTAGAGCAACCACCAAGAGGTGGAAAAGGTCATATGCTTAATTATGAAGGAAAATCAAGATTTGATTTGATGTGATAAGGTTCTTTTGGAAGGTTAACAAAGTATTAATCTGTATCATTATGAGTGATATATATTGACTAGTCACTACCAAAAGTCACAATCACACATTTAAAGACAAATGCAAATATGAGCATCTAAAATAGTGCATGAACATCCATGATCAGTCATAGAGAGACAAGTGTACATGGTAAAAATACCAAGAATCACTCATCAAATCATGATCTCAGGCAATAAAAGATAACCTATGCAATTTTGGGCATATTATGAAGACAAAACAAGTTTCAAAAATTCATTAGTGGACACAGTTACAGGAAAAGGGGCAAATCAGACAAATTTGACTATCTTAATAGCCTTTAATATAATATTGAGGTCATAATTCAATCTACAAAAAATTCAATATTAAGAAATAGTCAAGTGCAACCACCATTAAGCATTCACATGGCATCCACAATGAAGTCCTAGTTTGAGAGCGATAATGGCTATCATTCCAAAACTCATAAAGCATGAAAGTTCAACATATCAAAGCAGCCACCAAGACAAGCATATTTAATCATCAAAGACCTAATGTGCAATCATAGATTACTATTAAGAGTATGCCTCATAGTGAGAAACAAATTTCACAGAGCATAGAAGATGAATTGGAATAACAATAAATGCATGTAAAAATCCATATGATCAACCTTTGCTAGTACATAGTCTATTATAGTTTTAAAGCACCATAGAGACTCATAAAGAACACTAGTGAGTTCATAGGTCATTCATCATACAGAAATAAGAAACAATAACAGTAATATGAGTTTTTAAGACCAAGCAAGAGCACCCTATAACATCAAAGAGTAGATTTACATCTTGACTATAGTCCATAATCAAGGCCAATCACCACATTTATAGTGATCAAATGACTATCATGAAGGCTTCATAACACATAATTAAGAAATGGTAGATATCATTTCAAGAGGAGTATTTCATAGAGAAAAAATTCACTCTACAGTCTTAGTTCAATATGCATCTGGAAGATCTTCAAGTTCAACCAAATGAGGATGTTTAAGTGTTGGCAGTTTTGAAACACTATTAATAGTAAAAGATCACTATATAAAGAAAAATGTTTAGTTTACAACACAGAGGGCTTCTAAAACATTTCAAACAAGTGCCATCTTAATAGTCACAATTTTCCATGAACAACACAATACCAATGAAAGAAGACTTTAATGAATATTAAGAAGCAAATAAATAGTGAAATAACAGTTGATAGAAACAATGGAAGCCACCCAAAATAGGAGAGTATGGTGTTCAGTATAGTGACAGTGCCCATTGGATCACAGTGACTGAAGTACAAAGTAGTCATATAAAACAACAATCATTTAGGTTGTGAAGCAATGCCAAGTAAATGGTGGAAATGAAACTTTGCATAATTCGAACACCCATATGGAAGTAGATAATAAGATTCAATGTTAGGAACAATCAAATATTAGTAATACGAATTCTTATCATATTATTGCTAATTCTTTAATCATTGGTAAAGTCTACTACAATGATAAACAATAAAGTGCAATCTATGATGGGGTGGGTGAAGTCAAAATGAAAGTATCATAAACTAATGTGTAGTTGAACATTTCAATTAAGACATCTGGGTCAGGACTATTGAAAAGGATTAAAGGCTAAAGGATCATTACCAAAAGGAAAAAGGTATGGTTACAACTTACAGTAGAAGGAATGTAAAAGCAATCATTGTTACTATTTTATAAAAAATACATCTTTTGTAGTGAACAGTAGCTCCATGACTGTCTTAAGATAGTGACAAAGAAGCTTACATTTGACAAGGTTTGAACAAGTCAGGAAGCCAATATTGACATGAAAATACAATGATAGTGAGTCATGTTACTATCCTTATAGACAAGTATCATATATATACAGGTACAAAAAAAGAAAAGATGTGATCTATAGTGTCATTCATGATTGTCACCAATACAATCATCATAATAATAATATAAATACAGTGCCACTGAAGATTAGACATAAAGTAATAGCAGTTTATTAGTAACTTTAAGGACAATCATCTATAGAGATATAGGTTCTCCACCACTTTACTATGCATCACAGTTAAAAAAATAATAGCAACATCAACCAAAAGGTCCAGCGTTCAAGGATATAATAGTATATAAGTCTTGCAAGTTTTGTGATAATGGATATAAGACTTATATACTTCTAAAACTAGTAAGTATTCATAATCACCAAAAGGATTGTTGATAGTTTCATGCACAAAATCATTGGTAAAAGACTATTATTGGTAGCAGTCATAGTGATCAAAAGAACAGTGCCAACACCATGACATAATAGTGTAGTTTTTGGTGCCATAGATAGTGAGTGGCATTGATTTTGAGGGGACATAGCATGAAGTAGGCACAAACACAATGGAATAGGTGCATCAAAATCTTGAGGATCCTTCACTGATAGTCATAGCAAAAGACAAAGATACACCCCCTGTACAAAGAACAATGATGAACAATATAGTCTAAAGGTTCCAATGGTAATAAAGTCTCCACAACAGTCATACAAAAACCAATTTATAGTCTCACAAGATCAGAGACAATAATAGTCATAGTGTGCACTCACAACCAAAAGATGGGGCTTCCAAAAAACATTTCAAAGAGAATGAGAAAACAATGATCATTGACATTGGATAATGGGACAATAGAAAGACCATAATACAATTTCTAGGTAACAATGATAATGTATGCACATATTTAGATCATTGTGCAGTCATGAGGAAACGGTAAAAAAATCATAAAATATTCATCCATTATCATTAAACATAGCTAAGGAGTAGACCTAAAGCATTCATAGTAGGTCAACAGTCACTATCAAACTTTTGAACCTACGCTTTAGGATCATAGAGGTTTATTGTTAAAGTAAAAGGGCAGATGTCAGAAAAAGTTTGTGATTAAGATGCAAGATAGCCATCATGAGTTGAAGTGATAGTTATAAATCATTAAGTGCAGAAAAAGAATAGTCAGATAAGAGCAATATCAGAGTACCACTGGTCAAACAATAGCCATGACTAGGAAACTAAGGATAGTGGACAAACTTCAAAGCAAGAGATTGTAATAAATGAATAAATAATGGATAAAGCTACACCAGTGATGTCGAAACCCTAGTAAGTATTAAGGCCAAATGTTCATCATAGAAAAGAGTGAGTAATAAGATTAAATATGAACTAACAGAGGTCAAGCCACAACTGAATACTATCAAGCAGTCCAAGAAAAACCTTCAAAATCTTCAAACCCAAAAAAGCTCAGTCACATAGTTGCAGGTTAAAAAAGATCTTCAACTTACATAATGGTACACATGAAACAGACATAGAAGGAATATAACAGAGATTCAAGTAAATAACCAAGGGATTAGAGCAGCCGAAAGGGTTTTTGCTTTTTAGAGTTTAAAGTGCAAATACACCAAATATTTTTCTTTTAACTTGATTACAGTGAATTTTCCATTGCATACAGAGTTATATTCGAAAACCCCAAAACATATACACAACACAATATTTGAAAACCCTAAGTGCATGTGTGGTTTGTAAAAATTCTATATTTTCTTTCAAATAAATAATAACAGGCAGTGCAAAAGAGTACTACATACCAGGATTCATACCCACTTCAAACTTAGAAAAGTGAAACATCATGCCTCCATGGCAGCCAGACTCTATCTTCTTTGTGAAGTAATGACAAGTGAAAAGATGCAAATAATTTTAGGGCTCAAGCTTCCTTTTTCTCGCATGCCCTTAAATTAGGGCTTTTTAATCTTTTTGATTTATTTTATTGAAGTATGAATGAAATCAAATACCAAAAGTCATTATTTTCTAAGTCATGAGACCTAGGCCTTCATTGTAAGCCCACATGCAAAAGGGGCAAAATAACTTTAAGTTCTTTTTTCTCATGTATTCTTTTCTTTTTATTACTTATTATAATTTAAAATATATACTAATTAAAGCATAAGAAAAAAAATCTTTAATTAATATATATTAAATTATAATAAGTATCATATTTTTCCTTTTAATTCTAATTGCAAATTTTATAATTAATATAAATTTATTAAAGATTTATTCCTTATTAAAATCTTAATAAATTTATATTAAATTATAAAATATAAAAATGAAATTAATATTATTATTTCAACAATTGAGTAAAATGAATTGTTTTATTTAATTGTTGGTGTAAAACTAATTTTGAAAAAGAGAGCTAAATGTAGAGATAACATGCAGATTTTTCAGTGAAAGGCATGCAAGTTTTTTAGAGGTGGTTAACTTTTTAAGGAAGGTATTTTTGGTGGCTTGACATGTAGTCAAGGAGGTTTTTGTTTTCTTCCAACCATATTTTTCATAATAGGGGATGCATACTTTTGAGACAATTTTCCTTTTTATTTCTGAGCTATATTTAGCAGAGATCACATCAGTTTTGGATCATGGCATGTAGAATTACAAAAAGAGGAGTTTTTGTTTTTATCGGCTATTTTTGGCATCTTGGGGTTGTTAGGATAATTGGTGAACAATTGAGAGGTGGGGGATGAATCAATTGTTAATAGATTATGTCAATTAATCCACTTTACAACCTTAAACCAAAGCACATAAACATTAAATATCGGAATAGCAGAAACAGATACTAGTAAACAATGCAACCTAACAATCAAATAGATAATCAAAACAATGCAACCATACCACATAACACCAAGATTTGTATGTGGAAAACCTAGTAAAGGGAAAAACCAAAGTTGAGAAGCCTACCCATAGTCAGATGATACTTCTGTAGAAAGTATGTGATACAATGAGGGGCCTGCAGATGCAGGAAGGCACACTGCCTAGAGCGTACTACTCATTACAAAAGAGTTTCACTGACTACAAAGAGGTTAAAACCACTTCAAGGTAATTGGACAACAATCTAGTAGAATGAACTGAGAGAGATAGCATCTACCATTCCTGATTAGAGTCTCAGTTAAGCTCAACATTGGAGGCCTTTGACCTCTTACATAAACTCAATTCGATCTTCCATGATCAACCTCATCCTATGCTTGAATGATATTAAAATATTCACACATTACATTAATTTTCCTTGTCCACACCATTGCCATGATCTGCAATGAGATCTTACATTGATTTATATAAACCCTAAGGTCTAAATCAATTAGGTCGGCCACCTAAAAGATATTACAATAAAATCATTACATACATCCATATTACAATGATATTCCATATCGAATTTAGACCAAAACAACATTAACCAACCCATAAATCATCTTGGTAATGTGTAGAGAACACGTTAACATGATACCAGCCAATAACCTAGATAGGTACCAGACCTATTATGGATCCATCACGCCAAAGTGATATCTCCAAATGGTTGAAGAATGATTAGGGATCATCTTCTACTTCCTAGAAAATGTACCAATACCACTTATGCATCCCATCAAAGATTGTCAATAAATGTCTTGTTGGTAAAACCTTAAACCCATGCCGGTAAGGTTTTACTAGAGTGTATGATAGCATCTGATCACCAAGTCAATACCAACTGGCTAAGACATGGTCCAAAAGCATGTAACACATAGAACCAAACATAATCCATTGACCCAAACATGTTGGAAGTGTCCAACATATAGTCTCTTCTGTTGGTAACACTAGATCTTCTGTCGGTAACCAAAACCTATTTGCCAATAACCGACCATAACAACTACTGTTGACATCAATGACAAAACATCAATGAAACACATAATCAATCCTTCCATATTGCTAACAATCTCCTCCTTTGGCATTGATGGCAACACTAGATGTGAAAAACACTTACGTACAAAGAAATGTTAAACAAGTGCCAAACAAGTCTCCCCCAATGGAAGACAATAGTGAGGCCCTACCCTGACCCGTCATTTCATTTATGTTACTTTCATGTTGGACCTATTTTGGATACTATAATGTGATGCATTCTGGACATAGATTTTATATGATCTTGTATGGTGGATAACATTAATATGATTATGTCATTTACTCTGATTTGCACTACTTCATTTATACTAGAAAATTATGGTTGCATGCTCTATAAATGATTTAATTCCATGTTTATGAGGATGAGGCTATTGAGTAGATAATTGCATATGAATGTTGATTAGATAATTGGATACTTGATTTATATAATTGAATTTTTTTGTGATGTTTGAATTGTATTCTTATGATAATATTATATGTGAATTTTGGAATTTCTAATGTGTAAGTGAGATGTGCAGGAAAAATATACATGTGACCATGGAAATTATTTGGAGAACCGTGCCTAGACTTATGTACATTCATAAAACCAGGGGTTGTCTATTTGGAGAGACAACACCCCGTATGTATCATATTTTATTCATAAATGTAATGTTTACATGTGTGTAAATTGTATTTATTTAATTGTTTAAATCATTCAAGGGACAATTACCATGTGTGAAATTGTGATGTGGAATTATTTTTGTAGTGTCACTTGACACATATGTTGCATGATGTGTTGGAAATTGTCATGTCACCTTTTTGGAGAGATTTATTTTTGTTTAATTGTTTTACTTCCTAATTATCCTTGAAGGTACCTAGAAATCTAGGGTAGAGAGCCATAAGGAGGGTCAACTCAGAGTTGACCCGTAGGTTAACTTCAAGTGGACTTTCAGAGGGATTAATCAACTCCTAGAGTCAATTTTGGTGTATTTTTATTAGTCCTCATGGGGTACCTATGGGTGAAGGCCAAATTTGGCCATGTGTCTTTCCCCTAGGGCTTGTTTAACCACCCAAAAAAATGGATTTCCCAAGATGGCCGAATTCCATCTATAGGAGTGCCATCCTTGGTTAGGTAACCTCCTTGGATTGTGTCTTCCCTCTTCCCCATTCCCATTCCTCTTCTTGAGGTGCCTAGGTTAGAGAGTATGTAAGGCCTAGGGAAGAACAACCAATGGGAGTCCCTCACTCTATCCAAGGGGTTGGAAAGAGTGAGAAAGGCCTTCATAGGCTAGTGATTGAGGCTTAGTGAGGTAATCACCCACTCACCATTATTGGAGATTTTTAGCAATTGGAAAAGAAATCAGTTTTTGAGATAGGAAAATTTAGCTAAGTGTTGTAGAAAAGATTATGGTTTGGGCTGCTCTTAATCAAGCTTTCCCCTAGCATACCTTGGCAAATTCGGGTTGGTGTTTCCTTGCTTGTTATTTGTGATCTGTAGTAAAATGCTTGAATGGAAAATGTTGTATTTTATTTGTGTTGTACTTGTGAAAGCTTTATGTGATTTCTTGTTTATTTTCTGTTTATGCATTGTTGTGTTTTGGGAGTGTCCAAGACCATCTTTCCCTTGGGAGGGTAGATTGGTCTTGGGGGTGGAAGGAGTTTGATAGCCCTAGAGTGAGAGGCTCTCATTATGAGAGTGATCTCAAGGGTTTGTCCATGTGACCCTTGCTACATTTTTGTGTTATTTCACTTGGGGGTCATAAGGGGAGAAAATATGGCATGTTTGCCTTTCTGGGGGTCATAAGGATGTAGGGGTTAAGAATGAGTTTTAGTTATGTTTTCTTGGATGCCATGAGTTGGCTATGAGTTACTATCTAGCATAATCTCCCCTAGGGTACTTGGTCCACTTCCACCCTAGTAAAACATCACATTATGTGATGAAGTTTCAGCTTGGGAAGGGAATTGTGTTTGTTATGTTTTCCCCTTTGCTTGTACATGGTTGCTTGAGTGTAACCTATCTAGGACTTGGTTCTCCTAGCTCAAGGGTGGCTTCTAGTAAGCCTAGGCTGGGAGGTGAGCACTCCATGGTCACAACCTTATGATTATTTGCAGGTTGCTTGGAAAGAGGAAATTAAGCTAGGAGTTGCAGATTCTATTTGGTTCAGATTTTATTCAGTTGTAGAAAAGGAAATAGGAAATGTAATACTATGATTTGTTGCAGAAATGTAAATAGGGAACTCAATGTTGTTATTTTTTATTCCTGTATAAAGAAATGTATTTTATTCAAGTCCTCATCATTAAGAATGAGAGACTAGTTGGGTTATTTCACCCATTGTAATAGTGGGCCATTGTATTCAAATATTCTATGAGAAAAGTGCATTTTATTTAAATTCTGTAACCTATAATTCTATTGTAAATTTTATTAAATTCTGTCTCATAATGAATTTTGTTATTTTGTTTATTCTGAAAATGTAAGTAAGGAAAAGAAATGAAAAAGAAAAAGAAAAATGCAATATGTTTTGATTATTTACTTGCAAAGTTTAAATGCTATTAAATTCTGTCATTTATTCATTTTCTATTTTTTTACATAATAGAAAATTAACCCATACACAAAAGAAATTTGATGTAGAAACCTGTCTGTATAATTGTCATAAAACTCCTAATGTTGCATATTAAAATAAAACACACCTAGGAAATGAAACATACAATCATTGAAATGTTGTCATTATTTTATCCAATCCTGCAAGCTTTAAAATAGAAAAAAAAAAAAAATGTAATGTTATTAAAAGAATAGGGCCTGCATGATTAGGTATTAATTTATCAAAAAAAAAAACAGAGATTTCCAACACTAATAGCTTGATATTTATATATATATATTCATGTTTTTAAAAATATACTCAAATGAAAAACATCAAAATATGTTCAAATCTATTTCTATGAACATATATGTGTGTGTGTGTGTGTGTGTGTGTGTGTGTGTGTGTGTGTGTGTGTGTGTGTGTGTGTGTGTGTGTGTGTGTGTGTGTGTGTGTGTGTGTGTGTTTATTTTATAAAAAAAAACTTAACAAAAAAAACATAAAAAAAAATTTGGGGAGGGGCCGAAACCCTTACCCCTCCCCATGGCGCTGTAGGCATGCTCACCACTGCAGGTGTCCGTAGTGGGCGATGATAGCGCCACCCCTACGGACATCCGTAGTGGGCAGCGTTGAGGGGCCACCACTGTGGGCTTCCATGGTGGTATCCCCATGTTCGCCCCCCTCCCTCTTCAAACCCTCTTCACCTCCCATGGCCGCCATGCCCTAATCTGACCCTGTACCTACATCCAAAAACACACACACACGCACTAAACAAAAGAAAAATATAATATAATAAACCCTAACCCATTTCGGGTTAGGGTATAAGTTAATAGAAAGAAAATAAAGAGGTGTTTAAATAAAAAGAAAATGCAACCCTAACCCAAGTTTAGGTTACGGATAGCATTTTAAGAATAAGAGATTTTAAAAGAATTTAAATTAGATGTAAGGAAAAATTTACGCAACCCTATTTAGGGTTTAAAATTTTAAATTTTAAGTTAAAATAAGAAAAGTGGGCGGAAAATGCTTTTCAATTTTGGAATAGAATTTCCCCCATATAACTTTAGACATATGTGTTATTTAAATGAAAACAAATTCATTATTTCGTTTGGCAAGAGAATTAAATTTTAGTGTGGTCTTTTTCTTAAAATTTAAAATGGAGGATTAATATCATTTACATTAATCGTATAGTTGATTTAAATTATTTAGCTAGGGATATTTTACAGTTATTTAATATATTCGAATGTATATAGTTACTAAAGTAAAGAAAATTGGAGAAAAAAAAAATTATAATAGAAGACTGTTAAGTATTTTTAGGAATTCTTAGCCCTTGAGGCCAATATTGGCCAGATTAATTATATCGTCAAATTTAAAGGTTTAGGGAAATTAAAACTGACTTTAGCTTAATATCGGATTTAGTTGGAAAAAGTCATTATAGAATATCGAATGCTTATCAGTTGGATTTAAATAATAAATTTGCATGTGTATCAATTAATTAATAGCATTATCATTATTTTGTCGAGAATGATTCAAATGCATTTGAGATAACTAATTATTCCTTGTTTTTAATTAGTGACAACTTAATTAAGATAATTGAACTAACTAACTAATTTGCGACATTAATTAATCTCCACTAAATAAAGTCACTTGTTTGAGTTGGTTAATGAATCCAACCTTAGAAAACAATTTTATTTAAATCCTAGTTAAGACAAAACTCTATTGAATTTATTATGATGTAAGGTATGTTATGAGTTTATGTGTTCAAAAAAAAAATTTCGTTGTTCCATTTTTTGCCCAAAAGTTTGGGCACGACATTTTGGTATCAGAGCAAGGTTTCCAACTCTAGGAACCTTACTCGATTACATTTTGCTTTAATTATTTAATTAATTAAATTTTTCGCCAAAAAATATTTATTTATTTTATTTTCATTTTATTTATTCAAGGATGCCTTTGACTATGTGACAAGCTCACAAGCCCGGAAGGGGTCCTAAGCATACACGTATGACATGCGAGGATGTTGATATGAAGGAACCGGTTCTAGAAGGGAACCTGGAGGCCCCTCTCGAACCAACGGTTGACCCAAACCAAGCCATCTTATTAGCACTTTAGAACCTGATTGGGATAGTGTAGGATAGGCTTCCAGTAGTGACCATCATACACAAAATCAGAACTCAGGGAGTCATAGGTCAGCAGATAGGGAACGGAGTAGGAGTCCACCTCCAAACCTTGTAGAGGGCCAGGCTGAGCATGAGCCTGAGTCTGTTCATCTACATAGATCACTGCTAGTAGTAGCACTTGTGTACTATGAGAGAGCACATTAGGAACCAGGAGATCTGATTAGAGAGGTTTTATGCCTCTAGCCACCATCTTTTGGGGGATCTACCGATGGGGTATAAGCTAAGGCATGGCTTTTGAGCCTGGATCGGTGCTTCACATTGCATTCTTATGAAAGCAATCTAAAGGCATGATTCACAGTCCACCTTCTGAGATTGATGACCTCCACATGGTAGGAGGAATTCAAGTGTGGTCTAACTGCAGACACCCTCACATGGGAAATCTTCACAGAGAGGTTCAGGGAGAGGTACTTGTCAGAGCACTTCAAGTAGCGTAGGATCGATGAGTTTCATGACCTCCAGTAGAAGGGTCTCTTAGTGACCCAGTATGAGAGCAAGTTTATTAAGCTCCCACCTTATGTAGACTACCTAAAGGACGAGAAGATTCTCATCAACTGATTTATCAGGGGACTTAACACTGGGATAGCTGAACCAGTGAGGATGGCCATTCCAAGAAGCCTCTAGGTTGCCGTGGAGAAGGCCTTGATAGCCGAAGAGATTCAGGTTAGGCCATAGGATACGAGGGATCAGTTTCAGAATTGAAACCTAGCACCCCAGTCTTTTGGGTTTCAGAAACCCCACTAGAAAGGCAACCACAAAAATGCATTAGGGTCCTATAAACCCCCTCCTCCATAGCAGTCACAGCAGAGTCAGAGACAAAGGCCCCCTCAGGGACAATAGGGCTCCAAGCCTAAGCAGTGGTAGTCATAGGGTCCTAGGTGCGACCAGAGAGCATAGAGTACATACACAACAGCAACACAGACTCAGCAATCCTCCAGAGGTGAGTACAGTGGTTCGAGCAGGACAGGTGGGTAGCCCTTCTCTAGGCCTCAAGGAACATAGTTTCAGGCATGCGATGCTTTCTTTACATGTGGAGCCATGGGGCACATGGTGAGAGAGTGTTCGTAGGGTTAGGGGGTAGGTAATTAGAGGATGACAACATCAGAGCCTACAGTTGGAGATATGGGCAAGTCCCATGGAGTCTTCACAATGGTTGACAACCACCAAGCAGAGCATCAGGCCATAGTCATTGAGGTCATAGGAATCATTAGAGGTATCATTATTTCTATATTATTTGACTCAGGAGTGACTGACTCCTTTATATCTCTATTGGTTGTGGAACATTGCTAGCTAGTGGTAGTTAGGCAAGGTGTCAACTGGGAAGTGGAGTTAGATTCAAGGGCTATAGTGTCAGTGGATTTAGAGGTTAGGGGATGTCTGCTCCAGATTGGTAATACCACCACCATAGTATACCTTAGAGTTACGCCACTCGGATCCTATGGCATCATACTTGGCATGGATTGGCTTTATGCCCATAGAGCCAAGATGGATTGCTACCTGAAAAAGATTGAGTGTGAGGATGATCATGGTGCTCCCATAGTAATCAATGGGATTCAGAGACCCATGTCTCTTCATATGATTTCCGCTATGCAGCTTAAGCAGAGCATGCGAAAGGGATGCCAGTTGTTTTCTATCACCATCACTGATAGAGAGGAAGAAAATGAGAAGGAGCCTTCCATAGATGATCATCCCATCCTTGAGGCATTTGCAGATGTGTTTCCAGCTGAGCTACCTGGTATGCCACCTAGTAGAGAGATTGTCTTCCACATAGATTTGGTGCCAAGAGCCGAGCTAGTTTCAAGAGCACCTTATAGGATGACCACACATGAGCTTAATGAGCTCAAGATGAAGCTAGAGGAACTCTTAGATAAGGGTCACATTTGTCCTAGTGTCTCCCCTTGGGGTGCACCAGTCATCTTCATGAAGAAGAAGGATGGGTCCCTTCAGTTATGCATGGATTACAGGCAATTGAATAAAGTAACCATCAAGAATCATTATCCCTTGCCCAAGATCGATGATTTGTTTGATCAGCTTCAGGGTGCTAAAGTGTTTTCCAAAATAGATCTGAAGTCAGGGTATCATCAGTTGAGGATTGTGGAGAGTCATATCCACAAGACTGTGTTTCATGCTAGATATGGCCACTATGAGTTCACTGTTGTCCCATTCAGTCTTACGAATGCTCCAGCTATATTCATGAGTCTCATGAATGGGGTATTCTGCACTTTCCTCAGTCGATTTGTGATCATGTTCCTTGATGACATATTGATATATTCTCAGAATGAGAAGGAGCATGAGGAGCATTTGAGGCAAGTTTTACAGTGTTTGAGGGACAACCAGTTGTTCGGCAGTTTGTCGAAGTGTGCTTTCTTTAGGTCAGAGGTCAAGTATCTTGGGCATGTTATATCCAGTGATGGGATCTTAGTTGACCCATCAAAGATCAGAGCTATTATGGATTGGCCAACACCAACCAGTGTGATAGAGGTCAGGAGCTACATGGGTTTAGCAAGGTACTACAGATGCTTTCTTGAGGGATTTTCCAGAGTTGCACACCCCATCACTTCCCTCCAGTGAAAGGGAAAGAAATTTGAGTGGACAGAGAAGTTTGAGAGGGCTTTTCAAGATCTAAAAGGGCACTCACTAGTGCACCTATTCTCATTGTGCTAGACCCCATGGCTGATTTCATGGTATGCACAGATGCTTCCTTGGATGGATTAGGAGCAGTCCTTATGCATGAGGGTAGAGTTATATCATACGAGTCTAGGAAACTTAAGACTCATGAACTTAGCTACCCTACACATGACCTAGAGCTAGCAATAGTAGTACATGCACTTGTGAGGTGGAGACACTTCCTTTTGGGTCATCACTTCAAGCTTCATTCAGACCATCAGAGTTTATAGTACATCTTCACCCAGCCTAACCTTAATGCACATCAAAGGAGATGGATGGAGTTCCTTTGTGAGTATGATTTTGATGTCCACTACATCAAAGGGAAGGAGAATGTAGTCGTAGATGCCTTGAGTAGGAGACGACATGAGGTATACTCCATATCTATGAGCATAGATTTGAGAGATTGTATATTACAGTGGTTGCTAGAGGATGGATGGTATCTAGAGGTTTGTCAGAGGATTCGATCTTAGGAGAACCTGGAAGGGAAGTATGTGGATTACTCATTAGAGTCTGATGGACTATTATGCCATAGAGGGTGCACCTATGTACCTTTTCTCAAAGGATTGTGAGACTTCATTGTCATGGAGGCTCATAGAGTTCCTTATGCAGCACATCCCGGGGTTAAGAAGATGCATTCAAATTTGAGGTTGTTATATCATTGGCCAGGTATGCGACAACTTATCGCTGAGTTGGTAGCCCGATGCCTTGAGTGTTAGAGAGTCAAGGTGGAGTACCACCACCTAGGTGGGATCCTCTAGTCCCATGCTATACTAGAATGGAAGTGGGATACTATATCCATGGATTTCATCATTGGTCTTCCCATGTCATCTCGTCACCATGATGCCTTCTTGGTGATGGTTGACAAGTTGACCAAAGTGGCCCATTTCTCACCAATTCAGACTACCTTCACAACACCAGCAATGGCACAGGTGTTCTTGCAAGACATAGTCAGACTTGATGGTGTTCCATGCAAGATTATATCTGACAGGGATTCCCTCTTCACTTCTTCCTTTTGGAAGGCATTACAGAGAGCAATGGGCACCAAGCTCAATTTCAGCACAGCCTATCATCCGGAAATGGATGGACAGATAGAGTGGGTTAATTAGGTATTAGAGGATATGCTCTGCATGTATGTCATGGATCATCATACCCAATGGGAGGAGTACCTTCATTTAGTAGAGTTTGCCTACAATAATGGGCATCCCACGTCTTTGGGGATGCCACCTTTTTAGGCCTTGTATGGAAAACCTTGTAGGACACCTTTGAGTTGGGACCATATTGAGGATAGAGTGGCCATAGGCCCTGAGATGGTTTGTGATGTAGAGAAGTAGGTAATTTTGATTAGATAGTGCCTTAGAGAGGCATAGGATAGGCAAAAGAAATATGTAGATGCAAAGAGGATAGACCGGAGTTATATGGTTGGGGATAGAGTTTTTCTAAGGCTGCGACTGCATAAGAGTCCAATCCATTATGGAAAGGGTTCTAAGCTCACACCTTATTTTGTTGGACCATTTGAGATCCTTGAGAGGATAGGACCAGTTACTTATCGCCTAGCTTTGCCACCTAACTTGTCACGCATCCACGATGTGTTTCATGTGTCAGTTTTGAGGAAATACGTTTATGATGAGTCTCATATTCTGGATTGGGAAGCCTTGTAGGTGAAGTCAGATAGGAAGCTAGCTTTGGAGCCCATTTGCACTTTGGCTCACCAGATGTTGGCCATTCAAGGTCAAGAGCTGGACCAAGTTAGGGTCTAGTGGGATTGCTATGATGAGGTTACAACTTCATGGGAGGACGCAACACACATGAGATCACAGTACCCCCTTCTTTTTGATGAACTCAAGGAGGAAGTTCATGCCTAGAGGGGGAGAGTGTGAGGCCCTACCCAAACCCATCATTTCATTTTTGTTACTTTCATGTTGGACCTATTTTCGATAATATATTGTGATGCATTATGGACATAGATTTTATATGATCTCATATGGTGGATAACATTGATATGATTATATCATTTACTTTGACTTGCAGTACTTCATTTATACTAGAAAATTATGGTTGCATGCTCTATAAATGATTTAATTCCATGTTTATGAGGATGAGGCTATTGAGTAGATGATTGTATATGAATGTTGATCAGATAATTGGATACTTGATTTATATAATTGAATTTTTATGCGATGTTTGAATTGTATTCTTATGATAATATTATACGTGAATTTTGGAATTTCTAATGTGCAATTGAGATGTGCAGGAAAAATATCCATGTGACCATGGAAAATATTCAAAGAGCCGAGCCTAGACCTATGTACGTTCGTAAAACTAGGGGTTGTCTATTTGGAGAAACAACACCCCTTATGTATCATATTTTAATCAAAAACGTAATGTTTGCATGTGTGTAAATTGTATTTATTTAATTGTTTAAATTATTCAAGGGACAATTGCCATGTGTGAAATTGTGATGTGGAATTATTTTTATAGTGTCACTTGACACATATGTTGCATGATGTGTTGGCAATTGTCATGTCACTTTTTTGGAGAGATTTATTTTTGTTTAATTTTTTTACTTCCTAATTATCCTTGAAGGTACCTAGAAATCTAGGATAGAGAGCCATAAGGAGGGTCAACTTAGAGTTAACCCGTAGGTTAACTTTAGGTGGACTTTCAGAGGGATTAATCAACTCCTAGAGTCAATTTTAGTGCATTTTTATTAGTCCTCATGGGGTACCTATGGGTGAAGGCCAAATTTGGCCATGTGTCTTTCCCCTAGGGCTTGTTTAACCACCCAGAAAAAGGGATCTCCCAAGATCCCCGAATTCCATCTATAGGAGTGTCATCCTTGGTTAGGTAACCTACTTGGTTTGTGTCTTCCCTCTTCCCCATTCCCATTCCTCTTCTTGAGATGCCTAGGTTAGAGAGTATGTAAGGCCTAGGGAGGAACAACCAATGGCAGTCCCTCACTCTATCCAAGGGGTTGGAAAGAGTGAGAGAGGCCTTCTTAGGCTAGTGATTGAGGATTAGTGAGGTAATCACCCACTCTCCATTGTTGGAGATTTTTGGCAATTGGAAAAGAAATCAGTTTTTGGGATAGAAAAATTTAGCTAAGTGTTGTAGAAAAGATTGTGGATTGTGCTGCTCTTCATCAAACTTTCCCCTAGCATACCTTGGCAGATTCATGTTGGTGTTTCCTTTCTTGTTATTTGTGATCTGTTGTAAAATGCTTGACTGGAAAATGTTGTATTTTATTTATGTTGTACTTGTGAAAGCTTTATGTGATTTCTTGTTTATTTTCTGTTTATGCATTGTTGTGTTTTGGGAGTGTCCAAGACCATCTTTCCCTTGGGAGGGTAGATTGGTCTTGGGGGTGGAAGGAGGTTGATATCCCTAGAGCGAGAGGCTCTCACTATGAGAGTGATCTCAAGGGTCTATCCATGTGACCCTTGCTGCATTTTTGTGTTATTTCACTTGGGGGTCATAAGGGTCGCAAATATGGCATGTTTTCCTGTTGGGGGGTCATAAGGATGTAGGGGTTAAGAATGAGTTTTGGTTATGTTTTCTTGGATGCCATGAGTTGGATGTGAGTTACTATCTAGCAGAATCTCCCCTAGGGTACTTGGTCCACTTCCACCCTAGTAAAACATCACATTATGTGGTGAAGTTTCAGCTTCGAAAGGGAATTGTGTTTGTTATGTTTTCTCCTTTGCTTGTATGTGGTTGCTTGAGTGTAACCTGTCTAGGAATTGGTTCGCCTAGCTCAAGGATGGCTTCTAGTAAGCCTAGGCTGGGAGGTGAGCACCCCATTGTCACAGCCTTATGATTATTTGCAGGTTGCTTGGAAAGTGGAAAGTAAGCTAGAAGTTGGAGATTCTATTTTGTTAAGATTTTATTCAGTTGGAGAAAAGGAAAGAGGAAATGCAATACTATGATTTGTTGAAGAAATGTAAATAGGGAATTGAATGTTGGTTTTTTTTATTCCTATATAAAGAAATGTATTTTATTCAAGTCCTCATCATTAAGAATAAGAGACGAGTTGGGTTATTTCACCCATTGTAATAGTGGGCCATTGTATTCAAATATTCTATGAGAAAACTGCATTTTATTTAAATTATGTAACCTTTAATGCTGTTGTAAATTTTATTAAATTCTGTCTCATAATGAAGTCTGTTATTTTGTTTATTCTAAAAATTTAAGGAAAAGAAATGAAAAATAAAAGGAAAAATGTAATATTTTTTAAGTATTTACTTGCAAAGTTTAAATGTCGTTAAATTTTGTCATTTATTCATTTTCTATTTTTTTACATAATAGAAAATTAACCCATACACAAAAGAAATTTGATGTAGAAACCTGTCTGTATAATTGTCATAAAACTCCTAATGTTGCATATTAAAATAAAACACACCCAGGAAATGAAACATACAATCATTGAAATGTTGTCAGTATTTTATCCAGTCTGGCAAGCTTTAAAATAGAAAAAAAAAATATATATATATATATATGTAATTTCGTTAAAAGAATAGGGCCTGCATGATTAGGTATTAATTTATCAAAAAAAAAAAAAAAAGATTTCCAACCCTAATAGCTTGATATTTATTTATATATATATATAAATATATATATAAATATTCATGTTTTTAAAAATATACTCAAATGAAAAACATCAGAATATGTTCAGATCTATTTCTATGAACATATATATATATTTTTATATAGATATATATAAATATATATATATATATATATATCTATATATATATATATATATATATATATATATATATATATATATATATATGCATATAAATATATCTCTCTCTATATATATATGTTTATTTTATAAAAAAAAAAATTAACAAAAACAAAAACTTAAAAAAAAAATTGGGGAGGGGTTGAAACCCTTACCCCTCCCCATGGCACCATAGACATGCTCACCAATATGGGTATCCGCAGTGGGCGGCAATGGTGCCACCACTATAGGAGTCCATAGTGGATGGTGATGGCACCACCCCTACGGGCATCCATAGTGGGCAGCGTCAAGGGGCCGCCACTATGGGCTTCCACAGTGGTATCCCCATGTTCGCCCCCCTCCCTTTTCAAACCCTCTTTGCCTCCCATGATCGTCGTGCCCTAATCCAACTCTGTACCTGCATCCACAAACACACACACATGCACTAAACAAAAGAAAAATATAATATAATAAACCCTAACCCATTTCGGGTTAGGGTATAAGTTAATAGAAAGAAAATAAAGAGGTGTTTAAATAAAAAGAAAATGCAACCCGAACCCAATTTTGAGTTAGGGATAGCATTTTAAGAATAAGAGATTTAATTTTAAGTTAAAATAAGAAAAGGGGGGGGGGGGGGGAATGCTTTTCAATTTTGGAAAAGAATTTCCCCCATATATTTTTAGCCATATGTGTTATTTAAATGAAAAAAATTCATTAATTTGTTTGGGAAGAGAATTAAATTTTAGTGTGGTCTTTTTCATAAAATTTAAAATGGAGGATTAATATCATTTACATTAATCGTATAGTTGATTTAAATTATTTAGCTAGGGATATTTTATAGTTATTTAATATATTCAAATGTATATAGTTACTAAAGTAAAGAAAAATGGAGAAATTTTTTTTTTTATAATGGAAGACTATTAAGTATTTTTAGGAATTTTTAGCCCTTGAGGCCAATATTGGCCAGATTAATTATATCGTCAAATTTAAAGGTTTAGGGAAATTAAAACTGACTTTAGCTTAATATCAGATTTAGTTGGCAAAGGTCATTATAGAATATTGAACCCTTATCAGTTGGATTTAAATAATAAATTTGCATGTGTATCAATTAATTAATAGCATTATCATTATTTTGTCGGGAATGATTTAAATGCATTTGGGATACCTAATTATTCCTTGTTTTTAATTAGTGACAACTTAATTAAGATAATTGAACTAACTAACTAATTTGCTACATTAATTAATCTCCACTAAATAAAGTCGCTCATTTGAGTTGGTTAATTAATCCAACCTTAGAAAACAATTTTATTTACATCCTAGTTAAGACAAAACTCTATTGAATTTATTATGATGTAAGGTATGTTATGAGTTTATGTGTTCAAAAAAAAAAAATCGTTGTTCTACTTTTTGCCCAAAAGTTTGGGCATGACAACAACCAACAATCTCCCCCTTTGAATAATATCTTTGTAAAGCTCTGAAAAACAACTCTTTAAGTTTTCTTTTTCACATCAATATCTCTCCCCCTTTGATATCAATGCCGAAGATATGACATAGATATCAAAATTCTGTGAATCTCAAAGCTGACTACTCCCCCTGAGTAGTAGCACCACTGCATCAATCTGGACCAAAGGATAAAGCTCCTGATCCATACCAGAATGATGCAGTGCACAATCAACAAAATCTTTGCCGAAGGGGTAGATACCCCTAACCTATCTCTCAAATGTTCAAATTATTCTTTAGACTATGGTTTAGTGAATATATCTGGTATCTTCTATTTAGTTTTCACATAAACTAATTTGACTTCCTTTTCTTCTACCCTATCCTTCAAAAAGTTATACTTTATTGATATGTGTTTAGTCTTAGAGTGAAATAATGGATTTGTAGACATGTCAATCGCTGTAGAGTTATCACAGTAGATAACTATTGGCTCACTACAATTTACCCTAATATCCTTCAACATTTGCTTCATCCACAAGACTTGTGTACAATTAGTTGCTAGTGCAACATATTCAACTTCTGCAGTACATAAAGAAATGCATGACTATTTTTTCTTGATCCATGAAACTAGTTTCTTTCCAAGAAAGAAAGCTCCACTAGAAGTGCTCGTCCTATCATTTGTATCTCCTACCCAATCTGAATCTGTATATATACATAAATTGAAGTTATCATCTCTATAATACCATAATCCATATTCTTTTGTGCCTTGTAAATACCAGAATATCCTCTTTACTACACATTCATGATTTTCTTTAGGATTACTTTGATATCTTGAAATAATACGCACTGCATTCATAATATTTGGTCTAGTTTGAGTTTGATATAACAAGCCACCAATAATATACTTATACCTTGTTGAATTTACTAGTGCAGATGTGTCTTTGATAGATAATTTCTCACTTGTCACCATAGGAGTACTTACCGGGTTGAAATTATCCATACCAAATTTCTTCAACAATTATCTTAGATACTTTGTTTGACAAATAAAAATGCCTTTTTCAGTTTTAGTAATCTACAAACCTAAGAAAAATTTCATTTCACCAATCATGGACATTTCAAATTCAATCTTCATATTGTTAGAAAATTCCATGCACAATTTATCTTCTCCTCCAAAAATCATATCATCATGAAATACTTCAATAATCAAAATATCATCATTAGTTATCTTGTAATATAAATTACTATCAGCACTACCTTTAGTAAAACCATCACAAAATGGATAAAACTATTGGAATCCAAGAACATTGAGTGGGGGGGCTGAATCAATGTTATGCCGGTAAGATAAGATTTTATGCTTTTATAACATACACACAGAAACCAGTAAATGAAAAAACATATAACTTGAAACAAATAAACCATCCACATGAATGAACACTATAACACACAAAATTTATACGTGGAAAACCTAAAATAGGAATTACTATGGTGGGATTTGTGACCCACAATATCAATTCATTGGCCATATGAAAGATATTACATAGAGAGGGGGTTTGCACATGCAGGAAGGCACACTGCTCATCACTAAAGAGTCTCACTGACTACAAGCTTCTATTGAAATAAAACAATAATAATAAACTCACAAAATACATCTCCTATGCCAAAAAGAGTTTTGGTTATAGCTCTGCTTTGTATTGGTTCCTAAACCCTGAACACTTCTACTAGTATCTCCTTCCCTCCATGAATGTCTTACAAAACATATACAGATCATTGCATGATACAACATTTGCATACAAATGATCTTTGCATTCCACAATCCTATTCTGTTATAATCCACAATCTCATCTTTTATGTTCTATTCCTCATAATAACCTAACAAACTGAACTATATACCCTTTACAAACAATATGCCTTATGTCGGCTTACAATACAAAAAGATATACAATGTTGGCCTTATACAAAATGATTTTACAAATAAAACTTCCTTGATGTCGGCTTCCCTAAAGTGTTGGATGTTGGTGTTGGTGCTAGTTGTAACCCTGGATATGCCAATATTGGTGTCTACTAGTGAATGCCTCTTAATGCCAGTATATGACTTCCATCTAATCTTGTCGCCATCAATGACAACAAAATGAATTCAATGAGTGTCAATTGCCAACACAAACTTCCCAATTGAATCATCCCTTTTGATATAACATCTACTTCCAAAAATTCTAAAATATTTAACAGTAGGTGTATGTCCAAACTATAATTCATAAGGAGTGTTACCAGTTTCATCTTTGATATGAACTCTATTGAATGTGTAGACTGTTGTACTCACTACTTCTCTCCAGTAGATATGAGGCAATTTAGCTTCCATCATTTGTTAGAATTATGGAGGAATTGATTATGTGTTGCATTGATATTTTGTCATTAATGTCAACACTAGCTGTTATGGTTGGTTACCGACATTAGTTGCTATGGTTGGCTACCGATAGAAGATCTAGTGTTACTCGTAGAAGATCTAGTGTTATCGGCAGAAGAGAATATCAGTTGGACACTTTTGACATGTTTGGATCTATGGAATGTGATTGGTTACATGTGATATGTGCTTCTAGAGCATGCCTTGGTCAGATAGTACTGACTTGGTAATCGTATGCTATCATACACTCTTGTAAACCCTTACCGGTACAAGTTTAAGGTTTTACTGGTAGACCTTTCACCGAGGAATCTTTACAAGATGCATAAGTTGTGTTGGTACAACTTCTAGATGGATTTAATAATGTTAAAGATGTTCTTTGATCTTGCTTCAACTACTTGAAGATATTTCTTTGGTGTGGTGGACCTAAAATAGGTTCGGTGCCTATCTAGGTTATGGACCGATATCATGCTAACATGTACTCTACATGTTACCTGGATGTTTCATGATGTTTTATGGATTGGTTAATTTTGTTTTGGTCTAAAACCAACATGATATCATTGTAATATGGATTTATGTAATGATCTTATTAATATCTTTTAGGTGGCCCACCTAATTGGTTTAGGCCTTAAGATTGGTATAAATGGATGTAAGATCTCATTGTAGAAAAAAGGTATGGAATGTAATGTGTGAATATGGTAATATCATTTAGGTAGAGGATTAGGTCAATCATTGAGGATCAAATTGGGACTAAGAAAGAGGTTAGAGGCCTCTGGTATTGAGCTTAACTGGGATTGTAATTAGGCATGGTAGATGATATCTCTGGCAGTTCATTCTATTGGATTTTTGCCCATTTATCTTAATGTGGTTTTAACCTCTGTAGTGAGTGAGACTCTTTTGTAATGAGAAGTACACTCTAGGTAGTGTGGCTTCCTGCATGTGAAGGCCCATCATTGTAACACATACTTTCTATAGAAGTATCATCTGACTGTGGGTAGGCTTCCCATCATGGTTTTTCTCTTTCTAGATTTTCCACGTACGAATCATGGTGTTATGTGGTATGGTTGCATTGTGTTGATTATCTATTTCATTGTTAAGTTTTATTGCTTACCGGTATCTATTTCTTCTTTACCAGTAATTAATCTAATTAAGGTTATTAAGTGGATTAAATGTTATAATCTGTTAACAAATTATCCACCCCCCTCTCAATTTTTCACCAGTAACCTAACATCATCATGGTTCTTGTTGCATCCAAAATGGTTCTGTTATTCCTTTCCACTACTCCATTCTGTTGAGGATTCCTAGGTACAGATAACTATCTCCTAATTTCATTTGTCTCACAATAACTATTAAATTCATGAGAAGTGAACTCACCACCTTGATCTGATCTTAGACATTTGATTTTTAGTCTAGTTTCAATTTCTACCTTTTCTATAAAGATATTGAATTTCTCAAAAGCTTTAGAATTCTCCTTAAGAAAAGTCCCCCACATCATTCTAGAATAATCATCAATTCTTAGCATGAAGTACCTATCACCTTGAGAGATTCTAGTCCTTGTTGGACCACATAAGTTGGTGTGAATTAAATCAAGAACACCATTATATTTATCATGTATTCTCTTAAAATAAATTCTAACTTTCTTTCCCAATTGACATTCTTTACATACCAAATTATATTAGGTATATCTCTAACTGCCTTTGTTGAATTGATCTTGACAATACAATCAAAATTAACATGACACAACCTCTTATCCCATAGCTAACTCTCATCAATATGAGGAATCAAACATGTCTTATTACTAGTGTTCAGGTGAAAGATATTACCTCCAGTCTGCGTACCGGTAGCAATCTCCAAACAAGTCTTGTTAATGATCTTTCATTTTCTATCCTTGAATTGAAGTTGGAATCCCTTGTCCACCAATTGACAAACACTCAAAAGATTATGCTTTAAACCTTCTACATAATAGACATTGTTGGTATTTTGGTATGGTTTTGTCATTGATGTCAACACCTACTAAATACACCTACTTTAGAGATCCAGCAACATTCACCAACAATCAATAAACTGTTCAAACAATCATTGGTATATGGTTAACTGGTAGGATATAATGTTCACTAGTACCTGTAATGACATGGAAGACACTTGGTAATGTCGAAGACATCATGTGGACACTTTTCCTTGAAGTAATACCATTGGTATATTCTTATTTGCATATTTGCTTTTACCGGCAAATAGGTCCAGGTTATCTAGGGTTACACCGGTAGGATTATCTTTTCCAGATCAGCATGGCACACTATGGAGATGATTTATTATTGTTATAAAAGAATTAAGCCGACATGTTCAATCAGTTATTGCATCAGATATTATATTATTTGTAAAATGTTTTATTGTAATATCTTGTAGATCCGACCTACTAAAATTGGTCTTAGGGTATGGTATAAATGTAAGATCTTATTTGTAAGATCAAATGTGGAATGCAAAAAAGATTTAAGGAAGGATATATGTGAGATCAAGCAGAGATATACACAAAGACATCATTTGAAGGTGAAGTTAGGTTTTTGTAGAAGCATATCAGCATTACATCGGTACTAAATCTAGCATATGAAGATGCTATTTTGTGCTGTACATTCTCATTGGATTTAACCATCCAACTATAGTCAGTGTGACTCCCATTTGTGTTTGAGTAGTGAGCTCTAGGCTGTTGGCCTTTCTGCATGTGGAGACCCCTCTTGTACACTTACTATTTGTAGTAGTATCATCTGATTGTGGGTAAGGTTTCCCACCATGGTTTTTCCCCTTATAGGGTTTCCACGTACAAATATTTGTGTCATGTGTTGTGGTTGACTTTGTGCTTATGTTTCATGCATTAATTCTTACCGGTACAACATTTCCTATTAACACTGTTTACTAGCACAATTAATTGTCTTACCAATATTAAGCAATAAGTTAGTTAATAAGATTTTGGTTTTAATTTATTAGACAACTGATTCACCCCCCCTCTCAGTTGTCCCTGGGACCTACAATTGGTATCAGAGCCTAGTCCTCTTTTTTGTGGAAGTTTAACAACTTGAGGAGATCCAATGTCTACTAATTATTTCAGAAAGGATAGTCCTAAACTTGATGGAACCAACTATGGAATATGAAAAATTAGAATGGAGACACATTTGAATTGCATTGGTAAAGACATCTGGGAAGTTACAAAGAATGGTTATACTGCTACTAGAGTTGGTCAGCCTGCTCCTATTACTTTAGCTAAAGATGAAGAAAATGATTGCAAAGCAAGAGAAGCACTTTTGAGTGCATTATCAGATCAACAAATCATGGGATTATTAGATAGATCTACTGCAAAAGCTATTTGGGATCCTTTGGAAACACTGAATGAAGGGGATTCCACAGTCAAAATTGCAAAACTTGAAAGCTTCCGAGTCAGGTATGAACATCTGAAAATGGAAGAAGATGAAAGAATTTTTGCTTTTATGGAAAGAGTAAATGAAATTGTTTTAGGTATCAAATGTTGTGGAAGAACCTTGAGTGAAGATGAGATTGTTTCAAAAATCTTAAGAGGTTTTCCACTAGCATATAAAATGAAGGTTACTACTATTAATGAGTTGAGAACAATGCCTAATACATTAGTAACTAGGGATACATTGATTGGAAAACTTTCAGCTTTTGAAATTGAGGAATTTGGTCCTATTGCTACTATAAAAACTGATTTGGCCTTCAAAGCATCAACATCATCTGCTCCATCTTTTGACAAATCAGACTGGAGAGCCTTTTATGCAAGAGAACTTGAAGAAACTAGGAAGGAGAATGAAGAGCTTGAAGAACTTGAAGCACTATTTTCAAGAAAAATGCCAAAAGGTCCAATTGGAAGTAAGTATGAAGGTAAAGCACCCTTTAAATGTTTCAACAGCAATAAGATTGGTAATATGGCTTCAAGATGACCTGATAGACATGCTAGACTAAGAGAAGAAGTTGCAAGAACATACAAACCTAATCCTGAATATCAGAGATACAGATTTAAGAAAAACAAAGATAAATCTTGTTACATTGCCGATGAAGGTGTGACTGATGATTCTGATGAGGATCCAGCAGACAACAGATGGGTCTTTGTTGCTATAATAGAAGATCAACTGGTACCTATTGCTCCACCGATAGAACAAGCCCTAGTAGCTAAAGTTGAATCAAAGGATGAATGGATTATTGACTCAGGATGCTCACATCACATGACTGGAGACAAAGGCAAATTCTTGAACTTTCAAGAATACAATGGAGGTTTAGTAAGATTCAGAGATGACAAAGCCTTTTCAATCAAAGGTAAGGGTTCAATATCTCTTGATGGTAAACATAACATTGACAATCTTTACTATGTTGAAGGATTAAAACATAATCTTTTAAGTGTTGGTCAATTAGTTGAGAAAGGTTTTCAGTTACAATTAAAAAATGGAAAATATAAAATCATGAATAGAACTGGTTTGGAAATTGCAACTGGTAATCAGACTAGAGGTAATATCTTTCATTTGAATAACAGTGAAAAGGCATGCTTAATTGCACATATAGATGAAAGTTGGCTATGGCATAAAAGACTATGTCATGTAAATTTTGATTGCATGGTAAAAATCAATACTTCTAAGGTAGTTAGAGATCTGCCTAAAATTATGAAACCTCAGAATACAATTTACAAGGAATGTCAATTTGGAAAACAAGTTAGAACTAGTTTCAAAAGTATTCCAGAAAAATCCAATAATGCTCTTGATTTAATTCACACTAATTTATGTGGTCCAGCTAGAACTAAAAGCTTACAAGGTGATAGATATTTCATGCTAATTATTGATGATTATTCTAGAATGTGTTGGGTTACTTTTCTCAGGGAAAAATCAAAAGTACTTGGGAAGTTCAAACTATTCAAAGCAATGGTTGAAAATGAAACTGGTAAGAAAATTAAATGTTTAAGATCAGATCAAGGAGGAGAATTCACATCTAAAGATTTTAATACATTCTGTGAAGTAAATGGAATCAAAAGATAGTTATCAGCACCTCGGACACCACAACAGAATGGAGTTGTTGAAAGGAAAAATAGAACTATTTTGGATGCAGCAAGAAGTATGTTATCAGAAGCAAATCTACCACATGTGTACTAGAGAGAGGCAGTAAGCACTACTATCTATACATTCAACAAAGTTCACATCAAAGGTGAAACTAGTAAGACCCCTCATGAACTATGGTTTGGTAATGCTCCTACTCTTAACTATTTTAGAATTTTTGGAAGTAAATGTTATATTAGAAGAGATGAGTATATTGGCAAGTTTGATCCTAGAAGTGATGAAGGAATATTTCTTGGTTATTCATCTAAGAGTAAAGCTTATAGATGCTTTAATAAAAGATTACAGAAAATTGTTGAGAGTACAAATGTAAAGATTGATGAACAATTCAGAGGAACTTCAAGGTATATAGACTTTGAACCAATAACAGAAATAATGACAAATGAACGAATAGTAAATCCACTGGTATAGAATGATGATCCAGTTACTCCGGTATCATCAGAGGATACCATAGTAATTGAATAACAACAATAGACTAAGACACCCCAGTATGTAAGACTGAATCATTCTGAAGATTAGATAATTGGAAGCAAATTTAAAGGAGTCATGACAAGAGGAAGATTGGCAAATGAAGAAGTATGTCTTATTTCTCAAATTGAACCATTATCTATCAATGAGACATGTGAAGATAAATTTTGGATTGAAGCTATGGAAGAAGAATTAGGACAAATTGAGAAAAATAATACTTGGACATTAGTTCCCCAGCCTAAAAATAAAAATGTAATTGGAACCAAATGGGTATTTAGAAACAAACTCAATGAAGATGGTAAGGTTGTTAGGAATAAAGAAAGACTAGTGTGTAAGGGATATTCTCAGAAAGAAGGAGTTGATTACAATGAAACCTTTGAACCAGTAGCCAGAATTGAGGTAGTTAGATTATTCTTGGCCTTTGCAGCTCACAAGGATTACAAAGTTTATCAAATGGATATTAAATGTGCATTTTTGAATGGAGATCTTGAAGAGGAAGTCTATATTGAACAACCTGATGGATTTTCTTTGACAGATAACAATGATATGGTTTGTACATTAAGAAAAGCTCTGTATGGACTAAAACAAGCTCCAAGAGCTTGGTATGCAAGATTGGATAAGTATCTTTTAAAAATTGGTTTTACTAAAGGAAATGCAGATAGCAATTTATATTACAAAGTAACTAATGATGACATTTTGGTTATGGAAGTATATGTTGATGATATAATCTTTGGAGGAGAAGATGGATTATGCAAAGAATTTTCTCTTAAAATGCAGCATGAATTTGAAATGTCTATGATTGGAGAAATAAAATTATTTTTAGGATTGCAGATTTTACAGACTGATAAAGGCATATTTTTGAATCAATCTAGGTACTTGAAAGAACTACTCAAGAAATTTGGGATGGAGAACTCTAAACCGGTAAGCACACCTATGACTACAAATGACAAATTATCTCAAAGCGATGAATCTACACCTGTTAATCCAACTAGATACAAATCTATGATAGGAGGTTTACTGTATTTGACACAAACCAAACTTGATATTATGAATGCAGTATGTATAGTTTCTAGATTTCAGAGTAATCCCAAGGAAAATCATGAATTAGCAATAAAAAAGATTTTTCGACACTTACAAGACATAGCAAATCTTGGATTATGGTATCCTAAAGATGAAAATTTTGATCCATATGCATACACAGATGCAAATTGGGTAGGAGATGTGGATGATAGAAAGAGCACCACTGGAGGAGCATTCTCTCTTGGAAAGAGATTAGTTTCTTGGTTAAGTAAGAAACAAACTTGTACATCTTTATCAATAGCAGAATCAGAATATGTTGCAGTAGCAACAAACTGTACACAGGTACTTTGGCTTAAGCAAATGTTGAAAGACATAAAGGTAAAATACAAGGAACCTATTACTATATATTGTGATAACACTGTAGCAATTGATATATCTAAGAATCCAGTATTACATTCTAAAACAAAACATGTTTCTATCAAACTGAATTTTCTAAGGGAAAAAGTTGAAGAAAAGGAAATAAAACTGGTTTATGTGAATACTAAAGAACATCTTGAAGATATTTTTACAAAACTTTTGCCTAAGGAAACTTTTGAGTATCTTAGAGATCAGCTTGGAGTCTTACCTCCATCGGTAGAGACTTAGACAATTGATGATTGTCATCAACCGACAGAATTAAATGGACAAATCTTTTATTCTAGTATTTGATGAGGAAGCTACTTCTCAGGGGGAGTAGTTGGTATATTGAATTGATTGGTATTTTGTATGAACTTGACCTTTTTGTGACTTTGGCATTTGATGTCAAAGGGGGAGAGATATATGGAAAAACATTAAGGAAAAATATATAGAAAAATGCATTATCTTTTTGGGGAGAGATTGGTATTGTAAATAAATCTTTGTATAAACACATCTTACTCCTAGGGGGAGAATTGGTTTTTGTACTTGGCATTTCTATTGTGGCACTTTGATGGTTTTTCCATCTTGTGTTGCCATCAATGCCAAAGGGGGAGATTGTTGGTATTTTGGTATGGTTTTGTCATTGATGTCAACACCTACTAAATACACCTACTTTGGAGATCCAGCAACATTCACCGACAATTAGTAAACTATTCAAACAATCACCGATATATGGTTAACCGGCAGAATATAATGTTCACCGGTACCTGTAATGACATGGAAGACACTTGGTAATGTTGAAGACATCATGTGGACACTTTTCCTTGAAGTAATACCATTGGTATATTCTTATTTGCATATTTGCTTTTACCGGCAAATAGGTCTAGGTTATCTAGGGCTACATCGGCAGGATTATCTTTTCTAGATCAGCATGGCATGCTATGGAGATGATTTATTACTGTTATAAAAGAAATAAGTCAACATGTTCAATTGGTTGTTGCATCGGATATTGTATTATTTGTCAAATGTTTTATTGTAATATCTTGTAGAGTTGACCTACTAAAATTGGTCTTAGAGTATGGTATAAATGTAAGATCTTATTTGTAAGATCAAATGTGGAATGCGAAAAAGATTTAAGGAAGGATATATGTGAGATCAAGCAGAGATATACACGAGGACATCATTTGAAGGTGAAGTTAGGTTTTTGTAGAAGCATATCAGCATTACACCAGTACTGGATCTAGTATATGAAGATGCTATTTTGTGTAGTACATTCTCATTGGATTTAACCATCCAACTATAGTCAGTGTGACTCTCATTTGTGTTTGAGCAGTGAGCTCTAGCCTGTTGGCCTTTCTACATGTGCAGACCCCTCTTGTACACTTACTATCTACAGTAGTATCATCTAATTGTGGGTAAGGTTTCCCACCATGGTTTTTCCCCTTACAGGGTTTCCATGTACAAATATTTGTGTCATGTGTTGTGGTTGACTTTGTGCTTATGTTTCATGCATTAATTCTTACCAATACAGCATTTCCTATTAACATTATTTATCAGCACAATTAACTATCTTATCAGTATTAAGCAATAAGTTGGTTAATAAGATTCTGGTTTGAATTTATTAGACAACTGATTCACCCCCCCTTCTCAGTTGTCCCCGAGACCTACAGACATTATCAGTAGTATGCTTACCATGCAAAGAAATAGTACCTCTACCTCTGACCATACATGCTTTGTCATCTCCAAATATTACATGACTACCATTGTATTCTTGCAAGGATAAAAATTTCCTTTTATCTCCAGTCTTATGATGTGAGCATCCACTATCAATTACCCATTCATCCTTGTCTTCAAATTTTTCTGCCAGGGCCTTTTCTTCATTCTTGATAGCCAGTTTTGGTTCATCTTCCTTTAAGGCATAGAACACCCATTCCTTTTGATTTTTGGATCCACTAGTAGAGTCTTCTATCAGTTGATCTTCAGAGTCATCAGTTACTCCTTCCTCATCTGCTATGTAGCATTGTTTGTTTCTCTTGAATCTAGATCTGTTCTGATTAGGCTTGAATGATTTCTTAACTCTTTCTTCAAATCTTGCATTTCTTTCAGGACATCTATATGCAAAGTGACCAATCTTATTACATCCAAAACATTTAAAAGGTGCTTTTCCTTCATACTTACTTCCTATCAGTCCTTTAGGTACTCTTCTAGCAAATAAGGCTTCAAGTTGCTCAAATTATTCATCCTTTTTCCTCATATCTTCTAGTTCTTTTGCATATAGGGATTTCCAATCATTATTGCCGATAGATGATGATGATGCATGAAAAGTAGGTTCATATTTGCAGCTACAAAAGGTCCAAATTATTCAATCTCAAAAGCAGATAACTTCCCAATCAGAATGTCTTTGTTAACTAAGGTGTTTGCCATTGTTCTCAATTCATTAATTGCAGTTGCCTTCATCTTGGAAGACAGTGGAAGGGCTCTCAAGACTTTGGAAACTATTTCATCTTCACTCAGAGATCCTCCACAATACTGAATTCTCGTGACAAACTCATTTACTCTTTCCATAAATGTAGCATTTCTTTCATTGTCATCCATTTTCAAGTTCTCATATCTTACCTGGTAACCATCAAGTTTAATAATTTTGACAGTAGGGTCACCTTCATTTAGAGTTTTCAATTTATCCTACATAACCTTTGTAGATGATTTATTAGTCAATCACATGATCTGTTGATCAGTAAGTGCACACAGTAGGGCTACTCTACCTCTGCAGTCATTCTTAATTTTTTTATCCAAGTCTGTAGGAGCAGGCTTGGTAGATGCTGGATCATAAGGTGTGTATCCTTTCTCAATGATCTCCCAAATATCATTGCCAAGACATCTAAGATGAGTCTCCATTCATATTTTCATGTCCCATAATTTTTTCCATCAAGCTTAGGGATTTCTCTTTTGAAAATAGTTGCCGGTGGATTAGTTGCCATATGATCTACCTCAAGCAGTAAAGCTTCTGCAAAAGAGGACCAAGGCTCTGATACCAATTGTTGGGATAACCGATGAACAACTAAAAATGGGGGGTGATAGTTGTTAACAGATTATGTTAATTAATCTAGTTTACAACCTTAAACCAGAGCACATAAACATTAAATACCAGAATAACAGAAATAGATACTAGTAGAAATAGATACCGGTAAACAATGCAACTTAACAATCAAATAGATAATCAACACAATGCAACCATACCACATAACACCATGATTTGTATGTGGAAAACTTGATAAAGGGAAAAACCATGATTGGAAGCCTACCCACAGTTAGATGATACTTCTATAGAAAGTATGTGATACAATGAAGGGCCTACACATCCAAGAAGGCACACTGCCTAGAGTGCACTGCTCACTAGAAAAGAGTCTCACTAACTACAAAGAGGTTAAAACCACCTCAAGATAATTGAACAACAGTTCAATAGAATAAACTACCAGAGATAGAATCTACCATGCTTGATTATAGTCCTGGTTAAGCTCAATACTGGAGGCCTTTGACCTCTTACATAAACCCAATTTGATCTTCAATGATTGACCTAATCCTCTGCCTGAATGATAGTACAATATTCACACATTACATTCCTTTTCCTTGTCCACACCACTACCATGATCTGCAAGAGATCTTACATTGATTTATACAAACCCCAAGCCCTAAATCAATTAGGTCGGACACCTAAGAGATATTACAATAAGATCATTGCATACATTCATATTACAATGATATGCCATGTCATCTTTAGACCAAAACAACATTAACCAATCCATAAATCATCCTAGTAACATGTAGAGAACATGTTAACATGATATTGGTCCATAACCTAGATAGGCACTGGACCTATTTTTGATCCATCATGCCAAAATGATGTCTCCAACTGGTTGAAGCACAATCAGGGATCATCGTCTGCATCCTAGAAAAGCACCAACACCACTTATGTATCCTATCAAAGATTCTCAATAAAAGTTCTATCAGTAAAAGCTTAAACCCATGCCAGTAAGGGTTTACTAAAGTGTATGATAGCATCCGATCACCAAGTCAATACCAACTGACCAAGACATGCTCCAAAATCATGTAACACATAGAACCAAACATAGTCCATTGATCCAAACATGTTGAAAGTGTCCAACAGATAGTCTCTTTTGTCAGTAACACTAGATCTTCTATGGGTAACCAAAACCTGTCTACTGGCAACCAACCATGATAGCTAGTGTTGACATCAATGAAAAAAACATCAATGGAACACATAATCAATCCTTCTATATTGCCAACAAGAGTTTCTATTTTCAAACAAAGAGTAGTTTCTTTTTCTTTCATGAGCTATTTTTGGCTGAAGTCTCATGTAGATTCTCAGTAAAGGGGTATTTTTGTCTTATGACTATATTTAGAGTCAACATAAATGCAGATATTCCAGATGACTTAGTTCTTTGTAGAAGGACTATTTTTAGTAGGCACATGCAGATTTTTGGAACAAAGACTGTTTGTTTTATTTAAGTGCTATTTTTGGATGAGATTGGTAGTTCTATATATGGCACTAGGGGTTCTTTTCATGCAACATCAGTTGGGGTCCTATTTTGAGCATATAGGCTATTTGGCAGGCTTATGCATGAGTTTTTTAGGCTATTTTGGGCAAATTCACCTAAGCCTTTTTCTCATGCAGTTTTTTCTATTAAGGCTTTTGAAGGAGATGTACATGATAGGTTCTCTATATTCTCCTCTCCTTTTTTCCCTCTAGCTCTTTTCTTTTTGCATACACTTTTTTGCAAAAAAGCATTGTACCTCAGCACTTCAGTTTATTTTTAGTTTTATATAGGAGATTTCTTTTGATATTACAGAGTTTCATGAGTCTACCTTGGTAATTGTGCATGTTCATTTTGCAGATTTGACAGAGATTTACTGTGTTTTTCTCTAGAAACCTTTAAATTTCATTTTGTTTCATGTGCATGTATCCTTGCTTTTAATATAATCATGGGTTTTGGGTTGTGTAGAAGAGATAATTATAAATTTGGTTGTGAAACTGGTTTTCCTTCCAATTTTATGATTTCCTTTGCCTTCTTGGGAAATATTTATGTGGTTGAAGAGTAAAATTACTTTGTGTGAGTGAAATTTTGTCCTATTTTTTTTGAGTTTTAGGCTATTATCATTATATTTTCAGTGTATCACCTCCTAATTTAGTTGTAGTTTTTTTCAATGTTTTCAAATTATCTCTCACTCTTTTCCTTATCGGGAATTTAGTTTTAGGAGGGATTCAAGGGAAGTTGATCCATAAAATGGAGATTCACCTTATCTTTGAGCAACCCACTGGCTCGAAGGTGTTTCCATGTTTCACAAGATTGCTTGGTTTTGCACTTAGCATCATGGGTGCAATCCTTCATGACAACAATTTTTGGCACGCCCAGTGGAACACGTTTGAGTTGTTACAGCTCAAAAAACTCCATTTTTGCTACTATTTTGGTGTGGAGAGCAGTATTATAGCCTATTGAGGTTATTTTTTCTAAGTACCTGACAACTCCATTTTTTGGTTTTAAGTGTAGAACAGGTCTTAACTACATATGAGAAAGTATCAAACTTGATAGAGTGAGGATCTGGTTGAGCATATTGAGCTACCACCATCATAGAGAAGGTTGAGGACAAGGAAAAAGATAGAGAAAGCAACAAATTCAATAGTTGAACTTAGAGTAGATTCATCAGTTGAAGATTTTCTTGAAATCTTAGATTTTAATTTTCTGTCTAATTCTTCTCCTTTATCTAATTCTCGGCCAAATTTTTTTACCCACATAAATCCTCTTTTTGCAACAACAACAGTTCAGCCATCCATTATTCAAAATCCACCAGTAAATCCTCGACCATTTCTAATGGTCATACCAAGAGCACATGTTGTATCCTTCAATGGAGGCAACCCTTTGAATTTTACCGAACATGATCCTATACCAGGAGTAGCTTTGAAAAGTCTGCCTATTTTCACTATTGAAGACCATGTTACACCTATTGAGCACATAAGATATGTTGCATCTCTGTGTGCAGTTCACCATATAACCCAAAAGAATGTGGTGCTCTAGCTACTAGCAACATCATTCAAAGGGAAAGCATTACAATAGTTTAGGGGTTTGCAAATTAATTTAGTTAATGATTGGGATGATTTGGGTGATAATTTGACAAAGTAGTTTGTAGATAAATTGGATCACCTATCATTGGTTGAGAAGATGTCTACTATCAAGAGGGCTCCACAAGAGCAAATGACTGATTTCAATTATCATTTTGAGCAAACCTGGAATAGAATTCCTACAATGGGAAAACCCTCTCCTGAACATTCATTTTTATATTATTTGAGAGTTTTAAACAATGATATTGATGTTATGATTTAGTCTATGGGTGAGGTTACATTACCAATATCTTATGATGTAGCTATTAGAACAAAAAACAACCTTCTACAAGCTGGTAAAATTTCCCCTAGGCCTCCTATGCCTATTTTTCCTTATATAAATCCATTGATGTCTTTATAAGTACCTTCTATAGTTGCAATACCTTCTCTTCCAACACTAGGTTTTTATAATTATGTTCAAAATCGTGTTGTAGCAGACCCGTCAAAGAAAATATAGGAGTTAAAGGAGATGTTTATAGAGAATGTTGAGGAAACTCACCAAATTCAGCAGACTATGAAGAATTTTGGCAATGAATTGGTGAGCCTCAAGAAAAATCAGAGCCAAAATTATAGGTATCAAGCCCCATATCAAGCTCCTTATTAGCACAATAGGCCTAATTACCAAGTTGGTGCTTAGAACCAAAGGAGGAACTACAACAATGAGAAAACCAACAGTATAATCAGAATACTATGAGGACTTCTAAAGAAATTGTTCCTACTCAAAACAATATGGCACAAGAGTGGTGTTTTTTGTGCCAAAAACCTCATAGTCAAGCATCATGCCAAAATTTATTTAATACTCAATCACAAGCCTTGATGGTACAAAATACCATGTCTTATGAGGATGCAAGTACAAATGAGGAACCAGAAGGTCCTACGATGGCTATGATGAATTGGGAAGGTGAGGAATTTTCCAGATTTAATCATTCACAAGCACAAAATACACCTTTTTCACCTGTTACAGCTAATACAAGGTAAAAAAAGTATGCTATTGACATTGGACATCAAGCTACAAATCGTCAACAACAAGCTCTAAATAATGGACAACAACAAAGTAAGTCTAGATAGCAGCCAGATAAAGGAAAACAACAAGCTTCTACAAGTCAAAAAGCTATTAGGACACCTCCACTTGTCCAGAATGTGCAAATTTTACAAAGAGGACAACCTACAACACCTAAAGAATAGCAAAAAGTTCAATCTCAGTCAAAGACAGCTCAACCAGAACCTGTTGTTCCAAACATACAAAAAAAGGTTAGTGGTCTTCCATTTAATATTATTAAATCTATGACAAAAACCATTGTTTCCATGACAATGATTGATGCATTGCAAATTCCTAGATAAAAGGAATTGCAAAGAGACAATTGGGTAATTGTTCTTGACTAATGAGCCTCAAAAAGATCAGCCTAGAGTTGCATTAGCTAATGATATCCCAGTTAATAATAATTAGCCAATCCAAACACCAAAGCCTCCTCTATTTTTTGGAACATTGATAATTGTCAGCCATCTAGTTCACAATTGCATAATAGACTCAGGAGTCAGTAGTTCAATTATGTGCAAAGACCTTGTAGATAAAATTGGTCTAATTTATGAGTCTGTTTCTAGAGGAGTTGTATAGTTAGATGGAACAATAGTTAAGTCATTGGATTGGTTAAAGATCTTGGTTTGACCTTGCATGCTAGTCCTAATTTTTAATACCTCAGGACATGTATATAGCTGATTTACCTCCACACTTTTCTATTTCCCTATCTATATATTTCACAATGAAATTAGGAGGATACCTTTCTGTTGATTGGTCACACTTATTTTTTAGAACCCGATATGGTACTAAGGTGACCATTAAATCAGAACCACAAGCTAATTGCCATTTAGAACCATATACCCCAAGTCCCATAAATGCAAATCTTGCTATCAGAGACCATGAGGAGTTACCACCCAATTAGGATCCAGATACACTTGTTCAAGGCATACTTGACATGAATTTGGATGAGTGGGAAGTCCAGAATACTATAGAAGATCCTTTCATTAGTATGGATGATATAAGTCTTGGTATTTATATCATTCATGAGGAAGATGTTGTTATTCCTAAGCTTGAATAAAAGGATATTCCATTGGAGCAATAGTCAAAACAATATAAAAATCAAGTTTGGCAACTTTATTTTCATGGTTCAAGAGGTAAAAATGGTTCTAGAGGTAGTGTTATGCTTGTTTCATTCGAAGGTATGAAATATTACACTGCTTTTAGATTTTCTTTTCGCTATACAAATAATACAGCAAAGTATGAATCATTATCACATGGCTTAGAATGGGCTAGGTAGAAAAATGTTAAGTGTTTACAAGTTTTTGGTTATAGTGAACTAGTTGTGAACCAAGTTGGAAATATCTATGTCACAAAAAATGATGTTTTGAAGATGTACAAGCATATAATTTGGGATTTAATTGAATATTTTGATGCATTTAATCTATTGTCCATACCTAGAAGTCAAAATAAAGAAGCAGATAAGCTTGCTGCCTTAGGAGCTCATTTTGATATTCCAAAAGAGCTAGAAAATATTGATAGACAATAGTATTTTAAAGTTTCCGTAAGGCCCTTAGTTCTAGATAATAGTGTTAATTGGCAGGTTTTTGACTCAGATAAACATATTGCTAATTTCCTAATCAAAGAAGCTAATTTTTTTGTCAAAAATAAGCGTAAATTCAATGAACAATGTGACAATCAATTCTTTCAAATGAAGACTAACAAGTTGTCCAAGGGTTTGGTAACCCTTGAATCTATTTTTAATATAGATGATCAAGTCAGAAAGGACAAAGGCAACATGTTTGTGAAAGAAGAACATTATGATCCTATTGAAATATTCAAGGATAAGCTAATGAAAATTGTCAAGGTATGTATCACTGAAGAAAAACATGATTTCGTATAACTTTTCCAAGAATTCAATGACATATTTGCATGGAGGTATGAAGATTTGAAAGGATTTGATCCTCATTTAGCTCAGCATACCATAGAGCTTGTAGATAATGCAAGACTAGAAAGGTAGAAACAAAGGCCTCTTAATCCAAAATTAGAACATATTATGAAGACTAATTTAAATAAGTTGATTGAGGGAAATATCATATTTCCAATCAAACACACATCCTGGGTGTTCAATCTAGTTCTTGTTAGGAAAAAGAATGGTGAACTCAGACTATGTGTTGATTTTAGAGACCTAAATAGAGCATCTCTGAAAGACCATTACCCGTTACCCTCAATGGAGCAAATTTTGTAGGATGTATTAGGTTCAAAGAGATTCTCATTACTTGATGGTTATTGAGGATATAACCAAATTTTGGTCAAAGGAGAAGACCAGTACAAAACAACATTTACCACCAAGTGGGGTACAATGGCTTATAATAAAATGTCATTTGTACTGACCAATACAGGGGTAACATTTCAACGTGCAATGGACATGGCATTCCAAGGCCTGATTAACAAGTTTGTTTTGGTTTACCTAGATGATGTAACTACTTTTTCTCAAAGGGATAATGAACATCTTGACCATCTCAGATAGGTATTCAAGAGATGCATGGAATATGGAGTTTCATTGAATCCCAAAAAGAGCATCTTTTCTATTCATGAAGGCAAATTGCTAGGATATATTGTTTTGAAACAGGGGATTTTAGTAGACCCTGAGAGGATCACAATTATACTTGCATTACCATTACTAGCACATAACAAGGGACTCTAGAGTTACATAGGTAGGATTAACTTTATCAGAAGGTTTATTCCTAATATTGCAGCATTGATGCAGCCACTTATAGCCATGTTTAAGAAAAATATTCTTTTTCAGTGGACTAAGGAAGGTAAGATCAGTTTTGAAGAAATTAAAGAGGAAATTGTAGCAGCCCCTACTCTCATTAATTCTAATTTTACAAAATATTTTATTCTATATGCTTTTGGGAGTGAGATACTATTTTTGCAATGTTGTGTCAGCAAAATGATGAAGGCTTAGAATAACCAATTACTTTCTTTAGTCAAATTTTGCATGATTATGAGACTAGGTACAAATTTGTAGAAAAGCATGTGTTAGCAGTAATAAGAAGCCTTAAGAAATTTAGGCACATTCTCTCTAATGATAAGATTTAGCTTATGATTTCTCATCCTATAGTGAAGGAGTTCTTTCTCACCAAGGACATAAATGACAAAAGGGTAGGCTGGATTACTAAGGCAATGGAGTATGACTTCTCTATCAAGGTAACCAAGCTAGTTAGAGGAAAGAGTTTATGTGAACAACTTGCTGGAAGTATAGAAAACAACAAAGAGGAGGAGCAACAAGTTGAAATAGTGCTAAATAATGAAGAACAACTTGTTGTCCCAACTATAGGTCAATGACTTGGAATCAACAAACTGCCCATTATTTACAAACTAGTGACTGTCCGGAAGGTTTAGATAGGTCAAAATGAAGGTATTTCAAGCTACAAGGCATTCCTTATGATTTAATGGATAGTATTTTGTTAAAAAAAGACTATAATAATATTTTATTTAGATGCATTGAGCCAAATCAGAGTGACAGTTCTAAAAGAATTTCATGAAGGACCCACAAGAGGTCACTTTGCAGCAAGAATAACAACTGAAAAATTATGAGAGTTGCTTATAATTGGTTTGATTTGTTTAAGGATTCTCACTCATGGGTGAGAAAATATGAATAATGTTAATTTTTTGCAGGCAAACAAAGGCTTGTAGCCTTGCCTTTACAACCAATTTGAAGTTGAACAACACTTTGCAAAGTGGGGGCTTGATTTTATAGGACCTATTAATCCACCTTCTAGTGCAGGTCACAAATGAACTCTTACAACAACTAATTATTTTACAAAGTGGATAGAAGCTGTCCCATTGAAAGAAGCTACTGAAACTTTTGTCCTAAATTTTTGTCAATACTTGGTGTCCAGGTTTGGTACCTCAAAATCAATCATTTCTGATAATGCTTTAGCTTTCATTGGTCTTAGAGTTTCAGATTGGTCAATTATGCATAATATATATTTGAATACTTTATCCAGTTATTACCCTCGAGATAATGGACAAGCTGAATTGACTAATAAAAAATTGATCAACATCATTAAGAAGACCATTGTTGAGAATCAGAGAACCCGGCATGAAAAACTCAAGTTAACCCTTTGGGCTGATAGGATTAAATGAAAAAGATCAACATGTAACTCTCCTTATGTTTTAACTTATGGCAAAGAAGCCAAGTTACCTATTTTAGTTGAATTGCCAACTTTAAATTATGTGAGAGAGCTTGAGATACTTGAAGAACAACCATTGCAAATTAGGCTTTCTCAGCTTATGGAGTTAGAAGAAACTTTTAATGAAGCATACAAAAAATTAGAAGTTCACCATGCTCATATGAAAAGAACCTTTGATAGAAAAGTTGTACCTTGCATAGTTAATTGAGGTGATCTTATTTTCAAGTGGGATGAGTTAAAGAACAAACCTGGTAGCCATACCAAGTTTGATGCTATATGGGATTGCTCATATGTTATCACAAAATGAAAATAGAATAATGAATTCTAGCTTGCTAAGTTAGATGGAGAGGTGTTTCCAATCCCTGTCAATGAGATGTACCACACATTATCCTATTAAGTACTAATAGTTTGCATATGTACATAGTAGAATAGTAGTAGTTTTATTTTTAGCAGTTTACCAGGCCCAGCCATAAGCTGAGCTATAGTAGTTTGATTTGAATAAGTTTTGTTCAACATTCTTTAGTTTCACTTTTCTAGTTTTGAGTATTTATTTTCAGTTTTCAACAAGTTTTCAGCAAAATAAATGCTTCCAAGTCATTCCATTTTTTAGTTTTTAGTTCAGTTTAGTTTTGTTTTAGTTTTTCATAAGTGTAGATCGTAAAGTGTGTAGGCTCATCTTTATGCAAGGGCTTGGTAGTTTCATTTTCAGTTTTTGAAGAGGGCAAGATTGACTCAATGCCCAATGGACATGCTAGGTTATAGATCTACTACTATTTAGCAGGAAAAACACCCCTGAGAGGTCACCAAAAATGTTAACAAAATTTTATCAGAACTAAAATTTTGATGACCTATTACAGGTCTTATGTATTGCAAATCTTTATTAAATAAACATGTATGCCATAAAAGTATCATATTTCCAATATGAAATGTTTGAATCAATAAAGATATACATGAATGAAACATTTGCATGTAATATATTTTTGTTTATAAAGATAAAATTGTTTACAAGATCCCACACAAGCTGTGGGAAAAGCTAATAAAAGATCACACCTATCATAGAAATGAAAGCACAAAAGGAACAAAAGTATGTAGCAAGAAAGGAAATAAAGAGCCCATCATTGCATGAATAGGTTGATGAGTTCTACAGAAGGGTCTTTTGGTTAGCTTTGTAGATCCAAGCATCCCATTTTCCACTCCATGAGATGACCTGAAACACAAAGAAAAATGATTTGGTTAGAGTTCTGAGTTATTCCTTTCACTCTACATACATAAAGCTAGTCCTACTATGCATACACTACTATATCAGATTCAAAATAGAGTAGATAAATACAAAAAATATGCCATGAGATATGAGTGAGAACCATTTTTTTATCCAACTTATTTGTTTCATGTGCAGATACAGGTTTTCATTTCATAAATATCATGTTTGTGGGTTAGAATGGTCTCTCGAAGGGGTTGAGCTCAACATACATATCATCACTCACAAGATAACACTAATTAGCTACTAAACAAGAACACAATTGTATCCAAAGTCCCATGTATTATTACTCAATGACGGGAAAAGCTACCATTCAATGACATCACATGCAATAGTTAATAGAACTGCATCCCACACCCAGTGGATGACTAGAGCCACCATGTGAGTAAAAACAATATGCAATAGTCTTTAAAAGACCAAGTTTTATGAGTTCATGTTCAGTAAGCAAAAATGGAAGATCAATCATTAAAGGACAATACAGGAATGAGTACAAAAGTCAGTCTAAAACATCAAGACACTCAATACACATAGGTTCAGTCATCAAAGAGAATTAATATCATGCCAAACAATAAAATATAGTCATAATTATTTGAGGTTAGTAGTACTAAAGGACCTTTAGTTAGCATCATTGACCACACACTGTGAATGAAACATAGTAGTGAAATGATGACCAAATAGAAAGCTCTATCAAAGATAACATATATGGTGACCAGGGAGCTAATAGAAACAACCATTGTTCATTGCAAGTATTGATAAGAGTGCATCTCATAAAAAACACACTTTTTAGGGTAAAGATGAAATTCAACTTCAAAACTCATAAATATGAACACAACAATGGTAATAGGGAAAAAGGACAACATGCTAAATAAAAGACTATCATACTTATCACATTGGTAGAGCAACCACCATGAGGTGGAAAATATCATATGCCTAATTATGAAAGACATTCAAGCTTTGATTTGATGTGATAAGGTTCTTTTGGAAGGTCAACAAAGTATTAATTTGTATCATTATGAGTGATGTATATTGACTAGTCACTACCAAAAGCCATAATCATACATTTAAAGACAAATACAAATATGAGCATCTAATATAGTGCATGAACATCCATGATTAGTCATAGAGAGACAAGTGTACATGGTAAATATACCAAGAATAACTCATCAAAGCATGATCTCAGGCAATAAGAGATAACCTATGCAATTTTGGGCATATTATGAAGACACAACAAGGTTCAAAAGTTCATAAGTGGACAATGCTGGTATTTTGGTATGGTTTTGTCATTGATGTCATCACCTACTATCACTTATCAACTCTGGTACTCTGGAGCATAGTCATTGTTCACCGACAAGTGACTTAATGTACAGTCACTGGTATCTAGTACATCAACAGGATATATTGTTCACCGACACTTGGAATGATATGGAGAACACTTGGTTATGTTAAAGACAGTCCTAAACTTGATGGAACCAACTATGGCATATGGAAGATCAGGATGGAGACACATCTGAATTGCATTGGAAAGGACATCTAGGAAGTTGCAAAGAATGGCTATACTGGCCAGACTTAGAACCAACCTAATCCACCTACCCTGGCAAAAGATAAGGAAAATGATTGCAAAGCAAGAGAAGCACATTTGAGTGCATTATCAGATCAACAAATTATGGGATTATTAGATAGGTCTACTACTAAAGCTATTTGGGATCATTTGGAAACATTGAATGAAGGAGACTCCACAGTCAAAATTGCAAAACATGAAAGCTTCCGAGTCAGGTATGAAAATCTGAAAATGGAAGAAGATGAAAGGATTACTGCTTTTATGGAATGAGTTAATGAAATTGTTTTGGGTATTAAATGTTGTGGAGGAACCTTAAGTGAAGATGAAATTGTTTCAAAAATTTTAAGGGGATTGACACCGGCATATAAAATGAAAGTTACTGCTATAAATGAGTTAAGAACAATGCCTAATACATCAGTAACTAGGGATACATTGATTGGAAAACTTTTAGCCTTTGAAATTGAGGAATTTGGTCCTATTGCTACTATAAAGATAGATTTAGCTTTTAAGGCATCAACACCATCTACACCATCATTTGACAAATCTGATTGGAAAGCCTTTTATGCAAGAGAACTTGAAGAAAGCAAGAGAGAAAATGAAGAACTTGAAGCACTATTTGCAAGGAAAATGCCTAAAGGTCCAGTTGGAAGTAAGTATGAAGGTAAAGTACCCTTTAAATGTTTTAACTGTAATAAGGTTGGTCATATGGATTGAAGATGCCCTGATAGACATGCTAGATTAAGAGAAGAAGCTAGAAGAACATACAAGCCTAACCCTAAATATCAGAGATACATATTTAAGAAGAATAAAGACAAATCTTGTTATCTTGCTGATGAAGGAGTCACTGATGATTCTGATGAAGATCCAATAGACAATAGATGGGTCTTTGTTGCTATAATAGAAGATCAACTAGTACCTATTGTTCAAATGGTAGAGTAGCCCCTGGTAGCTAAAATTGAAATTAAAGATGAATGGATCATTGATTTAGGATGTTCACATCATATGACTGGTGATAAAAGCAAATTCTTGAACTTTCAAGAATATAATGGAGGTCTAGTAAGATTTGGAGATGATAAAGCTTGTTTGATCAAAGGTAAAGGAACTATATCTCTTGATGGTAAGCATAATACTGACAATGTTTACTATGTTGAAGGTTTAAAGCACAATCTATTGAGTGTTGGTCAATTAGTTGAGAAAGGATTTTAGTTACAATTCAAGAATGGGAAATACAAAATCATGAACAAAACTAGTTTGGAAATTGCAACCGGTAATCAAAGTAGAGGTAATATCTTTCATTTGAATAACAATGAAAAAGCATGCTTGATTGCACACATTGATGAAAGTTGGTTGTGGCATAAGAGACTGTGTCATGTAAATTTTGATTGCATTGTGAAAATTAGTACTACTAAGGCAGTTAGAGATTTAACTAAGATTGTTAAACCTCACAATCCAGTATGTAAGGAATGTCAATTTGGAAAACAAGTTAGAGCATCTTTCAAAAGTATTCTAGAAAAATCCAATAATGCTCTTAACCTAGTTCATACAGACTTATATGGTCTAGTTAGAACTAAAAGCTTACAAGGTGATAGATATTTCATGCTAATCATTGATGACTATTCTAGAATGTGTTGGGTCACTTTTCTTAGAGAAAAATTAGAAGCATTTGGGAAATTCAAACTATTCAAGGCAATGGTAGAGAATGAAACCGATAAGAAAATCAAATGCCTGAGATCAGATCAAGGAGGAGAATTTACATCTAAGGATTTTAATACATTCTATGAAGTGAATGGAATCAAAAGACAATTATCAGCACCCTGAACACCACAGCAGAATGGAGTTGTAGAAAGGAAAAACAAAACTATCTTGGATGCAACTAGAAGTATGTTATCAGAAGCAAATCCATCTCATGTATATTGGAGATAAGTGGAGAGTACAACGATCTATACATTCAACAAAGTTCACATCAAAGGAGAAACTGGTAAGACACCTCATGAACTATGGTTTGGTATTACTCCTACTCTTAAATATTTCGGAATATTTGGAAGTAAATGTTATATTAGAAGAGATGAGTATATTGGCAAATTTGATCCTAGAAGTGATGAAGGAATATTTCTTGGTTATTCCTCTAAGAGCAAGGCATATAGATGTTTTAACAATAGATTGCAGAAAATTGTTGAGAGTACAAATGTAAAGATTGATGAACAATTCAAAGGAACTTGAAGGTATATAGATTCTGAACTGGCAATAGAGATATTAACAAATGAGTCTACAGTGAACCCACCAGTACAGAATGAAGATCCAGTCACATTGGTATCATCTAAAAATTCCACTGTACCTGAGGAACAGTGTCATGCCCAAACTTTTGGGCAAAAAATGGAACAACTACTTTTTTTTTTAGCAACATAAACTCATAACATAGTCTACATTAAGATGAAATCAATAGAGTTATGTCTTAACTAAGATGTAAATGGAATTGTTTTCTAAGGTTGGATTAATTAGCCAACTCAAATGAGAGACCTTATTTAATGGAGATTAATTAATGTCACAGTTTAGTTTGTTAATTCAATTGTCTTAATTAAGTTGTCACCAGTTAAAAATGAGGGATAATTAGTTATCTTTGTAGATAGGAATTCGGAAATCATCAAAGAAAATCAATATTAGTCTAGCTCAATTACAAAAGCTAAATTGCAATGATAACAATCCTAAAAACACTCAATAAAGACATGAAAACAAGACATCAATTCAAACGCAAACCATTGCAAACTTGAATGTCTCCTTCATGTGGCTCCATTGTCCTTCTTTCTTCTTCAAATAGCTTTTGTTTGTGGATCTCACCTACTTAGTGCATAAGCATGATGTGAAAGCAAGTAGACAAGATGATAGCGCAAGAATACTTGAAGCATGATTGATTCGACTAGGGATCAGGGGACCTTGATTGAAGAAATTCATCAAATTTATAGACAAATTGGAGAAAAGATCAAATTAGCATGAAGAGATTTGAATGGAAATTGCAAATCAAGCATGACAAATATGACAAATTATGACAAATTTGTACTTTCTATGCAAGATTGATTGATTGATAATTATGACAAAATTATGACAAATTGAAATGTCATTCCCATGAAATTAGGAGAAAAATAGGAGAGAATTGAAAAATAGATGAAATATAAATTAGGAAATTAGGAATTAGAAATTGATGAAAATTAGGAAATTAAGTGAATTAATTAACAATTTTTCATTTATTAATTAATTCACAAAGAAGGAGGAATTAGTTAGCCAATTAAATGAACATTTAATTGTGACAAGAAGACTTAGGATAAATAAATAAATTACTTAACCTAGAGGGAGAAATGACAAACAAGGTTAAATGATTAAATCATGAAACCCTAGAAGATGAATTAGCAATGCAAGGATGACAATTAGGTCTTGACAAAAGATAATTGATATCGATTCAATTTGATCATGATTCTAACTAACAAAGGACCAATGCTGACAAATGATTTGATTGATAAATGTGCTGATTGACGAGGAACAATGACTAATTGATCCAAATTGACATGATTGAGAAAGATGATGATCGATGACAAATCAATTGCAAAATGATAAAATTGACAAGAGGACAAGGATCAATGACAAAATAGATTGCAAAACGACAAGATTGAGAATGACCACGATTGATGACAAATTGATTGCAAGTTGACAAGATTGAGAATGACAACGATCGATGACAAATCGATCGCATGATGATAAGATTGATAAGAGAACAAAACCCTAATTAGGATTGACAATGTCCACAATGATGACAAATGAATATGCACATTGATGCGATAGGATAAGATTGACCAAAATCATGACTAAAGATTGTTGTCAACAAGACCAAATTCGAGAGTGAGATAAATGAAGAATGTAGAAGAAGGAATCGATGCTCACAAATGATAAAAACCAAGTGCATGACATAGAAGAAATGCTAATGTGATGCAAAAACCCTAAAATAAGGCAATGCGCAAATGTTAAAGTATGACTCCGCAAACGTTGACTAGTTTTAGACGTCTACATTTTGCCCCTCTTTGAGACAATGCAAGTTTAAGTATTGTTTCAAAGAACAATACTGAAAATGCCCTAGACAACTAATAATGACATATGCATGCCCCCTTGAGGAATTGGCTGGAAAAATGTAGAAAAGAGGCCAATTGATTGATAAGAATGATAGAAAATGATAGGATCTAACAGACTGATATTCAAGGATCAGATGCACAAATGACAAACAATTGAAGGTGCAAAAGACCATGACCAGCATGAGATGGAGAGAGTGCATGTCCATCTATGCACTGACAAAGACCTATAAATGAGACAAAGAGAGTGAAAATTGCTCATTTGCACTAGCCAAAGAGGAGAATTTGTTGCTCTGGAAAAGGACACTTGTAGAGAGATGGCGAACATTCCAATGGTAGATCACCTCAGAGAACATGTACAGACTTATAGACAACTGGACAATGCAGGAGCAACGGTATGTATCTCAAAAATTCATATTGTCAATTTGATGAATTAGACTTGTGTGTGGGACATTGTGGGGCCCACAAGGAATGTAGAAACTAACTTTTGTGCCTATGTGAGCACATCCTATGCTTGTGTAGTGTATTCTACACTTGTGTAGGGTACACAGGCGCAGTTCAATGCAACATAGGCATAGGATACAACAAACAGACCCAGTTGTTCATTCAGAACTCAATTTTGGTCAAACATGGCATGCGAATGATCCAAAAAGGGGGGATAAGGGTAAGATAGGTTAAAATAGAGTAGAAACACCCTGATTTGTGGATGAAATGAGGAAATGTAACCCATAGGAGAAAACCCTAAAATTGACAAAGTGTGCCCCAATTATGATGCAGAGTCGACAATATCCATTGATCACGCAGGAGAACTGATTGGACTGCTTCATGTTACAACATAGACTCAGGAGAATGGATAGAGATACATTAGTAGGACTTGGAATATATTATATCACATTCATGCTTGAGATTAGGGAAAACATGGGATTGCTTACCGCATTGGTAGAGTGATGGCATTCGGAGACCTCCTCATTCCATCTGGTGACTGGAGAGGTGACTGTGACACTAGAGGATGTATGGCGTATCCTCCGCATTTTGATTCATGGGGAGATGATAGAGTATGACCTAGTGACAGGGAGAGACACATTGTGCAGATTATTTGAGTGTGATGTAGATGATTTGGATATCGTAGAGAGGGAGATCAGCTGGGAGACCATGGCATCAGAGTATGATCGACAATATGTGGTGATAGCAGTGGTGATAGCATGCCTACTAGCAGGGGATACACAAGGACATGGATTCCCTATGTGATGGGGAAGAGTGCTAGAGTGGATGGCGATAGAGGGGATAGTGTACACATGGGGACCATATGTGCTTGCTATGCTATATTTTTCAGTTGCATCAGATAGCATATTAGGGAGTTTAGACTTTGAGCTATGGAGTCACACTGTTACAGGTATGGGCATTTGAGCACATAACCATATGTTGACTGATTGTAGAAAGATAGGTATTACCACACTAACCATATGTATATTGCTATGGGGGAGAACTGAGACAGGGTCCTTTTAGATACATATTGTATTGGCAACACGAGCTAGACAGATTGAGAGAGTTCACATGGAGGCCATATCTTGATTGCCCTGGATGGTCAGATGATAGTGATGAGCTATCGTATTGCAAATAGGAGAGATACCCAATTGGGCAACCAGTGAATTACCAAAGAGTGATTGAGATGTACCTACTAGAGAGAGTCAGACAATAGTTTGGAGAGAGGCACGATGTACCTAGAGGGACTACACACTTTTCTCGATCTCACAGAGAGATGAGTCAGTGGGGGAGGATGATTTAGCCACACATAGCATATGCTAACTTCACACAGCTATAGCAGAGATAGTGGGATTGGAGATTTGATGTGGTGGATGCCGGGATGACAAAGGAGTATGAGTGATGGTTTGCACGATGACGGCCAGTGCCATTGACAGATCCTGATATTCCAGTACCTAGGAGACGGGAGGACTTCCCACTCGCTGGAGAGGAGGAGGGAGATGATGAGGACAAGGAGGATGAGGGTGGCAATGAGGATGAGGTGGATGAAAAGGATGAAGATGATGATGAGGGGGATGATGATTATGAGCCAGACTCAGCTGATCAGGAGTCATTGCAGGATATACCCATAGAGCTAGAGACAGTTAGGATAGAGGAGATGGAGATGTGCAGGGCTACCATAGCGAGTCAACATGATCACATTGTGACATTAGAGAGATAGAATGCCATCTTGAGGATAGAGCATGATTAGTTCAGAGTAGAGATAGCCAGACTTATAGTGGTTTGAGATATAGCAATAGCTCAGGCACAACGAGAAGAACAAAGAGTCACTGAGTACATTGGGTCGATTAGGGATGCCAGTGCATGTGAGATGGCATAGATGTTGGTAGAGATCGAAGAGGAGATATGCCATTGGAGGACACTATATGAGAGTGCAGTTCCACCAGAGCAGAGAGAAGTGTCATATTAGGCACGATCGAGGACAGAGAGCAGGGCACATTCTCGAAGGTCAGTGAGCAACATGGGGGTGAGTGGACCTATGAGACCACCACAGCCAGGACCAGGAGGGACACCATCAGTGAGAAATGGTAGGGATGAGGAGGATAGAGGGAGCACCCAATGATAGAGGCATGTGCTCCTTATGACAGACAGTTGACATTATGTAGTGTGATATTATGTAGTCAGCCTGCAGGCCATACTTTGGACAGACAGTCCAATTTTGTACTCTAATATTATTTTGATATATGATATGATATGCATTGATATGATGGGATGCAATGTGTTATGACTTATAGTTATTTTCCATGTATGGATGGCTTATGCCCTATTGATGAATGTATTTTTATGTGCTTTTGATATGATGCTTGATGTGATGTTTGATATAATGCAAATGTACTAACCAATGAATGCAGGATGCAGCATATGTGTTTGGAGATCAAAGCACTAGACCGGACTGACTATTCGAACTAATGGAAGAAATGTTAGTAAAAATAAATAAGACAAAGGATAGTTAGAGATGAAGAAAAACTTGCTTTTAGTAATGCACTTTGTAGGTGAGAACCTTTATTTAATATAGCAAAATGGATGCGTAGCATCATGGCATTGAAGGCCAGAGCTGAAATTCAACCCTTTTTTGCAAAAGATAGACACATCATAGACAAACAACAATCACAGCAAAAAAAGAAAGGGACCATGAACCATCCCGGTCACTCTAAATCACTCAGTGACATCATCGAGCAACATAGGAACATGATCGAAGAGAAATTAGTAAATGATAAGACTCGCTAATTTCAACAAGTCAAACAAACATCTTGATCTTCATTGTCAAAAGTTGAAAGTGCTGATAGGATGATCATGCTGTCTAGTTTCAGGACATGTAGTACCCCATCTAAGATAGGACATAGTCTCATTTCGAGTATACCACCCCCTATATAAGACCCATGATAGTAGTGACAAGGACAAATTATTTTGATGGTAACGTTCGATTGATATGACAATTGTGATCAGTTTGAATGTCTTGTTTGATTGAAAAAGGTCATCTATTTATGCATGATTTCATTAAAGCACAATGTGTGATTCTATGTCGTTGGAGGGACGCTCAGTGATCTGTCTTATGCACAAAGGGGAGATATTTTTGTTTTGCTTTTCGAGTTTTACAATTATTTTTTTGAAAATTAGGAAATTAGGAATTAGGAGAAATTAGGTAAATTAATTAATATTTTGTCATTTATTAATTAATTCACAAAAAGAGGAATAATTAGTTAGCCAATTAAATGAACATTCAATTGTGATGAGAAGACTTAGGATAAATAAATAATTTATTAATCCTAAAGGGAGAAATAACAAACAAGGTTAAATGAATAAAATCATGAAACCCTAAAAGATGAATTAGAAATGTAAGGATGACAATTAGGTCTTGACAAAAGATAATTGATGTCTATTCGATTATGATTCTGATTAAATGCTGATAAATGATCTGATTGAAAATTAGGAAATTAGGAATTAGGAGAAATTAGGTAAATTAATTAATATTTTGTCATTTATTAATTAATTCACAAAAAGAGGAATAATTAATGTAGATAGGAATTCGGAAATCATCAAAGCAAATTAATATTGGTCTAGCTCAATCACAAAAACTCAATTGCAATGATAACAATCCTAAAAACACTCAATAAAGACATGAAAACAAGACATAAATTCAAATGCAAACCTTTGCAAACTTGAATGTCTCATTCATGTAGCTCCATTGTCCTTCTTTCTTCTTCAAATAGCTTTTGTTTGTGGATCTCACCTACTTAGTGTATAAGCATGATGTGAAAGCAAGTAGACAAGATCATAGCACAAGAATACTCGAAGTGTGATTGATTCGACCATGGATCAGGGACCTTGATTGAAGAAATTCATCCAATTTATAGACAAATTGGAGAAAAGATCAAATTAGCATGAGGAGATTCGAATGGAAATTGCAAATCAAGAATGACCAATATGACAAAGTATGACAAATTTCTATGTCAAAAATTGATTGATTGATAATTTTGACAAAATTATGACAAATTTCTATGTCAAAATTGATTGATTTTCAATTATGACAAATTATGACGAATTGAAATGTCATTCCCATGAAATTAGGAGAAAAATAGGACAGAATTGAAAATTAGATGAAATAGAAATTAGGAAATTAGGAATTAGAAATTGATGAAAATTAGGAAATTAGGAATTAGGAGAAATTAGGTAAATTAATTAATATTTTGTCATTTATTAAATAAATCACTAAAAGAGGAATAATTAGTTAGCCAATTAAATGAACATTTAATTGCGATGAGAAGACTTAGGATAAATAAATAATTTATTAATCCTAGAGGGAGAAATAACAAATAGGGATAAATGAATAAAATCATGAAACCCTAAAAGATGAATTAGAAATGCAAGGATGACAATTAGGTCCTGACAAAAGATAATTGATGTCAATTTGATTATGATTCTGATTAAATGCTGATAAATGATTTGATTGATAAATGCATCAATTAACAAGGAACAATGACAAATTGATCCAAATTGACATGATTGAGAAGGACGACGATCGGTGACAAATTGATCGCAAAATGACAAGATTGAAAATGACAACGATCGATGACAAATCGATCGCAAGACAACAAGATTGACAACAACAATGATCAATGACACATTGATTGCATGATGACAAGATTAAAAATGACAACAATCGATGACAAATTGATCACAAGATGACAAGATTGATAAGAGGACAAAACCCTAATTAGGATTGACGATGTCCAAAATGATGACAAATGAATACCCACATTGATGCGATAAGATAAGATCGATCAAAATCATGACTAAAGATTGTTATTGACAAGACCAAATTCAAAAATGAAGAAAAATGAAGAATGTAGAAGAAGGAATCGATGATCGCAAATGATAAAGACCAAGTGCACAACATAGGAGAAATGTTAATGTGATGCAAAAACCTTAAAATAAGGCAATGCGCAAATGTTAAAGTATGACTCCACAAGCATTGACCATTTTTAGATGTCTACATTTTGCCCCTCTTTGAGAAAATGTGATTTCAAGTGTTGTTTCAAAGAACGATAATGAAAATGCCCTAGACAATGACAATGACATATGCATGCCCCCTCAAGGAATTGGCCGGAAACATCCAGAGAAGAGGCCAATTAATCGATAAGAATGACAGAAAATGATAGGATCAAATGGACTGCCAAGACTGATGGAAGAAATGTTAGTAAGAAGAAATTAGAAAAAGGACAATTAGAGATGAGGAAAAACTTGCTTTCACAAATGCACAGAAGTAGGTGAGAACCTTTATTTAATGTAGCAAAATGGATGCATAGCATCATGGCATTGAAGGCCAGAGCTGAAATGCAACCCTTTTTGCAAAAGGTAGACACATCACACACAAGGAATGAGTGAAACATCCTAGGGTGCATACATCAAGGGTCGAGGTATGTGCAGCATTCGCAAAGCGAACATACTTATCATAGACACCCAATGATATAGTTGCCCCAGTTTGTGACAAACATTCCACAAACAACAATCACAAAAAAAAAAGAAAGGGACCATGAACCATCCTGGTCACTCTAAATCACTCAGTGACATCATCGAGCAACATAGGAACATGATCAAAAATAAATCAATAAATGATAAGACTCGCTAATTCCAACAAGTCAAACAAACATCTTGATCTTCATTGTCAAAAGTTGAAAGCGTTGATAGGATGATCATGTTGTCTAGTTTCAGGACATGCGATACCCCGTCTAAGATAGGACATAGTCTGGTTTCGAGCATACCACACACTGTATAAGACCCATGATAGTAGTGACAAGGACAAACGATATTGGTGGTGATTGATTGATATGACAATTGTGATCAGTTTGAATGTCTGGTTTGATTGAAAAAGTTCATCTATTAATGCATGATATCATTAAAGCACAATATTTGATTGATTGTCATTGGAGGTATGCTCAATGATCTGTCTATGCACAAAGGGGATATTTTATCGCAAAATGCTTGTTTTTGGATTTTAATGTTTTGAAATTTTTTTTGTGTTCATTTTTTTCAGCACTTTATTTGACTGTTTAGGGATTTTTTTCAGGACATTATTTGATGTTTTTGGATTTTTTCAGGACATTATTTGATTTTTTTATGTTTTTTTTCAAGACATTTTTTAAAAAAATTTTGGATTATTTTAGGACATTTTTCAATTTTTTTTTATTATTTCAGGACATTTTTCAATTTTTTTTGGATTATTTCAGGACATTTTTCAATTTTTATGATTTTGCCCGCAATGTCTAGCAAGGCAAGGAATATGACAGGTGAATAAATAGGCTTTCTGAAATGTTGGTGGATAGAGGGAAGACAAAGGCCTTTTATCATGGAGACAATATGGATGCAATTTTCAAGGGCTATTGCGTGATGGGACAAAAGACTGGATATGATAATGTAAAGCAGGAACATGGCATGAGGGACATGTCAAGAGGTTTTTGAAACTATGTTTAAATTTTGCATCCTTATGTCAGATCAAGATCAAGGAATGAAAAAGGGTGTATGGATAGTGATAAGATATGGATAGGATAAGCAAGACCAAGAATGGATAAGGGACATGGACTGAAGGTCGGGGTAGGCTAAGGGATAGTGGCAAAAAGTTGCAATAAGCTAGGGAATATGGATGAAAGGTTGTAATAAGCAAATGGATAAATGACCAAAAGATATGATAGACTAAAAGCTACAAACACGATGCATAATTCTCATGAAGATCATCAGCTTTGTCAAGATCAAAGGTGGAAAGGGAAAATGGTCATGAGGGACAATAGGATATGAAGGGTAATGATAGGGTTTGATAGGATAATCGAACAATGAAGGACAAAAGGATATGATAGGATAAAACTTGTCCCCAAGTACGGTATGCAAGAAGTTCATAGATTATGCATGATGCCTATTTTCTAGGTTTTCATCATGGTACTTGCCCAAGGCACCTATTTGCCAGGTTTTCACTAGTGGATGAATTATTTTTGCTTTACTTTTTTCTTTTGTCTTTTTTTTTCACTTTTTTTTTTGAATTTTGACCTTTTGCAATAGAAGATGGAAACATGATAGGGGATGGAAGAAGTACTCAAACATCTTTTTGTTTGGATACTAGCCTTGAAAAAAAAAAATGGACCATGACCTTTAAAAGCATGCTCAAAGACATTGGTAGGATAAGGACATGGAAAATGAGATGAAACTAAGGCAAGGATTTATGCAAAGGATTGAACCAAAGGGATCGAAGGATGGAAAATATGCATTGGATAATGGATAGGATATTGGAAGAATTGGGCTTCACTAGATGGAAGTGAAGGCAAGATCAACATTGGAACACACCTTGATGGGTGGTGGATTGATGGAGGAAAAATGGATCTCAGATTGTGAGATTTGGATGGAGGAATAGCTTGGGATTTTGGGACATAAGGGCCCAAAATGGATGAAGAAGGTGATGGAGGAACAAATTTGAGAGGGTTGGATGGAGGAATAGCAACTTTCGATGCCAAGTTGGATGTTTCTTTAGGCTTTTGTGCTTCAAGGAGCCGCTTAGGGATCCACATTGTTTTGGATTTTTCATGCTTTTGTGGTTCCTTGGAGTAAATTGCTTGCACAAGGGATTTAGGAACCCATATAGATTTTGACTTTTCTTTATTTTTCTCAGTGGGCCTTTGTGGCCTTTTGGATATATATTTTTCTTTATAGATCATATTGTTCTTTGTTTTGACATGTCGATTATATTGGACATGTTGATCCTTGAATACATGTGGATTTCTAGACTTATGATGTTTACACTTGGCATCCAAATTGCTTGGAGGGGGAAAGGAATGCATGGATGGATATGAATGAAATGGAGTTCTTTTGGATTGATGAAATTTACTCAAGGATGTGTTCCTTTGCTGACCTTGCATAGAGGACGAAGGGATATAAGGACCTAAGATGGATGGAAAGTATGATGGGGAAGGTGTATGTTTTGATTTTGATGGAGGGATACCAACATGTTGAGAGTGAGCTGTGTAGACATGAGCCTTAAGATCTTCTTTGATATGGAGGGGTTCTTTCTCATGAAGGTCTACTCCTTTGCCTTTATGAATATCTTGACTTGTAGGATACTCTTTTCTTTGGGAAGAAGACACAAGTCCATTATGAGGTGGATATGATATGAGAGAAATAATGAGATCTTGAAGTAGATCGGATTGCACCAAAGTGGAAGAACCCATTATGCATGTCAAGGGTTCATGAACATCTTGCACTAACATGTTATAATCATGAAGGGGATTAGGATTATGAGGGGGACTAGGATTGTGTAGTGGACATGGTTCAATGACAGGCTCTTCAAGAGATGGAATGGGAGAAATAATGGGATCATCAAAAGAAATGCGATCTTGGAGTGGATATGCAGGATTAGGACAAGGAGATGGAGGAACAAAAGGATCTTGTGGAGGATTTAAAGGAATAATTTGATCTTGACAAGGAGAAAGATCATTGGAATCCTCTTTAAAGGTGCTTTTCTCTTGACTTTCAATGGGATCATCATAAAGGATGGAAAGGATATCTTGACCTTTCTTAGGAAGTGGAATGCCAATGGGATTTGAAAGGAATTTTTTTTCATGAAATGGAAGGGGATCATTTGGGACTGGATGGACTGGGATATCTTGATCCTGCTTAGGGAATGGAGTGTCAATAGGATTTTGGATAAGAATAGGGGAATCATTGTGAGTGTCTAGGAACATGGAGTCCTAGTCAACAATTGGATGGGATGATAAGGTTTCAAAATCTTGATCTTGATCTATTTTAAGACATGTTTCTTCATGCTCTAAATTATCCTCTTGACATGAGGTTGGACTTTGGATATGCATGGGGGATTCTGACAAGGGATCAATGGTTTGGCATGAAGGAAATGCACTTTGAACATTTGTGATGGATTCTGGTAAGGAATCAATGCTTGAACATGAGGAAGAGGGACTTCGAATGGAGTCCTCTAAAACAAGTAATGGCAATAACGTGTATGGTGGCATTGGGTCTTGTATTTCTAAAACATGACAAGGATGTGAATCATGAATTGGATTATCGTGGCAATCAATTATGGATAGCCCTTGGGTAATTTCATCCTTGGGTGTATTGTTTGATGAGGACAATATGGAAGGTTCTTGGGAAACTTCTAAAGGTGTAGGGATAGATGCCACTGGAGAGTCAATTTGCTTGTGAGGGGATGAGGCATTGCTAGACATAAGTGTATTATTTTGATCTTCCTCAAAGAACTCACTTGTAATTTCCTTAAGGTTATTGCAATAAAGCCACCTTTCTTTTGAGGTTTTGACATAGTTGTATCTGGAATTTGAACTTGTTTGGCAAGGAGTTGGTTCTAATCTAATGTCATGTTTTGATATTGGACTTGGTTCAATTGTTCTGACATGTTTGAAACTTGGGTTGGTGTGTGCTGAAACCTTTGTTTTTGAATGTTTGGTTGTGGTTTTTGACATTGATATTCCACCATTGGTTGAACCATTTGTGGACATTGTATAGTTGGTTCGACATATTGTTGAAATTGGACCATTGGTTGTATTGGTTGAATATGTTGGATAATTGCTTGTGTTGGTTGTATATGTTGAATAATTGGTTGAACCATTGGTTGTATTGGTTGAAAATCTGATTGATAGTAAACACCTTCTTGTTCTTGTTGTGGAGGCACATAATGTTGAAATTGATGTTGTCTCTTTTCTTGAAATTGTTTCATCATCTCTATTTGGGAGAGGAGAGCTAGTATGTCTGATCATTCAAGAAGAGATCTTACATCAATTGGCTCAATCTTTGGATTTTGACTTGGAAATTTTTGAAACATTTTGGACATTTGTGATCTATTCTTCTCAATGTTTTTCACTCTTTGTTCCAAAATCTCATTTTCTTGAGCTAGTTTCTCCTCTAGTTTTTGTATTTGGAGACTTGTTTCATCGTAAAGAGTTTGATTGATATTGCCTTGTTGTTGGGTTGGATATAATTGTGATTGCATTGTCGATTGATACGTCAAACTTTGTTGCATCATTGGTGCTTGGAACCTTGTTTCAATAGACATGTCACTATACAATGTTTTATTTTTTTTGGAATTTTTCAAGGATAATATATGATATGCAACTAAATGCAAACTAAATAGCTGAAAATGCAATCTATGGCAAGAATGCAACCTATGTTTTTGTTTTTTTTCAAGATTTTGACAAACTCATGAATGCAATTCTAAAAATGAGACCCTTAGGAAATTGAAATGATGTCTAGACCTCAAAGGACAAAAGGACCAAGTGACAATAGGACAAATTGACAATGTCTCACCTGTATGCTTGGATACTAAGCTAGGTTTGACCAAATGACATTGATGACAAAAAGAAAAAAGTTTGATAAGGTCTAGACTTCTTAAAAATGACGTAGGGTTTATTCAAAGATTTGGATTACTCAAGTATGACAAAACCTAGTTTTGACACTATATGCAAAGGGACAATTACTATGCAAATGACCCTAATATGATATGATAATGACCAAAGCTTAATGAAGAGACCTAGGGTATGCAAATGTGACCTAATGTTATGAGGACAAGGATGCAAATGCAAATGTATGACAATGTCAACCCAAGACAAAACCTAAGGTTGAACTATGAAATGGTATTACTCTAATGAAAGAGGACACATGCAAATGGATGACCCTTATTGATATGCAAAGGAGTATGACCTAGGTGAAACCTAACCTTGGTAGTTGACAATGACTTTGCAAAATGCAAACCTAAGATGAACCTAAATCTAAGTGACATTCATGTTGAGACAAGATTTTGAAGAATGTTTGACAACCATGTTTGAAGATGTTTTGAACTTTGTTGGATGAAATGTTCTTGTGTTTAACCTTGTTTCGAATCAATTTGTCTTGTTTTTGAAATGAGACACAACTCAACTTTTGACAAGCAAAGAAGACAAGATATTTCAACTTAGACAGAAGACAATCATGCTCATTCACACATTTCTTATGGATGGCAAGGGTAGTAGGTACTTGAGAGGTAGACTCATTATGAGATTCAAGGAGAATACATAGATGCTTGACCCCACGGGCTCCCCTCCATAGCACTCACTTCTCAGGGTAGCCAAGAATCAGTCCCCATGGAAATCTCCCCATGGAAAACTTAGTATCTCTTCCAAGTATCCGAACTTGTCCTTCTCAAGCAACTAGAAGGATTTTTGGCCTCTAAATACAAGGTGTTTAGTAAGGATTTCTATTAAGTGTTACTCCTTGGTGTCACACAAGTGTGATTGAGACATTAAGCCCACCAAGATACCAAACAAATGTAGTCGTGCAAGCATGATTTAGACCATGAGGTCCTACTTAGATGTTGATATGAGAAAGAGTTTAAGGGTCATCAATTCCCAAGTAACTACAATTCCCACGTAACCCTTCCTTCAAAGCTTTCACTCATCAGGTATTTATTTATAGTGAGTTAGAATGCCAAGGTATTCTAGCCGTACTCACTTTGGGTCATTCCCTTCTCATGATTGTCACTTGCTTGCAAAAGCAAATGGTCAGGAAGGCAGGTCCTCTAAAGGTGTGACACAATCAAAACATGAGCATGGTATCAAAGATCTGGATTTCTGATCACCCTAAGAAGGATGAGAGCATACTCTCCTACTCCAATGTCAAACTCAACAATAAAAGAAAACATACGTTCATTCCTATTTAGAAATCATACTAGGTGCCTAAATATTAATTACAAACACAAAGTTTAGTTGTAGTCCAAAGCAACCTACAAAACCACCAAGTTAGAAGTTTGATATGTTTGATCTTTGACTAGCGAACTTGCATAAAAATCATTAGAAGTTTCATCTTTTTCTTTTCCATGCATAATACTAGGGTGTTGCACAAAGAATCAATACCAAAAAAACCAAAAAGTAGAAACAAAATGCAAAACAAAACAATTTGCAAGTAAGAAACACTTCTTTTTACCTCTGTTTCTGGCCCTACACAAGCGCAGAATGTCTCACATAGGCATAGAATGATGCAACATAGGTGCAAAATGATGCAACATAGGCATAGATCCCTTTTGACATAAGCGCAGAAGTCTTTGACACAAGCACAAAATGCTTGACACAGGCACAGATTGCTCCTACACAGGCGCAGAAGGTCTCAGAAAGCCCTGCATTACCCTGTTTCTTGGGTTTTTGACCTGCAAATCATCTCAAAAACACTCAAAAGCATGGTTAGGGGGTTAGTTCACATTGAGTTCACCAATTAATGTAGCTAGAATTCAGAAATCATCAAAGCAAATCAATATTAGTCTAGCTCAATCACAAAAGCTAAATTGCAATGATAACAATCCTAAAAACACTCAATAAAGACATGGAAACAAGACATCAATTCAAACGCAAACCATTGCAAACATGAATGTCTCCTTCATGTGGCTCCATTGTCCTTCTTTCTTCTTCAAATAGCTTTTGTTTGTGGATCTCACCTACTTAGTGCATAAGCATGATGTGAAAGCAAGTAGACAAGATGATAGCGCAAGAATACTCGAAGCGTGATTGATTCAACTAGGGATCAGGGGACCTTGATTGAAGAAATTCATCAAATTTATAGACAAATTGGAGAAAAGATCAAATTAGCATGAAGAGATTCGAATGGAAATTGCAAATCAAGCATGATAAATATGACAAATTATGACAAATTTGCACTTTCTATGCAAGATTGATTGATTGATAATTATGACAAAATTATGACAAATTGAAATGTCATTCCCATGAAATTAGGAGAAAAATAGGAGAGAATTGAAAAATAGATGTAATAGAAATTAGGAAATTAGGAATTAGAAATTGACAAAAATTAGGAAATTAAGTGAATTAATTAACAATTTTTCATTTATTAATTAATTCACAAAGAAGGAGGAATTAGTTAGCCAATTAAATGAACATTTAATTGTGACAAGAAGACTTAGGATAAATAAATAAATTATTTAACCTAGAGGGAGAAATGACAAACAAGGTTAAATGATTAAATCATGAAACCCTAGAAGATGAATTAGCAATGCAAGGATGGCAATTAGGTCTTGACAAAAGATAATTGATATCGATTCAATTTGATCATGATTCTGACTGACAAAGGACCAATGCTGACAAATGATTTGATTGATAAATGTGCTGATTGATGAGGAACAATGACTAATTGATCCAAATTGACATGATTGAGAAAGATGACGATCGATGACAAATCGATTGCAAAATGACAAAATTGACAAGAGGACAAGGATCAATGACAAAATAGATTGCAAAATGACAAGATTGAGAATGACCATGATCAATGACAAATCGATCGCAAGTCAACAAGATTGAAAATGACAATGATTGCATGACAAATCAATCACATGATGATAAGATTGATAAGAGGACAAAACCCTAATTAGGATTGATGATGTCCATAATGATGACAAATGAATACGCACATTGATGCAATAGGATAAGATTGACCAAAATCATGACTAAAGATTGTTGTCGACAAGACCAAATTCGAGAGTGAGATAAATGAAGAATGCAGAAGAAGGACTCGATGCTCGCAAATGATAAAAACCAAGTGCATGACATAGGAGAAATGTTAATGTGACTCAATAACCCTAAAATAAGGCAATGCGCAATGTTAAAGTATGACTCCGTAAACATTGACCAGTTTTAGACATCTACAATCTTAAATGCATTTAAATCATTCCTGACCAAATAATGATAATGCTTATTTAAAAATTAGCTAATTAAAGCATACGCAAATTCATTAATTAAATCTAACTGTTAAGGGTTCGAAATTCTACAATGTCATTTGTCAACTAAATCCGATATGCTAAAGTCAATTTTAATTTCCCTAAACCTTTAAATTTGATGATGTATTTAATCTGGCCAACATTGGCCTCAAGGGCTAAGAATTCCTAAAAATAATTAATAATCTTCAATTATAAATTTTCCCCATTTTAACCTTAATGTCTATATATAGTCAATTATATTTAATAACTATATAATATCCCTAGTTGAATAAATTAAATCAACTATGTGATTAATGTAAATGACATTAATCCTAAAATTTAAATTATGAAAATAGACTATATTGAAATTTAATTCTTTTAATAAAAAGGACCAACTATGTCCATGAAATATTTTAATTCAACAGTGGCCATGGAGGGGTAGGGGGTTTTGGAGAGGTAGAGGCGATGGCACGGAGCTCCCCCAAATGCCACTATGTTTACACATAGTGACGGGCGGTGCCGTCCACTATGTGTATACACAGTGGTGGCCACGGGTCGTCCACTATGTGTACGCAAAGTGGCAGCCACAGGCCGTCCACTATGTTTACACATAGTGGCAGCACCTCCTGCGCCGACCACTGTGGGTAAACACAGTGGCGCGACATCCACTGTGTTACACACAGTGGTTCAGCCCGATACGACTCCTCATTTGTTTTTTGTTTTTTTTTGTATTTTAAAATATATATATATATATATATATAATCAGGTTAAGTCATTTGCTAATGTTTTTATTTATGAGCATTTTTTTTTAAAAGCATATATATATAATTATATATATATATATATTTATTTATTTATATATCTATATATAAATAAATAAATATTTATATAAATCTCAAGGTTTTTTTGGGGGTTAGAAACCTCTCCTTTTTTTGAATAAATTAATATGTAAGCATGCAGTCTTTTTTTTTTTGTTTTAAAGCTTGTAGGAATGGATGAAATAATGGCAACATTTCAGTGATGTTATGTTTCATTTCCTAGGTATGATTTATTTTAATATGCAGCATTAGGAGTTTATGACAGTAACTAAAATACACAACATGCTAACTATTTCATATAGTTCATTTCAATAAAAATTATTACATCTAGGTTCATTTTCTGCAATACTAAGGAGGAAGAAAAATGACAGAATTTAAAAGTTAAAACAACAATATATTTTCTTTTGACAACAAGCTAGAGATCGTATTTAGGTTGTAATATTATTTCCTTTGTGTATGGATTAATTTTCTGTTATGTATAAACAAAAAGTGAAAATGGCAGAATTAACAACATCTAAACTTTGCAAGTAAATACTTAAAAACACATTGCATTCTTTTTTTTCTTTCATTTTCTAATAACAGATATTTAAGCTAACCATTTCCTTTTCAAAATATTTTAGCATAGTTAATTGTAGGAAAGGGATAAATTTACACTTGCCTACTTTAGCTTTTCTAACTTTTTTTTTACAAAAATTGCAGTGATTAATAACAGTTGATTTTAGTTTAAGATAAAATTGAATAAAAATGAACACCAGCATAACCTTTTACAGAATTTGAATAAAAATGTTTTTCTTATAAAAAAAAGTGTGACTCAAGTTGTCAACTCCTACAAATGGGGAAAAATACCAAATTAGTCTCTCATCCCTAATAGATGAGGGCTTAAATAAAAAGATACATTTCTTTATATAGAAATTAAAAAACAACATTGAATTACTTATTTACATTTCTACAACAAAAACATAGTATTACTTTTTCTTTTCTGCAATTAAATAAAATCTGCAACCAAATAAAATCTGCAACTCCTAGCTTTCTTTCCATGCAACCTGCATTTAGAATTATAGGGTTGTGACCATGGGGTGCTCACATCCCAGCCTAGACTTACTAGAAGCCACCGTCGAGCTGGGAGAACCAAGTCTTTGACAGGGTTACAATCAAGCAACACAACAAGCAAAGGGGAAAACAAACACAACACATTCCCTTCCCAAGTTGAAACTTCATCACATAATGTGATGTTTTACTAGGGTGGAAGTGGACCAAGTACCCTAGAGGAGATCTGCTAGATAGTAACTCACAGCCAACTCATGGCATCCAAGAAAACACAACAAACTCATCTTAACCCCCATATCCTTATGACCCCCACAAGGCAAACATGCCATGATTTCTCCCATTATGACCCCCAAATGAAATAACAAAAATATGTAGCAAGGGTCACATGGACAACCCTTGAGATCACTCTCATAATGAGAGCCTCTCACTCTAAGGCTGTCAAACGCCTTCCACCCCCAAGACCATCTTGCTCTCCCAAGGGTAAGATAGTCTTGGATACTCCCAAACACAATAAAATGCAAAAACAAAAATAGAAAAGAATCACATAGAGCTTTCACAAATACAATGCAAGATACAACATATACATTCAAGCATCCTACATATAGATTTTCAAATGAACAAGATAATGCACGTACCTTATATCTGCCAAGGGTATTCTAGGGATAGCTTGGAGAAGACCAATCCAATCCACAAAACTTTTCTGCAACACTTAGCCAAATTTTTTTCCTATTCTCAAACTGGTTTTCCTTCAAAAATTGTCCAAAATCTCCAAAGATGGAGAGTAGGTGATTAGCTCACTAAGCCTCAATCTCTAGCCTAAGAAGGCTTCTCTCACTCTTTCCAACCCCTTGGATAGAGTGAGAGACTCCCATTGGTTGGTCTTCCCTAGGCCTTACATACTCCCTAACCTAGGCACCTCAAGAAGAGGAATGGGAATGGGGAAGAGGAATGACACAAACCAAGGATGGCACTCCTATAGATGGAATTCGGCCATCTTGGAAAATCCACTTTTTTGGTTGGTTAAACAAGCCCTAGGGGAAAGACACATGGCCAAATTTGGCCTTCACCCATAGGTACCCCATGAGGCCTAATACAAATTCTCTAAAACTGACTCTAGGAGTTGATTTTACCCTCTAAATTTCCACCTGAAGTTAACCTATGGGTCAACTTTGATTTGACCCTCCTTATGGCTCTCTATCCTAGATTTCTTGGTACCTTCAAGGATAATTAGGAAATAAAACAATTAAACAAAAGTAAATCTCTCCATAAAGGTGACATGACAATTGCCAACACAACATACAACATATGTGTCAAGTGACACTACAAAAATAATTCCACATCACAATTTCACACATGGCAATTATCCCTTGAATGATTTAAACAATTAAATAAATACAATTTACACACATGCAAACATTTACGTTTATAGACAAAATATGATACATATGGGGTGTTGTCTCTCCAAATAGATAACCCCTAGTTTTACGAATGTACATAGGTCTAGGCTCGGTTCTTTGAATAATTTCCATGGTCACATGGATAATTTTCCTACACATCTCACTTGCACATTAGTAATTCCAAAATCACGTATAATATTATCCAAAAGAACATAATTCAAACATTGCATAAAATTCCAATTAAATATATCAAGTATCCAATTTTAGGTAAACATCCACATGCAGTCGTCTACTAAATGGCATCGTCCTCATAAACATGGAATTAAATCAATTATAGAACATGCAACCATAATTTCTAGTATAAATGAAGTACTGCAAATCAAAGTAAATGAGATAATCATATCAATGTTATCCACCATACAAGATCATATAAAATCTATGTCCAAAATGCATCACAATATAGTATCCAAAATAGGTCCAACATGAAAATAATAGAAATGAAATGATGGGTCAGGGTAGGGCCTCACACCCTCCCACTCTAGGCATGAACTTCCTCCTGGAGTTCATCAAAAAGATGGGGGTACTATGCTCTCATGCATGCTACGCCCTCCCTTGAAGTTGTAACCTCATCATAGCAATACCACTGGACCCTAACTTGGTCCAGTTCTTGACCTTGAAGGGCCAATGTCCAACGAGCCAAAATGCGAATGGGCTCCAAAGCTAGCTGCCCATCTGACTCCACCTACAAGGCATCCCAATCTAGAATATGAGACTCATCATAAATGTACTTCCTCAAAACTGATACATGAAACACATCATGGACGCGTGACAGGCTAGGTAGCAAAGCTAGGTGATAAGCAACTGGTCTTATCCTCTCAAAGATCTCAAAAGGTCCAACAAAGTGAGGTGCAATCTTAGAACCCTTTCCATAATGGATTAGACTCTTATGTGGTTGTACTCTCAGGAAAACTCTATCCCCAACCATGTAACTTTGGTCTATCCTCTTTGCATCTGCATACTTCTTCTGCCTATCCTGTGCCTCTTTAAGGCACTGTCTAATCAAAATTACCTTGTGCTCCATATTGTGAACCATCTCAGGGCCTATGGCCACCCTATCCTCAATACAGTCCCAACTCAAAGGTGTCCTGCAAGGTCTGCCATAAAAGACTTGAAAAGGTAGCATCCCCAAAGACGTGTGATGCCCATTATTGTAGGCAAACTCTACTAAATGAAGGTACTCCTCCCATTGGGTTTGATGATCCATGAAGTACATACAGAGCATATCCTCTAACACTTGGTTAACCTGCTCTATCTATCCATCCATTTCTGAATGGTAGGATGTGTTGAAATTGAGCTTGGTGCCCATGGCTGCCAGTAATGCCCTCCAAAAGGAAGAAGTGAAGAGGGAATCCCTATTAGATATAATCTTGTGTGGAACACCATGAAGTCTGACTATATCTTGTAAGAGCACCTGTGCCACTATTGGTGCTATGAAGGTAGTCCGAATTGGTGAGAAATGGGCTACTTTGGTCAACTTGTCAACTATCACCAAGATGGCATCATGGTGATGAGATGACATGGGAAGACCAATGATGAAATGCATTGATACAGTATCCCACTTCCACTCAGGTATAGCATGGGACTAGAGAAACCCTCCTAGATGGTGGTGCTCCCCCTTGACTCTCTAACACTCAAGGCATTAGGCTACTAACTTACAAATAAGCTACCACATACCTGGCCAATGATATAACTGCCTCAAGTTTGCATGCATCTTCTTAACCCCGGGATGCACTACATAAGGAGCTCTATGAGCCTCCATGACAATGAACTCTCACAATCCCCTGGGAGAAGGTACATAGATGTGCCCTCTATGGTGTAATATTCTATCGAACTCTAAGGAATAATCTACATACTTCCCTTCCAAGGTCTCTTGAGATCGAATCCTCTAACAAACCTCTAGATACCATAAATCCTCTAGCAACCACTACAAAATATGGTCTCTCAAATTTGTGCTCATAGATATGGTGTATACCTCATGTCGTCTCCTACTCAAGGCATTAGTGATTACATTCTCCTTCCCTTTGATGTAGTGGACATCAAAATCATACTCACAAAGAAACTCCATCCATCTCCTCTAACGAGCATTAAGGTTAGGCTAGGTGAAGATGTACTGCAAACTCTGATGGTCAGAATGAAGCTTGAAATTATGACCCAAAATGAAGTGTCTCCACCTCACAAGTGCATGTACTACTGCTGCAAGCTCTAGGTCATGTGTAGGGTAGTTAAGCTCATGAGTCTTAAGTTTCCTAGACTTGTATGCTATAACTCTACGCTCCTGCATAAGGACTGCTCCTAAACCATCTAGGGAAGCATCTGTGCATACCATGAAATCGGCCATGGGGTCTGGCACAATGAGAATAGGTGCACTAGTGAGTGCCCTTTTTAGATCTTGAAAAGCCCTCTCAAACTTCTTTGTCCACTCGAATTTGTTTCCCTTTCATTGGAGGGATGTAATGGGATGTGCAACTCTGGAAAATCCCTCAACAAAGCATCTGTAGTACCTTGCTAGACCCATGAAGCTCCTGACCTCTGTCACACTACTTGGCACTGGCCAATCCATAATAGCTCTGATCTTTGATGGGTCAATTGAGATCCCATCACCAAATATAACATGCCCAAGGTACTTGACCTCTTACCTAAAGAAAGCACACTTCGACAAACTGCCGAACAACTGGTTGTCCCTCAAACACTACAAAACCTGCCTCAAATGCTCCTCATGTTCCTCATTATGAGAATATATCAATATGTCATCAAGGAACATGATCACAAATTGGTTGAGGAAAGTGCGGAATACCCCATTCATGAGACTCATGAATATAGCTGGAGCATTTGTAAGACTGAATGGGACTACAGTGAACTCATAGTGGCTATATTTGGTGCAAAAAGTGGTCTTGTGGATATCACTCTCCACAATCCTCAACTGATGATATCTTGACTTCAAATCTATTTTGGAAAACAATTTAGCACCTTGAAGCTAATCAAACAAGTCATCGATCCTGGGCAAGGGATAGCTATTCTTGATGGTTACTTTATTCAATTGCCTTTAATCCATGCATAACCAAAGGGACTTGTCCTTCTTCTTCATGAAGATGACTGGTGCGCCCCAAGGGGATATGCTAGGATGAATGTGACCCTTCTCTAAGAGTTCCTCTAGCTACATCTTGAGCTCATTAAGCTCATGTGGATTCATCCTATAAGGTGCTCTCAAAACTAGCTCAGCTCCTAGCACCAAATCTATGTGGAAGTCAATCTCTCTATTGGGTGGCATACTAGGTAGCTCGACTGGAAACATATTTGCAAACACCTCAAGGATGGGATGATCATCTAGGGAAGGCTACCTCTCATTTTCTTCCTCCCTATCACTAATGGTGATAGCAAACAATTGGCATCCCTTTCATATACTTTGCTTAAGCTACATAGTGGAGATCATACAAAGGGACACGAGTCTCTGAATCCTAGTGATTACTATGGGAGCACCATGATCATCCTCACACTCAATCTTTTTTAGGTGACAATCCATCTTGGCTCTGTGGGCATAAAGCCAATCCATGCCAAGTATGATGCTGTAAGATCCAAGTGGTGTAACTCTAAGGTCTACTAAGGTGGTGGTATTATCAATCTAGAGTGGACATCCCCTAACCTCTGAATCCACTGACACTCTAGCCCCTGAAGCTAACTCCACTTCCCAACTGATACCTTGCCTAATTGCCACTAGTTTGCAACACTCCACTACCAATGGAGATATAAAGGAGTCAGTCACTCATGAGTCAAACAATATAGAAATACCGATACCTCTGATCATACCTATAGCCTCAATGATTGTGGCCTGGTGCTCTGCTTGGCAGTTGTCAATTGCTGCGAAGACTCTATGGGACTTGCCCATATCTCCAACTGTAGGCTCTGATGTTGCCATCCTTTGATTACCTACTATTTGAACCTACAGACACTCTCTCACCATGTGCCCCATGGCTCCACATGTGAAACAAGCACCGTGTGCCTGAAACTATGTGCCCTAAGGCCTAGAGTAAGGCTGCCCACCTATCCTACTTAAACCACTATACCCACCCCTAGAGGACTGTTGAGTCCGTGCTAGAGGTGTGTATATACCCTATGCTCTCTGGTTGCACCTAGGACCCTGTGACTGCCACTGCTTGGGCTTGGAACCCTGATGTCCCTGAGGGGGGCTCTGTCTCTAACTCTGCTATGACTGCTGTAGAGGAGGGGGTTTATAGGACCCCGATACAAATCTATGGTTGCCCTTCTAGTGGGGTTTCTGAAACCCAAAATACTGGGGTGTCAGGTTTTAGTTTTGAAACTGATCCCTCGTATCCTATGGCCTGACCTGAATCTCTTCAGCTATCAAGGCCTTCTCCATGGCAACCCAAAGGCTTCTTGGAGCGGCCATCCTCACTGGTCTAGCTATCCCAATGTTAAGTCCCTTGATAAATCAGTTGAGGAGAAGCTTCTCATGCTTCTGGTAGTCTACATAAGGTAGGAGCTCAATGAACTTTCTCTCGTACTGGGTCACTGAGAGACCCTTCTACTGGAGGTGGTGGAACTCATCGATCTTATGCTACTTGAAGTGCTTTGACAAGTATCTCTCCCTGAACCTCTCTGTGAAGATTTCTTGTGTGAGGGTGTTTGCAATTAGGCCACACTTGAATTCCTCCTGTTTCCATCATGTGGAGGTCATCGATATCAAAAGGTGTACTGCAACTCGTGTCTTCAAATTGCTTTCATAAGAATGCAATGTGAAGCATCGATCTAGGCTCAAAAGCCAAGCCTCAGCTTCTACCCCGTCGGTAGATCCCCCAAAAGATGGTGACTGGAGGTGCAAAACCTCTCTGATTAGATCTCCTAGCTCTTGACGTGCTCTCTCATAGTACACAGGTGTTGCTACTGGCAGTGGTCTGGGTAGATGAACAAACTCAAGCTCATGCTCATCCTAGCCCTCTACAGGGTTAGGAGGTGGACTCCTACTCTATTCCCTATCTACTGACCTATGGCTCCCTGAGTTTTGATTTTCTATATGACAGTAAACTGCTAGAAACCTGTCCTACACTATCCCAATCAGGTTCTTAATTTCTAATAAGATGGCTTGGTTTGGGTCAACTGCTAGTTCGGGAGGGGCCTCCAGGTTCCCTTTTGGAACCAGTTCCTCCCTATCAATATCCAAGTGTGTCGTATGTATACACTTAGGACCCCTTCCGCGCTTGCAAGCTTGTCGCGTAGTCGGAGGCATCCTTATGAGAAAATAAAATAAAATAAAATAAATAAATAAATTTCGAGGAAAAATTTAATTAATTAAATAATTAAAGGGAAACGTAATGGAGAAAGGTTCCTAGAGTTGGAAACCTTGCTCTGATACCAAAGTGTCAAGCCCAAACTTTTGGGCAAAAAATGGAACAACAATTTTTTTTTTGAACAACATAAACTCATAACTAGTCTACATTAAGATGAAATCAATAGAGTTCTGTCTTAAATAAGATGTAAATGGAATTGTTTTCTAAGGTTGGATTAATTAGCCAACTCAAATGAGTGACTTTATTTAATGAAGATTAATTAACGTCACCGTTTAGTTAGTTAATTCAGTTGTCTTAATTAAGTTGTCACCAGTTAAAAATGAGGGATAATTAGTTATCTCAAATGCATTTAAATCATTCCCAACAAAATAATGATAATGCTTATTGAAAAATTAACTAATTGAAGCATACACAAATTCATTAATTAAATCTAACCGATAAGGGTTCGAAATTCTACAATGCCATTTGTCAACTAAATCCAATATTATGCTAAAGTCAATTTTAATTTCCCTAAATCTTTAAATTTGATGATATATTTAATCTAGCCAACATTAGCCTCAAGGGCTAAGAATTCCTAAAAATAACTAATAAACTTCAATTATAAATTTTTCCCGATTTTAACCTTAATGTCTATATATAGTCAATTATATTAAATATCTATATAATATCCCTAGTTGAATAAATTAAATCAACTATGTGATTAATGTAAATGACATTAATCCTCCAATTTAAATTATGAAAATAGACTATATTAAAATTTAATTCTTTTAATAAAAGGACCAACTATGTCCATGAAATATTTTGATTCAACTATTAAATAACCTTAAGTATTAGCTATAATTTAAAAACTTAATTCAAATTTCCCCCCCAAATTTACATGCAAACCCTAAGTTTAAAATAAACAAATTATAATAAGGACTAAAATGCTCTTATTACTAAAATGCTAACCCTAACCCAAAATTGGGTTAGGGTTGCATTTTTACCCCTTTTTTTTTAAAATTAAAACCCTTTCTTTTTTTTTTTTTCTTTTGCTATTTACCTATACCCTAACCCGAAATGGGTTAGGGTTTAATATGTTATATTTTTTTTTTGTTTCATGGTGTGTGTGTGTGTTTGTGTGTGCAGGTACAAGGCCGAGCTAGGGCATGATGGTGTCCACGGAGGGGCGGGGGGTTTTGGAGAGGTTGAGGCAGTGGCACAAGGCTCCCCTGGGATGCCATTGTGTTTACACACAGTGACGGGCAGTGTCATCCACTATGTGTACACATAGTGGTGGCCGTGGGCCATCCACTATGTTGACACATAGTGGTGGCACCTCCCACGTCGACCACTATGGGTAAACACAGTGGCGCGGTCTATGAGCCATCCACTATGTTACACAGTGGTTCGGCCCAATACCGCCCCTCATTTGTTTATTATTTTTTTTTGTATTTTATAATATATGTATATATATATATATATAAAATCAGGTTAAGTCATTTCCTAATGTTTTTATTTATGAGCATTTTTTTTTAAAAGCATATATATATATAATTATATATATATATATATATATATATATATATATATATATATATATATATATATATATATATATATATATATATATATATATATATATATATATATATATATATATATATATATAAATAACAAGGTTTTTTTTTCAGTTAGAAACCTCTCCTTTTTTCGATTAAATTAATACGTAGGCATGCAGTCTTTTTTTTTTGGTTCAGCAATATGTATATCTATTTTTTTTTGTTTTAAAGCTTGCAGGAATGGATGAAATAATGGTAGCATTCCAGTGATGTTATGTTTCATTTCCTAAGTATGATTTATTTTAATATGCAGCATTAGGAGTTTATGATAGCAACTAAAATACACAGCATGCTAACTATTTCATATAGTTCATTTCAATAAAAATTATTACATCTAGGCTCATTTTCTGCAATACTAAGGACGAAGAAAAATGACAGAATTTAAAATTTAAAAAACATTATATTTTCTTTTGACAACAAGCTAGGGATTATATTTAGGTTGTAATATTATTTCCTTTGTGTATGGATTAATTTTCTATTACGTATAAATAGAAAGTGAAAATGGCAAAATTAACATCTAAGCTTTGCAAGTAAATACTTAAAAACACATTGCATTCTTTTTTTTCTTTCATTTTCTAATAACAGATATTTAAGCTAACCATTTCCTTTTCAAAATAATTTAGCATAGTTAACTATAGGAAAGGGATAAATTTACACTTGCCTACTTTAGCTTTTCTACTTTTTTCTTTACAAAAATTACAGAGATTAATAATAGTAGATTTCAGTTTAAGACAGAATTGAGTGAAAATGAACATGAACATAACCTTTTACAGAATTTGAATAAAAATGTTTTTCTTATAAAATAAGTGTGACTCAAGTTGTCAACTCCTACAAATCGGGAAAAATATCCAATTAGTCTCTCATCCCTAATAGATAAGGGCTTAAATAAAAAGATACATTTCTTTATATAGAAATTAAAAAACAACATTGAATTCCTTATTTACATTTCTGCAACAAAAACATAGTATTACATTTCCTTTTCTGCAACTGAATAAAATCTACAACTCCTAGCTTTCTTTCCAAGCAACCTACATTCAGAATTATAGGGTTGTGACCATGGGGTGCTCACCTCCCAACCTAGGCTTACTAGAAGCCACCCTTGAATTGGGAGAACTAAGTCCTAGATGGGGTTACAATCAAGCAACACAACAAGCAAAGGGGAAAACAAACACAACACATTCCCTTCCCAAGTTGAAACTTCATCACATAATGTGATGTTTTACTAGGGTGGAAGTGGACCAAGTACCCTAGAGGAGATCTGCTAGATAGTAACTCACAACCAACTCATGGCATCCAAGAAAACACAACAAACTCATCTTAACCCCCATATCGTTATGACCCCCAAAAGGCAAACATGCCATGATTTCTCCCCTTATGACCCCCAAATGAAATAACACAAATATGCAAGAAGGGTCACATGGACAACCCTTGAGATCACTCTCATAATGAGAGCCTCTCACTCTAAGGCTATCAAGTGCCTTCCACCCCCAAGACCATCTTTCCCTCCCAAGGGTAAGATAGTCTTGGATACTCCCAAACACAACAAAATGCATAAATAGAAAAAGAAAAGAATCACATAGAGCTTTCACAAATACAATGCAAGATACAACATATACATTCAAGCATCCTACATACAGATTTTCAAATGAAAAAGATAATGCACCTACATTGAATCTACCAAGGGTATTCTAGGGAGAGCTTGGAGAAGAGCAACCCAATCCACAAAACCTTTTTGCAACACTTAGCCAAATTTCTTTCCTATTCTCAAACTAGTTTTCCTTAAAAAATTATCCAAAATCTCCAAAGATGGAGAGTGGGTGATTATCTCACTAAGCCTCAATCTATAGCCTAAGAAGGCTTCTCTCACTCTTTCCAACCCATTGGATAGAGTGAGGGACTCCCATTGGTTGGTCTTCCCTAGGTCTTACATACTCCCTAACCTAGGCACCTCAAGAAGAGGAATGGGAATGGGGAAGAGGAATGACACAAACCAAGGAGGTTACCTAGCCAAAGATGGCACTCCTATAGATGGAATTCAGCCATCTTGGGAAATCCACTTTTTTGGTTGGTTAAACAAGCCCTAGGGGAAAGACGCATGGCCAAATTTGGCCTTCACCCATAGGTACCCCATGAGGCCTAATACAAATGCTCTAAAACTGACTCTAGGAGTTGATTTTACCCTCTGAAAGTCCACTTGAAGTTAACCTGCGGGTCAACTCTGAGTTGACCCTCCTTATGGCTCTCTATCCTAGATTTCTTGGTACCTTCAAGGATAATTAGGAAATAAAACAATTAAACAAAAGTAAATCTCTCCAAAAAGGTGACATGACAATTGCCAACACAACATACAACATATGTGTCAAGTGACACTACAAAAATAATTCCACATCACAATTTCGCACATGGCAATTGTCCCTTGAATGATTTAAACAATTAAATAAATACAATTTACACACATTTAAACATTTACGTTTACAAATAAAATACGATACACATGGGGTGTTGTCTCTCCAAATAGACAACCCCTGGTTTTGCGAATGTACATAAGTCTAGGCTCGGTTCTCCGAATACTTTCCATGGTCACATGGATAATTTTCTTGCACATCTCACTTGCACATTAGTAATTCCAAAATCACATATAATATTATCCAAAAGAACATAATTCAAACATCGCATAAAATTTCAATTAAATAAATCAAGTATCCAATTTCAGATAAACATCAACATGCAATCATCTACTAAATGGCATCATCCTCATAAAAATGGAATTAAATCATTTATAGAACATGCAACCATAATTTCTAGTATAAATGAAGTACTACAAATCAATGTAAATGACATAATCATATCAATGTCATCCACCATACGAGATCATATAAAATCTATGTCCAAAATGCATCACAATATAGTACCCAAAATAGGTCCAACATGAAAATAATAGAAATGAAATGACGGGCCGAGGTAGGGCCTCACAAATAGCTGCAAACAAAGACACCTCGGTATGTAAGACTAAATCACTCTGAAGATCAGATAATTGGAAACAAGTATCAAGGATTTATGACTAGAGGAAGACTAGAAAATGAAAAGGTATGTCTTATCTCTCAAATTGAACCATTATCAATTAATGAGGAATGTGAAGACAAACACTAGATTAAAGCTATGGAAGAAGAATTAGAACAAATTGAAAAGAATAACACATGGACATTAGTTCTTCGTCCTAAAGACAAAAATGTAATTGGAAGTAAATGGGTATTCAAAAACAAACTTAATGAAGATGGTAAGGTAATCAGAAACAAAGAAAGACTAGTGTGTAAGGGATATTCTCAGAAAGAAGGAATTGATTACGATGAAACCTTTGCACCAGTAGCTAGAATTGAGGCAGTCAGACTATTCTTGGCTTCTGCAGCACACAAGAACTACAAAGTATATTAGATGGATATTAAATGTGCATTTTTGAATGGAGATCTTGAAGAAGAAGTTTACATTGAACAACCTTATGGATTTTCTTTGATAGATAACAAAGATATCATTTGTAGGTTAATGAAAGCTTTGTATGGGTTGAAGCAAGCTCCAAGAGCTTGGTATGCAAGATTGGATAAATATATTTTGAAGATTGGTTTTTGTAAAGGTAATGTTGACAGCAATTTATACTATAAAGTGACTAATGATGAAATCTTGGTTATAGAAGTTTTTGTTGATGATATAATCTTTGGAGGAGAAGATGGTTTATGTAAAGATTTTTCTATTGAAATGCAACAAGAATTTTAAATGTCTATGATAGGAGAGATAAAATTCTTTTTAGGATTGCAGATCTCATAGACTGATAAAGGTATATTCTTGAGTCAATCCAAGTAATTGAAGGAGTTACTAAAGAAATTTGGAATGGAGAACTCTAAACCGGTAAGCACACCTATGACTACAAATGACAAATTATCTCTAAGAGATGAATCTACACCCGTTAATCCAACTTGGTACAAATCTATGATAGGAGGCCTACTGTATTTGACACAAACAAGACCTGATATTATGAATGCAGTATGTATTGTTTCAAGATTTCAGAGTAATCCTAAAGAAAATCATTAATCAGTAGTAAAAAGGATTTTCTGGTACTTACAAGGCACTACAAATCTTGGCTTATGGTATCCTAGAGATGAAAACTTTGAATTATGTGCATACACAGATGCCAATTGGGCAGGAGATGTGGATGATAGAAAAAGCACCACCGGTGGAGCATTTTTTCTTTGAAGCAAATTAATTTCTTGGTTGAGAAAAAAATAGAGTTGTACATCTTTATCAATAGTAGAATCAGAATATGTTGCAGCAGCAACTAACTATACATAGGTATTATGGCTTAAGCAAATGTTGAAAGACATAAAGGTAAAATGTAAGGAACCTATAACTATCTATTGTGACAACACTGTAGAAATTGATATATCTAAAAATCTAGTACTACATTCTCATACCAAACATGTTTCTATCAAACTAAATTTTCTAAGGGAGAGTGTTGAAGCAAAAGAAATAAAACTGGTTTATGTGAATACTATAGAACAAATTGCAGATATTTTCACTAAACCTCTGCCAAAGGAGACTTTTGAATATCTCAGAGATTAGCTTGGGGTCATACCCCCATTGGTAGAGACTTAGACAGTTGATGTTTGTCATCAACCAGTAGAACTAACAGAGAAATCTTTTATTCCGACCTTGATGAGGAGAGCTACTTCTCAGGGGGAGTAGCTGAAGAAGTTGGTATTTTGTATTTGAACCTATTTTTAGCTTTGGTATTTGATGTCAAAGGGGGAGAGATTGGTATGGAAAAGCACAAAGAACACAAATAAAATCATAAGGAAAACACATGTTACTCCTAGGGGGAGAGATTGTTACTTTGGGGGGAGATTAAGATTGATTTAAATTTTGACTTCTGATTATGATCTCTTTATGAGAGATTGTTGGTTTTTGGCATTTGGCATTTTTGTTTTGGCACTTTGATGGTTTTTCCATCTTGTGTTGCAATCAATTCCAAAGGGGGAGATTGTTGGTATTTTGGTATGGTTTTGTCATTGATGTCAACACCTACTATCACTTATCAACTTTGGTACGCTAGAGCATAGTCATTGTTCACCGGCAAGCAAGTGACTTAATGCACAGTCACCGGTATCTAGTACACCGGCAGAATATATTTTTCACCAGCACTTGGAATGATATGGAGAAAACTTGGTTATGTTGAAGACATCATTTGGAGACTTTGTCTTGAAGATTTATTTGTTGGTATATTCGAGTTTGCATATTTGTTGTTACCTGCAAATAGGTCCAGAAATAAGCACTAACAAGCTTATCTATTCCAGATCAGCACGACACACCTTGGAGATAATTTATTATTGTTGTTAATGCATTAAAGCCGACATGTTGAATTAGATATTGCATCGATCATTGATTTACTTGTAAATTGTTTTTATTATAATATCTTTTAGAGCCGACCTACTAAAATTGGTCTTAGGTTATGGTATAAATGTAAGATCTTATCTGTAAGATCGACATGAAAACAAGATGAAGAATAATAATTCGGTATATGCAAGAATAAGAAGAGCTATACACATAGATATCATCTGAAGATTGAAGAAAGGTTTTTGTGAAGGCAATCAGATCTACACTAGTACTGAATCCAGCATATGAAGATGCTATTTTAAGTAGTACATCCTTATTGGATTTAACCATCCAATTGTAGTTAGTGTGACTCCCATTTGAGCAGTGAGCTCTAGGCACTTGGCCTTTCTGCATGTGTAGACCCCATTTGTATACACATACTATCTGTAGCACTATCATCTAATTGTGGGTAAGGTTTCCCACTGTGGTTTTTCCTCTTACAGGGTTTCCACATACAAATATTGGTGTTATGTGTTGTGGATGTTATTGTCTTTCTATTTCATGCATTAATCTTTACTGATACTGCAATTAACTGAAAAAATGTCAACCCATATTAAAGTTTGGTTTACCGGTATTAAGCATTAAGTTGGTTAAATTTCTTTTGGTTTGAATTTATTAGACAACTGATTCACCCCCCCCCCCCCTCTTAGTTGTCTCCAGGACCTAATAGACATAGTTACAGGAAAAGGGGAAAATCAGAGAAATTTTACTATCTTAATAGCCTTTAGTATAATATTGAGGTCATAATTCAGTCTATAAAAAATTCAATATTAAGAGATAGTCAAGTGCAACCACCATTAAGCATTCACATGGCATCCATAAGAAAGTCCCAGTTTGAGAGCAGTAATGGATGTCACTCTGAAACTCACAAAGAATTAAAGTTAAACATTTCTAAGCATCCACCAAGAGAAGAATATTTAATCTTGAAAGACCTAATGTGTAGTCATAGATGACTATCAAGAGTATACCTCATAGAGAGAAACAAATTTCACAAAGCATAGAAGATGAATTGGAATAATAGTAAATGCATGTAAAAATCCATATGATCAATGTCTACCAGTACATAGTCTATTATAGTTTTAAAGCACCATAGAGATAAAGAACACCAGTGAGTTCATAGGGCATTCATCATACAAAAATAAGCAACAATAATAGTAGATATCAGTCCTCAAGACCAAGCAAGAGTAGCCTATAACATCAAAGAGTAGATTTACATCTTAATTGTAGTCCACAATGGAGGCCAATCACCACATTTACAGTGATAAAATGATTGTCATGAAGGCTTCAAAACATATAATTAAGAAATGGTAGATATAATCTCAAGAGGAATATTTCGTAAAGCAAAAATTCACTCTATAGTCTTAGTTCAATTTGCATTTGGAAGATCTTCAAGTTCAACCAAATGAGGATGCTTAAGTGTTGGCAGTTTTGAAACAATATTAACAGTAAAAGATAATTGTATAAAGAAAAAAAATTATATTGTACCACAAAGGACTTCCAAATCACTTCAAAAAAGTGTTGTCTTAATAGTCACAGTTTGCCATGAATTATTGGCATTGTGTTGTCATTGATGTCAACTGGTATGGGATGACTACCGATATGAGAGATGTATGTGCAACACTATCTTGGAGGAGTACAAGTTGAGATATCTTTGATGTTGTTGGACATCAGTAATGTAAGGATGCAAGACATTGACAAGGAAAGAAAGGGCATGCCACTCAGAGGAATGATCATTGAGGTCACCGGTACATAAGTTAGTGCCTAACTTGTGAGGATGAAATGAATAGGTTATCAGTACCATGTATCACCGGTAAGGAAAGGATGTTAATTGGTAAGTTATGTGTTGACATGGAGAAGACAACTCAACCAAGTGAGCAGCTGCCAACCAGAAAAGCTCATGACCAGTGTACAAGTAGGATGGGAAAGGTGCTTGAGCAGTTGTTTATGATGAAGAGGCAGAATTCTATCAAAATCACATCAACATAGGAGAAGAAGGATGAGTAGGTCATCAATATACTTTGATATTGTAGAACAACATGACTCCCATCAGATGAAGATGCAATCATCATGAGAAGCAATGACTAACAGTGAATGTGCCCACAGCAAATCACATGTGCCTATTTGAAGGTTTGTTGCACAAACAAGGAAGTTGCATGAGTGCACTACAGGATGTAGATTACAAGGAATCACTCTCACTCATAAGTGGAACTTATCTCGTATCATGCATAGTGTGCATCATAGTTCCATGAGATAATGTAGATGAGGCAAAGGTAGGTGTTTGAAGGCTTACATCTGATCTACCAGTGAATCAAAGGAATCCCTCAAGTGCATGAAATCAGGAATATGCACTAGAATGTTTGAGAAGGCATGTCGAGATGTCAATACAAATGATGAGTGATGATTTTATCACTTTGACAAATTGGTTGAAACATGGTGTGAGTTGATCAGGGAGAAGGCAAGTGTGAACAGATGCAGTTAGAGGAAAGTGGCTAGATTGAAGATGAAGTCTCCAAAAGGTTGATGACATGGTCTCATCAAGAGGGTTTAACTAGTATGAATGTTCACTAGTAATATATACAAGATGCAGATGCAAAAGACTCCTCATCCAATGAATATGTGCATAAGGCAGACTAATAAGAGTGTTTACCAATTGAGTAGTCCATCAAAAGAGAAGTAGAGTGCAAGGCTGATGATAGACCGATTTGAGGGTTTAACCGGCAGGGTTAGTAAACCAACAAAAGAGAAGAACTCATTGAGTGTTTGGTCAGTGATACCTGAACTGACACACCGATTCAAACTAGAATTTGGTTGACTTGTTTGCCACAAGAAGATGTAGTGGCAAGCATGTAGAGGGTGGTGGACTGCCATGTAGAGATAGGTGTATCTACTGTTGTGCATTCAATATGGATCCCATGATTTTTGGATTGGATCAGAAGAGTATGGCTCAAGGAAGAATGAATGACAAAGACAAATTAGGGTGTTGTTGGTGCTTGGATCAAAGTGATAAAATTAGTCTATGAGAAGAGCTTAGGAAGGAAATAGCCAAGTATTAATAGTTGTTTGACAGATGCAGGTCTATGTTTTCTATATTTGGAAAATGTGTATTGGAAGGCAAGACAATAGCGGAGATGAATAGTTGGCTATCATAGAGATCAGATCAGACAAAATCTGATTGGATTTGGTTTGCCTCAAGGTTGATGAGGAAACCCTAACCACCCAATGTTTTAATTGGTTTTTTATGGGAAAACCAAGCTATAAATATGCAACCCAAAATTAGAGATGGTTGCCAATGGATGAGAGAGTAGAGCTACTGAAGAAAAGAGGATAGTACTATTGTGAAGTGATTAATTGTTACTTTTGCATGTGAGAGTAGACTAGTGTGAGGGAGAACTAGGTTGAAGTGTTCAATTGGTAGCAGTGTAGAACTGGTAGTGTCCATACTAGCAGAGAAGAAGTGAAGGAAGATGCAAAGAAGGTAGACATATAACTGACAAAGTATAGTACTGGTAAAGAGAAAAGTAGAGAGGAGGAGATCCAGTAGAGTAGAACAGAGGAGAGGTGAACCAGTAGAGTTTACTAGCAAGCAAAGCAGCAGATGAGAGCAACAAAAGAGTGAACTGATGTAGTAGACAAGGTGTCTCACCAATAGAGAGAGCGATATGAGATGGTTACAAGATTCACTTGTAATAGTAGTTCTAATTTTGTATTTGAAGTTATCTTTGTGATCACTAAGTTGTAGCCTATAAATCAGTTAGGGGTTGTAGCTCCTTGGGTTGGTACCCTAAATCAAGGGTTGTAGCTCCTTTGATTGGTACCCTATACATTGTAACAGAGTTTTGATTGTGAAGCTAGATTGGAGTAGTAGACTCCAACAACATTTCTCACCAATGTTTTCCCCATATTGGGTTTTCCTCATACATGCTAGTGCTATGTGATGGCCCCTTGTGTGTGTTTGCATTTGTGATTAAGTCTCCCCACTAACCGGTGAGTCTGTTCTGAGTTAGATCTAATAACCGGTATGCTCACATAGGATAGTTAAAGGGAGAAGGTTGAGAACCACTGATTCATCCCCCTCTTAGTGGTACATTGTGTCTGACAATTGGTATCAGAGCCTAGGTACCTTGTTTATCAAGCTTTTTCTAGCTTGGGTAGATTCTGGCCTAAGGATACAATGGTCTGTTTAGTGTCAATCCTTGCTCCTATGTTTGATGGTTCAAACTATTCTATTTGGAGCTGTATAATAGAAATCCACCTATTCTCTCTAGGGCTTGATGTATGGATGTTGGTTGTTAATGGTCTCCCTAGGAATCTCAGTCATCCCACCAATTCTGAAGAAGAAAGAAGATGCATGTGTGATGAAGAAGTTGTTGTCATTATGGATGAATTGATTGTGTTTCATTGATGTTTTGTCATTGATGTCAACACTAGCTATTATGATTGGTTACCGACAGATAGGTTTTGCTTACCGGTAGAAGATCTAGTTTTACCGGCAGAAGAGACTATCTGTTGGACACTTCTGGCATGTTTGGATTAGTGAAGTATGTTTGATTTCATGTGTTATATTCTCTATGACCATGTTTTGGTTAGTTGGTATTGGTTTGGTAATTGGATTTTATCATACACTCTGGTAAACTTTTACCGACAATAGTTTAAGGATTTATCGGCAGAGCTTTCATTCAGGAATCGTGACAGGATGCATAATTGGTGTCGGTGCAACTTCTTCATGGATTTCAACATGCTGAAGATGTTCTTTGATCATGATTCAACTACTTGAAGACATTGCTTTGGCATGGTGGTCCCAGAATAGGTCTGGTACCTATCTAGGTTATGGACCGGTACCATGCTAACATGTACTCTACACATTACCCGGATGTTTTAGGAGGATTTATGGATTTTTTGTTATTGTTTTGGTCTTAATCCGACATGGAATATCATTGTAATAAGGAATTATGTATTGATCTTATTATAATATCTCATAGGTAGCCGACCTAATTGGTTTAGGCCTTAGGGTTTGTATAAATAAGAGGTAGAAACTCTTTGTAGAGTATCATGGTTATGAAAAGGTCATGGTCAAGAAATGTAATGTGTGAATATTGTAATATCATTTAGGTAGAGGATTTTGTCAATCATTGGTGATTGAATTGGATTCAAAAGAGGATTTAGTCCTCTAACATTGAGCTTTACCTTGACTATAATCAAGCATGGTAGATGCTATTTCTGGTAGTTCACTCTATTAGATTGTTGTCCATTTATCTTGAGATGGTTTTAGCCTCTCTATAGTCAATGAGACTCTTTTGTAATGAGTAGTACGCTCTAGGCAGTGTGCCTTCCTGCATGTGCAGGCCCCTCATTGTATCACATACTTTCTGCAGAAGTATCATCTGACTATGGTTAGGCTTCCAACCATTGTTTTTCCCTTTCTGGGTTTTCCATGTATAAATCATGGTGTTATGTGGTATGGTTGCTTTGCATTGATTATCTAGTTAATTGTTAAGTTGTATTGTTTATCAGTATTTGATCCTATTAGCATTTGTATGTGCTTTACCGATACTTTATTTGTTTAAGGTTGTATTATGGATTAAAAGTTATAATCTATTAACAACTAATTCACCCCCCCCCTCTTAGTAGTTCACTAGTTATCCTAAAAATTGGTATCATAGATTTGGTCCTCTTTTGTAGAAGCTTAACTGCTTGAGGTATATCCTATGGTAACTAACAATTCTAATCCACCGACAACTATTTTCAGAAGAGAAATCCCTAAGCTTGATGGAACAAATTATGAGATATGGAAAATTCAAATGGAGACTCATCTTAGATGTCTTTGCAAGGATATTTGGGAGGTCACTAAGAAAGGTTACACACCTTATGATCTGGCATCTAGCAATCCTACTCATGCAAACTTGGATAAGAATATTGAAAATGATTGCAGAGCTAGAGAAGCCCTCTTGTGTCAACTTACTGATTAGCAAATCATGGGATTGATGGATAAATCATTGGCTAAGGTTATGTGGGACAAATTCCAAACTCTTAATGAAGGTGATTCTACTATCAAAATTGCTAAACTTGATGGTTACCGAGTACGATATGAAAACTTGAAAATGGAAGATAATGAAAGAATTGTTGTATTTATAGAAAGAGCAAATGAGATTGTTATGGGAATTCAATACTGTGGATGATTTATAAGTGAAGATGAAATAGTTTCCAAAGTCTTGAGAGCCCTTCCACCAGCTTACAAGATGAAGGAAACTACAATTAATGAGTTAAGAACAATGGCAAACACTTCAGTTAACAAAGACATTCTGATTGGGAAATTATCTGCTTTTGAGCTTGAAGAATTTGGATCATTTGGAGTTGTAAAGTTTGAACCTACTTTTCATGCATCATCATCATTATCATCTATCAGAAAAAGTGATTGGAAAGCCCTATATGCAAAATAATTGGAAGACATGAGGAAAGAAGATGAAGAACTTGAGCAAATTGAAGCCTTATTTGCTAGAAGAGTGCCTAAAGGACAAATATAGATTCAAGAAAAATAAACAATGCTACATAGCAGATAAGGAAGGAGTAACTAATGACTCTAGAGATGAACCGATAGAAGACTCTGCTAATGGATCCGACAATGGAAAAGAATGGGTGTTCTATGCTTTGAAGGAAGATGAACCAGAATCGGCTATCAAAAATGAAGAGAAGGCCCTGGCTACAAAAATTGAAGATAAGGATGAATGGGTAATTGATAGTGGATGCTCGCATCATATGACTAGAGATAAAGGGAAATTTTTGTCCCTGCAAGAATACAATGGTGTTCAAGTCAGATTTGGATATGACAAGGCATGTATGATCAAAGGTAGTGGTATTATTTCTTTGGATGGAAAGGCTAATAATGATAATTTCTATTATGTAGAAGGTTTAAAGAATAATCTTTTGAGTGTTGGTCAATTGGTTTATAAGGGTTTCCACCTTCAGTTTAAAGATAGAAAGTGTAAAATCATTAACAAGACTAGTTTGGAGATTGCAACCGGTATTTAGATAGGAAGGAATATCTTCCACTTGAACATTGGTAATAAGAAAGGCTTGATTACTCATATTGATGAGAGTTGGCTATGGCATTGTGTCATGTTAATTTTGACTATATTGTTAAGATCAGTTCAAATAAGGCAGTTGGAGATATAGCTAAGATTATGAAGCCTCATAATATGGTATGTAAGGAAGGTCAATTAGGTAACCAAGTTAGAAGTTCTTGTAAGAGCATACATGATAAATCTAATGATGTAATTGATTTTATTCATACTGACTTATGTGGTTCAGCAAGGACAAGAAGCTTTCAAGGTGATAGGTATTTCATGTTGATTATTGATGACTATTCTAGAATGATGTGGGTGACTTTTTTAAGGGAGAAGTCTGAAGCTTTTGATAAATTCAAGACCTTTAAAGTGAAGGTTGAAACTGAAAATGGATTGGAAATCAAATGTATAAGATCAAATCATGGCAGTGAGTTCACTTCTAATGAATTTAACAGTTTATGTGAAACAAATGGAATCAGGAGACAATTATTTGCACGTAGGACTCCTCAGGAAAATGGAGTAGTGGAAAGAAAGAACAGAACCATTTTGGATATAGCAAGATCTATGATGATGGAAGCCAAATTGCCTCATATCTACTAGAGAGAAGTAGTGAGTACAATAGTCTACACACTCAATAGCATTCACATCAAAGGTGAGATCGGTAAGACCCCTTATGAAATATAGTTTGGACATACAACTACTGTTAAATATTATAGAATTTTTGGAAGTAAATGCTATATCAAAAGAGATGATTCAATTGGAAATTTTGATCCTAGATGTGATGAAGGGATATTTCTTGGTTATTCAATTCAAAGAAAAACATATAGATGTTATAATAATAGATTGCAAAAAATTGTTGAGAGTGCTAATGTGAAAGTGGATGAGCAGTACAAAAATCATTCTATATCATATGATAGGGAATCAATAGTGGAAATGATCATAACTAAATCGACAATGCCTCAACTAGTACAGAAATCTGAGACTATTACATCGACACAATCAGAAAATTCAATTGTGACTGATGATCAGAGTAGTGAACCTGAAGTTCAAAAGACACCAAGGTATGTAAGATTAAATCATTTTGAATATCAAATTATTGGAGATAGGAATAAGGGAGTTATGACTAGAAGAAAACTGGCAAATGAAGAGGTATGTCTTATTTCTCAAGTTGAACTGGCAGCTTTTATTGAAGCTTGTAAGGATAAACATTGGTTAAAGGCTATGGAAGATGAATTAGATTAGATAGAGAAGAATGAAACTTGGTCTTTAGATCCCCAACCTAAAAATAAGAATGTTATTGGAACTAAATGGATTTTTAGGAATAAACTAAATGAGGATGGTCAAGTTGTAAGGAGCAAGGATAAATTGGTTTGTAATGGATATTCTCAAATGAAAGGAATTGATTATGGTGAGACATTTGCACCTATAGCTATAATTGAAGCTGTTAGACTATTTCTTGCCTATGCAACTTATAAGAACTATAAGGTTTATCAAATGGATGTTAAATGTGCATTTTTGAATGGTGAACTTGAGAGAGAAGTATACATTGAGTAGCCTAATTGATTCTCACTGACAGATGATAAAGATATGGTTTGCAGATTGAAGAAAGCTTTATATGGTTTGAAACAAGCTCCTAGAGCTTGGTATGCAAAGTTGGATAAATATCTTTTGAAGCTTGGTTTTACTAAAGGTAGTGCTCATAGTAATTTATATTATAAGATCACTGATAATGCTATTTTGATTATTGAAGTATTTGTTGATGATATCATTTTTGGAGGACAAGATATCTTGTGCATGGAATTTGCTAACAACATGAAGAATGAATTTGAAATGTCCATGATTGGTGAGATGAAATTTTTCTTAGGTTTGCAGATTACTCAAACTAATAAATGCATTTTTATCTTTCAAACAAAGAATTTGAGGGAATTGTTGAAAATTTTTGGTATGGATAATTCCAAACTGGTAAGTGTAGACACTCAAAATTGTCATGTCTAATTAAATAAATATTTTATTTATTTAATTATCTAAGCCTAATTCTTCTATTAATTAAATAAATTTTTATTTATTTAATTAATTCATTTATCCTCTTCTAGCCTTATTTCTCATTTAAATAAATACATTTATTTATTTAAATTACCCCTTTCCTAAATTAAATAAATATTTTATTTATTTAATTGTCCTATTTCCTCTATTAATTAAATAAATATTTATTTATTTAATTAATTCATTATCTTTTTCTACACATGACACATGTCATTCATCTCTTAGTTCATACACTACCTACCTCTTTCATTATTTTGGTATTTCTTTTACCTACCCTCTAATCCTAGCCGACCTCTCTTTTTACACCTCTCAATCTTAACCCTCCATTTCATATTGTGTCTTCTATTTAAGGAGATGCTTTCTTCATTGTCAAACCCTAATGAAAAACCCTAATGACACATTCTAATGATCTTTCATGCAACTTGGCTACACTACAATTCCACTTGCAACCACATTCCGTTCTTTATTGAGCTCTTGTGCATACAAAAATCTGAGAGCAAGCATATCAAACAAGATCAATGGAGATAGGAAGAATGGAGATCAAAACCCTATTGGACATGTGATGGTATAATCTTTATGATTTTGAGTTATTTTGCATTGTCTTAGGTTATCTTCATATGTTATGGTGGATCTTTGTTCATTGTTAGGCTAGGGTTTAGTGGTTGAATTCATTTAGCCTTTCAATATTGTTGTTATTTGTTATCCATTTTCACCATATACAGTAAGTACTCCTATGGAGACAAGTGAGAAATTATCTATCAAGGATACTTCTACACCCGTAAATTCAACAAGGTATAAGTCTATGATTGGTGGTCTATTATATCTAACTCAGACTAGACCTGATATTATGAATGCAATAAGTATTGTTTCAAGATATCAAAGTAATCCTAAAGAAAATCATGAATGTGCAGTAAAGAAGATATTCCAGTATTTGAAAGGAACAACACAATATGGTTTATGGTATTCCAAAAATGATGATTTCACTTTATGTGCATATACTGAGATTCAGCAAGAGATACTGATGATAGGAAGATCACTTCTAGTGGAGCTTTCTTTCTTGGAAAGAAACTAGTTTCATGGATCAACAAAATATAGTCATGCATTTATTTATCTATTGCAAAATCTGAGTATGTTGCAGCAACAACTAATTGCACTCAAGTCTTGTGGATGAAGCAAATGTTGACGGATATCAGGGTAAATTGTAATAAAGTGGTAGTTATCTACTGTGATAACTCTATAGCTATTGACATGTCTAAGAATCCAATATTTCACCCTAAGAATAAGCATATTTCAATAAAGTATAACTTTCTGAAGGACAAGGTAGAAGAAAAAGAAATCAAATTGGTTTATGTGAACACTAAAGAACAAATTGCAAATATATTCACTAAGCCACTATCTAAGGAATCATTTGAGTATTTGAGAGATAGGTTAGGCATTTTTTCCCCTCTGGCAGAGACTTGATTGATGAAGTTTGTCATCAGTCCAACATGCATTATCAGAGACATTACTCATTCCAGAACTAAAGAGTGGTGCTACTACTCAGGGGGAGTAGTTAGCTTCAAGATTGAGAGGTTTGCATTATTGCTTTGATATTTTTGTCAGATTTCTAGCATTGATGTCAAAGGGGGAGTGATGCTGATGTGAAAAATCAATTCGGAACCTTAAAAAGATATCATTCATAGGGAGAGAGCTATTGATATTCAAGAGATTGTTGGTTGTCTTCCACAGGGGGAGACTTGTTTGGCCCTTCTTGGTACTTAGATGTTTTTCACATCTAGTATTGCTATCAATACCAAAGGGGGAGATTGTTGGCATTATGGATAAATTGATTATGTGTTGAATTGATGTTTTGTCATTGATGTCAACACTAGATATTATGATTGGTTACCGACAGACAGGTTTTGGTTACTAGTAGAAGATCTAGTGTTACCGACACAAGAGACTATATGTTGGACACTTCTAGCATATTTGGATCAGTGAAGTATGTTTGAGTTCATGTGTTATATGCTCCATGAGCATGTTTTGGTTAGTTGGTATTGGTGTCATAATTAGATAGTATAATACACTTTGGTAAACCCTTACCGACACTAGTTTAAGGCTTTACCGACATAACTTTCATTGAAGAATTGTGAGAGGACGCATAATTAGTGTTGGTGCAACTTCTTCATGGATTTCAGGATGTTGAAGATGTTCTTTGATCATGCTTTAATTTCTTGAAGACATTACTTTAGCGTGGTGGTCCCAAAATAGGTCCAATACCTATCTAGGTTATGGACCAATATCATGCTAACACATACTCTACACGTTACCTAGATGTTTTAGGAGGATTTATGGATTTTTTATTATTGTTTTGGTCTTAAGATGACATGGCATATCATTGTAATAAGGAATTATGTATTGATCAAATTATAATATCTCTTAAGTGGCCGACCTAATTGGTGTAGGCCTTAGGGTTTATATAAATAAGAGGTAGAAACTCTTTGTAGAGTATCATGGTTATGAAAAGGTCATGGTCAAGGAATAGTAGTTGGTCAATCATTGGTGATCGAATTGGATTTAAAAGAGGATTTAGTCCTCTAGCATTGAGCTTTATTGGGACTGTAATCAGGCATGGTAGATGTTATATCTGGCAGTTCACTCTATTGGATTGTTGTCCATTTATCTTGAGATGGTTGTATCCTCTCTATAGTCACTTAGACTCTTTTGTAATGAGTAGTATGCTCTAGGCAGTGTGCCTTCCTACATGTGAAGGCCCCTCATTGTATCACATACTTTTTGTAGAAGTATCATCTGACAGTGGGTAGGCTTCCCACCATGGTTTTTCCCTTTCTAGGTTTTCAACATACAAATCATGGTGATATGTGGTATGGTTGGTTTGCATTGATTATTTGGTTAATTGTTAAGTTATATTGCTTACTAGTATCTAATCCTACTAACATCTGTATTTGATTTACTGATACATGATTTGTTTATGGTTGTATTGTGGATTATAAGTTATAATCTGTTAACAACTCATTCACCCCCCTCTCAGTTGTTCATCGGTTATCCTAATAGAAGCAATGAAGGCTACATTTAGTGGGCTCACTAGTGATGTCTCCTCACAGATGGATTGTTAGGTCCCAGAGAAACTGAGAGGGGGGGGTGAATTAGTTGTTAAATAAATTCAAACCAAAAACAACTTAACCTACTTTAATGATTAATACCGATGAACCAATCTTTTATACTGGTAGATAGTTTTATCAGTTAATTGCAATACCGGTAAAGATTAATGCATGAAATAGAAAGATAATTGTTATCACTATTTTAAAATTGGGTTCTTCTTTCCCCATAATTGGCTATGATACCTTGAAAATATTCGAATAGGGTGTGGTCCCAAGTGCTTCAACTTTGTTCTAAACCTAGAGGGTTTAAGGGTTTTTCAAGTTTTAGACTTTATCTTTTGTGTTAGATCCCCTGGTTTCTATTCTGTCGTTACTTTATTCCACTTAGATCATGGGTCGCGGGGTCGTAGGAAGTGTCCCCCCTTGCTATTTACCTAGGCGGTTATGTTGATTATTTGAAAAAAATTTGCCTTGTATTATTTCCTTCTAAAGTGTCGGGCCCAGTAAACGTCGATCAACTTGAGGAAAGATCCGACGGTCGGCGCTATTTCGCAAGGGTTAAGTGCTCGCCCTTTAAAGCTGCGAAATAGCGAGAATGAATATCAGCCGTCCATGTGTCATGCAGAGGAAGTAAAGGATGTGGCCGTCAAAGAAGGTAGGGCCCCCCCATGGTTTTCTTCTGGCATATTAGAAGGCAGCACGTGGCACAAGTCGCCACAGTCAGCGGGTTAGGATTAAAGGTTCAAAAGTGGGCCCCAAAGATGAGTCAGCTCACAGGTGGAGATGACCTGGCATAGACAGCTCTTACAATCTATTGAGACCCCGTGGCTCCTCCCAGCCAATGACAAAATGACAAGTCAGCTCCGAAAGTGACAAGGTGAGCCAGGTGTCCATGACGTGTCCGCGGGCCCACCTCTTCTGGGAGCTTTTAACAGGGTTTAAATGCTGAGCAAGTTGAGATATGATCTAACGGCTCGCGCTATTTTGCAAGGGTAAGATGCCCACTTCTTAAGGTCGCAAAATAGCAAGAGTTAACCAGGACCGTCCATGTGTCTTGATGACACGCGGTCTAAAAAGAAACTGTGGGTCCATATGGTTCCTGCTTGACAAGTAAAAATTTGACAAGTCAGCTCTGAAAGTGATGAGGTGCCAGGTGTCCACAACGTGTCTGTGGGCCCACCATCTCTGAGAGCCTTCTCAAGGGGTTAAATACCGATCGACTGCAGAGATGATCTGACGGTCGGCGCTATTTCGCAAGGGTAAAGTGCTCACCATTTAAGGCCGTGAAATAGCGAGAATGAATATCACCCGTCCACGTGTCTTGATGATGACGTAGGAGATAGACCTGTTGAGATGAAAGTGGGGCCCCCATGGTTCTTCTTCCAGCAAATGACAGAGTGACAAATTAGCATAGCGGGTGACTAGATGCCAGGTGTTAGTGATGACTCAGCGGGCCCACCATTCCTGAGGACCTTTTCGAAGGATTAAAAAGTGATCAACTTGAAGGATGATCCAACGGCCCGTGCTATTTCGCAAGGGTGAGGTGCTCACTTCTTAAGGCCGCGAAATAGTGAAAGTTAATGAGGGCCGTCCACGTGTAATGATGATGACATGGCAAAAAGGGAAAAATATGGGCCCGCCACAGTATAAAGGGAAACATTCGGCCAGTATCAAAATAGAATGCGAAGGGATTTTCTAAGCCAATGGTCGGATGCCACGTGGTATTATGTAGCCAATAGAAAGATGGGACCCAGACTAAAGACAAAGCCGTCAAAATGAAATTCACAATGAGACACTTGCAGGAAGGCTGCGACCCGTTGGAGCTACAATATGAATTCTCGTATGAATTCGATTTTGAAGGGACGGCCGAAGCATGCGGAATCAATGTTATAGTTAAGGCCCAGAGTACAAGCATTTGATTTCCTAACAAGCAAGTATAGATATCTTTTAAAAGGATTTTGCAGAAGAGTAACGCAGAGTTATCTTTTGCAAATACAGAGAGGGTGAATCAGTTGCAAAGCGAATTCCTTCAAGCAAGCATCAGGTTTTTTCTTATTTTGCAGCTATTCTTGTGTGTTGTAATAAGTGGAATTATTCTCGTGTTACAGGAGTGTTTAAGAAGTGATATTCATCTTGTTGCATTTCAAATGGCTCCTAAAAGGGAATTTTCTGGTAAGGTTGATTATTTAGAAAGAAGTGTATGTGATGATTTTTTAGAACAGTTGACGCTGTCAACTAACCAGGCATCTAAGGTCAAAGAGTTAGTACCCAGGGCTCCCCGCCTGAAGATTGGAGAAGGATTATATGACAAGGGTAATTGGTTAAGAGACCCACAGGTTGGACTGTTTGGGTTGGGGTTATTTAGAGTCGGATTTGGGATAAGGAATTCTCCTGCTCCTCAAAATAGCATTTGGGAATTAGATGTTGGGAAGTTGGTAATCCCAAGGGTGTTCATGGATACAGATTTGTTAACCCAAATGGCATTGAACTATGATTCAGTTACAAGGTGCATCCGGGATGTAAATGGGAAAACCCTGGTGGAAATCAATGCAGAAGAATTGAGAACATCATTTGGGCTCAGTGAGTTTACAAACTTCTTGGAACCCATAAACTTCACACAATTAGCCCAAGTGTACAATGCACAGAGGAGTCATCTTAGGAATGGGCCTCTTAAAGAACTTTTTTTGAAAATAGGAGGGTTAGCAATTGTAGGGCCCAACACACAAGAGCCTTTTTCATTAAGTATGTTTACCTTGAGGGCGAAGGGGATGTATTGGGCACTTTGCCAAGTTCTAGGAGAGGATGCTGAATCAAACATGCCAAACCATTATTTGTTAATGATTGTTCAAATTTTGAATCCTTCTCTTGCTATTACATTTGATTATGCTTCTTATATTGTTGATGCTATCCATGGAGGGTTGATAGGGATAAAGAATGGAAAGGTGGATAGGCCATTTGGGTGGTATTCACTCTTGATGCACCTCTTTCTCTTCAAAGGTGGTGATTATTTTGCCAGTGGAATGGACCTGGTAAAAGAAAAGGAGGGAGAGAAGATGCCAGTACAACTATGGAGTACTGTGTTGTCATGGGATAGAGAGGATGCTAGTTTTCTAAAATTCAATAAATATTTTGCATCCAAAATAAGGACTCTCCTTTGCTCTGACAACCCAAGAATCCCCAAGGTTCTTCTGCAGTTCTTAAGACCAAAAGAATTCGCAGAGAATATCAAGATAGTTCATAACTGGGGTGATATGTACTTATATCCAGTCTCCACAGTTTTCAGAGTCTTTGGTTTCAGAGGCACCCCATTTTTGTTACCATACCAGGTCCCCATCAAAGTGGGAATAGCTGAGATTATTAAACAAATTGGTGGCCTACAAGAGGCAGAGCTAACAGGCAAAGGTAAAGGGACTATTTTCCCTGCAGCTACAATAGCCCACCAATTTGTAATCACCAAAGGAGGCTGGAATTGTTTTGAGGATTTCCTCAAACCGTACCATTTGTCCACTATAGTGTCTAGATGTGATGATCCAGAGGACTTCTACAATGGTGTGTTCTGGAAGAAGGTAGCATGCAGAGGTAGGCCTCATCAATTCCACTTTCCTGAAGACCTCATCAGGAATGAATTTGATTTAGATGAACAGGAGTTGAGGAAAGAAAAGTGGGTGGCTTACAAGAAAGCCCTGGATTTTGTGCATCAATTTGATGCTAGCTATGACCCATTGTCTAGCTTCTTCCCATTGGAAGAGAAGATAAATTTTTTGATTATTTGCTTTGAGGATGTGATGCAAACAATAAAGGAGAAGAGGGAAGCTGTAATTAAGAATAACCTTGAAAAAGCAAGAATTATTTTAGGAAAATCAGTTTCCACTAAAGCAGTCCCTCCTGGTGATTACACCCTGCATAAGAAAGCAGGTTACAGTGTGTTGGTGTCTACAACAGGGGAACCCTCTTCATCCAAAGGAAAGAGGAAGGTACAAGATGTCATTGACATCTAGGACAGCCCAAAGAAGCAGAGGATGGGGAAGGAAGTGCAATCAGATACACCCCTATATTCCCCATCCCAATCCCCTCTCCATATAGGAGATGAGCAAGCAGCAACTGAATACCTCTCTCAGTTGGGCAGCTTAGGGGAGATCACATATACCTATGATGAAGTGGAAGAAGGGATGCCAGAAGAGCCCACTAAAGCATAGATGGACATCACTTCAACTGAACTCAAAGGCCAGGAGTGGGATCCTGAGATAAAGAAGGCCACTAGTGCCTTTCTAGTTGATGATAGCTTTGTCACATCTGAAGCATTCATGCAATTTATCTGGAAGCAGCATATAGATAAATATAATGCTAGATGTGAAGTAAGAAAGGCAGAGCAACCTAATAAAGATCCAGCCTCAGTGGAGGAAGAAATAAAACAGGAAATGATGGAAGAATTCAAAACCATCACTCCTGAACAGGGAAGGGATCTAGTAGCACAAGCTGGAGTGCTCATTTTACCAGAGTGGAATATTGTTGATGCTCTGGTGCTGGATGCAGTAAGAAAAGAGACCAAACCCATGGAAGGGGTTAAATTCAATAAGGACAATGCTGCACTAGTCATGTGGTCCCTCAAAAGAAATGAGGACAAGAAAGGTAAAGACACCTCAGGGATGAGTCACATTGGTGGACTGATGATTAAAAGAGTAGAGAGTATAGGGGTAGTAGAGGCTGCTAGCACTGTGTTAGAGACTGCCAAATTCAGTGTTGTAGTGGCTGAAAAGGAAGCCAAAGAAAAGGAGGCCCTTCAACTTAAATTGGAAACAATTCTGAAGGCTTATGATAGTGCTAAGGAGGAGGTAAGAGGCAAAGATAGCATTATTGCCAAATTGCAGAGCCAGCTAGTAGGACAACGTCAACAAGGTGAGTCTTCAACATTAATGATCACCTCTTCTCCTGCAAGACCTCCACCTACTAGCCCCATCATTGAGCTCCCACCATCTCCTGCGCCTTCCAGCTCTCAAATGATTGAGATAACTCCCCAAGAATTGGAGAACCTAAAGCAGACTCAGGCCTATTATGCAGGGAAGTATGAGGAGAAGATAAAAGCCACAATCTCCAGTTTTGCAGACACTATAAATGCCTCACTGCTTCACAATAGTGTAGGAAAGGTCATGGAGATATGGAATGAATCAAGGAGAGATAAGGCCATTTTGACACCCATTTTTGATAGATGGAGGCCTAGGGAGCAAGATTTAGAGTTCATGTGTGTTTCCTGTGATGAAGCAAGGGCCAATCCCATTATAAAATCTACCTCTGATGTTGCTAAAGTTTTGATGCAATTGGCTGCAGATGTAGACAATGTGGATAGGAAGGTCAATTTATGCAAAAAGGAATACACTGATCAGGTTTTTGAGTTGCTCCCAGGAATTTTTGCCAATCCAGATCAGCTGAAAGATAAGCAGATATGGATCAATGAGATAGATGCCAAATTTTCAACAAGGGTCAAGGGAATCATTGATCTAGATGATACCTCTTTCTTTGTTATAACCATACAGGAAATAGAAAGAATTAAATCACACTATAGTTTTCTTAACTCAGAAGTCAACAAACTGAGGAATTCTTGGAAAAGGTTGACTAAAGTTAAAAATGATGTGATTAGTTTTGCATGGCCAACAGAGGAGACATATAGTGAGTGGGGAGTTAAATATTCCACTCGCGATCCGGAGCAGTTGGAGAGCGCCCTTGAAGAACCAGAAGAGGTTGCAACTGAACAACCTGTTGAGCAGACTACTGAGGAAGCTGAAAAGAGCACATAACTGCTTTACACAAAAATTGTAACCTCTTCAATTTTTGAAATAATTGTAACAAACTTTCCTCGAGAAGTCTGAAGCTTTGTGCATCCATATTGTTATAAATGGATACCAGGACTAGAGGGAAAAGGATCACAAAATTTTGTAAGAAAACGCTGCAGAAATATTATCTGAGCTTTTCCAAAGTTTAATGGAGAATCAGACTTTTTCTAAAATATTTTCAAGTGAATATCAATATACAGGCCGTCAGTTTTGAGTAAAACTCTGTGTCGTCTTCAATTTTGTCCACAAGTTTATTTACTGTTTTCATTCTAAACAATCCAGGATTTTTTCCATTTGATTGAAATTGTAAGGCAATCTTAGTATGGGTGTTTTTAGCTTTTCTCTTTAGGAGGGAAATTAAATATGCATGATCACTCTTACTAGTAAGTTCTTTGGGATAAACTTTGAATTTTGAGGACCATAGTTTAGTTTGAAGTGATTGAATTCTTGTAGGTGTTAGGCATTTGCAAGGATTAATGAAAACCAAGCTGATGGGAAGTATAAAGATATTTTGTTTCAGGAGTTTTATTTGAGTTTGAGTGACTCTGTAACCTTGGATAAAGCACTGGTATTAATCGAAGCTGTTTATTGCATGCTTTGTTGATCGAATATGCTGAAGTTGAATATTGTTTCATTCTTTGTTTTCAGTTGTTTTCAAGGTGAATAAATCCACTGGTTTTCTGGACTGGTTTGCTGTGGGTTTGTTGTTTAAGAGTGTGAAGTTAATTCACAAAGGGTATACCCACCTGGGCTCAAAGAAAAGCCCGAAGTGTAGAAGGTCTAACCAAACCTTGTCATATGTTATCTCTAGAATCTCTTTATCCTTGATGTCTGCTTGGCACCCATTTTAGATCATATTATTTTAAGGGCATTGAAGGGGAATCAGATTTTGAGAACAACAATAATAACATCCACAACACATAACACCAATATTTGTTTGTGGAAACCTTGTAAGGGGAAAAACCACAGTGGGAAACCTTACCCACAATCAAATGATACTACTACAGATAGTATGTGTATACAAATGGGGTTTGCACATGTAGAAAGGCCAAGTGCCTAGAGGTCACTACTCAAATGGGAGTCACACTGACTACAATTAGATGGTTAAATCCAAGAAGGATTTACTACTCAAAATAGCATCTTCATATGTTGGATTCAGTACTGGTGTAGTTCTAATTATCTTCACAAAAACCCTCCTTCACCTTCAAATGATGTTTGTGTGTATAGCTCTGCTTATTCTCACATATACCAAATTAATATTCTTCCTTCAAATCCTATATCGATCTTACAAATAAGATCTTACATTTATACCATAACCTAAGACTAATTTTAGTAGGTCGGCTCTGAGGATATTACAATAAAATCAATTTACAAATAAAATAATGTCTGATGCAATAACCGATTCAACATGTTGGCTCAAATGCATTTACAACATTAATAAATCATCTCCATAGTGTGTCGTGGTGATTTGGATTAGATAAGCCTACCGGTGCTTATTCTGGACCTATTTGCCAGTAATAGCAAATATGCAAACTCAAATATACCAATGAATAAATCTTAAAGACAAAGTGTCCAAATGATGTCTTAGACATAACCAAGTGTTCTCTATATCATTCCAAGTACCAGTGAACAATATATCTTGCTAGTGTACCAGATACTGGTGACTGTGCATAAAGTCACTTGCTTGCCAGTGAACATAAACTATGCTCTAGAGCACCAGAGTTGATAAGTGATAGTAGGTGTTGACATTAATGACAAAACCATACCAAAATACCAACATGGATAAGTGTAAATTGATAGAGTCTATGGGATAGACTAAAGAGGCTCTATGGAAATGAACCCTCCACCACTGGATCAGTTTGTGAGAGTGAGAAGAACAATGCAACAGATACATGTGCAGATAATGAAGGTGGATCCACCAACAATCACAACATTGATGAAGAAGGAACCCACCTCTTCATGGCTCAAAGATCAGAAGATGAGAGGCACACATCTGAGACTAATCATGCAAATCACTCCTACTTTCAAGATTTTTTTGGTAACTATGATGAGGAAGAAGGAGACAAGGTAGATAGATCTAGAGATCAAGATCTATTTGATAGTGAAGGTGAAGAAGAAGATGAAGCAGAAGTTGATATTGAAGGAGAGCTTGTGAATGCACTCGAAGTACTTAATAGAGTAAGAAGTGAATACAAGATATTCAATAATTCTACCATAGTAGATTAGAATTGACTGACAAAATGCCTTGAAGAATATGAGAAATGCATCTTAGAGTTGAGAACTCAAGAAGGCGGCACCAAAGAGTGTCAGTGTAAAGATCTAGCATCTAGGCTAGAAGTTAAAAATGATGAATATCAATAGCTTCTTGGAGAAATGGAGATTCTTCGAAATGACCTTGAAAAATGTAATGATGAACTCAAGGTAAGAATCTGGTTTGATGGCAATAGTGATGCCTTAGACAAAATGCTGAAGAAGCAAAAGCATGCCAAGGACACTAAAGGTTTAGGTAGCGGTGTTGATGAATGTTCCACCAGCAAGAATGTCCCCCATAATGACATTCTATTTATCTCCTCAAATGGAGAACACAAAGGCCAAACCTTCATAGTGAGAAATGCTCCCTAAAAGAAGGTTGACCTAAATACAACTGGTGAAGAACTTCAAACAAGAATAAAGACCGGTGCTACAAGAAGGAGGAACAATGCAACTCCCAAAGGAAAAGGGAAGATAGGAGATGATATATTCACCAAAAGCAGGAACATGAGAATACAAAAGAGAGGATCTCCTATAGACAGAGGACAAAGAAATGCTACCACCTAGAGGAAAAAACAAGTGTGGTAGAAGAAGAGACCAAATGGAAGAGCTACATAGAATGGACAAGCAAGGATCCATTCTCAAGGAAGGAGAAGTGGAGATTCTAAAATAGTAAGATCTCCCCATGCATGGTAGAATAAATTTGTAAGTCATATGCCATCCTTTATGGGTTATTGCTTTGCATGTAATGCTTATTGCCATAGGGAAGAAGAATGTAGGAAGAGATCTAGAAGGAATAATCCCCTCTCTTGGTTATGCAAATATTGTTTGTCATAACTCCAAAGGAATTGGCCATAGAGAGTTAGAGTGCAGAAAGAGGAACTTTCATTTACATGGAGGCCGGTACAAGAAATATGCTTTGCCGAAAAGTGGGTACAGAGCATATGGAAATTAGACACTTGCATGGAACCAAAGGAGAAATGTCCTTTCTGGAGCAAGAGGCCCACCGGTTTCAGCTGCTAGACACAACAACATGACCAAGAGAAGATGGTAAAACTGACATGTTAAGAGATTCACCAATCATGAAGTTGGGATAAATGTTGTGTGCTACTATAGGACTACTTCTGTATGTAATACAAAGTCTAGGAAAAGAAGGACCCATTAGAAGAAGAAGGAAAGACCTGCTCCCATACTTAAAAAATGGGAAGAAGAATGAGACCAAACAGGTTTGGAGGAAGAAGACCATGGACCAACACAATGCATCCAAAGCACATGTGATATATCCTAAGGCTTAAAGGAGATGCAAGATCTCAGGGGGATTAAAACATTGAATTTATCATTCACCCCCTTAGTGAAGAAGGACACATGGAAGGACATTTTGTTGCTAGTATGAAAGAAGATAAGTGTGTGCAAAGGCTGCCCTAACTACACACCTATAAGTGAGTGCTGGATCACTACTGCTATGTCAAAGTATGATGAGATAAAAATTGAAATCAGATACAAAGTGATACAATGGTCAGGAGTCATAGGAAGGTCCTCCAGTAGTGATAATGAACTAGTACAGGAGACTGATATGTGCAGGATGTTATTGACATGAAGGCTAACATGTACTTATAGGTTACGTAAGACAATGAGGTTGGAGATCATTGCAATAGCCCCAATAACATGGTTTGTGGATTTTATGTCTTACATGGTATTGGAAAAGACCTAAACGACATATGTTGGCCCGGTGGTTGTTCATGCAGGCATGCATGTTTATGGGCTAACCGGTTTAATGTATGGCATGATGATGTCATTGTATGGCATTGTGTGGTTTCAGGATCATGTCATAGGTTGTGATGGATATGATGGAGCTAAATATCATTAGATGATCACACTTGTACATCTAAATTGGTACATAGAGATGATTGGAGCCCCTAGTATTGGACCTGATCAGAGAAAAGGACCTGGGATGTATGACTCAGGGGGAGTTCAATTGGTTATGATGCAAGACCGAAATGCTTGAACTTGAAAGGTGTAAGTGTAATGATTGCCCAAACTATAGATGATGGAAGTTACAGTAGGAATACCTAGAAGAGTTTCATTGCAAGGGGTACCTATCTAGTAACAAAGGAGGAATATTTGGTGTCATACTAAGGTTCCCTTTGCCATTGGTATCAAAGGAGGAGATACATCTAGAGAAGAAAAAGGGTAGAGTGAATTCTATTAGTGCCTCGTAAATACAAGGAGAAATGATACCCTAACAATTCCCTTTGCCATTGTTGTCAAAGGGGGGAAGGATTCTGTAGTATACAACATATTACATGTGTTGAGAATCCATGGATTGGATAAAGGGGGAGAAGTATTATGTAGAATGTCAAATACTACATGAGTTGACATCAATGCCAAAGGGGGAGATTGTTGGTATTATGTTGTCATTGATGTGAATTGGTATGGGATGACTACTGGTATGAGAGATGTATGTGCAACACTATCTTGGAGGAGTATAGGTTGAGATATCTTTGATATCACTTTGTGTTGTAGGGCACACATAAGGTGAGGATGCAGGACATTGATAAGGAAAGAAAGGGCATGCCACTCAAATGAATGGTCACTGAGGTCACTAGTACACAAGTTAGTGCCTAACTTGTGAGGATGGGATGAATAGGTTACTTGTATAGTGTCTTACTGGTATGGAAAGGATGTCAACTGGTAAGTGATTTGTTGACATGGAGAAGATAGCTCAACCAAGTGAGTAGCTGCCAAATGACAAACCTCATGACCAGTGTACAAGCCGAATAGGCAAGGTGCTTTAGTGATTCTTTGTGATGAAGAGGTGGAATGCTATCAAAACTACATCAACACAAGCGGAGAAGGATGAATAGGTCATCAGTATTCTATGAGGTTGTATAACAACAGGACTCCCACTAGATGAAGATGCAGTCATCATGAGAAGTAATGATTGACAGTGAATGTGCCCACACCGGATCACATGTGCCTATTTGAAGGTTTTCTGCACAAATAGGGAAGCCACATGAGTGCACTACAGTATGTAGATTACAAGGACTTACTCTCACCAATAAGTGGAACTTATCTCCTATCATGCATAATGTGCATCATATTTCCATGAGATAAGGTAGATGAGGCAAAGGCAGATGTTTGAAGGCTTACATCGGATCTACCAATTTATCAAAGGAATGTGTCAAGTGCATGAAATCATGGATATGTACTGGATTGTCTAAGAAGGCATGCTGAGATGTCGGTATAGATGATGAGTGATGAGTTTGTCACTTTGGAAAACCAGTTGAAACATGGTCTGAGCTGATCAGAGAGAAGGAAAGTTTGAACAGATGCAGTCAGAGGAAAGTGGTTGAACTGAAGATGAAATTTGGTGAAGGTTGATGACATGGTGTCATCAAGAGGGTTTTACGAGTATGAATGTTCATCAGTAATATGTACAAGGTGCAGATGCAAAAGACTCCCCATCTAATGAAGATGTGCATAAGGTAGGCTAGCAAGAGTGATGATCGATTGAGTAGTCCATTGCAAAAGAAGCAGAGTGCAAGGTTGATGAGAGACCAGTTTGAGGGTTTAACTGACAGGGTTAGTAAACCAATAGAAGAGAAGAACCGGTTAAGTGTTTGGTCGGTCATACCTGAAGTGATACACCAATCCAAGCTAGTAGTTGGTCAACTTGGATGCCATGAGGAGATGAAGTAGCAAGCATGTAGAGGTCGGTGGAGTGCCATGTAGATATAGGTGTCTCTACTATTGTGCATTCAATATGGATCCCGTGATTTGTGGATCATGTTGGCTCTTTTTTATACTGAACAATAAAATCAACAACCAGTATAATCTACAACCAAATTCTGGAAGGTAGCCAACCCCAACTATGATTTCAAAGGACTAACTAGACCAACTTAACAAGGATATTTGATCCTTCTTCTCTTCAGGCTCTGCAAAGCCTAGGTGGGTTTACCTATGATGCACTTCAAACACAGTCTAAACTCACACACAGCATATCCATTACAATAGAAATATCAAACATAGCTCAACAATAAAGAAAGTACTGCAAACTAGCTACATTCACATTGACTCTCAACTACATTGGAGCTTGAGATAGGTGGGACATCACCACAAAACAAAAATAAAAGACATTAAATTATGATTTGATTTTTAAAATGATGCAAATGACCTCTAGTTGTAATGCACCAATGCCTTAACCTGGGCATAGAGTCAAATACATAACATTATAAGAGAACCTAGTTGCAAATATGTCTTACCAAAATATCCTTGCATTAATGCCTGACATTAATACATTCTATATTCATCCACAAAACCATACATATCCAAACAATGATTCAGTTCCACAATTTCTGCTCCAAGAATTTAAATCCTTTATGTAGAAGATTCCTAAGAACATGAATTTCACTCCCCCTTAGAGAGGATAAACTCAAAATCCCTTGAAAATTGAATTATATTGAGACTGACAACAAATGCTTGAAGACAATTCTATGGCACTTTACACCTGCCTTGCACATGTATGACCTACAACTAAACCAATTACAATCTTATGCAAAATACCCACATAAAGAACTAAAACTCTGAAAACATTATTGAACTAGAAAATTCATTGCAAATTTGGAACCTGCAATTTTGGATTTCTCCCTTGGAGAAAACCTCTAAAAAACTAGAACCATTACAATTGAGAAGAATTGGGATTAAGAAGGAGAGGGAAAAAGATCAGAATCCATCAGAACATGCCATGTGTCTTCTTTTTCCCTAACTACAAAAATATCTCCTCTTCTTCCCATAGAAACTTCTCTCAAAATATCTTCTGCCTATTGAAACAAACTTCATAACTGCATTCCTCATTCCGAGAGCTTTTTGGTGACATATAATACTTAATATTTCGGGCAAAAAAAATCCTCTAGGCGAATTAATCTTGAATATGGATCCATCATTTAAAATTTTCGAATTTCTCTATAGTTGAAACTATATCATTTAATTTTGATTTTTCAATCCATTTTTGGCCCTATGTCCTACCATGTGGTAGCTTGTGATTTGCTGATGGGATCCACTGGGTGCCACCTAAGATGACACCTCATCAATACACCACTTGTCTACCTCATCACTACCACTAGACTGCCACTGGACTGCCACATGAATGCCACCTCATCGCCACGTCAACGGGACCTGTGAGCTAGACCTCCACTTGGACTGGCATGTCATCTTTCACCATTTCACAATGGCTAAGGAGCATGCATGTTTCCTTCTTGAATCCACGCGCACTATTGGATCTCACCGAACATGCTTGGTCTTTTGCCTTTGTTTTTCGCACATGCTTTTCGCTATTTCGCGAAGCTTATCCAATGAGCATCTTCCTTTCATGAATCAACACGCATCATAGATCTTCTCTAAACCTCCATGATCTTTTATCCATCCATTCTCTACAAAAATTGATCACCTTAGGATCCGTGCCTACGTGGGGTTAGCTTGGTCGCCTTGGGAAGCATGCCCACGCGCGTGGGGTCCACCTAGGCACCCAACTAGCACCTTGTGTCAAAATCCTTCAAGGCTTTGACACTTGGTAGTGTTTGTTTTTTCTTTTAAATACCAAAATTCTCCAATGCCCAGACAATGTGGGATAATGGCATTTAGCATGGGACTATGTATTCTGCAAGCTTTCTTTGAGTTTGCCTAAAAGTTTCATGTTTTAACCTTTCCCCTTTACATTTACTTGAAGGATTCAAACACCTTTCCCACACCACACTCTAGGAAAACATGGCTTTACACCTACCAAATACATTTGTTTTAAATTTTATTGCTGCCCAAACTCCACTCCACGCAGGGGAAATTAGCTTTAAATCTGCTAATGCATTTGGTTGAATACTCAAAATGCTTCTCCCTCATGATTTGTGCTACCACTCTAGTAGATTTACAATGCAGGGAGGATGCTTTGGGCAAGGTTTGATGCATTGAATTGTCTTTATGCTTACCAATAGCATTTTGCCTAAAGGTTTGAGCCATTTACCTATTTGTTGAAGGCTTAAAATGGCCTACTCACCATGCATTGCATATTGTTGTTATCTTCATTACTTCTTTGAACCCTCATGCCACATTTATTACTTTAGAGTTTAATTGCCTTCTTCATTTGCCAATGCACAGGAGGATTTAGATTTCAACACCATGCACACAATAAGGAATATTTGGCATTATAGCTTCCAATTACATTTGCATGATTTTTAATTACCTTTCAACAGCACATTTTACTCCTGCCAGTGCACTTACTGCTAATTTCATTTTTTATGTGCCTGCTAGACACATTTGCTGGTATTTTCATTTGCTAGAGAGTTTTTTCAGCCTTTGAAATAGCCACGTTGACATCTCCTTGTGGCTCATAGCATGGGGGAAGATTAATGCAGATTGCATTTGTTGAAAGATTAAAATGCCCACTCCTTTCATTTTAAAATGCCAATCCCATTTGAAAATGAGTTTGAAACACCATGTCTGCCAATATTACATTAAAGTTTAAATGTCTTTGCTAAAATATATTAATATGCCCCTTTACCCATACCACACCACATACCACAAGGAGTATGATGGCTTTAGGCCAATAGAAATTTGGAATTATGCCTACCATTGCAATTTTATGAAGCTTTTATTGCCAGCCAAAGGAATACCATAAAGTTCCATAAAAACCTCTCAGTTATATGCCCACATAATGCAATGAAATCATCTCTTAATAAACCAATTTGCCAATATGCATTTGAGCTGGTATTGATATGCATTACTCTTAATTAAGACCATTTCGCCATAAAATTAATGCACATGCATTTATCCAGGTCAGGCCCCAAAGTGGGTCCGGCTAAATTTTTTTTTGTTTTCATGCAACTAACTTTCAAAATATCTCACGAACCTTAAACATACCTTTGGAATCGATTGACACCATTTTCGGATCATTAAACTGAGTTTCGCAACTTTCAAGCACCTACGCCACATTTTTGCATTTAATCGTGAAGACATAATTTTCAAACTAGTCAAAACACCTTTCTGGACCTCACCATCTGACAAGCGTGTACTCTGGCATATAAGCATGAACTTTTCCAAGTGGTTTCTCAAGATGAATCCCAAGTGAAGAGATATTAATGGTCAAAGATGACCAACTAGCTTTGTCGGCACTGCGGACTTGATGAAGTCAATCCGTAGGCAACACATGATGCCTTTCTTAAAAATATCAAACAATCTCCATAGACCCTCAAATCTAAGACATAGGTACCTTGAAGTACATATCAAAACTTATAATTCTCATTTCTATCAAAAGTATGACTGGGTACAAATAGTGCGCTCGTGAAAATGGCCACTTTAATTGATATAGCAATGAAAGTACGAAAGACTGAAAAAGATGGCTCAAGAAACCCTTTTGAAAACTGATCCAACGGATTGGTAGGAGCTTGAAACTAGAAACATAGCTTGTCATTTGTACCAAAAATAGCCCAAAACAAACATTCTAACATGACATTCACTGAGGCAACTTTAATACTTATGCAAAACAGGGCTCCGACTAGGTGCTGAAACAGGGACTTGTCAAACCATACAAACTGCAGATAGATTGAGCTTGCTAAACTAAGCAAATGGATTCATAAATACTTGAAATTTTGCATGGAGGTACACTTTTATGCATAGAATTTATTCCACTTTAAATTTCAACATGACGATCAATTGGAGAAAATATATAAGCAGTCAAAGTAGGCTACTTGGTAAAATATGAATTTGAGCCTATGATGGACTTTCAGCTCACCCCTGTACCTGATAAATTGATCCAAACTGAAATCTTAAAGTTGCACATCACTACATAGGCCAAATGAAAGGTGTAGTACACACTTCCCAAGCCTTACCCTTTGAAAATCAACTGGCTCCATTTTACCCTCTCTCTAACTAGGCCATTCAAACTGACTCATTTTATGATCATTTGGAAATGCAGGGAAATTTTTTGAAATGGGCCTCTCAAATTACTCAAATTTAATGAGTCCCAACAAAATAGATCAGAAGAGTGTGGCTCGGGGAGGAATGAGTGAGAGGGACAAATCAGGGAGTTGTTGGTGCCTAGATCAAAGCAAGAAAATCAGTCTGTGAGAAGACCTTAAGTAGGAAATGGCTGAGGTATTAATGGTTGTTTGATAGATGTGGGTCTAAATATAGGGTTGTGTTTTCTATATTTAGAAAATATGTATTGGAAGGTGCAATAATGGCGAAGATGAATAGTTGGCTTTCTGGGAGATCAGATCAGAAAAGATCTGTTTGGATTTGGTTTTCCTTGAGGTTGATGAGGAAACTGTAACCGCCCAATGTTTGAATTGTTTTTTGGCACAAAAACCATGCTATAAGTATGCAAACCAAAATCAGACATGGTTGTCATTAGATGAGAGAGTAGAGCTACTAAAGAAAATAAGATAGTGTTGTGGTGAAGTATTTAAGTGTTACTTCTACATGTGAGAATGTTAGGGTTCCCACAAATACTGAGAGCGGGGGGGTGAATCAATATCTAACCGGTAATGTAATTTTCTTAAAATAGAACATGCAGAACATAAAGTAATAGTGTACCGGTATGCAAGAATTAATGTAATTAATAGAAAAAAAAACATCCACATGAAAAGAACACCATAACCAAAGATGTTTAACGAGGAAACCTGGTGTGGGAAAAACCTCGGTGGGATTTGTGACCCACAATATTCACTTACTAGCCAATAAGAGAATATTACTTACAATAGGGGCCTGCACATGTAGGAAGGCCAACTGCCTAGAGCACCTGCTCAATAAGAAGTCACACTAACTTACAATGAGGATTATGCAAATCCAATGATCTGTACTGTTTTACAATAGCATCTTCAATGCTAGATTTAGTACCAGTTCTTGCTCTGTTTTTTACATATACCCTTGACCTACAATTGGCACATTAGGTCTACCTCATAATTTTCTTTATGCTTCTTGTCCATGTTCTACAAATGACTACAATGATCTCTTTTATATACAAGAGTCATTTTACAATTTGCCAAGTCGGCTTACAATAATAAACAAAATATTACATATCAAAAATCCTGTTGGCCTCTATGCCAGTATAAATCTTTTCTTCTATGCTGGTGCTGGTGCCGGTGTGGAGTGATCTTGCTAATGCCGGTATAATGTCTTACTTGAATAATGCTTTACCAGTGTAATGTCTTGTTGGTGCCATAGGATTGCAAGGTTGCCTGTGTAATGCTTTACCGGTGTAATGTCTTGCTGGTACCATAGGATTGCAAGGTTGCTTATGTAATGCTTTGTCAATGTAATGTCTTGCCGGTGCCATAGGATTGCAAGGTTGCCTGTGTAATGCTTTGTCGGTGTAATGTCTTGCTAGTGCCATAGGATTGCAAGGTTGCCATCAATGACAAAACCTTCAATCACACACAATGTCTAATTGGAGTGTCCATATGCCAATAGAGAATAGAGCAGTGTGAGGGAGAAGTAGGTTGAAGTGTTCAATTGGTAGCAATGGAGAACTAGTAGTGTCCATACTGACCAAACATAAGTGAAGGAAGATGTAGAGAAGGAATACATAGAACTAACAGAGTATAGTACCAGTAAAGAGTAGAGTAGAGAGGAGGAGATCCAGTAGAGCAGAATAGAGGAGAGGTGAATTAGTAGAGTTTACTAGCAAGCAAAGCAACAGAAGAGAGAACCAGTGTAGCAGAGAATGTGTCTCATTGACAGAGAGAGGTATATGAGATGTTTACAGGATTCACTTGTAACAGTAGTATTAATTTTGTATTTGAAGTTATCTTTGTGATCACTGAGTTGTAGCTCGGTGTAGGGGTTGTAGCCCATAAATTAGTCAGAGGTTGTAGCTCGTTGGGTTAGTGCCCTAAATCAAGGGTTGTCACTCCTTGGGTTGGTGCCCTAAACATTGTAATAGAGTTTTGATTGTGAGGCTAGATTGGAGTAGTAGACTCCAACAACATTACTCACTGTGGTTTTTCCCATCTTGGGGTTTCCTCATACATGCTAGTGTTATGTGATGGCCCCTTGTGTGTGTTTGCATTTGTGATTAAGTCTCCCCACTAACCAGTAAGTATGTTATGAGTTAGATCTACTAACAGGTATGCTCACATAGGATAGTTAAAGGGAAAATGTTGAGAACCACTGATTGTGTCTAACATGAACAACATAGTACCAATGAAAGAAGAATTTAATGAGTATTAAGTATCCAATATATAGTGACAGTGGATTAAGTAGTCAATAAACAATGGAATAATTGTTGATAGGAACAATGGAAGCCACCCAAAAGTGGAGAGTATGGCTTTTAATACAGTGACTGTTCCCATTGGATCACAATGATTGAAGTACAAAGAAGTCATATAGACTAAAAATCATTTAGGTTGTGAACCAATGTCAAGGAAATGGCGGAAATGAAACTTTGCATAATTCCAACACCCATATGGAAGTAGATAATAAGATTTAGTGTAAGGAACAATCAAATATTGGTAATACTAACTCTTATCATATTATTGCTAATTATTTAATCATTAATAAACTCTACTACAATGATAAATAATAAAGTGCAATGTCTGATGGGGTGGGTGAAATCAAAATGAAAGTATCATAAACTAATGAGCAGTTGAACATTTGAATTAAGACATCCGGGTCAGGATTGTTGAAAAGGATTAAAGGTTAAAGGATCATTACGAAAAGGCAAAAAGGTATGGTTACAACTTACAGTAGAAGGAATGTAAAAACAATCATTGTTACGGTTTTATTAAAAATACATCTTTTGTAGTGAACAGTAGCTCCATGACTATCTTAAGATAGTGACAAAGAATCTTACATTTGACAAGGTTTGAAGAAGTCAGGAAACCAACATTGACATGAAAATACAATGACAATGAGTCATGCTACTATCCTTATAGACAAGTATCATATATATATAGGTGCAAAAGAAGAAAAGATGTGATCTTTACAGTCATTCATGACTATCACCACTACAATCATCACATTAATAATATAAATACAGTGCCACCGAAGATCAGACATAAAGTAATAGTAGTTTATTAGTAACTTTAAGGGTAGTCATCTATAGAAATATAGGTTCTCCACCACTTTACTGTGCATCATAGTTAAAATAATAGTAATAGCAAGATAAATCAAAAGGTCCAGTGTTCAGGGATATAACAATATATAAGCCTTGCAAGTTTTGTGACAATGGATATAAGCCTTAAATACATCTAAAACCAGTAAGTATTCATAATCACCAGAAGGATTGTTGACAATTTCATACACAAAATCATTGTTAAAAGAATGCTATTGGTAGCAGTCATAGTGATCAAAAGAATAGTGACAACACCATGACATAATAGTGTAGTTTTTAGTGCCATAGACAGTGAGTGACATTGATTTTGAGGGGACATAGCATGAAGTAGGCACATACACAATGGAACAAGTGCATCAAAAGCTTTAGGATCCTTCAGTGATAGTCAAAGAAAAAGACAAAGATGCACCCACTATACAAAGAACAATGATGAACAATATATTCTAAAGGTTCCAATGGTAATAAAGTCTCCACAACATACAATAACCAATTTACAGTCTCAAAAGATCAAAGACAATGACAAACATAGTGTGCACTCACAAAAATAAGATGGGGCTTCCAAAAAACATTTCAAAGAGCATGAGAAAACAATGATCCTTGACATTGGACAATGGGATAGTATAAAGACCATAATATAATTTCTAGGTAATCATGATAATTTATGCACATATTTAGATCATTGCGTAGTCATGAGAAAGCAGTCACAAAATCATAAAACAGTCATCCAAAATCATTAAGGATAGCTAAGGAGCATACCCAAATCATTCATAGTAGGTCAACAATGACTATCAAACTTTTGAACCTATGGTTTAGGATCACAAAGGTTTATTGTTAAAGTAAAAGGGCAAAGGTCAGAAAAAGTTTGTGATTAAGATGCAAGATAGCCATCACGAGTCGAAGTGACAGTTATAAATCATTAAGTGCAGCAAAAGAACATTCAAGATAAGAGAAATATTAGAGTACCACTAGTCAAAGAATAGCCATAACTAGGAAACTAAGGATAGTGGACAGTCTTCGAAGCAAGAGACTGTAATAATTGAATAAATAGTGGATAAAGCTACACTAGTGATGTCGAAACCCTAGTAAGTATTAAGGCCAAATGTTCATCACAAAAAAGAGTTAGTAATAAGATTAAATATGAACTAACAAAGGTCAAGCCACAATTGAATACTGTCAAGCATTCCAAGCAAAACCTTCAAAATCTTCAAACCAAGAAAAGCTTAGTCACATAGTTGTAGGTTAACAAAGATCTTCATCTTACATAGTGGTACACATGAAATAGACATCGAAGGAATATAACAGAGATTGAAGTAAATAGCCAAGGGATTAGTGCAAATACACCAAATATTTTTTTTTTACAACTTGATTATAATGAATTTTCCTTTGCATACAGAGTTATATTCAAAAACCCCAAAACATATACACAACACAGTATTTGAAAACCCTAAGTGCATGTGTGGTTTGCAAAGCTTCTACATTTTCTTCCAAATACCAGGCAGTGCAGAAGAGTACTACATAACCAAATTCATACCCACTTCAAACTAAGAAAATCCAAAGATCATGCCTACATGGTGGCTAGACTCTATCTTCTTCATGAAGTAATGAAAAGTGAAAAGATGCAAATAATTTTAGGGCTCGAGCTTCTATTTGCTCGCATGCCCTTATGTTAGGGCTTTTTAATCTTTTTGATTTATTTTATAGAAATTGTTGGTATTATGGATGTGTTGCATTGGTTTTGTCATTGATGTCAACACTTATCCTTTTGAAGATCTACATTGTTGATTTGGCACTATGGTTATATTTGTTTACTGTTGAACCAGCACATTGTGTTCACCGACAAGGTCAATGACTTATGTACAGTCACTAGTATATGCTCACTAGTAGGTTATATGGTTCACTGGTACTGATGATGACTTGTTATCATCTAGAGATCACTTGATTATGTCGAAGACATGGTTTGGATACTTGGTTTTGGTGTTTTGGTTATTGGTCTAATCGGGTAGGCATATTTTTTGTTACCGACAGATAGGTCTAGGCTATGGACTAGTATACGTTATCTATTCTAGATAAGCATTATACATTATGCAGATTATTTATTGATTAGATATTGTTGTAAATGTATTGAGCTAACATGTTGTATCACATCAAGACATATTTGTAATTGAATTAATTATTATATTCTTAGTGAGCCGACCTACACATTTGGTCTTAGGTTTTGTATAAATGTAAGATCTCATTTGTGAGATGAAGTGTGGAATTGTGGTATGGTATGGTATGTGTGAATATTGAAGATCATATGAGCAGATCATAAGAGAGAATGAAGAAGACATCATTTGAAGGTTCAAGGGAGGTTTGAAGGTGTTTAATAGAGCTTAAACTAGTACTGAATCCAACATTACAAATGCACTTTGAAGCTGTACATTATTCTAGGATTTAGCCATCCTACTGTGGTCATTGTGACTCCCATTTGAGTAGTGTGCTCTAGGCAGTTGGCCTTTCTGCATGTGAAGACCCCATTTGTATACACATACTATCTGTAGTAGTATCATTTGATTGTGGGTAAGGTTTCCCACTATGGTTTTTCCCCTTACAGGGCTTCCACATCAAAAATCTCTGTGTTATGTGTTGTGGATGTTGTTTCTCTTTTTGTTTCATGCATTAAGTTTTATTGATATTGATATAAACTGCTAATATGTTAACTGACATTAAGTTTGGTTTATTGGTATTAAGTATTAAGTTGGACTAATTTATAATTGGGTTGAAATTCATTCACAACTGATTCAGCACCCCCCCCATCTTAGTTGTCCTTCTAGTTTCTAATAATTGGTATCAGAGCCAAGTCCTCTTTTCATAGAGGTCTAACAGCTTGAGGAGGTCCTACGGCAATGAAATTTTTTAGGAAGGACAGTCCTAAACTTGATGGAACTAACTATGGTATATGGAAGATCAGAATGGAGACACATCTAAATTGCATTAGAAGAGACATATGGGAAGTTACAAAGAATGTCTATGTTGGTCCTACTCTGAATCAACCTAATCCATTGACATTGGGTAAGGATCAAGATAATGATTGCAAAGCAAGAGAAGCACTTCTGAGAGCATTATTAGATCAACAAATCATGGGATCATCAGACCAATCTACTGGTAAAGCTATTTAGGATAAATTGGAAACATTGAATGAAGTAGATACCACTGTCAAAATTCCAAAACTGGAATGTTACTAGCTCAGGTATGAAAATTTGAAAATGGAAGAAGATGAAAGAATTTATGCTTTTATGGAAAGAATTAATGAAATTGTTTTAGGAATACAATGTTGTGGAGGATCCTTAAGTGAAGATAAAATTGTTTATAAAGTTTTAAGACTTATTTAGCCTTCAGAGCATCATCATTTGTAGCATCATCATCATCATCTGACAAATCTGATTGGAAAGCACTTTATACAAAAGAACTTGAAGATATCAGGAGGGAAAATGAAGAACTCGAAGAACTTAAAGAACTATTTGCAACGAAGATGCCTAAAGATCCAGTTGGAAGTAAGTATGAAGGTAAAGCACCATTTAAAAGTTTTAACTACAATAAAGTTGGTCATATAGAATCTAGATGTCCTGATAGACATGCAAGATTGAGAGAGGAAGCTAAAAGATCATATAAGCCTAACCCTGAATATCAAAGATACAGATTTAAGAAGAACAAAGATAAATCATGTTACTATATTGATGAAGGAGTTACAGATGATTCTGATGAAGAACCAATGGACAGTGGATGGGCATTTGTTGCAATAAAAAAAGATCAACTGACACCTACTGTCCCACCAGTACAGCAGGGCCTGACATCTAAAATTGAGGAAAAAGATGAATGGATCATTAATAATGGATGTTCACATCATATGACTGGTGATAAAAGTAAATTCTTATCTTTTCAGGAATATATGGAGGTCTAGTAAGATTTGGTGATGATAAAGCTTGTTTAATCAAATGAAATGGTACTATATCTTTGGATGGTAAGCACAATACTGACAATGTTTATTATGTTGAAGGTTTGAAGCATAATCTTTTGAGTGTTGGTCAATTAGTTGAAAAGGGATTTTAGTTACAATTCAAGAATGGAAAATGCAAAATCATGAAGAAAATTGGATTGGAGATTGCAATTGGTAATTAGACTAAAGGTAAGATCTTTCTTTTGAATAACAGTGATAAGACATGTTTGATTGCACATATTGATGAAAGTTGGTTATGGTATAAGAGACTTTGTCATGTAAATTTTGATTGCATTGTAAAGAGCAGTTCAACTAAGGCAGTAAGGGATTTACCTAAGATTGTGAAACCTCATAATCCGGTATGTAAGGAATGTCAAATGGGAAAGCAAGTTAGAACAACCTTTAAGAGTATTTCTGAGAAATCCAATAATGTTCTTGATTTAATTCATACTAACTTGTGTGGTCCGGCAAGAACAAGAATTCTATAGGGAGATAGATATTTTATGCTAATTATTGATGATTATTCTAGAATGTGTTGGGTTACTTTTTTCAAGGAGAAATTAGAGGCTTTTGGAAAATTCAAGTTATACAAGGCAATGGTAGAGAATGAAACCAGTAAGAAAATTAAATGTTTAAGATCTGATCAAGGAGGAGAATTTACATTTAAGGAATTTAATACATTTTGTGAAGTGAATGGAATCAAAAAACAACTTTCAACACCCCAGACACCTCAGCAAAATAGAATTATGGAAAGGAAAAACAAAACTATTTTGGAAGCAGCTAGAAGTATGATATTGGAAGCAAATCTACCTCATGTGTACTAGAGAGAAGCAGTGAATACAATGATTTTCACTTTCAACAGAGTTGACATCAAAGGTGAAACCGTTAGGACCCCTTATGAAATATGGTTTGGCAATACTCCTACTCTTAAATACTTCATAATATTTGGAAGCAAATTCTATATTAGGAGAGATAAATATGTTGGTACATTTGATCCTATAAGTGATGAAGGAATATTTCTTGGTTATTCATCTAAGAGAAAGGAATATAGATGTTTTAATAAAAGATTGCAGAAAATCATTTAAAGTGCTAATGTGAAGATAGATGAATACTTTAGAGGAAATTCAAGGTCTGTAGATTCTGAACTGATAGTTGAGATAATCATAAATGAACCAATATAGATTGCATGGGTATAGAATGTCGATCTAATCACACTGACATCATCAGAGAATTCCACAGTGACTGAAGAACAACACCATGTGAATAAACCCAGGTATGTAAGACTGGATCACTTAGAAAATCAGATAATTGGCAATAAGTATCAAGGTGATATGACAAGAGGAAGATTGGCAAATGAAGAGGTATGCTTAATTTCTCAAATTAAACCAACCTCTATTATTGAATCATGTCAAGATGAACATTGGATAAAAGCAATGGAAGATGAATTAGAACAAATTGAAAATAACAATACATGGACATTAGTTCCTTGTACTAAAGACAAAAATGTAATTGGAACTAAATGGGTATTTAGAAATAAACTTAATGAAGATGGTAAGGTAATCAAGATCAAAGAAAGATTAGTTTGAAAAGGATATTCATAGAAAAAGGGAATTGATTATAATGAAACCTTTGCATCGGTAGCTAGAATTGAGCCAGTTAGATTATTTCTTGCATTTGCAGCTCATAACAACTATAAAGTATATTAGATGGATTGAAAATATGCATTTTTGAATGGTGATCTTGAAGAAGAAGTTTACATTGAACAACCTGATGGAATTTTATTAACAAATGATAAAGATATGGTTTGCAGATTAAGGAAAGATTTGTATGGATTGAAGCAAATGCTAGAGCTTGGTATGCTAGATTGGACAAATATCTTTTGAAGCTTGGTTACCCTAAAGGTAATGCTGACATCAACTTATATTATAAAGTGACTAATGATGAGATCTTGGTTATTGAAATTTTTATCGATGATATCATTTTTGGAGGAGAAGATGGATTGTGTAAGGACATTGCTAACAAGATGCAAGAAGAATTTGAAATGTCTATGATTGTAGAGACAAAATTATTTTTAGGATTGCAGATTTCACAAACTGATAAAGGTATATTCATATGTCAAACAAAACACTTGAAGGAACTACTGAAGAAATTTGGTATGGAAAACTCTAAACTGGTAAGTACTCCTATGACTACAACTAATAAATTGACATTGAAGGATGATTTAGCTCTTCTTAATCCGACAAGATATAAATCTATGATTGGAGGTTTACTATATTTGACACAAACCAGACCTGATATAATGAATGCACTATGATTGTTTTAAGGTTTCAGAGTAATCCTAAAGAAAATCATGAATCGGCAGTAAAAAGCATTTTCCGGTATCTATAAGGCACAACAAATCTTGGTTTATGGTATCCTAAAGATGAAAATTTTGATTTATGTGCATACACCGATGCAAATTGGGCAGGAGTTGTAGATAGCAGAAAGAGTACCACTAGCGGTGCATTCTTTCTTGGTAGCAGATTGATTTCATGGATAAGCAAGAAGTAGAGTTGTACATCATTATCAATAACAAAATCATAATATGTTGCAACAACAACTAATTGTACTCAGTTATTATGGATTAAGAAAATGTTGAAGGACATAAAGGTAAAATGCAAAGAACCGATAATCATTTATTGTGATAATTCAGCAACAATTGATATATCAAAGAATCTGGTATTTCACTCTAAGGTTAAACATGTTTCTATCAAATATAATTTTCTGAAAGAGAATGTTGAAGCAAAAGAAGTAAGATTGGTTTATGTGAATAATAAAGAGAAGATTGTAAATATCTTTACAGAGCCTTTTCCTAACGAAACCTTTGAATATCTCAGAGAGCAGCTTGGGGTAATACCCTCAAAGAGACTTAGATGATTGAATGTTAGCATCAAACTAGCAAAAACTAAGAGAGAAATCTTTTCCCAGCTTTGATGGAGGAGAGATACTTCTTAGGGGGAGTAGCTGATTGTATGTTCTTGTATTTTTCCTTGACTACTTTTGCATTTGATGTCAAAGGGGAAGAGATATCTATGGAAAAACTTTGTATTTGGGGAGAGATTATTCTTTTGGGGATAGATATATACCCTTTGTATTTTGGTTTTGATTTATGGTATTGATCTATTCTAGAGATTGTTCATTTTTGGGTTTGGGCATTTTTCTTTGGTACTTAGATGTTTTTCCATCTAGTGTTGCCATCAATGCCAAAGAGGGAGATTGTTGGTATTATGGATGTGTTGCATTGCTTTTGTCATTGATGTCAACACTTATCCTTCTGGAGATCTAAATTGTTGATATGGCACTATGGTTATATTGGTTTACTATTGAACCGACACATTTTGTTCATTGGTAAGGTCAGTGACTTATGCATAGTCACCGGTATATGCTCACCGATAGGTTATATGGTTCATTGGTACTGATGATGACTTGTTATCATCTAGAGATCACTTGATTATGTAAAATAAATGGTTTGGATACTTGGTTTTGGTGTTTTGGTTATTGGTCTAATTAGGTTGACATATTTGTTGTTACTGATAGATAGGTCTAGGTTATGGATCAATATACATTATCTATTCCAGATCAGCATAGCACATTATGGAGATGATTTATTGATTGGATAGTTGTAAATGTATTGAGCCAACATGTTGTATCGCACCAAGACTTATTTGTAATTGATTTAATTGTAATATTCTTAGTGAGCCGACCTACACATTTGGTCTTAGGTTTTGTATAAATGTAAGATCTCATTTGTGAGATGAAGTGTGGAATTGTGGTATGGTATGGTATGTGCGAATATTGAAGATCATAAGAGAGAATCAAGAAGACATCATTTGAAGGTTCAAGGGAGGTTTGAAGGTGTTTATCAGAGCTTATACCGGTACTGAATGGCATTACAAATGCACTTTTAAGCAGTACATTATTCTACGATTTAACCATCCTACTATAGTCATTGCGACTCCCATTTGAGTAGTGTGCTCTAGGTGGTTGTCCTTTTCACATGTGTAGACCCCATTTGTATACACATACTATCTGCAGTAGTATCTTCTAATTGTGGGTAAGGTTTCCCATCGTGGTTTTTCCCCTAATAGGGTTTCTACATAAAAATTCTTTGTGTTATGTGTTGTGGATGTTGTTTCTCTTTCCATTTCATGCATTAAGTTTCTCTGGTATTGATATAGACTGCTAATTTGTTAACCAACATTAAGTTTGGTTTACCGGTATTAAGTATTAAGTTAGAGTAATTTATAATTGGGTTGAAATTCATTGACAACTGGTTCACCCCCCCCCCCCACTCTTAGTTGTCCTTCCAGTTGCTAACAAAAATATGAATGAAATCAAATACCGAAGGTCATTATTTTCTAAGTCATGAGACCTAGGTCTTCATTGTAAGCCCACATGAAAAAGGGCCAAAAGAACTTTAAGTTCTTTTTTCTCATGTATTATTTTATTTTTATTACTTATTATAATTTAATATATACTAATTAAAGCATAAGAAATAAAAGATTTAATTAATATATATTAAATTATAATAAGTATCATATTTTTCCTTTTAATTATAATTGTAAATTTTATAATTAATATAAATTTATTAAAGATTTATTCCTTATAAAAATCTTAATAAATTTATATTAAATGGTAAAATATAAAAAAGAAATTAATAGTTTTATTTCAACAATTGAATAAAACAAATTGTTTTATTTAACTGTTGGAGTAAAACTAATTTTCAAAAAGAGAGATAAATGTAAAGATAACATGCAAATTTTTCAATGAAAGGCATGCAAGTTTTTTAGAGGTTTACTTTTCAAGGAAGGTATTTTTGGTGACATACAGTCAAGGAGGTTTTTGTTTTCTTCCAACTATATTTGCCATAATAGGGGATGAAGACTTTTGAGACAGTTTTAATTTTTATTTCTGAGCTATATTTAGCATAGATCACATCCATTTTGGATCATGGCATGCATAATCATAAAAAGAGGGGTTTTCTTTTTATCAGCTATTTTTGGCATCTTGGGGTCTCTATTTTTAGATAGAGAGTACTCTTATTTGCTTTCCTGAGCTATTTTTGGTTGAAGTATCATGTGGATTCTTAGTAAAGGGGTATTTTGTCTTATGGATATATTTAGAGTCAACATACATGCAGATATTCCAGATGACTTAGTGCTTTTTAAAAGGACTATTTTTAGCAGTCACATTCAAATTTTTGGAATAGAAACTGTTTGTTTTCTTTCAGAGCTATGTTTTGACAAGATTGGTAGTTTTATATATGGCAGTGGGGGTTCTTTTCATGCAACATCAATTGTGGTTCTATTTTGAGCATATGAGGTTATTTTGGGCTGGCTTATGCATGAGTTTTTTAGGCTATTTTAGAAAAATTCACCCAAGCCTTTTTCTCATGTAGTTTTTTCTATTAGGGTTTTTGAAGGAGATGTACATGATAGGTTATATATATTCTCCTCTCTCCTTCTTTTTTCCCTCTGGTTTTTTCTTTTTTGCATGCACTTTTTTGCAAAAAGACATTGTATCTCAACACTTTAGTTTATTTCCAGTTTTTGTCGTGCCCAAACTTTAGGGCACAAAAACGGAACAACAAATTTATTTTTTTTGACGTCATGAACTCGCAACATATTCTATAATATAATAACTTTATTAAAGTTTTGCCTTATCTAGGATGTAAATAAACTTACTTCTAAGGTTGGGTAAATTAACCAACTCGAGTGAGCGACTTGTTGGGAGGGGATTAATTAGCATCGTGGATTAGTTAGCTAGCTCAATTACCTAAGACAAGTTGTCGCTAATTAAATCAAGGGATAATTGATTATCTTATTGTATTAAATCATTCCCAATCCATTTAAGGATAATGCTATTAATTAATTGATGCACATGCGAAATTATTATATACATCCAACCGATGAGGGTTCGAATTACTACAATGTCATTTGCCCACTAAAACCGACAATAAGCTAAGGCCAATTCTAATTTTCCCTAAATCCCTTGATTTTGTCAATTAAATTTCAATCCGACCAAAAATCGGTCTCAAGGGCTTAAGGTTCATAAATTTTCAAATTCCTCCTTTCAAATTTTCCTAACGTCCAAATATATTTGGGGAAAATCTATTGATTAATTAAATAAATTAATCGATTTAATGTATGGTGTATCCAACTATAATAACCCCTTTTGTTTTTAAATCCCTTAGATATTAAAATTTTAATCCCCTAAAGAATAAAAGGACATATAATAATTCCATTATTAAATTAACCCCAAATGTATATATATTAACATCAAAGTTTAAAATCCCAATTTAAATGGACATATAATAATTCCATTATTAAATTGACCCCAAATGTATATATATTAACATCAAAGTTTAAAATTCCAATTTAAATGGACATATAATAATTCCATTATTAAATTGACCCCAAATGTATATATATTAACATCAAAGTTTAAAATCCCAATTTAAATGGACATATAATAATTCCATTATTAAATTGACCCCAAATATATATATTAAAACCCAAGTTTAAAATTCCAATTAAATTTCTCATATATATATATATATATAAATTCTTAAAATGCTAACCCTAACCCGAAATTGGGTTAGGGATGCATTTCTATATATTGCACCTTATTTTATTTTATTTCTTTTATCATATTATACCCTAACCCGTTTCGGGTTAGGGTTTATAACACCATTTTCTTTGTTTTTGTTTTTTTTTGAGTTTAGGGTGTGATTGCAGGTACGGAGGCAGAGGGTTTCATGTGGGGAGAGGTGGAGGAAGTGGAAGGGTTTTCCTGGGCGCCGCTGTGCATACACACAGTGGCGGCAGTGCCACCCATTGTGTGTACACACAGTGGCGGACGACATAGCCGCTGCCCATTGTGTATACACACAGTGGCGGGCGTCGTTCACTGTGTGTAGCACAGTGTCGGCCGTGACCGCCCACTGTGTTACACACAGTGCGGTGCCCTTCAGCGCCGCCCACTGTGTGTAGCACAGTGGCTCGGCCGTGGCCGTCCACTGTGTTACACACAGTGGCCCGCGTGTCTCCATTTCCCCATTTTTGTTTTAAACACATTTTAATATGTTTCGTGGTTTGAACAGAATGTTATATGATGTGTTTTTTTTTTGAATATCAAATATATATATATATATATATATATATATATATATATTTGTATATATATGTTTATATACACATATAAACATTGTTATGATCAGAACATAACATATATGTCTTTATTTTTTTTGTTCTACAGACATCTACAGAGTATGTTTTTCAGATGCAGAAATATATATATATATATATATATGATTAAGAAGTTTATTCTGCAATACCTTTATATGTTTTGTGACAAAGATGCACAGGATTCAGAATATATATATCTTTTATTTCGTTGTTACAGGGGTATGCACATACATGAACTTATATATATATATTTATATATATATAGGTATATATTTTCAATATATATACTTATATACCTATATATATATATATATATATATATATATATATATATATATATATATATATATATATATATATATATATATATATATATATATATATATATATATATATATATATATATATATATATATATATATATATATATATATATATATATATGACTAAATTTTGAAGTAATAGGGCTAAAAACCCTTATATTGATTTGAGATTTTAACCATTTACATTCTGTTTTTAGTCTTCTAACAGCATTTAGAGTAGGTCCATTTTTTTCTTCCTTTTATTTAAACTTTCTATAGAAGTAAAACAATACTAGTTCTTTTTTTTTTTACAGACAATCATAAAATACAGGAATCTAAACTGTGCAAGTAAATAATGAGAAATAAGAACAATACTAATTCTCTTTTTTTTTAAACAGTCATAAAATAACAGAATTTAAACTATGCAAGTAAATAAGGAATCCTAATGCATTTTTCTTTTTCTTTTCTTTAATATTGCAGTAAATAAACAAGTGAATAGACCAGATTTAAATGTAGGCTACAACAAACACAATAGACATCAAAATATAACAAAAATTACATTGCTTTTTCCAGAATGATAAGTTACAATAGCCCATATATAAGAATGGGTGAATAAATTTCAACAGTCATTTCTTTCTAAATCTTTACACCGAAAATAAAGAATACATTTATTTAAACAGAACAACATCAATTTAAGCCCTATATTTACATATGCATTTTCTCTTTTTTTTTTGCTACAAATCATAAAGTTACAATTTCTTTATCCTTTTCTGCATTTAAATAAAAATCAGGAATCTGAATAAAAGTCTGCAACACAACAATCTGCAACTCCTTGTCTGTTTCCAAGCCACCTGCATGTAAGATTTAGGACTGTGACCATGGGATGCTCACCTCCCAACCTAGGCTTACCAGAAGCCACCCCCGAGCTAGGAGAATCAAGACCTAGACGGGGTAACAACCAAGCAATACAACACAACAATAAGGCAAACACACAAACATACACTTTCCCATCCCAAGCTACACTAACACCACATTTGTGGTGATCAATCTACGGGTGGAAGTGGACCAAGTACCATTGGGGAGACTGCAGCCAAAATATAACACAAGCCACCTCATGGCAACACAAAATACTCAATAGAATTCATCTCACACACCTTATGCCCCCCAAAGGCTCAAAGCCATTTCTCTCCCCTTATGACCCCCAATGCATACACAAGGCTATGCAGCAAGGGTCACAAAGCACACCCTTGAGATCACTCTCCTTAAGGAGAGCCTCTCACCCAAGGTTGTCATGCTTCTTCCACCCCAAGATCATCCTACTCTCCCAAGAGTAAGAGATCTTGGACACTCCCAAAAACAAAAACACAAACAAAAAAAACAAACATAGAATGAAACTACACATTATTTTCTTCAACAACAATTTACATAAACACTTTCTTTACAAGCATTTCTTTCCTTCAACAAAACAACATAACTAACATAAACAACATAAACAAGGGGAGATAAAACCAACCTTATCCTACCAATAGGTATGCTAAATTTAGTTGGAGATGAGCTACCCAATCCACACAACTTTCTGCAATTCTTTGGCCCCCAAATTCCTCTATTCCTAAAACTGGTTTTTCCTTCCAAGTTTTTTTTTTTCCCAAAAATCTCCAAGGATGGAGAGTGGGTGATTAGCTCACTAAGCTTCCATTCTTAGCCTAAGAAGGCCTCTCTCACTCATTCCAACCTCTTGGATAGAGTGAGAGATCTCCCATTGGGTTGGTCTTCCCTAGGTCTTACACACTCCCTAACCTAGGTGTCTAGAGAAGGGAAATGAAATGGGGAAGAGGGATTACTATCTCCAAGAAGGTTATCTTACCAAGGATGGCACTCCTATAGATGGAATTCGTCCATCTTGGGAAAACCACTTTTTTGGGTGGTTAAACAAGTCCTAAGGGAAAGACACATGGCCAATTTTGGCCTTCACCCATAGGTACCCCATGAGGCCTAATAGAAATGCTCTAAAATTGACTCTGGGAGTTGATTTGACCTTTAGAAAGTCCACCTGAAGTTAACCTACGGGTCAACTCTGAGTTGACCTTCCTTGTGGCTCTCTAACCTAGATTTCTTGGTTCCTTCAAGGATAATTAGGAGATATAACAATTAACAAAAATAAAACTTTTTAAAAAGGTGACATGACAACTTGCCAACACAACATACTACATAGGTGTCAAGTGACACTACAAAATAATTCCACATCACAATACACACATGGCAATTGTCCCTTAAACAACTTAAACAATCTAATAAATACAAATTACACTCATGCAACATTTTACATTTACGAATAAAATATAGTACATACGGGGTGTTGTCTCTCCAAATAGACAACCCCTGGTTTTACTAACGCACATTGGCCTAGGCTTGATTCTCCATAATATTTCCATGGTCACATGGATAATTTCCTGCGCATCTCAATTTAAACATTAGTACTTTCCAAATAACCTCATATAATATATAACACAAAATCAGAATACAATACATTCATTCCACAAAGGCTCGTCATTATAAAATATGATTTATCACAAATCAAAGCAGTTATTATAATCCTCAAAATTTGATCCATCTACAAGATATGCAAACATTTTTCTAACATTATAACAAATTCTGAAATTCAGATAATAACCTGCATCATCACAAGATTACCCTAATCTAGAATCATATAATATTCTATCATCCACAAGGCATAGAAATGAAGCACCCATATATATCAATGTTACCAAAATCGTGGAACCAGGAAAAGTTCTATATCCATAGTGTGTCAAAACTAGCATCCAAAATAGTTCCAAAATGAAAATAACTGAAGAGATAGGATGGGTCGGGGTAGGGCCTCACAGTTTTGTATAGTAGATTTCCTTTGATATTATAGAGTTTCATGAGTTTGCCTTGGTAATTGTGTGTGTTCATTTTGTAGATTTGAAAAAGATTTACTGTGTGCATGTATCCTTGCTTTTAATATAATCACAGATTTTAGGTTGTGTAGAAGAGATAATTGTAAATTTGTTTTTGAAACTGGTTTTCCTTCCAAGTTTATGATTTCCTTTGCCTTCCTAGGAAATGTTTATGTGGTTGGCGAGTAAAATTAATTTTTGTGAGTGAAGTTTTGACATATTTTTTTATGAGTTTTAGGCTATTATCATTATATTTTTGGTGTATAATCTCCTAGTTTAGTTGCAATTTTTTCAGTGTTTTCATATTATCTCTCTTTTTTCCTTATCGATAATTTAGTTTTAGGAGGGATTCAAGGGAAACTGGCCCATAACCCAAAGATTCACCTTAACTTTGAGCAACCCACTGGCTAGAAGGTTTTTTGCATGTTTCACAAGATTGCTTGGTTTCATAGTTAACATCATGGGTGCAATCCTTCGTGACTACAAACACTAGTGCAATAAATATTTCAAATAACCCGGTGTTGCATGCTAGAACCAAGCATATAGAGCTGAAATATCATTTCTTGAGAGAGAAAGTGCAGAATAAAGATGTGTTACTAGAGCATGTATCTACTAAGGAACAACTAGCAAACATCTTTACTAAACCTCTGCCTAATGCTACTTTTGAGTATCTTAGAGGTTAGCTCGGGGTCGTTATTGGAAACCATTAACACTAGGGGGGGGTGAATCAGTGTTATACCGGAATAGAAGATTTTAATCTTAACAAAACATTCATACACCAACCGGTATACTGGTATAAACAAAATTGAAATAAGTAATGCAACCAATAAGACAAACACATAAATGAGAAACATAACACACAAATTTATACTTGGAAAACCACAGTGGGATTTGTGACCCACAATATCAATTCACTAGCCATGTGAAGAGATATTATAATATATGATGGGCCTTCACTTGTAGGAAGGCTTATAGCTTGGAGCACACTTCTCATCACAATAAGAGCCTCACTAACTACATAACAATCTAGACAACAATTCAGAGAAGTGTGAACTACTTAGTATATCATCTCCTATACCAGAATACAATTTTGATTTAAGCTCTATCTATTCCAGTTAAAACCCTAAACCTAAGTACTGGAATAACCCTTACAATGAATTCCTCACATAAATAGTTTCTTCGAAATATTTTGCATCATATTACATTTCCATGTCCATAACCTTCATTCTTGTGTATTAGTTCATACAAAATGATCTATCAAACTAACCTATATACCCTATATAATTTTCATGCCTTATGTCAGCTTAGAAAGATATATGCAATGTTATATTTACATGTCATCCAAATAACAAAAATGCATAAGCATTAAGACTATTTTCTGATGGTGGATCCAAGATGTGTCGGCCTCTAATACCGATGACCTTTACTATACCATGTCGTCCTGCATTGTCAGTGACCAAAGAAATCTTCTATCCTATCGGTGTCGGTGTCAGTGTCGATATAGAGTCTTGTGAAGTGCTACCGGTACACCATATGAATCTGAAACCCAAAATCATGTTTCCATCAATGACAACATAATAAAACCAACCAATAAAGTGTCAATTGCCAACAATTTCCCCCTTTGGCATTGATTGCAACACTCATGTGAAAAATGGTCATGGTTTGACCTATCAGTTTCATCCTGTCATGCTCCCCTTGAGTTGAATATGCAAAATACTCCAAGATACCAAAATTCCAAAAAAATTATAGCTCCCCCTATTGTATGCAACTCTTCATTCTTTTATCTTTTTCACATGTATACTACCCCTTTGACATCAATGCCCAAAAAATTGTTAAAAAGAATGTCAAAGAATAATAACTATACACCGAATACCTCCAAAAATGGCTTACTGGAGCTTGACCAATTTCAAGACTTCTAGGTAAGCATTCTCAAGTAGCTCTACATAGGTATCTCAGCCAGTTTTGAGTGTGTCAAAGATGGATACAAGTCCACTAAATAAATATGCAAGTGATTCTTTCTTAGTGACTTATGTCAGTGTGGGCTTACCAAGCATATCCATACATTCCCTTTTATGTACACCAAGTGAATCCAATCTTGGACTCACCAAACCTTTGAGGCTTATGGCTCTCCAAATGATCTTATCTCTTTCCTTTTCAAGAGCAAAAATTTGGTTCTCCAAGGTCAAAATTTGTCCATCAATAGATGTTGTCAGTGAAGTTAGACAATCAAAAGAATTAGCAATATTATCAATATTTTCCTATAACTCCTTTATCTTCTTATCAACATTTGCTGTAAGAATCTCTATATCACAACATACACTGTATATGTTAGTAAACCATTTCAAAGAATTTTTAATAAGAATAAGTTTCTCCTCAATCTTCCTCTTTTGTGTCTCAATAATTTGATCGAAAGCGGCTCTCCTAGCCAAAGTGAATCTCTCAAGTGCTTGTCGGTTAGAGATTTGTTGTAATGATTGAAAATTTTAGAGATATGTTATGTTATTACCTTAAGCTTGCTGGAAGGGATTGCTCCATTCTCAATCTGACATTCTAGGACCAATCTGTGTAAAACTATTATTGATTGATTTATTATTCCCTTATCTACGGATCCCTCCTTCATTAGTTTATGAGCAACCATCATCATTAGCTCCGTGGGACTCATTTCCATGATGGATTTCTTCTCAACTTGAGAAGTGTCAATTGTCAACAATTATGGAATCCCAATTGGTACTTTACTAGATTCCCCTATTATTTTTGGTGATTTATCTTTTAATGCCTCATCACTTGCACTAGTGGCTTTGCCACTTGGTGTAGTCTGTGCAACTATCGGTTCCCCTCTAGGAACAATATCCTCAACCTATACATTAATATCTGAAGGACAGTTATCCTTAATGTTGGTGTCTTGTACAATGTTCTTAGTAATAACCAATGTCTTAATATGTGTATGTACATCTGTGATAACCGGTGGCTTAATATCCACTATCTTAATGTTCTTCAAAACTATGGGTGGAGTACCCATAATTCCTTTACCTTTCCCTTTAACTGATGTATCTATAGTTTTAATTTTTGTCTCCAGTGAAGTAAAGAATCCTCTATGCTCTCCCAAAAATTTTAGCCATGCCTTTGGTGTTTCCTTTATCACTTCATTCATTCTCCCTAACATTAGACTAGTTATTTTGTATTTTCTATTAAAAACCTTTCTGTCAGTAGCCTCTATTGTCTGCTCCATCTCATCTGGAGCTATGGTAACACAGATAGCTAAAAGTCCTTGCATCTTAATGTGTTTGTCTTCTTGCATTGCAAATAACCTTCTAGCATCTAGCATGTTGTATAACTCTACCAATATTTGATTTTCTATTTCAATAAGTGCTTTCTTATAGATATCTAAATATAGAAGCACTGCTTTCTCCACCTCTCTCTTCTCATCAACTTCTAACTAATCATAATATAACTCAAAATTTTTCAATATTCCATCCTTAGTGATTTCATGAACAATCTTAGCACAAATCTTAGGTGAAATAATTGTTACATTACCAATTTCAAGTGCCAAATCAATGTGACTTTTCTTCCTCTTCCTAGATGTATCAGATGTAGTTGATGGTGTGGCCTTAGGTGCCTACTTCTATGCTGGTAATTTGATGGTAACCTTCCTAACCGGTTGTTTCTTTGCTTCCACCTTAGGTTCTTCTGGTTTCTTCCTCACAACTCTTTTGAATGCTAATGGAGTGTTATCCTTGAATTTAGATTCAACAGTCACAGGTTCAGTGTGAACTACCAAATCCTTCCTCTTTCTTCCTTTCTTTGGGACAACATCAATGAGTGCCTTAATTTCCTTTGAAACTTCTTGTACAAACTTTCTCACCTTACCTTCTTGTTTTTCCCTCTTCTTTCAGTTGAACTTGGTTTCAACCTCAAGATTATTTTGTTGTGCTATTCAACAAGGTTTTTGTACTTCATCTATTTCAGCATCAAGAAAAATTTTCACATATGCATCAAGAATTAATGCATCTACCTCATGTTTCATTTCAGCTATCCATATCTTCTAGGGCTTGACTACCTCCATGAGGGTCTCATCCATTTTGACCATGAAACATATGTCGGTAGAGTATTTCTCTACTATATTCTTAGGTAGTCTTATTCTAGACCTCATAGATTTCTAAAAAATCTTTAAAGTAACCCCATATCCTATCATCTCTAAGACTTCCCAATGTAGCAATTGATTGCTTAAGTTATCTCCCTATCAGGATGTCAAAATCCCATTGCTTTCTTCCAAAACTATGAGTATCATTCAAAAAGTATAACATTAAATAGACCAACAGATTTCCATAATGGAAATTGTCCTTCTTCTCACCTCTAATCTTTCCTAAATTGATCAACAATTCCTCAAGCATCCACCCACAAAGATCCAACTTGATATTTTCTCTCATCATCATATATGCAGCCCAAATACATGAACTGGAAACCAAATTCAGTCAATTAGAATGAGTTACATTGTAGCCTATGATCATGATTCCAAACTTGATGTCGGTGTTGGTGATGGTGCTCACCTTCATTGATCTCTTGTCTGATGTGGCACCTGTGATCTTCCTTACAAAGTCATTTGATACTTTCTTATCTGGATGTTTCCCTATCAATAACAAGCCTATAATTGCCCAGATAGATTCCTTAGTAATTTTGTAGGGTTGGTCTAGCCATATGAATTCCCCATGTACTCTACTCAGTACATATCTGACTATCTCATCCTCAAATTCCTAAATATCCAAAATATCAGTAAACCCTAGATCTTCGATGTGTTGATATGCTAGTTTGATTTTGCTAGATTCTCCCATGAGTTCATTCATATACATCCCCTTGATCTCAGAAGTGCCTAGGTCCTCTATATGACAATAAACATAGGCCCTAACATCTTCCACATATACCACTCCCTTTGGAATGCGAGAAAATGCTCCAATCGAATCTTCCTTGGTAGCCACATGTGGATACCATTTGAAAATTGGCCTGGGGTGGTCCTTAACTTCTACTAAAGATGGATTTGCAATGAAAATAGGAGAAAAAGATGATCTCGATTCCATGATTCAATAAAAATACTTTTGAACACTTTCGGTGAAAACCTCCAAAAAATCCTTCTAGATGTCGGGGTGATTGCTCAAGAAGAAATTTGATCACCTCTAAAAAGATTCTAATTGCACTAAGTCTCTTTGAATCACTCTGTAATCTCTTTGAATGTTGGGTGATTAACAATGAACTGTAATTGACTTTTGATCCATCAAGAAAACCCTAATCTTTTGTTGACATAAATGATTGTCGATGAATGAAATCGAATCTTATTGTGAACATATCAATGTTGGATAATCCTCTCCAATATCTAGAACATCTTCCATAACCTCTTCTTGAGGCATATGCATCATCTTCTATGAAATTTACCTACCCCTAAGGCATTTGCCTTAGTTAACGGTTAATCTCATTGACAGTGTAGGATCAGCCTCTTCTATCAAATAGATAACTGGTACATTCCCATCTGATGATTGCTCTTCAGTTTTTCTAACCCATCTCTGAGTGTGATCATGTTGGATGTCACTAAATTTCTCTTTACCTTTATCATTTGATCCTCCATTGCCTACCGATGGATTTCTTCTTCCATAGAACTTAGCAATATGTCCAATTTCATTGCATGCATAACATATAACATTATTATTTTGAATTGCTTTGCTAAAACTGGTGAAATTTCTTGAACTGCACTGATTAGCCATATGTCCAAATTTTCCACAAGAATAGTATTTTACATTCAATCTACAATCTTCTATCTTATGACCAAACTTATTGCATTTAGAACATTTACCAGGAGCAGAATTAGGGTTTTGATTAGTTCTATTTCTACATTACCTAGCCATATGTCCAAATTTATTGCAAACAAAACATCTACTATTGAATTTATAAGCATTGAATTGTTTTACCAGTACGTTATGGTTTTGATCTTCATTAGCAGTACTAGAACTATGTCCTTGCTCAAATCCAAGTCCATTAGAATGTCCAATCTACCTCTGTCTCTTCAATAAGTCACCAAACTATGTTGAGATGATCTTGAATTTTTCTTTGTACTCACTAGCATCAGTTAGTTCTTCTCTTAGTATCATCATTTGTCTCTCAAGATCTTGCTTATTGCTCTGGGATTATACCAAATCAGTCCTCAATATCTCATTTTCATGAACCAACCTACCACATTCTTCACTAATATATTTGGACTAGATTTTCGACTAAGGTTTCCGATGGAGAAGGTATATTGTGGCCAAATTTGATTTTTTTTTGAAAAAATGCTCACATTTGTCGTAATTCCGATGAAAATTTCCCATTTGGTTTCAACGAAGAAGGCATTAGCAATGAGAATTTTCTTTTTTCCAAAAAAGTGCTCAAGTTCATCGTAATTTTGACAAAAATGACCATTACTTTAAAAAAAAAGAAGAGGGGAATTCATTTGTATTGCAAATTTCCCGCGTAGGCATCTGTGGTGACTTCAACCCCCAAGAACATCAAACCTGCATTGAAGGCATTTGTGGCATTGCTTGCAATCCCACGCAGGAGGTAGATTCAAATTGCCCTAGTTTTTAATTTCATGTTGCAAAAAATATACATGTGGTGGTTAATTGCCCTAGTTTAATCTCGTAAAACCATAGAACTATGCTTGAGGAGTGAGTGCTCAATTTTGTAGTAGCGATCCCTTCCTCCCATATACGCGCATGTTGATTGTTCACATGAGATCACATCTCTTTGCAGCATCATATCAAACAATTCACAAGCCTTGTCCATGTTTCCACATTTTGCATTCATGTCAAGCAGGGCATTTGCAAGTACAACACCTAAAAAAATTCCTCTATCTATTATGCTCTGATGGATGTCCATACCCTATTTGAAAGCTCCCATTTTTGCATAGGTAGGGAGGATGATGGAAAAGGTTGTGGAATTTGGCTTTATGCCTTCCAATTTTATTTTCTTGAAAGTGTCTAAAGCCTTTTTGACAAATCCATTTTGTCCATATCCAGCAATCGTTACAGTCCATGAGACAACATTTCTTTCAGGAATTCTATCAAATAGTTCACGTGCCTTGTCTATGCTTCCACATTTTGCATACATGTCTACTAGGGCATTTGCAACTACAATATTTGACAAAATTCCTCTATCCTTTATGCTTCAATGAATCTCCATACCCTGTTCCAAATCTCCCATTTTGGCACAGGCAGGGAGGATAGTAGCAATGGTCGTGGAATTTGGCTTTACACCTACCGATTGCATTTGCTTGAAAGTTTCTAAAGCCTTCTCAACAAATCCATTTTGTGCATATCCGACAATCATTGTAGTCTAGGAAACCACATTTCTTTGAGGCAATCTGTCAAATAGTTCCCATGCCTTGTCTATGCTTCCATATTTTGTATACATGCTAATAGAGCAGTTTTAACTACATCTAACAAAATTCCTCTATCTTTTATGCTTTGATGGATGTCCATACCCTGTTCCAAAGCTCCCATTTTGGCACAGGCTAGGAGTACACTGGAAAATGTAACTAAAGAAATGTAATTATCATCTCCAAAGACATCAAATCACTACTAACAAAACCGAGAGTCTAAAATATGATAGGGTTAATAGTGTGAGTTGTCCTAAAATTAAATATTTTATTTTCAATTTCAACTAAAACATAATTACTCAACCATTTAATGTTATTAATAAGTGTTTAATTTATGAAAGAGATAAATGGTTGGCCACAAGTACATGAGTTACTAAATGCACACAAATAAGTGAATTTTATATTCAAAACTATCTACAATGAATTCAATTCTTGTCCATTAGTCATTTATGTTTGCAATAAGCATCTTTCTTTGTTTTCCTTAATCTTTAATCATAGTTATGTGCATATTTCACATTCTATAATTAGGATATCAATTGCTATGGCTAAACACTAGCATGATGTTTGTGTTGTGGTATAGATGCATGGAAACATAATTATGGGATTGTTATATTATAGAGATCATAAATCTAGATATCGCATATTAGTTCTAGCTCTTCTTGGATTGAGTCTAAAGTTGACATACAATTATAAAGCCATTATTAGTAGATCTATCCATTTCTAGTAAAGAAAATTGAGAAAGTCATTTTGATATTGAGAGTTTCTTATCTATTTACCTATTGATCATTATTAAGTCATAATATTTAGGTCTATTTATCTCTCTTGCAAAACCTCTATAAGTGTCCTAGATTGTCCCTACGACTCACTCTTCAATGAAATAGTGGATTTTTTAAAGATTTGTTGCACAAGATGGTGTTGAACATATCAACAAGGCTAGCATGGAAGGCATGTTCAAGCTTCCACTTGTACAACTTACAACAAATGATTTGTTGATAGAAGAAATTCTTGAAATAGGGATACAATTGAAAGACAAGTAAGTACATACAAACCTCCTCAGTTGAAAGTAAAATCTGTGTATAAAAAGAGTACATTGAATCCCAATCCATAAACACAATAGAGATACTGATGGAAACTTAATTGGATGTAGCATGTCACACCAAAGTTTTTAGAGTATGCTAAGCTAGTACATAATGTTTCCTATATCCACATTAGTATTTTACCCAGATCATTATCTACCAAAACTAACTATAGTAATCCTTTTGAGGATTCATTTCATGGTGCTAGATCTTCATTTAGTTCCACTTCATGTTGGAGGAAAGAACAATTATTTCTTGAGGTAGATGAATATTCCATCAACAAAGGACAAGACCCTTTCTATAATATAACAAATTCTACTCCAACAAAAGATCATGAGGGTTTCACTAGAGATATTGAATAAGAGATAGACTTCTACTATGGCATTAAAAGAATTGGCATGTTCTTCATTTATTGATGTAAACTCTCTGTGATGCCACCACAACCAAGAAAGGTGTAAAAAGTTGTTTGCAATGCATGGATTTTTTGGATTGTCCTTTGAGAAAATAGAATTAAAGTATGGAAGCAGGATTTGCCAACTCTTGAGGGAATCTTGATGAAAAATAACTATAAAATATTTGGGTGAGCTTATATGCAAAGACTCATGCTTCTTGATGGGTTTATGTACAAAAATAAGCACGAATTAATTGGTAAAGGGGCTTCTAGAAACAAGAGGGACAGAGAGGCAGTAGAAGTGAAAACTTCTGGTGTTGTGTCTGCAACATCTCAGAATGGGAATGGCAAAGGTGCTATAAGAGGAGCTGAGAAGGGTGTTGGAAGAAGCAGGGGTGTTTACATTCCCCCATTTAAGCTAGCTCAAATGATGAAAGATGTGGAAGGAAAGAGCAATGTGGAATACCAACGCATGACATGGGATGCCCTTCGAAAGAGTATCAATGGGTTAGTAAACAAGGTAAATGCATCTAACATCAAGAACATCATTCAAGAGTTGTTTGCAGAGATTATCATCCATGGGAGTGGTCTATTTTGTAGGTCTTGTATGAAATCCAAAATGGCATCCCCTAGATTTACAGATGTTTTTGCTGTGTTGGTTGCTATGGTAAATACAAAATTTCCTGAAGTTGGCAATCTACTTTTGTGAAGAATTATTTTGCAGCTTAAGAGGGCATGCAAATGCAATGACAAGCACATGTTGATAGCTACAGCCAAATTCATAGCTCATTTAGTGAATCAACAAGTTGAACATGAGATCATTGCCGTGGAACTTCTCACCCTTTTACTAGAGAACCCCACAGATGACAGTGTAGAGGTTACTATTGGAATCGTGAAAGAATGTGGTTCTTTGTTGCAAGACCTTTCACCCGAAGGTCTCTATGGGATTTTTGAAATATTTAGAGGTATTCTCCATGAGGGGGAAATTGACAAACAAGTACAGTTTTTAATCGAAGGCATGTTTGCATTTTGCAAAGCTAAGTTTGAGGGTCATCCAGTTGTGTGTCCAGATCAGTTAACACATGAAGTTTTCCTAGAAGATGAACTTGATCAAGAAGCTGGTTTGGATCTTTTCAAGCTAGATCCTAATTTCTTAGAGCATGAGGCAACCTATGAAAAACTGAAGAAAGATATCCTTGGAGATGCTTCTTCAGATGAAGCAGAAGGGGAGAATGATTCAGGTGATGATTCAGATGATGATGATGATGATGATGATGAAGATGATGATGATGATGATGAAGAGGAAGGTGAGGAAGCATTGAGAATATAGGATGAGACAGAGACAAACTTGGTCAATTTTAGACATACAATTTATTTGACAATCATGTCAAGTGTTGATTTTGAGGAAGCTGGTCATAAGCTACTAAAGATCAAGCTTGAACCTAGTCAAGAGAGAACATACCTTCATTATTATGGTCTTCTTGGGCAAATATTCTATATGATCAATAAAATTTATGAGGAATCTTTTGATAAGTGTTTTGTACAATAGTATTCTATGATACAGAGACTGGAAACAAATAAACTATATAATGTTTCAAAGTTTTTTGCCCACTTACTTGGCATAGATGCTCTTCCATGGCATTGTCTTGCTTATATATGTGAGAGAGGAAGATACTACTTCCTCTTCCCATATTTTTATAAAGATTCTCTTGCAGGAGTTGGCAAAGCAACTTGGTATATTTTTGCTTAATGAAAGGTTGAATGATCCAACAATGTAGGAGTCGTTTGATTCAATTTCTCCAAAGGACAATCTCAAAAATTCATGGTTTGCTATCAATTTATTTACTTCTATTGGTCTTGGTGGTATCACTAAGAGTTTACGTGAGTAGTTGAAGAATATGCCAAGGCTTGTAATGTAGCAACAAAAGTCTATTCTTGAGTTAGATGAATCTACCTCTAATAATGATTCTTCTAGTACATCAGCTTCGTTAGATTTTGATACATCAGACTCAGATTCTGAGGGTGAAACTGACAGTGAGAGCAGTAAGGAGTCACCAAGAAAGAAAAAAAATTCAAATCATGACAATGAGTATGAAAAAACAAGAAGAAAGAAAAGGGCAAGGGCATCTGACTCAGAGGATGGAAGTGACAGTGAAAAAATTAGAAGGAAAAAGAAAAGTAATTAAAAATCCTTCTAGTCAGTTATTCAAGGCTCCAGTAGACATGGTTTTCCTGGACTCTGACAAACAAAAGAATCACTCCCAAGTACTTTGGTTTTATAACAAATGATTATAAGATGCTACAATGTTGTCCTATGTATTTTAATAGCCACGAGTTTTAGAGTTGTGTACTTGACAGGTAATGGATAAATAGTGTTAGGAAGAGAAAATATTGAAGGCCAAGTGCAAATTGTGATAATACTAGATCAATGAATCTTGTTATTTATTGAGTATTTCTTGTTTTACATGTTGTGTAATGTACCATAAGAAAACTAGAAATCTAAATTCAATAAGATGCTTTGTTTAATGATGATAATTTCTATTTTCTTGCCTATGAAGAAAGACCATGTCAGACAATATCAATGAACAACAAAATAAGGAGACAATTGCTAGATTATGGTCTAACTTGAAAAGAAAAGGTGATGGAAAATGTTAATGTCCGTGCAAAATTTGTAAGGGTTTAAAGACTAGAAGACTTCTAATCAAAACAACGAAGAAACATTGTAGGATGCATGGTCACATTGAAGGTGGACATGATTATCATCCATTGGTAAGTTTCTCATTATATCATTTTGACAATTTATATACATAATAAATCATGTGATGATGAGATCATGATCACGGCTTATTTATGTTTATCAATTTTATATAGATCGAGCACCTCGGAGCACATGGTATGGATCAACACAACCCTGAGAATATGGTTTTCAAAGTGGATGAACATGGAGGTGTGAATATCGAAGCTGAAGATAATGATCCCATGGAAGATGACGATCATGAGCCATAAAAGACAATTGAAGATGATGGTACAAATACATTGATCCATGACTCATTTAGTACTCGTGCAACTGATCATGATGATGAAGATGACCTTGATGTTGTTCATGATGTCCCTCTACTTGAGAAGGCATCTGAGGCCCTTTACGAAGGCTCGTAGGGAACTCTTCTCTCCATTGTATTATTGTTGGTGAACTTGAAGGTTATGAATGGTTTATCCAACATAACAATGTCACGTATGTTAAGGTATGTCATAATAAACTATGAATCATGTTGTACCATTAATATTATTTATTATAACAAATTATATTTTTTCGCTGTAGATTGATAGGTGAGTTATTGTTACCACCATCAAATATTCTACCTCACTCATATCGAGAATTATCTGCTGTTAATGGAGTATCAAGCAATAGATGCTTGTCCCAATGATCATATTATGTATCACAAACAACATGAATTTTGAATTGAATGCCTTGAATATCATATCAGTAGATATCAAACATATCAAATAACAAAAAGGGTTCCTCACAAGGTTCTTCACTATATTCCCATTATTCCACGTATGCAACGATTATTCAAGTGCACTAGCTTGGCACAATTTATGGATTACCATGCACGCAATAGAAGTCGAGATGAAATTATTCAAATGCATGTGAATGGTTCAGCATTTATGGACATATAGGAAAAGTGGCCACACTTTAAAGAAGAACCTCGCAATCTCAGGCTTTCATTGGCAGTGGACGGTGTCAATCCATTTGGAGAGATGAGATTTGTTTACTCGGTGTAGCCTGTTTTTGTTATCAACAATAACATTCTTCCATGGATGTCAATAAAGAGGGAGCACATAATGTTGGCAATGATTGTTCTAGGTATTTTATCATTTCAATATAGTTGTCTAAATTTAATTATAAATATTGTAGTAAAATGGCCATAATAATTATGTAATGTTTTTGTTGATTCATTTAGGTAAGTACCAAGTTAAAGATATGCATATATATATCGAGCCTCTTATCAATGAGTTGCTGGAGTTATGGAATGGTGTCACTATGTATGACGTCTCTAGACCAATAGGACAAAGACAATTTCAATTCCATGCAATGCTTCTATATAATAATTCAAAAAATTATAATTCATGAACATTATAATTCAAAAAATTATCATATTTAATCCAATTATACATTATCTTGTAGGTCTTCAAACAAAGGGAAAATTTGCATGTCCTATTTGTGGTCCAAAGATGAAATCTCATCATTCAAAAAGTTTAGGAAAGCAAGTGTTTGATGAGTATAGGCACTTTCTCCACAAAAATCATAAGTATCTAAATACTGAAAAACATCTTTTCAATGGGAAATAAGAGAATACATCAAAGCAATGAAGAATGACACCTCACCTGTGGAAGTTGGAATATAATAGAATTAATCATCAAGGTAATGCCATTCCATCTATTGATTTGTCATAAAACATCTTTTCTATTTTGTTTTGTTTATTGATGATGTGAATTATGATCATGAAGGTCATGAAGGCATAAATTACCACCTTCCTAAGGGAATAAAAAGTTATACCCAACAATTTAGTAGGTTGCCCTACTACAAGCAGTTACAAATTGTTCATTTGTTTGATAGTATGCATATTGGAAAGAATATAACAGAGACAACATGGAAAATATTGGATGGAAGGTGTGACAAAGAAAAAATTGTCAAAATATGTAGTGACATTCAAGATTCCAATCATGCAATGATAAATTTCATTCAATCAAATAGCCATGGAGACTAGGTTAATACAAGTGAGCTTCCTTGGTTATTAACGGACCAGCAAAGCAATGCTATAAAAGAAGTCATACGAAAAATTCGATTTCCCATAGGATTTTCTACGAACATAAACAATCTCATATCAAAGAAAAGTGTATTTGGGCCAGGAATGAAAACACATGATTGGCATACCTTCATTAAGGTAATTCATGTTCTTGTGTTTTTAGTATGTATTTAAGTACTATGCGTACATGTACTTTTCATTATGTTACAAAAAAATGAAAAGATAATTTTATAATTGTTGCAGTACATTCTACCTCTATCTCTCCCAGACGGCTTCGACAATAATGTCAAGCAAGTCATATATGATCTTGGAAAATACATGAGGTAAGTAGTGATATTTGTTTAGTTCGTTGTATAGATATTATATTTGCAATTTGTTTTACTTCTTATGCAATATATTTTTTTGCATCTTGAATACCTTGTAGGTGGTTGTCATGTAAAGAAATCCATAAAGATGATATAAAATATTGGAAGAGAAAAATTCCTCATTTAATGTGTGAAATGCAAAAGTGTCTACCTCCAGCTTTTTTCAATGCACAAGAACACTACCTCATACACCAAGTTGAGGAGATTGAATTGTGTGGACCTGTACACACTAGGTCAATGTGGATGGTTGAGAGGCACTTGAAATTTTTGAAGACTTTGGCTTGACAAAGAGCACATCCTAAGGGTTCTATGGTGGAGGGATATATGGTATACTAGACTATGGTGTACATTTCTGAATATCTTCCTAAGTTTTCAGCAAAGATCCATGTGGATCGTATTTGGGATCCCAACACCATTAACAAATTCGAAGGGGAGTACTTGACAAGGAAAGGTAGATTGAGGAAAGTGAGAGGTAATTATAAGATGTTATTGTAGTTAATTAATTCTTAATCTTCAAAATAAATCAATTGTAAGACGTCTATTTATTTTTTGTACAGTTGGTCAAGAGTGGAATGCACTACATTTGTATATTGCAAACAATCCTGATTGGATGACGGTATGGATTGAACATTGTCAACATTCTAGATGCACATTAACATGGGAAGGTGTGGCTTCATTGGTTAAAGAAGCACATCATAATGGAGATTCCAATGTTACGCAAAGGGAAATTGATTTAGCATATGGTTTAAGAGATAAATAGGTATGTATAAATTTATTAATCACCCGTATGTTTATCAACTCACAATGCAATAAATTTTACATGTTTGACATATCGTAGGTCAAACACTACAATGCTATGTGCTGGAATGGTCATAAATTTCCCATAAAAAAGTTGGATGACATGAAGAAAACTTGTGATTCTAGCATCACTGCAGTCTTTGAGGTGACAAATATTTCATCGAGAAATGACATTCATCCTCAATAGTCTCAAAATTGATACTATGGCATTTTGGATGATATACTTGACTATGACTTTAATTCCTTCAAATTAGTTTTGTTCGTCGTCAAATGGTACTAGCTACAATTGAATAAAAATGATCTTGATAGAACTGTTATTGAACATGATAATGGTTTTACAATGCTAAATACAAGGTCATTTGAACTAGTTGGGGATGAGCCTTATGTTCTTCCAAGCCAATATGAGCAAGTATTTTACTCAGAGGTTCCACATAAACTGGGTTGGTCATTTGTTGTTAGACATGATCCAAGAGGAAGGCTGATAAAGTATAATGTGATGGAAGAAGAAGATACCAAAGAAGAAGATACCGAAGAAGTAGAAGATGAAGTGGATGGTGATCACGATCGACAGTTTCTCAATGATGAAGAAGAAGAAGAAGAAGTAGAAGAAGAAGAAGAAGAAGATGATGATGATGATGATGATGATGATGATGATGATGATGATGATGATGATGATGATGATGATGATGATGATGAAAGTGATGGTGATGGTATGGTGATGGTGATGGTGATGGTGATGGTGATGGTGATGATGATGGCGAAGAGGTTGATGATGATGATGATGATGATGATGATGATGATGTTGGTGATGATGACCTTGATGTTCATGATGATGAAGAATGAAATGTATGAGGTATGCGATTAGTATATTATCTATTTAATATTGACTTCTTGATAGAATTTTTTTTACATAATTAATTCATTGTGTTTTGAATTCTAATGCTATTACATAATTAATTCATGATGCACCTTTTAATATGGAGATGGAGATAGGGAGAGTGACTATTTATGTGACAATTTTTAAACTATGTTTATTTATGGAAATTGGATTTTTATTAGCTATGTGATGGATATTGATTTAAAATACATATGTGATGGATCACATGTTTATGATGATGCATGTGACATTTTTTGAACTTTGTGTTTATTTATAGAACGTGGATTGTTTATTACCTATGTGATGGATGGTGATTTATGATACATATGTGATGGATTACATGTTTATGATGACACATGATATGTGATCCTAATTGTGATGCTCAATTGCATATATGATGACACTTCATGTGATGCTTATGATATGTATGTATTTATTGTTTATCAACTTACAAATGTAGTAATGCTTATGATGCTCAATTGATGGTGTTGATTTTAGGTATAGTCCCTGTGTGATGTTGTCACCCTTGGTGGGAATAGGTCAATGACTACAGCCATCATCAACCATTTAGTTGAGGATCTTGCATTGTCTACATAAAGTAAAGGTAAGGAATTAAAAAATTTACAATGATTTTGATGACAACATCTTTTTATTATTTAATACTCTTTTTGTCTACAAAGTTCATGTTGTTCATGTTGTGTACTATGTAATTTCGGTAACATTTTTTATATTTTTTCTTAGTCACAGGCTGACATGGATCCATCACATATCATAGACAGACTTGTAGCTTGTGACACTTCTACCGAGCAGGTAAACCTCATTGTAATTGTACAAATTAGATAGAAGCAAATTGTTACATTATTATGTTCTCTTTTTTAGTGATTTATACTAATTTTGTAATTGTTAATGATTCTTGACATAGATGGATGTTCAGGGAAAGGGAAAGGGAGTTGCAGTACCTGAGCACCTTTCTATGGATGTGGCAATGATGACCTTGAAGATCCCACAGACCTTGTGAAATTCTTTAAAATGCCTCTTATAAAAATTAGAAAAGAGATTGTTGCTTTGGTAGTCGTGCATCCTACCACTAATGAGATATGATAGAGGGTGGAATTATTGTTTAAGACAATAGAAAACTTGCAAGTAAGCAGTAATGAAAGCTTTAATTATAACAAAAGTTCAATAATGGTTTATATTTTATTCTCTTTTATGTCATTAACTAAAATATGTATGTATTGTTTCTATAGAAATTTATCTACCCTCATGAAAGTTGTTCCCATGATCAGGGTGTTGCAAGATCTTCAAGTGATGATGATTTTCTTGATTATCACTGGCTCGACTTATCACTTTGAGTACCCAAAACACATCATACTTGATACTGTCAATTTTCAAAATAAAGGTTCATCCTTGTTTACAATTCTTGCACTTTTCATATATTTAATGTTTGATATATTTAATGTATTATTCTTTAGGTGTTGTCAATGTTACTATGCAAATGTCGTCGCTACCTCATCAGAGGTCACCCACACCTATATTGTCGACTACAATGTTGGCAACACGTAGCATGTAGACATCATCTAGTGCACGTCATATTGGCCCACCTACTATTGGTAGATCCTTCTTTTGCTCTATCTTTTGACATGTGTTTATTTCCCTTCAAATGTTCTTTCTTGAATTCCAATGCCATTTCATAGTGGATTCATTTTTTGCAAGAGGAGATGCACATGAGGATGTGCTAGAGGTGACTACTGCTAATAACATACCATCATTTCCTGGATCTTCTCCTATTGCTAGTACGAGAATGTTGTAGGCCACATTGGTGTTAAGCGATGAAGAAATGCTTCCCTTAAAGATACAAAAGGTTCCAGGTACTTTAAAATTATTATTATATATACTCTAATTGTAATTTACTTTATGATCACTCATTTTGGACTAATGATCCCATGAATTTTTTGTAGGCAATGATATTTTCTATAAACATCTTAGTGACATTGCACTGTAGATATTTGGGCCCACCATACATAAAATGTGGTACATCATATGTGAACTAACCCTTATCCACTTTTGATTTCATATCATTGCTAGAATAGTTGTCCTTTGATCCATTTCTTGAAGTGTAATAAATGTAGCTTCAGTTTATTTCTGAATCTAACAAGTTTGTTTTTTCTTTAAAAGCTGGAATGACCAAAAAAAAGGGTTAAAAGATGAATTGACAAACCAAATGGTTGAGTGGTTTGGAAATGACACCTTTGACAAAACCAAGCTCCTTGAAAAAGATGGCACATATCTAAAGTATGCAAGGGACCAATACAGGACCCATTTGGAGAGGAACCTAAAGTATGAGTGTCCCCCCATGATTCCAGAGAGGGAGTGGAAGGACCTAATTTTGGATGCCAAGGAGAGAATTGAAAGGAAAAAAGGAAATACACAAATAGATGCTAGAAGAAGGTACGTGATACTATTAAGAATGTAATTATGTACTAATTGATTACTCTTTATATTTATATAATCTAACATATTTCAAACTTTTTATAGACTGAGTGACACGTCAAAGGAAACCAAGGCAAGGTAAGAAAAGCACAGGCAACACAAACTGGGCTCTAGTGGTTACATGAAACTTGCTGCACGAATTGTAAGTATCTCATGTAAACAAAATATTGCATCAAAATATTAATAAATTGCAAACATTTTTTTTTTATCAAACAATGCAAGCACAATTCACGGTACCAAGAAAAAATGCAGGGCTCTAAATTCAATAGAGCACCCACATAAGATGACAAGAGAATTGCCTACCAACAAGGCTATTCAACCATGGCTAATTAGCTATGAGAATTGAGTGGGCATACACAACATTCAAGTGCATCTGTCACACAGGTAAATATGCTAAATGAAAGTTGTTTCAAATTGAATACTTTACCAATAATCTAATTGATGTTGAATTCCAACATAAAGTGACTATATTTGTTTTAAATAAGCAAGCAATGATAACAATGTGCATGTCATTGGAATGCAGCCTGCTAATTGTGAAACACCACCTACACATGAAGGTCCAGATGTGCATCCCAGTAGTGGAGGTATTCATTTTCTATTCAAATTTATTTATTTAGTTATTAATACAATTAAACATCTTAATTTGTAATTAGAGTAGTAATTAATGTAACCTTTTTTGTTAATATTTTAAAGAATGTAGTCGGTGGTGAGCAAGTGGAGCATGATTTGGGTACACAACCTCAAGAACGTGATGTTCCCCATTTAGGTAAAGAGGACCACTATTATTTCTTTAATCAAATATAATTGCAATTGGTGTTCAACATTAATGTAACCTTTAGTATTTCAACTCCAGATGATCTAGAGGGTGTTCAACATGTTGAGGTTAAGGCTACACAAAATGATGTGGCCCCATCAGGTAAAGAGAACAACAATTATGTTCTCTAAATTAATGAAATACTTGTAACAATAATAATTTTTTTTTTTGAATTTAACCCATTTCTTTGTTATTGTAGAGGACCCCCCTTCACTTTAGTGTCCTCATCCTTAGTATAGGACTAAGCATACATTGAGATCATGAGCAGTTGGTAGAACATATATAGAGGGGGGAAATGATGAAGAAACTAATGTTCCACTTAGTCTTTTCATAGCTTCAAAGAAAAAAGAAAGAAAGAAATGATTGTAATCTAACTTATCTGATAATGACTGATTTTTAGGTGTTAGTGAATGTAATTATGTGCTAATTAATGGTTATGGATGATACGTGTTAATTAATATTGATGAATGTTGCCTGTTAATTAATGTTAATCAATGTTATGTGTTAATGAATGTTACGTGATATTAATGAATGAATGTTATAAGGTGTTAATAAGGAATTTAGAGTGATGTTAGGGGGGGGAGGGGTCAAATGAGCTTCCACCTTCACGTGGTTGGCCCTGTTAAGTAGATAATATTAAACTATTCTCAAAACCAAGCAAAGCTCAACAAGGTAGCACACTTTTCAATATTTCATTATGTTGCAGAGTTAATCTTATTGAATAATGTATATTGAATCTTAATTGTAGGGTCCAATAGAGCCAACATGCACAACAACACCACAAGTTGTTGGGTAAAATAAACTCCCATATTGTCTTGTCTGTACATGAACAATATGAGTTTCTTCTAGTGTTGATATCCAAGGTAGGACTGCAAAAGTTATGAATATGCCTCATCCTTGTAAGTTTTTTTATTACTTGTAAGTAATGAATATGCCTCATCCTTGTAAGTTTTTTTATTAGTTGTAAGTCATGAATATTGCTCTTTAGTTGATTAAAATTAAATGAAAATCTTTAATGAATACACAAAACTATATACATATGCAGGCACACCATGGTTGAGATGGTCCAACTCCCTAGTCTCACTCTATGACTAAGCTCATGCCATATCTAAATCAAAGACATCTCAAATACATGGTTGGTGGAAAGAGAATGGTAAAAAGTGTGTTTGAGATTATATCATGGATGCTTTTAAGGATTGTATCATGGATGCAAAAAATCTCTTCATTAATCCTTGACTCATGATTGCTATAATACTTCTTTAGACTTCTCATGTCATTTGTTGCACTTCTTCACTATTTTGGACTGAGTTTAGACTATGAATTTGCCTTGACTTATAATTGTACCTAGCTTTGTCCTATCTTTGAAAGCTTCCTCTTTGAATTATGGTTGTAGCTTTGATAATACCTTTTTAATGTTGCACTATTTGTAAGGAGGACAACTCCTAATGCATGTTGCAAATTGTGTTCTAGTGACTGAGACTAACCTAATGCATCTCAGAATGGCATAAATTGCTAGGATGGAGATATAGCAAATGAGTTCAAGATTTTTGTTGTAGAAATTATTCAATTTCTGTGCTTGAAATTTATGTATATACACTATTTATAGTCTACTCTATATTTCCTACTCAGCTACTCCTATTGCCTTAAAATGAAATGTGAGTTGATGAATTGTATTCTATAGATGACCAATGCATTTCTTTGTTGTTTGGGCTACAGAGTCTTTGTATTTCTTTAGGACTTATTGTGTAAACTTATGAGACAATTTTTAAACCCACCACCTCTCGATGAGTCTATCAGTTACTATTTCTTATGAGCTCTACTTCAATGTCTATATTGTAAACCACTTGAATGAATCTGACCCTAGCTTTTAAGAGACCATCCAAGGAAGAAATACCAGGAACAATTACAATTCGCTAGTAAATCTTTTTGTTCCAAATCTACAATATGAAACACAGAATTTCACTAGAAGAACATGAATAACCTTATCTCCTTTAGATAATATCATAAGCAACTACCTGTAGGAAATGCAATAATCCACAACATAAACACAAAGGAAAATGACTGATTCTATTATGTATATTTGCCAAAATAGTACAATGGTAAGCCTGAGGCTATAATCTATTCCTTCTCTAATTCTCTTTCATGTTACAAAAGCTCCCCCCTTTATATGAGAGTATACATTATTACCAAGCACTGTGGCTTTTCGGAATATAACAGGTAACCAACATTTTTTGTTTAACAAACTAGAAGATAAATAAATTGAGTATTGCTATCTCCTCACTGATACCTATTTGGTATCCATTAGTCCCTTTTTATGTCAAAGAAACCCTAGGCTTTAGTGACTTCCTTTAGTTTTCCATTGAAATTCTTTTTCCATCGATATCACTATGCTCCTTCAATGAATGGGTCTGTTGTCTCACCAAAGCCCCTTTTATCCTCTCTTTGTTGTCTTCCACCAATAAAGTTGTATTGATGAAACCATGTGTATTGGAGACATACCTTTTAGTCTCCTCAAAACTCATATTCTCATCGAAATCTTTTTGCTGTCCATTGGGTTTCATGTCGAAGAGACTTTGGACTTTGGTGACTTCTTTTGTCCTCCCATTGAAAATCATATCCTTATCGATATCATTCATCGATGTAGTTTTCTTCTATTTTATCGATATCAATTTTTTGATGAGAATGCTTCTTTCGATGAATCTTCTTTACCTTGCATTGATGATATTGTTTCTTCAAAAGCCTTTTCTCATCAGTGGGGGCCACCTTTGCTTTCTTCGATACCTTTTGTTGGTGGGACCATCTCTTTTGGTGAGTCTTTTTACACTGATAGTGTTATATCCTCAAAGACCTTTTCTTGTTGATGAGAACCATCTCCACTTTCCTCGATATCTTTTATCAATGGAGTTACCATCTTTGATGAGTCCTTTCTGAAGTTGATTGGCATTTTCTTTCTTCAATGCCCCTTTTATATCGATGAGACATTGCTGGGTCTCATCGATACTATTTGAATCTTAGATACTTTGATAGAATTCTTTTAGACTTATTCGATAACCTATGGGTTATTACGGTATCAGTGAAAATGATGATTTCTTCCAAAGAGAGATGGCTTCTATGATTTAATTTCTAAAATCAAGATATTTTACTTAATTCAGATTTGATGCTCAACAAAATAACTGCACTATCACCATCTATCTTGAAGATTTGACTACTCTTTAGATTATGATTATGATTGTCATGATATTTCATGAGACTTCTCTATCCCCATATGAAACCCTTTGTTCCCATAAATCAATTCTTTGAACTTGACTAAAACTTTATAGTGATCACTATCTTTGTATAGTAAGCTTGCTACTTTCTCAACTTTTGATATATTGGAGGCTCCTACGATGATTTCTATCTTATAGTCACAATGCCTTGCTATAATTTGTAGCTATTCTATGTTTATTTGTTTTCCACTCTTAACTCATAGTTCAATCAAATATGGTTCATCTTGGAATCAATGCACATCGGTAATAATCAGATTATAACCAGTCTCCATGGTTACAAGACCTAAAGAAGGATTCTTATCATCAATTAGACACATACTTTTGGGAATATAGAAAGACAAAAAAATATATTAGAACCATATTTTTTGTTGAGCCACAATATGATGTGTTAATTTAGCTAAATAAGGGAACCAATGTTGTATTAGGTTTAATTTCATGATGGTAGTTGAAGCTTGCTAGATATAGGGGATTTGTAATAGTTGGTTTGTTAGGTTATGTCGCAATCCCATGAAGGTCCTTGTAAACCATTAATGTCAGTAGACATGATACTGTTATGTAACAAATTGGATCAGCTAAACCTAGAAGTTCTATAACTAATGAATAAACTGACTCAAGTGTATGTTAATTATCTTATGATGGTCATTTATGACCATTACTCTTAGTAGACATTAAGCATTTTGCTAGATAGCTGGTTAGTAAACCAGTGAGTTAGTTGGCTCAAGTGTATGCTATTTATCATATGATGGTCGTTAATAACCATTATTGTTAGTACACATTAAGCAGATGGATTGTTTAGATGGTTGGTAACTAGTGAGTTTGTTGAGCTCAAGAATTGGATGTACAAGTCAAGCAAGGGAGGTGAACACTAACAACGCATTGGTGCTTGCAATGTTAAAACCTTGGCCAAGATGGTGATACTTTATTTAAGTGATGAAACTGGCCATTTGAATTCCTTTCTCATATTGATTAGCTTAATAATATTTGTTCAATTTTTTCTATCATTAAAAGATTACCTTCCTTTTAGATAAATTAGTTAGATTCCTATTATGTTGAAGAACACTTAGTTAGTTTTCTCCTTCAACTAAAGTAGTTATGTTTTATTTTGAAATGCTTAATTTTTTATCTTAATATACATCACAATTAATTTTCTTTAAGTATAGAATTAATGGAATATTACATATGGTATCAAAGCAACCAAGTTCGACATTGAACCTCAGACTTTCCACCTATAAACAAAACTATATACATACGCAGGCGCACCATGGTTGAGATAATATGTAGGCACACTATATACAAAACTATATTCGCAAGTAAATCTTTTATTCAAATCCACAATATGAAACACAAAGTTTCACTAGAAGAACACAAGTAACCTTATCTCCTTTAGATAATATCACAAGCAACTGCCTACAGAAAGATACAGTAATCCACAACATATACACAAATGAAAGATGACTGATTATATTATGTATGTTTGCAAAATGGTATAGTAGTAAGTATAGGCTATATTCTACTTCTTCTCTAATGATCCTTATTGTTATAAAAGTTCCCTCATTTATATGAGGGTATACATTGTCACCAAGCATCGTGGCTTTTCAACACATAACTATTAATTAGCACTTTTGTTAACAAACTGGAAGATAAACAAGTTTAGCATTCCTATGTGTTGAATGTACTTATCATCTTTATACATTAGAATGTCATTGTTTAGTGTCCTCGTGTCACTTTCTGTCTGGAAATGATTGGATAGAATATGGTTAACACAAAGTGACAATTCTTTGTCCTGATCCAACTCTGCTACTACTCGATTCTTCTCATCAATGAACTCTTGTTTCCACTATTTGAATGATACTAACTCACCATTACTATAAAAAGAGGGTATCCTAGGGGTAGTCCCATCATCCAGCCTCTGAAGCTCTTTCCTTAATTGATTTGCCAATTCGTCATGGGACTTCAAGTAAGCCTCGACTTCAATTTTCTCACCTAGATTAATTAGATTGTTGTCATTCATCATGTCCTCCAACTGAGACCTAAGCCTTTCATGCTCTTTCAAAGCTTTGACTGTTCCAGTGTATGTTTTCCAATAGATTTTTGCAACTTGCATCATACTTCTAAACCTATGTTCAATGATCTCCAGAATCAACTTATCCATCTTTTGTTGTACCTTTTCTACTTGCCGGGATGTCTTTTTGGCCCTGTGCCTCCAATACATAGCGTCTGTCAAGGAATCCATGGCATCTCTGTTAACACCATATGTCATCCCTATTTGAGTGGTACTTGTATCAATCTAAAGCAATCTTGCTTGCAGCTTCTATTTTCCTTCATCAGTTTTGGCTGTTGGCATATGCACACTCCAATGAGACATTGTAGGTGATTGACGGTTTTATCATTGATGGTAACCTTACAACCCTATGACACTAGCAAGGCATTCCACTAGCACTAGCAAGATCATACTCTACACCAGTACTCAGACCACCGGCACTGATAGTGAAAGGAAGCATACCAACACAGAGGCCGACAGGATTTTTGTTGTAATACATTTTGTTTATTATTGTAAAATCTTTATAAGCCAACTTGGCAACATTGTAAAATGACTCATATATATAAGAGATCATTGAAGAATATTTGAAAAAGAATAGGAGTGTAATTAGGTGAAATAAGGCAAACCTATATGCGAATTATAGGTTAAGGGTTTATGTAAGAAATAGAGCAGAAACCGGTACTGGATCTGGTATTATAGATGCTATTTTGAAGTAGTACAAGACACTGGATTTATATAATCCATTTTGTAAGTCAGTGAGACTTCCCTTTTTGTAATTGAGCAGTGAGCTCTAGGCACTTGGCCTTCCTGCATGTGCAAGCCCCTCTTGTAGCAATAATATTCTCTTATTGGCCAGTAAGTGAATATTGTGGGTCACAAATTCCACCTAGTTTCCTCATTAAAAGTGTTATGGTGTGTTTTTCATGTGGTTGCTTTTATCTCTATTTATTGCATTAATTCTTTCTTACTAGTACACTATTTGAATATGTTCCACATGTTTTAAGTTATGAAATTCAACTCACCGGTTAGATACTGATTCACCCTATTATCACTATTTTTAAAATGGGTGCTTTTTTCCATAAGTGGCTAAGTCTATAAAAATTTTGAGTCTGGCATGGCCCTATTACTTCTAACTACTATGTATCCTAAAGAGGGGTTTAGGGTTTAATCTTTAGTTGCTTTTAAAATGTCTGAGAAAAACCCTTTTTATTTCTAATCTAGCATTAATTTATTCACTTAAGTGATGGGTCCATTTATCATAGAAGTGTTCCCCCTTTGTCATTTCCTTAGGTGGTCCCTTTAAATCTTTTAAATCTTTTCGCATTTTTATTTGCTTTCTCCAATGTCCATCAACCCAAGTAAGTATCATGCAACTATCAAATAGATCTATGACTTTCATTGTTTCATTGGGTGGAGTTTCTAGTTCTTTAAACTTTGCGAAATAGTGAAAGGCAAAATAGGGAATGACTAAGTGCATTGGCAGCTAGCTTAACGAGACTCTATCTTGTTGTGAATCTAATGGCTTGTGTTGATTCACAGCTGAAATAAGCATGCAAGTTACCTTTCATGAAATGGCAAAAAGGTTTGGTTGGACCCAACGATGAGCACTTCTGTCTTGGCTAAATGGTAACCAGTTTAGAAAGAGATCAATGGCCCGCATTGATTCATGACCAAAAGGTGCTCACAACTTAGCTTTTGTGAAATAGCGAAAGGCAAACGCGGACCTGGCATATAGGTTTGGACTAAAGCTAAACACCAATCAAGTTCCATCTGATCGGATGGAAAGTGTGGTTTCATGAGATCAAACTAAATGTGCTTTAACTTTCATGAAATGGTGAAAGGGTGATGGGCCCGAGCAAAAGAAGACCTAAAGGCATAACAAACACGCAAGTATGATCTGATCTGATAGCCTACATAAATCCACGAAGGTAAGATGCTAGCAAATTAAGTCCTACAAAATGGCAAAAGAGCCAGTGAGCCCAAAGGACAGGCAAGGCATAAAGGTAAAGGCCGATCAACTCTATTTTGATCCAACAGTTCCCGTAACTTCATGGTTGCAAACAAATTGGAGATTAATGTTCACAAAGTCTTGAAAGACAGGAGCAAGTCACATGAAGGCGTAACATGGCATAGCAGTTACTAATTTTCTCAGAGTTGATAATGATGTGTCAGGTGACACGTGGTTTTAAAAGGTGATTGAGGGTCCGCCTGGGTGTAACCGATGGTTATGTTGGAATAGTGAAGACACATGGTTGACTCAGAACTAAACCCAAAGGAGTTTCCAGGGCTAATGGCCAAATGCCACGTGGCATTTATTAATTGGTGAAAGAGTGGGGTAAGTAATACCACATTAAAAGGCCCACTTAAAAGGTGTTCATCTCAAGATTGATCCAACACTTCCCATTTTTCCATGGCCCAAACATGGAAGTAGATTAACTCTTACAAAATAGCGAAAATCGTTAGCTGTCAAGATGAGGTGCAGTTAGTAAAAAGGGTTGACGATCCCAGTTTAAGATAAAGGCCTGGTGGTTAGAGTTCCATCTAACACTTGGTGTAGCTTCATGAAAGAAAAATGCTCGAGGATTAAAGCTTGCGAAATGGCAAAAAGGAGATAGGGCCTGATGCTTAGGCAAAGAGATTAAGATGGTGTAAAGACTGATCAAGTCTCACCTGATCGGACGGCTGGCACCATTTTGCTAGGTTAAAGTGCACATTGGCTACTATCTGTGAAGTAGCGAAAGGATTTCTAGCCCATTGCTGGATAAGGAAAGGTAAAAGTATAAAGATAGTGCAAGTTTGATATGATCTAGTGGCCAGTGCAGTCTCACTAGGTGAACATGCAAGGATGTTATGCTTTGCAAAATGGTGAAAGAGAGAAAAAGAAAATACATAGGTTTGTTATGACTCGTTGGAGTGAAATTTTTGAATTCTTCTATGAATTCAATTCCAAAGGGATGACCAAAGCATGCGGTATCAATGTCGCAGTTAAGAGCCTGACTATCATATATGATCTCGTATCAATTGAATGAAGGCATCATTTTGAAGAGCTGTTGTAGAAAAGTGGGTGCAAAGCAGATAAAAATAGGTAAAGAACAAAGTTCTTCAAGCCAAGTACAGGTTCTCTTGTATTCTTGCTTTGCAATTACTTGATAGTTTGTTTAAATTAGGGTTTTTGATTTGTTATAGAATTGTTGTGGTTAGTAATTCAATTGCTTGCATAGTAATCTTAAGATGGCAACTAAAAGGGAGTTCTAAGGAAAGGTTAGTTACCATGAGAGGGCAATCTGTGATGATTTCCTAGAATAGTTGACCATGTCAACTAATGTGGCAGCTAAGGTAAGAGAATTAGTGCCAAAAGCTCCTCTCCCGAGAATAGGAGAAGGATTGTATGACAAAGGCAATTGGCTAAGAGACCTGCTAACAGGGTTGTCTAGGTTGGGCTTATTTAAGGTCAGATTTGGTATGAGACACTCCCCAGCCTTGTTGAATAATATTTGGGAATTGGATGTAGGAAAATTGGTGGTTCCTGGAGTGTTCATGGATGTGGACCTCCTAACTCAAATTGCACACAACTATGACCCGATTACAAAGAGTATGAAGGAGATAAATGGAAAAACCCTCATTGAGATTAATGATGAGGAGTTCAGAAATGCATTCGGGCTTAGTGAAGTATCCAACTAGTTGGAACCCATCAATTTCAAATCATTGGCTTAGGTTTACAATGCACAGAGGAATCACCTTAGGAATGGGCCTCTTAAAGAATTTTTTGTTAAGATAGGTGGATTAACTATTGTAGGACCCAATACTATGGAGCATTTCTCCTTGAATCTATTCACCCTTAGAGCTAAGGGATTATACTGGTCACTCTGCCAAATTCTCGGAGAAGATGTTGAAACAAATATGCCAACTCATTATATGTTAATGATTTCTCAAATTTTGAACCCTTCTCTCACAATGACATTTGATTATGCCCCTATATTACTGATGCCATCCATGAAGGCTTGATAGGGATAAAGAATGGAAAAGTGGATAGGCCTTTTGGATGGTACTCCCTCCTCATGCACCTGTTTGTATTCAAGGGTGGTGATTATTTTGCAAATGGAATGGATCTTGTAAACGAAAAGGATGGAGAGAAGATGCCAGTTCAGTTCTAGAGTACAATGTTGTCATGGGACAGAGAAGATGCTAGCTACTTGAGGTTTGATAAGTGCTTTGCATCCAAAATTAGGACTTTTTTATGTTCAGAGAATCCAAGAGTCCCTAAAGTTCTTTTGGAATTCATTAGACCAAAGGAGTTTGCTGAAGACATTAAGATTGTCCACAATTGCGGTGATATGTACTTATACCCGGTCTCCATAGTTTTCAGAGGGTATGGTTTCAAAGGCACTTCATTTTTGTTGCCATACCAAGTCCCACTTAAAATAGGAATTGCTGAAGTCCTCAGGTAGATTGGTAGTGTGCAAGAGGTAGAGCTGACATGTAGAGGTAAAGGGACCATTTTCCCTACAATAACTATAGCACATAAATTTGTGATAACTAAAGGAGGTTGTAAGTGTTTTGAAGATTTCCTTCAACCCTACCACTTATCAATTGTAGTATCAAGGTGTGCTAACCCTAAAGATTTCTTCAATGGCATGTTCAGGAAACGGGTAGTGTGTAGAGGTAGACCTCACCAATTCCAATTCTTGGAAGACCTCATCAGGAATGAGTTTGATTTGGATGAGGAGGAGCTAAGAAAAGAGAAGTGGGTGGCCTACAAGAAGTCCCTAGATTTTTTGCACCAATTTGACACCAAATATGACCCTTTGTCTAGTTTCTAGTTTCCACCCTTTTGAAGAAAAGGCTAAATTCTTGATTCTTTGTTTTGAAGATGTGATGCACACATTGAAAGAGAAGAGGGAGGTAGTTATTAAGAATAATCCTGAGAAGGAAGGACTAGTTTTAACTAGGTCTACATCTACCAAAGCAATCCCTCTAGGTGATTACATGTTGCATAAAAAGTCTAATTACAGTGTATTTATGCCAACAACAGAGGAGCCTTCTACCTCAAGAGGAAAGAGGAAGATACAGGATGTCATTGACATTTAGGAGAGCTCAAAGAGGCAAAGAGTGGGGGAGGAAGTGCAATCTGATGAACCCTTGTATTCCCCATCTCAATCCCCTATTCACATAGGAGATGAATAGGCAGTAGCTAAGCAACTATTACAATTGGGCAGTCTTGGGGAGATAGCCTACAGCTATGATGAAGTAGAAGAGGGAATGCCAAAAGAGCCCCTTGGTGTTGAGATGGACATAACCATAAATGAGTTCAAAGGTCAGGAGTTGGATCCTGACATCAAACAAGCTAGTGAGGATTTCTTGACTGACAACAACTTCATCACATTAGGAGCTTTCATGCAATTCATGTGGAAGCAGCATATTGATCAGTTTAATACTAGATGTGAGAAGAGGAAGGGTGAGTAGCCCTACAAGGATCCAGCTACGATGGAGGAAGAAGTAAAGCAAGAAATGGTCAATGAGTTCAAGACCATTACACCTAAGCAAGGAAGAGACATAGTAGGAAAGGCTGGTGTACTAATTTTGATTGAATGGGATATAGCAGATGCTTTGGTTTTAGAGGCAGTGAGGAAAGAGACCAAACCTATGGAAGGGGTCACCTTCAACAAGGACAATGCAACCCTGGTCATGTGGTCTCTGAAAATAGATGAAAATAGAAAGAAAAAGGACACCTCAGGGTCAAGTTACCTTGGAGGAATGATAGTGAAAAGAGTGCAGAGCACTGGGGTAGTGGAGGCTACTAGCACAGTCCTAGAGACTGCAAAGTTCAGTGTTGTAGTGGCAAAAAAAGAAGCCAAGGAAAAGGTAGATCACCAAGCTAAGTTGGAGATAGTTTTAAAAGCTTACAACAATGCCAAGGAAGAGGTAAGGGGTAAAGATAGCATCATTTCCAAATTGACAGGTCAGCAGGTAGGACAATACCATCAAGGTGAGTCCTCAACATTAATGATTTATTCTTCCCCTACAAGGCCTCCACCTACTAGCCCCATCATTGAATTCCCAACATCTCTAGCACCTTCTAGTTCCCAATTAGTTGAGATCACTCTCCATGAGTTGGAGAAGCTAAAATAGGCCAAAGCTCTATTTGCAAAGAAGTATGAAGAGAGAGTGAGGGCTACAATCTTGAGTTTTGCTGACAGTATAGGGTCCTCATTACTATACAACAACATGAGCAAAATTTTGGAAATATGGAACGAGCTCAATGGAGACAAGGCTATCCTAATGCCTATTTTTGACAAGTGGAAGCCCAGAGAGGAGGATTTGGAACTTATTTGTGTATCTTATGATGAAGCAGGGGCTGACCCCATTATTAAATCCACTTGGGATATGACAAAGGACCTAACAAAGTTGGAAAAAGGAGTAAATAATGCATATATAAAGATCAACTTGTACAAGAAAGAATACACTGATCAAGTATTTGATTTACTCCCAACGGGTTTTGCCAGTCCAACTGAATTGAAGGAAAAACAAATACGGCTTAGTGAATTAGAAGACAACTTATCTTTAAGGATAAAGGGAATCATTAATATAGATGATACTTCCCTATTTGTCAAAACAATTGAGGAGATAGAGAAAATCAAATCACACTATGGTTTTCTAAATGCAGAGGTCAACAAAATGAGGAACTCTTGGAAAAGGTTAGCCAAGACAAAGGGGAAAGTGATCAGCTTCTCATGGCCTACTGATGATGTATACTAGGAATGGACAAGAAAGTACATGGTGCTGGATGTAGAGCAGTTAGAAGAGGTTGCAAGAGAACCACAAGGAGAGGAGATTGCAGATGCTGAAAAAGGACTTGTAAGTGCTTCTTGAAAAGACTTTGTTTGTAACAAACTTACTGTTGGAAGGTCCAAAGCTTTTATGCATCCATGTTATTATAAATGGATACTAGGACCAATGTAAAAGGGATCGCAATGAATTGTAAGAAAACACTACAGAAATTTATTTGAGCCTTTTTCTAAGTCTTAATGGAGAAAGTTCAAATGTTTTTGTAATATTTTCTGAAATAATATCAATACGCAAATCATCGGTTTTGAGCTTAGACTTTGTGTTGTCTTCAAGTATGTTTGCAAATATTTACTATTTCATTCCGAGTAATCTAGGGTTATTCCTTTTGAATATGGGCTACAAGGAAATTTCAAGTATAAGTGCTTCTTAGCTTTTCTCTTAAGGAGGGGAATTAAATATACAGGAATCATTTCTATGAGTAAATTCTTTGTGGGATACTTTGAATCTGATAAATGCAGTTTATTTTGGTATGAATAAATTCTTATGTATGTCAGGCATATGTGGGGATCTGTAGAAGCCAAGCTAATAGGATGTGTGGAGATATTTGATTGTGGGAGTATTGTTTGAACTTAGATGACTTTGTTGTTTGGATAAGGCACTAGTATCTATTGAGGTTGTCTTTTTACATATATTGTAGGTCAATGCTGAACATGAGTACAAGTTTTATTTCTTTATTTCAGTTGGGTTTAAGGTGATAAGATCCACTAGTTTTTGGACTGGTTTACTATGGATTTGTCTTTTAAAAGTGTGAACTAAGTTCACAAAAGGTATACTAGCCTGAACTTTGGACAAGTTTGAAGTGTAGAAGGTTAATCAAACCTTGTCATATGTTGTTCTAAAAGTTTCATTTTCTTTGATCTCTCTTCTGCAGATAGAGTTTATCATATTACTATAAGGGTCTTAAGGGGAATTAGATTTTGAGAACAACAAAAGTGGCGACTCTGCTGGGGAACAACCATAAATGTGTCTGTGTTATAGATGGGCACTTCAATAAACTTTGAATGTTGTCTGGACATCTTTTTAGAGATTTTCTTGATATTTGATATGTGATCTTGGTCTGAAGAAGGGCAGTATTCTATTCATAGCTTGTTTTCATATTTCCCATCATTTTATGGGTGGCAACTCTATTAGTATAAACTGGTCCTTTTGAAATAAGAAAATTCTGAAAAGGAAAATAAGCAAAATGCAAGGAGGAAAGAACACTAGGTCCTTCATGAAAAAAAATCCTCGTGAAATGTTGCAGGAGGGATTACCTAAACAGTCACGAAGAGGTCAAAAAAGATCAGTACTACATGAGCCATCAAATGCTGCTTGGGTGCAGAAAAGCAACAATACCGGTAAGACATCTTAAAGACCTGTTTATGCTAAATCAAATGCATCTTCCCAAGAATCTAAACATGATGTTTTGGGTTTCCATTCAAGGTTATTTGGAAATATAGATAATGTTCATGTCTTAAATCAAGATCTATCTCATACTAGTTTATCTACTAAAGATAGAAGTAGTTCAAATATAGTCAAAAATTCTGTGTCTAGAATAGTTGATGGAAACATCAGCTTGATTGATATAGACCAAGTTAATGTATCTAACTCTAAGGAGATTTTCCCTAATGAGGATGAAGTGTCCCAAGAAATAGAAGACCTAATTAGAAAGGTTCATCACCTAATCTCCTTAAGAGCCCAAAAGGAAGCAAATAGGGAGAAGGAAATCAAAGCAAAACTGATGGAAAGAGATAGGCTTCTTAGGCAGATTGCTAATCTTGAATTGTTGGCCCAAGAAAAGGCCAAGAGTGAAGATGAAAGTCTTGTGGTTAGAGAAATTCTAGCCCCCAAATTCAAACCAGCATATAAGTTAGTAATCCAACCAAATAAAGAGGTTTTTAGTGATGCACAGCCTGTTAAAAATGAGGTTGATAAAGGAAAGCAAAAATGCATTGAAGGTGGGTTAGGATCAAAGAATACAATGGAAATCTCTCATAGATTATCAGTACATGAATGGGAAATGGAAAGAATGAGGAAAGAAAAAGAAGATCTACAAATGGAGCTAGAGAAAATTGAGTTAGAGGCAGCTAACCAAGAAGTTAAAAGAAAAATTGGTTACCTAAGAGCTCCCCCTATCATTTTCCCATCAGAGGATCTAAATAAACCTATTCCTCAAGAAGTTTCCCTACCCCCTATTAAGGTTCAGTCCACTTTGCCTGTCAATACAACAATAGCTAGTCAAGCCCCTGTGGTTAATCAGAATAACCAGATACCTCAAACTCAAAACCCTATTGTGAGAATGAACATGGGTAATAACAATATTATTAACCCTTTCCAAAGGAGACCCATCAACTTAGAGCAGTATAGGCAGTTATTTTTTGATGGAATCCTAGGATATCCCAACCATGTTCCTACTGAGTTAAGAGGTAGACTCCCCAAGTTTGCTGGAAATAATGCAATTAGTGCAGAGGAGCATTTAAAATCTTTCAGTGACTTGATAAATGATTATGAGATAGCAGATGAAGATGTCATAATGAAATTATTTGTTCAGTCCCTACTAGATGATGCAAGAGATTGGTTTAGAGGCCTCCTTATTAATAGCATTGGGTCTTGGGAGGATTTCAAGAATTGTTTTCAAGAACAATATGGTGACAAGACAAATGTGAGTTTCATGTTAAATGAATTCAATAACATTAGAAAATCAGGTAGCAAAATGGTCACTGATTTCAATGCTAGGTTTCAAAAATCCATGCATAGGTTATATCAAGTGATGAGGTTAGATGATAACATGTGCCTAAACACTTATTACAATGCTTTTGATTCCAAAATGGCTTATATCTTAAGGGATAAGAATCCACATAGCCTAAGAGATGCATTCAAAATTGCTATCAGCATGGAAAGTAATAGGAAAGCATCTAGAAAATTAGGAAGAAGAATGGATGGTAGGCTATGGCAGGAAACTGAACAACAACCAAACAAAGTTGCTAAGGAGGAAGACAAGATAGAAAATTTAGTCACTACTATGAAGGATCTAACTGCTAAGGTAAATAAAAATGATAAGCCTCACTATAATTGGCAAGATAGACCTCCTAGATTACATGATATGCCATATAGTACAAACTGGAAGGATGGTAAACCTTAGAATGAGAAGCCTAAGAATATTCAGAACCAAGATACCCCTGATCCCTTAAAAGGAAAAAATGTTCATAATGTAGAAAATACTCCCTGATGTGTAGCTTGTGATGGACCACACTCTCCTCATCAATGTGCAGTAGCTCAAGCCCTTGAAGAATCCATGAGACAAGAGGTTGAGCCTGATATTAATATGTTTGAAACCATTATAGAAAGTGATGAGGAATCTATACAAAGTGAATTTAGTGATGTGTTGGATAGTAAAAGATCCTCCCAAGGACAATTAACACTTGATTGGCATCCTACTCTAAATGTGGTAACCATTGAAGATGAAGAAGTTCATCTTAGAAGGCCTAGTGAGGAAGAAGTAAAAAATCTCACTAAAGTTGCTATAGCTAAGGCTAAGCACAATTATAACCTAAGGAGTGCCAAAAAGGATAGTGATCAAGGTGAACCTAGTTCTATGTTTTTAAAAGAAGTTTTTCAGAAAAGGGCATCAAGTAGTGCTATTTCCCCTCAAATTGGTCAAGAAAAGAAAGATCAAATCAAAGAAGTACCCAAGGGTACAGATGATAAAAATACAAATGATACTCAAGGAGCTGTCACAATAAAGAAGGCAATTCAACCTAAGGCAAAAAGAGCTAAAGCTAATAATGAGTTTAGCAACAATTCCACATTTGACATGGCTCAAACTCTTACACAAATGAAGGTTATAGCCCCATTAGTAGAGTTATTGAAAATAAAAGAACATAGAGAAGTTGCCTTGTCTTTATTTTCTAACATATCTAACAGTAGCATAGTTTTACCCACTAGTTCAGTTAGAAATGAAAAGGATCAAAAGTTCCAAACCCCAGAGGTTTATGTTGGAACAACTATTACTCAAGAGCCTTCATGGGTAGATCCTTTTTATGTCACTTTGTTACTGATTAACCGGTTGATTGAAAATTGTATGATAGATTCAGGTGCAACTGCTAATGTAATGCCCTATGGTGTTATGAAAGAATTAGGACTATCAGTGACTGCACTATATGGGAAATGTTATGCTATGGATAATAGAGAAGTGCCTATGATAGGTACAATGAGAGATGTTGATGTAAAGATAGCAGCATTCCCTAAAGTGACCTATAAGATGGATGTTATTGTCACTAACACTAAGCCTCATTATGGCATGTTATTATCTAGGCAATGGGCAGCAGCAGTAGGTGGAAATGTCCAACTGGATTTGCCTTATGCTACCATCCCAATCAATGGGAATCAAGTCAAGTTGTATAGAGAACCACATGCTCCTCTAGTGATTGAAAATGTAGATCCCAGCATGCTCAATTGTATGATTGATGTTGATCTTGATAATTTTAGAGTGCAACCAATTTTACCCCAGTTGAAGAATACTAACTCCATTGTGATTGAAATTGAATCACAACAGCATGGTTTATGGCAAATGTATTTTGATGGAGCTTGCTCCAAAGAAGGATCTGGAGCAGGAGTTCTTTTTGTATCCCCATCAGGTATAACTTTTAAATATTCTTTCTTGTTAAGCTTTCAGTGCACAAATAACACTGTAGAATATGAAACTCTGTTATTAGGGCTTGAAGTTGCAAAGAGGCATGCGATACAACTGTGAAAAGTTTTAGGAGATTTAGAATTAGTTGTCTCTCAAGTTAGAGCTAAATATGCTTCCAAGAATGATAGATTGAAAAGATACAAGCATGCAGTATGGGATGTCATTGCGCATTTTAGTGCATTTTCTATTAATTGGATAGAGAGATCAAAGAATATCATGGCAAACTTCTTAGCCATTGTTGCATTGAAGAATGATGATGCAATACTAACTGGTATATCCACTGTGAAATAAAATCTAGGCCTGCCATCCTTGATAATGTGTATAATTGGCAAGTATTTGAAGATGATGAAGATATTCTTAGATTCATACAATGCATTGATGATTATGATGGACAATAAATTCATTGCAATGCATTGGTAGAGGCGATTGACAATAGAGAGACAGTATTTGGGAATGACTTGGTCTAGTTGGAAACAAATGAAATACCGAAAGGGATGGTAGAGCTTGAGGGTATGTTCAGTTACAGTGACAGTCATCTGCACCATCATCAACCACCAAGCTTGATGAGTTGGAGGAAGTAAACTTGGCAATAGAATCATCCCCTAAGTTGGTATACATTGGAAAAGGGTTGCCTCCTCATGTCAGAGTGAATCTCATTAATTTATTAAAGAAATATAAGCATTTATTTGCTTGGTCATAAGATCTAAAGGCGTATAGACAAGACCTATTTCAGCATGAAGTTCATTTACTTCCCATTGCTAAGCCTTTTAGACAAAAGTAGAGACCTATTAATCCCTTGCTAGAAACCAAGATGCAACAAGAATTGACTAAACTAAGAGAAGGGGGGATTATTAAGCCAATAAAGCATTCCTCATGGGTCTCCAATCTGGTCCCGGTTAGAAAGAAAAATGGGGACATAAGGCTCTGTGTTGACTTTAGAAATTTAAATGTTGCTTCCCTAAAGGATATTTATTCTTCTCCCAATATGGAAGCCATGCTGCAGAGAGTAACTAGCTATGATCTTTTGTCAATGATGGACAGTTTCTCAGGGTATAATCAGGTGTTAGTGAAGGAATCTGAGCAATTCAAAACCACTTTCACCACCCCCTGGGGAACATATGTTTATGTAAGAATGCCATTTGGGTTAAAAAATGCTAGAGCTACATTTAAGAGAGCAATGGATGTAGCCTTCAAAGAATTCATCAACATCATTATGGTAGTATACCAAGATGATTTAACCTATTTCTCCAAAAGAGTTGATGACCACTGTGGACATTTGGAACAAGTGTTCAGTAAGGCTTTGGAATTTGGTGTGTCATTAAACCCCAAGAAGTGTCATTTTGCTGTCACAGAAGGGAAGTTGCTGGGGCATATTGTCTCCAAGAAAGGGGTAAGAATAGACCCTGAAAGAATTGAGGCAATAAACAATGTGCCTGAAACAAAGAGTGTTAAAGGTATTCAATGTTTTTTAGGCAAAGTTAATTTTGTTAGAAGATTCATTGCAAACTTTGCAGAGATAGTTAAGCCCATTGTCAAGTTGCTCAAGAAGGATACCAAGTTTTGTTGGGATCAAGAAGCTTCAAAGGCTTTTACTGAGATTAAAAAGGCCATTCAAGAAGCACCTATGTTGAAATCCCCGAATTATAGTAAGCCCTTCTCTTTGTTCTCTTTTGCTTCATATCATATAGTAGCTGCAGCGTTGTTGTAAAAGGATACTGAGGGAGATGAACATCTAATAGCTTTCTATACCAGGTCTTTACAAGAAACAGAATTGAAATATGAAATCATGGAAAAGAAAGCATATGCTTTAGTTAAAGTTGTCAAGGCTTTTAGGCCATATCTTGTAAATGCACAAGTAGTTGCTTATGTTCCACATGCTACGGTGAAGGACATTTTATCCCAATCTAAGGTCACAGGAAAAAGATAAATAGAATTCAAGAGTTTGATCTTGAAATAAAGATTACTAAATTGGTAAGAGGTTTAGGCCTTGCAAATCTCATGACTGAAACAAATCTTCTTGATATTGAGGTAAACAATGTTGAAGTTGATAACACCATGGTCACTAGTATTGAAAGGCAACCCTAGTATTTAGAGGTAGTCCATTTCTTAAAAGATGCAATATTTTTAGAGGGAATGACACATAATCAGAGAAGAACTCTAAAACTCAAGTCACAAAAATATATTCTCATTCAGGGTGACCTGTTTTGGAGAAACAGAGATGGGGCATTACTAATGTGTTTGGATGAATTCCAGGCCAAGAAAGTGTTGATTCAAATGCATGATGGAGTATGTGGAGGTCATTACTCTACTAAGACAACTGCTAGAAAGATAGTCTGGGATAGGTATTATTGGCCTACCTTATTCAAAGATGCTCATGAACATGTTAGGAAATGTGACCCATGCCAAAGGTTTTCATCCAAGCTAAAATATGAAGGAGCTTTACCTTTAAATCCAGTCACAGTGGAAGCCCCTTTTGTCCAATGGGGCATTGATTACATTGGAGAGATTGTTGAAAGATCAGGAAGAGGTCATAGATGGATCATAGTAACCACTAATTATTTTACTAAATGGATTGAAGCTATCCCCACCAGAAGAGCTACAAGTAAAGTTGTCATTGACTTCTTGATGGATAATGTTATAACTAGATTTGGAATCCCTGCAAAATTAGTAATGGACAATGCCATGAGTTTCAGGTCAGAAGAGTTTGTTGGATTTTGTACCAGTCATGGAATAATCATGTCTTACTCTTCACCTATCATCCTCATGGAAATGGACAAGATGAATCTAGTAATAAAAGCATCTTGAACATCATCAAGAAAATCCTGGAAGAAAACAAGAGGTCTTGGGATCAGAAGTTGAAGCTAGCTTTGTGGGCTGACAAGGTTACTGTCAAGAAGGCCATTGGAATGTCACCTTTTGAACTGGTTTATGGTACACAAGCAAGGGTGCCAATAAACAATCTTCTTCTAGTATATAAATTCCTACAAGCTAAAGACATGGAGTTGTCTGAGCCTATGGAGGACCAGATGATTCAGATGGTGGAAGTGGAAGAAATTAGAGCTTTAGCCCATAAGAGAAATTTGAAGATCCAATTGTAGTCTAAGTATCTATTTGATAAAAGGACATCATTGAGAAAGTTTCAAATTGGTGATGTTGTTCTTCAGTGGAATGCAAAAGGATAGGACAACGGAAAGCATAAGAAGTTTGAGTCATTATGCATTGGCCCTTCTATGGTCTATGAATTAAATGGGAAGGACACATATTTTTTGAAGAATGTGAATGATGAAGTACAGGAATTTCTAGCGCATGGACAATTCCTAAAACATTACTTCTCTTAATGTCCATGCACAACAGGTCCTTTGTTTGTATATATTTAGTTTGCTTTATGTTGTTGTTTTGTGGGTTTGTGTTTTGGTCTATTTCTCCAGAGTTTTCTAAGTTCTTGTGTTGACCTTGTGATCAACCATCCCCAGTTAGAGCCATTGTTATCACTATTTTTAAAATGGGTGCTTTTTTCCATAAGTGGCTAAGTCTATAAAAATTTTGAGTCTGACATGGCCCTGTTACTTCTAACTACTGTGTATTCTAAAGAGGGTGTTAGGGTTTAATCTTTAGTTGCTTTTAAAATGTCTGAGAAAAACCCTTTTTTATTTCTAATCTAGCATTACTTTATTCACTTAAGTGATGGGTCCATTTATCGTAGAAGTGTTCTCCCTTTGTCATTTCCTTAGGTGGTCCCTTTAAATCTTTTAATTCTTTTTGCATTTTTATCTGCTTTCTCCAATGTCCATCGGGCCAAGTAAGTATCGCACAACTATCATATAGATCTATGAATTTCTTTGTTTTGTTGGGCGGAGTTGCTAGTGCGTTAAACTTTGCAAAATAGTGAAAGGCATAAATGGGAATGACTGAGCGCATTGGTAGCCAGCTTAACGAGACTCCATCTTGTTGTGAATCTAATGACTTGCATTGATTCGCAGCCAAAATAAGCATGCAAGTTACCTTTCATGAAATGGCAAAAAGGTTTGGTAGGACCCAAAGATGAGCACTTCTTTCTTGGCTAAAGGGCGATTAGTTCGGAAAGAGATCAATGGCCCACATTGATTCATGACCAAAAGGTGCTCACAACTTAGCTTTTGTGAAATAGTGAAAGGCAAACACAGACCTGGCATATAGGTTTGAACTAAAGTTAAACATCGATCAAGTTCCATCTGATCAGATGGACACCGTGGTTTCACAAGATGAAACTGAACGTGCTTTAACTTTTGCAAAATGGTGAAAGGGTGATGGGCCCAGGCAAAAGAAGACCTAAAGGCATAACAGATGTGCAAGTCTCATCTGATCTGAAGGCCCACATAAATTCGCGAAGATAAGATGCTAGCAGATTAACTCCTATGAAATGGCCAAAGAGCTAGTGGGCCCAAAGGACAGGCAAGGCATAAAGGTAAAGGCCGATCAACTCTATTTTGATCCAATGGTTCCTGTAACTTCATGGTTGCAAACTAATCAGAAATTAATGTTCATGAAGTCAAAAAAGACAGGCACAATTCACATGAAGGCATGACATTTCATAGTAGTTAATGCTTTTCTCAGAGTTGATAATGATGTGTCGTGTGACACGTTGTTTTAAAAGGTGATTGAGGGTCCGCTTGGGTGTAAGTGATGGTTATGTGGGAATAGTGAAGTAAGACATGTGGCTAACTTAGAACTGAACCCGAAGGAGTTTCCAAGGCTAATGGTTGAATTCCACATGGCATTTGTTAACTGGTGAAAGAGTGGGGTAAGTAATACCATGTTAGAAGGCCCACTTAAAAGGTGTTCATCTCAAGATTGATCCAATGCTTCCTATTGTTTCGTGGCCCAAAGATGGAAGCAGATTAACTCCTGTGAAATAGCAAAAACTGTTAGTCGTCAAGATGAGGCACGGTTAGTAAAAAGGGTTGATGGTCCCGATTCAAGATAAAGGTCAGGTGGTTAGAGTTCCATCTAACGCTTGGCATAGCTTCACAAAAGAAAAATGCTCAAGGGTTAAAGCTTGCAAAATGGCGAAAAGGAGATAGGGCCCGATGCTTAGGAAAAGAGATTAAGATGGTGTAAAGACCAATCAAGTCTCATCTAATTAGATGGTTGGCACCATTTCCCTAGGTTAAAGTGCATGTTGGCTACTATCTGTGAAGTAGCAAAAGGATTTCTAGCCCATTGCCAAATAAGGAAAGGTAAAAGGGTAAAGATAGTGCAAGTTTGATATGATCTAGTGGCTAGCGCAATTTTGCTAGGTGAACATGCAAGGATGTTATGCTCTACAAAATGGCGAAAGAGTGAAAAAGAGAATACATAGGTTTGTTATGACCCATTGGAGTGAAATTTTTGAATTCTTCTATGAATTCAATTCTAAAGGGATAGCCAAAGCATGTTCTATAAATGTTACAGTTAAGAGCCCGACTACCATATTTGATCTCGCATCAATTGAATGAAGGCATCATTTTGAAGAGCTATTGCAGAAAAGTGGGTGTAGAGCAGATAAAAATAGGTGTAGAATAGATTTCTTCAAGCCAAGTATAGGTTCTCTTGTATTCTTGATTAGTAATTACTTGACAGTTTGTTTAAATTGGGGTTTTTGATTTGTTACAGAACTATTGTGGTTAGTAATTAAGTTGTTTGCATAGTAATCTTAATATGGCACCTAAAAGGGAGTTCTCAGGAAAGGTTAGTTACCATGAGATGACAATCTGTGATGATTTCCTAGAATAGTTGACCATGTCAACTAATGTGGCAGCTAAGGTAAAAGAATTAGTGACAAAAGCTCCTCGCTTGAGAATAGGAGAAGGATTGTATGACAAAGGCAATTGGCTGAGAGACCCATTGACAGGGTTGTCTGGGTTGGGCTTATTTAAGGTCGGATTTGCTATGAGACACTCCCCAGCCCTGTTGAATAGTATTTGGGAATTGGATGTAGGAAAATTGGTGGTTCCTAGTGTGTTCATGGATGTGGACCTCCTAACTCAAATTGCACACAACTATGACCCAATTACAAAATAGTATTAAGGACAAAAATGGAAAAACCCTCATTGAGATTAATGATGACGAGTTCAAACATGCATTCAGGCTTAGTAAAGTATCCAACTATTTGGAACCCATCAATTTCAAATCATTGGCTCAAGTTTACAATGCACAGAGGAATCACCTTAGGAATGGGCCTCTTATAGAATTTTTTGTTAAGATAGGTGGATTAACTATTGTAGGACCCAATACTATGGAGCCTTTCTCCTTGAATCTGTTCACCCTTAGAGCTAAGGGATTATACTGGTTACTCCACCAAATTCTTGGAGAAGATGCTAAAGAAAATATGCCAAATCATTATATGTTAATGATTGCTCAAATTTTGAACCCTTCTCTCGCAGTGACATTTGATTATGCCCCCTATATTATTGATGCCATCCATGAAGGCTTGATAGGGATAAAGAAAGGAAAAGTGGATAGGCCTTTTGGATGGTACTCCCTCCTCATACACCTGTTTCTATTCAAGGGTGGTGATTATTTTGCAAATGGAATGGATCTTGTAAAAGAAAAGGATGGAGAGAAGATGTGAGTTCAGTTATGGAGTACAGTGCTATCATGGGACAAAGAAGATGCTAGCTACTTGAGGTTTGATAAGTGCTTTGCATCCAAAATCAGGACTCTTTTATGTTCAGAGAATCCAAGAGTCCCTAAAGTTCTTTTGGAATTCATTAGACTAAAGGAGTTTGCTGAAGACATTAAGATTGTCCACAATTGGGGTGATATGTACTTATACCCAATCTCCACAGTTTTCAGTTTGTATGGTTTCAAAGGCACTCCATTTTTGTTGCCATACCAAGTCCAACTTAAAATAAGAATTGCAGAAGTCCTCAGGTAGATTGGTAGTGTACAATAACAAGAGCTGGCAGGTAGAGGTAAAGGGACCATTTTCCCCACAATAACTATAGCACATCAATTTGTGATAACTAAAGGAGGTTGGAAGTGTTTTGAAGATTTCCTTCAACCCTACCACTTATCAACTGCAGTATCAAGGTGTGCCAACCCTGAAGATTTCTTCAATGACATGTCCAGGGAAAGGGCAGTGTGCAGAGGTAGACCTCACCAATTCCATTTCCTGGAAGACCTCATCTAGAATGAGTTTGATTTGGATGAGCAAGAGCTAAGAAAAGAGAAGTGGGTGGCCTACAAGAAGGCCCTAGATTTTGTGCAGCAATTTCACACCAAATATGACCCTTTGTCTAGTTTCCACCCTTTTGAAGAAAAGGCTAAATTCTTGATTCTTTATTTTGAAGATGTGATGCAGAGATTGAAAGAGAAGAGGGAGGTAGTGATTAAGAATAATCCTGAGAAGGCATGACTAGTTTTAACTAGGTCTACATCTGCCAAAGCAATACCTCTAGGTGATTACATGCAGCATGGAAAGTCTAATTATAGTGTATTAATGCCAACAATAGGGGAGAATTCTACCTCAAGAGGAAAGACCAAGATACAAGATTCCAATGACATTTCAAAGAGCCCCAAGAGGCAAAGAGAGGGGAAGGAAGTGCAATCTAATGAACCCTTGTATTCTTCATCTCAATTCCCTATTCACATAGGAGATGAATAGGAAGCAGCTGAGCAATTGTTACAATTGGGTAGTCTTAGGGAGATATCCTACACCTATGATGAAGTAGAAGAGGGAATGCTAGTAGAGCCCCTTGGTGCTGAGATGGACATAACCACAAATGAGTTCAAAGGCCAGTACTTGGATCCTAACATCAAACAAGCTAGTGAGGATTTCATGGCTAACAAAAACTTCATCACATTAGGGGCTTTCATGCAATTCATGTAGAAGCAAAATATTGATTAGTTTAATACTAGATGTGAGAAGAGGAAGGGTTGGCAGGCCAACCAAGATCCAACTATGGTGGAGGAAGAAGTAAAGCAAGAAATGGTCAATGAGTTGAAGACCATCATACCTGAGTAAGGAAGAGACATGGTACCAAAGGCTAGTGTACTTATTCTCCCTGAATAGGATATAGTAGATGCCTTGGTTCTAGAGGTAGTGAGGAAAGAGAGCAAACCTATGGAAGGGGTCACCCTCAATAAGGACAATGCAGCCCTGGAGATAGTTTTAAAAGCTTACAACAATGCCAAGGAAGAGGTAAGGGGTAAAGATAGCATCATTGCCAAATTGACAAGTCAGCTGGTAGGACAATACCATCAAGGTGAGTCCTCAACATTAATGATTTATTCTTCCCATGCAAGGCCTCCACCTACTAGCCCCATCATTGAATTCCCACCACCTCCAGCACCTTCTAGTTCCCAATTATTTGAGATCACTCCCCATGAGTTGGAGAAGCTAAAATAGGCCCAAGCCCTATTTGCAAAGAAGTATGAAGAGAGAGTGAGGGCTACAATCTTGAGTTTTGCTGACACTATAGGGTCCTCATTACTATACAACAACATGAGAAAATTTTTGGAAATATGGAATGAGCTCAATGGAGACAAGGCTATCCTAATGCCTATTTTTGATAAGTGGAAGCCCAGAGAGAAGGATTTGGAACTTACTTGTGTATCTTATGATGAAGCAGGGGCTGACCCCATTATTAAATCCACTTGTGATATGACAAAGGACCTAAAAAAGTTGGCAGAAGGAGTAGATAATGCAGATAGAAAGGTCAACTTGTACAAGAAAGAGTACACTGATCAAGTATTTGATTTACTCCCAGTGGGTTTTGCCAGTCCAACTGAATTGAAGGAAAAACAAATATGGCTTAGTGAATTAGAAGCCAACTTATCTTTAAGGATAAAGGGAATCATTAATATAGATGATACTTCCCTATTTGTCAAAACAATTGAGGAGATAGAGAAAATCAAACCACACTATGGTTTTCTAAATGCAAAGGTCAACAAAATGAGGAACTCTTGGAAAAGGTTAGCGAAGATGAAGGGAAAAGTGATCAGCTTCTCATGGCCTGCTGATGATGTATACCAGGAATGGACAAGAAAGTACATGGTGTTGGATGTAGAGCAGTTAGAAGAGGTTGCAAGAGAACCACAAGTAGAGGAGGCTGCAGATGCTGAAAAGGACTTGTAACCGCTTCTTGAAAAGACTTTGTTTGTAACAAACTCACTATTGGAAGGTCTGAAGCTTGTATGCATCCATGTTATTATAAATGGATACCAGGACCAATGTAAAAGGGATCACAAGGAATTGTAAGAAAATGCTGCAGAAATTTACTTGAGCCTTTTTCTACGTCTTAATGGAGAAAATTCGAATGTTTTTGTAATATTTTCTGAAATAATATCAATACATAGATCATTGGTTTTCAGCTTAGACTTTGTGTTGTCTTCAAGTATGTTTGCAAATATTTACTGTTTCATTCTGAGTAATCTAGGGTTATTCCTTTTGAATATGGGTTGTAAGGCAATTTCAAGTAGATGTGCTTCTTAGCTTTTCTCTTTAGGAGGGGAATTAAATACATAGGAATCATTTCTATCAGTAAATTCTTTGTGGGATACTTTGAATCTGATAAATGCAGTTTAGTTTGGCATAAATAAATTCTTATGTATGTCAGGCATATGTGGGGATCTACAGAAGCCAAGCTGATAGGATGTGTGGAGATATTTGATTGTGGGAGTATTCTTTGAACTTAGATGACTCTGTGGCTTGGATAAGGCACTAGTATCTATTGAGGTTGTCTTTTTACATATCTTGTAGGTCAATGCTGAACATGAGTACAAGTTTTATTTCTTGTTTCAATTGGGTTTAAGGTGACAAGATCCACTAGTTTTCGAACCATTTTACTTTGCATTTGTCTTTTAAAAGTGTGAACTAAGTTCACAAAAGGTATACCCGCTTGAAATTTGGACAAGTTCAAAGTGTAGAAGTTTAATCAAACCTTGTCATATGTTGTTCTAAAATTTTCCTTTTCTTTGATCTCTCTTCTGCAAACAGAGTTTATCATATTACTATAAGTGTCTTAAAGGGAATCATTTTTTGAGAACAACACACCCCACCCTCTCAGTATCTGTGGGAATCCTAACAATTGGTATCAGAGCCTTGTCCTCTATTTTTAGAAGCCTAATAGCTTGAGGAAGATCTTGACACTGGTAGAAATGGAAAATCTGATGAAGCAACTAGAAGTAGCTCTCTCAGACTATGATACAGAGAAATTGAAAAACATCGAAGTTGAAGATAATTTAAAGGCATCTCAGGACATCATTCAGACACTTCAAGAAAATTTTACCATTGCAAGAAATAAGAGAAGAGAACTATGTGAAAAGATGCAAAATGAGAATGATGAAAAGGAATCACTTAATGATCAGATATACAAACTAAAACAAGAGAACATAACAATGAAGAATGAGATGCAAGATATGACCATGAGATTCTATAAGGAAAATGAAGATAGAAAGAAGAATGAAGAAGAGTTGACTAGAAGACTAAATGATGCAGCAAATGAAAACATAAGACTTAGCTATGAAAATGATTTGTTGAAGACAGATCTGATGCATACTCAGAATGACTCCAATGAACTGATGAGGTAGAAAGAGATCTTAGAAAGAGAACTGGATATTGCAAATCAGCACAAAGAAAAATTCAAGAATAGCTCAGAAGAACTTGGTGACTTATTGAAGATTCAAAAACCTAATGGTGATACTTGTGGAATTGGCTTTGAGGTAGGAGAAAGCTCTGGTACTGCAAACACATAGGATCATAGCAAACCGGTAAGACAATCTACTACTTATAAATTCAATGGAAAATGCTTTAACTGTAATAAGTATGGTCATAGAGTGAATCAATGTAGATCTAGAAATTATGAGAACATCAACACACCCATTGGTCAATGTTCAAAATGCAACAAAATTGGTCATAACTCTAAAAATTGAAGAATGAATGTGAGATTCTATGTTTGTGGAAGATTTGGACACTTATCTAATCAATGTAGAACACAAACTGACATAGGTTATGGGAAAGCTATTCAGAAAAATAATGTGACTTGCTATGCATGTAACAAGATTGGACATATTGCAAAATTCTACAGAAGTAAAGTATCACCAACAAACAATAAAAGTTCTAGTTTGAAAGGAAAAGAAAAGGTTGAAGAGGTTAAGCAAGAATTCTCAAAACAATGGATTAAAAAGTCAGACCTAAATAATGTTGGGAATACTCCTCCACCGGTAGAACCAATCAACACTCCACCGATAGAATAGAGTAGTACTCCACTGGTGGGAAGCTCTTCATCAAATTGAAGAAAATTTCTTTGAAGGTTTGGCAATCAAATGAGACATATGCTATTGTTCCCTCCGTTAATGGTGAGAAGTTGAAAATTACTTCTATACTAGCAAACAAAGTTAAGTGATTACTTAACCGAAATGCATGAAATGTGGTAGATGGAAAATAAACATTATAAATTTGTGATTTTTGGCTCCATTTCACTTCACCGAGAATTGAAACATTTGAAGAGTGCAAAATTTCTATAGCTAAGGCATTTCGAGCAAAGAGGCAAAGCACTTCAGCAATCAAACCTTCCTAAGGTAGAAAAAGGTATTTATAATCATGGCATCCTCCTTTGCACCTGAATTCATAGCAAACCCTACTATAGTCAAGGTAATTAAACGCCCTAGGCCCATATTTTAGCTAGTTCCCAAGATAGCTAAAAAGGATGATAATGTAGGTGCATTTTCCCAAATCCCAAAAGGAGTTGTTCTTGCAGAAGATCCTAGAATGTACATTCATTGCCATATAGAGAAATTAGGAGATGAAGAAATCAAAAACATGTACAAAACTATTATATGTGATAATTCCAGAAATGTGAAACCTAAACATAAAATTGTTGAAACCCTAGGATTCACTGAAATCCTCTGTATTCCAGACTTTCACAAGGAAGTGATTAGGATAGTATTGAGCAGGGTACATGGTGCATTCTTTTGGCTAGATTCAGTCCATAAAATTACCAAGGAAGCTGTGAAAGCTGTAACAGGGTTACCTTCCACTAGTAATAGACCAGACAAAACAAAGAAGGTCTGAAATGACCTAGTAACAAACCTAACAGGTGCAACATCCAACAAAAGGTCCTTGAGGGTTAATGATGTAACTGACATAAATGTGAGATTCATTAGCATGATTCTAGGTTACAAAGCAACTCATGCAAATAGACTCAACTCAGTTTCCTATTTATGCATAAAAAGTGCTTATGACATGGTTAAGGACAATGAGAAAATTGATGTATGTGAATGGCTAAAGGATGAGTTGATTGATAATTTAGGAAAAATCAAGAAGGATAAGAAAGGAACTTTTAGATTTGGTAATTTACTTGTATGCTTAATGCTACACATAACCAAACAGGTGCTCGATATAGGCAACAAGAACCTTGGATTTGATATACCGGTAGGGAAATAGTTATCAGACTTATTCAACAACATGGGTGAAAACAAGGAAAAGAATATCAATAAGTATTTTCAAGCACTAAAGGCCAGAATGAAAAAAAGAGTCAGACTGTCGAAGAAAATTGTTAACAAATACAAGGATGATATATGCTTTGTGATTAAAAGGATGAGATTTGGATGGAAGCAGTTATCCCAAGAACAATTTGGGTTACTGAGATGGATTATGAGATCGATGATCACATCATTGAGACATATGCAAAAGCCCTTCTTGAAGCACCCAAGGAACCTAAGGAAGAGGTATTTGGTAGTGCTGAGACCATTGAAAGCCAAATTCAATCTAAGAAGAGAGTGAAAAAAGTTGAAGCAATGGTGAGAAGAGGTTCAAGACAGACTAAGGCTATCAAAGAAGATGTACTGAAACAAACCGACATCACTGAGGATGAGTTAGTAACATTACAACCTAAAACTCACCTATCATCGGTAGCAAATTCTTCAGAGAATGATATGACAACAACATTCAAAAGGGTTGTAAGGAAAAGGGATCCTTCACCAGCATTCACACCCTCACCTAGAAGAACTAGACAAAAACAATAGGCAGTGAGGTCTTTGATCAAGAAGAAAACCCCAATGAAAAAGCTAACACCAAAGAAGAAGAGGACTCAACAAGAAATTTCCCCAATCAACAAATTATTGAATGAAATCACAGAAGAAGGAAAACTTAAGAACATAGAAAAATTATATGATACACTATCAGCTGATGAGAAAGAGCAAGTTGAAAACAGTGTCATTTTACACGTGGATATCTATAAGAAGTTCTTAATGCAAGTTGTAGATGAACTACAAGATGAACTATTAAAGAGACTAGAAGCAAGAAGACAAGCTATTGTAGAGCAACTACTTGTTGTTTACCTAGTTAACTCACCAGAGGAGATAGATGACCTAATTGCAGAGGCCAACCGGTCAGTATTCTCTATTGGACATCAGCATAATGCACTAATGGTTGGAAGAGTAAATGAGGTAACAGAGGAAACAAAAAATGCATGGGATATATTCCTTGTTGAGAAGGAAAAATAGGAAGAGTATAGAAACCCTAAACCAATAAAAGTATATCATAAGGACAAGACCAAAGGAAAAGGAAAGGTTGGTGGACCTCCTAGCATCAAAGTAAAAGATAACTTACCCCCACCACCTTTGATTACTCCACTGATAACAATAACTGAAGATCAACCAGCAGATGAAAGTATGGATATAGAGCATACAAATCTTAATCCAGAGGTTTTATAAACAGTTGATGTTGATACTCAAAAGGTCAACATTATGATATGGCTAGTGAGCCACTGGCAATTGATAACATTGATAACACAGAAGGAAAAGTGGAAGATGATAGCATAGGACAATAGGCTAAGACTCAGACAGAGACTCCAATAGATCAACAAATAAAGAGATAAGTAGAGCAACAGGTTCCAGAACAGCAACAAGTTCATATGGAAACAGTGCCACTAGCAACAAGAGAGCAACAAAAACCCTTTCTTAAGGAAATGGAAACATAGACTGACCTACCATAGGTCACTACAAGCATGGTTACTTCCTCCACCAACAAAATTTAGAATGTTGGTTCCTTAGTAGGTTACAAATCAACAAATGTAACTGAAGTTCTTTTGGACTCCATTAAAAGAATAACAAATTGTAGTTCACAGGCATATAAAGCTATATATGACATAGTCCCAATTTTGAAGATGATAGCTCCAAACTGCAATATAGATAATAAGGATTCTTTAAGCGAACTTGACACTCTGTCTAAGTACATTACCAACAACATAGTGATAATTGAGAAAATAAAGGAAGAGGCATTCAAGGACAAGTTGGAAATTGAAAAGCAAAAATTCTTTAAGGATCAAATAAAGAAGTGTACTCGGGAATTTGACACACTTCTACAAGAACTATGCAACTCATTAAAGGAATTTAAAACTCTGTATAGAGACATTTGCAAGACAAACTTTCTAACAGTTGACATAGATAAGAAAATGAGCAAAGGTATAGGATGAAATCAATAAACTTGCTGACAATTTTGTTAACTCACCTGATACATTATCAGTTTTTGAACAAAAGATAACAAGTTTTGAGGAAGAATTACTTAAGCTAGAAAGAGAAAAGGAGAGAATAATAAATAAGGCGAAAAATATGAGTTTAAGACTAAGTCCAAGATTGGACTATCTAGCATCCTTGTGGAAGGAAATATCTGAGGCATTAGTACAAGGATAGAAAACACTGACAGAGCATATGCAGCACCTCACTGGTATAGTTCAAAGAATAGAGGCAACAATAAAAGATAGTAAGAAGTTTTTGGAAAGCATAAATTTGGTTTTGGCGGATCTTTTTCAATTGTAACCACTTAGTTACAAGGTTGAGACAGAAAACTACAACTCTATTTGACACTTTGACAACCTTTGTCATTGATGCCAAAGGGGGAGTAGTAGTATGATAAAATAATCAGCAAAAGACTTATCTACTTAGGGGGAGCTCATATATTTTTGGTACACATTTTTTTTGGAAACAATTTTTGGATTACAAGTTTTGGATACACTTTTGAAATTTTCTCATGAGTGTTGCCATCAATACCAAAGGAGAAGATTGTTGGCATATGCACACTCCAATGAGACATTGTAGGTGATTGAAGGTTTTGTCATTGATGGCAACCTTACAATCCTATGACACCGGCAAGGCATTCCACCGGCACTAGCAAGATCAAACTCTACACCAACACTCAGACCACCGACAATGGCAGTGAAAGGAAGCATATCGGCACAGAGGCCGAGAGGATTTTTGTTGTAATACATTTTGTTTATTATTGTAAAATCTTTATAAGCCGACTTGGAAACATTGTAAAATGACTCATATATATAAGAGATCATTTTAGAATATTTGAAAAAGAATAGGATAATGTCATTAGGTGAAATAAGGCAGACCTATTATGCAAATTATAGGTTAAGGGTTTATGTAAGAAACAGAGCAAAAATAGGTACTGGATCTGGCATTATAGATGCTATTTTGAAGCAGTACAAGACACTGGATTTATATAATCCATTTTGTAAGTCAATGAGACTTCCCTTTTTGTAATTGAGCAGTGAGCTCTAGGCACTTGGCCTTCCTACATGTGCAAGCCCCTCTTGTAGCAGTAATATTCTCTTATTGGCCAGTAAGTGAATATTTTGGGTAACAAATCCCATCGAGGTTTTTCCCACACTGGGTTTCCTCGTTAAAATATTGTGTTATGGTGTGTTTTTCATGTGGTTGCTTTTATCTCTATTTATTGCATTAATTCTTGCTTACCGGTACACTATTTTAATATGTTCCACATGTTTTAAGTTAAGAAATTCAACTCACCAGTTAGATACTTATTCACCCCCCCCTCTCAGTATCTGTGGGAATCCTAACATTCTCATATAGGCTTTTGTATGTAGAATTTTCTTGGACCAGAAACTCTATCTAATCCTGGTTCAGTTTAGTGACATCCAAATTTAGATTGGCAGTTGTTCTAGGGTCAGTCTTTTCAACCTGCTGCACTATCAAATGTCCAAAAACTTCTTTTGTATCAACCAATATAGGTCTTTTATCTTTGTGATAGATAGCCTACTATAGAAGAGCCTTCTGATCTGGATCATATCCTGATCCTCTAAAGAGTTTATCAATCTCTTTTGGCACCATTTACTTACTTGGGTCCTATTTCTTGAGGAATCCATCAAACAAAAAGGCAAAGTTCATGTCCCATCCAGAGTATAATAGCACACCAGCTTCCTCAAGAAACTGTCTTCCCTTCTTAGGTGTCATTTCTCTCATCACAAGATCCATCTCCTCTTGTAACTTTTGAAGCTACTGCTCTTCTTCACTATTTCTCATGTTATTCCTAATTTGAGATCCTTTATGTTGATAGAGGAATACGGTGAACTCCTTGGAAGCAATGAAGTCACTATCAACAATGAAATCCTCATGCTCTAGGAATCTAATGTAAGCCACTTCTTAGACATTCAGTTGTCCTATTTCCAGGTCTATTAGTGTATCCTCTGCATAACCAGGGGGTAATCCTCTCAAGGAGTGAATGGAACGATGCCAGATGTGGAAGTAGGAGACATATGATCCAAAGGCTTTGTATTCCTAATAGTATCAATGTAATCCCTAAAAATATGAGGCGGGACTCCCTCAAGTATTTCCAATTCATGCTCCATAAGTTTTTTGGCCAACTCCAAGGGGTCTTCAATATTTTGTATCATGTTCTCATCCATTTTCCTTCTAAAAAGCTTCCATTTATAAGCCTGCATTGCTTTCTCAAAATTTATTCGCTTCACTCTGGCCTCTTCTCTGCCAATGTTCTTAATGAGCTCATCCGGTAGGTAAGATTTATGCTCTCCAGCCTTCAGCTTTTGTGATGACCAAGCTATCCTTATGTATCCTTTACGATTGAAATTGGGCCTTGGATCCCCCATAGCCATGCCATAATAATCCAATTTTGTCTGCAATAGGCCATAACTCTTTGAACTTTTCACAATAAAATCTGAAAATACTAACAACCCAGGTACAATTGATTGTTTCCCATGGCTTGTTAGATGTTTTGTACTCACTATTGAGAGTTTCCTCACAATTTCTAGACAAGGCACTCTGTTAGGGACTGTAAGTGGTAGTAAGTATGGTCTCCCTTCGAACCCATATACCTTGACTTGTGTGCAGTCTAAAAAATAATACCAATCTCCCCAATTGTGCAATTGAGGGATCTTCAGTGAAATCTTTTGGTCTTAGGAATCTTTGAACCTCTGGTGCAAGGGCATGATCGCACCGAAATCCCAATAGTCTATATAATGGCTTGACAAAGAACTCCTCAAAATGCCAATATTGATTATTCACATACCTTTGGTCCCATGAGGAAACCCATAGTTGCCCTGGTTTTCTCATCCCAACATTGTCATATGTCCTGACACATAACTCTTCTGGCCATAACCCTTCATCTTGGCCCACATACAATAGCATATACATAAGTAAGGAATAATGCTTGAAATGAACATTGATGACATCCCCCTTTAACTTTTCTAACCCATGATTCAAAACCTCAACCAAATAAGCAGAAAAATCAAAGAAGCGAGGGTCCTTAGACTATAAATCAGCACAAATGACCATGGCTGCAATATCCATCAAATGATGGGCTTTTATCCTTAGCACTTGGGCAACACAGTAATAGGTATACTTGAAATATGGATGGAAAGAGTTGACATCATAGGGAGCTTTGTCATCCTGACCTAGTGGCACTAAGGACCCTGCATTCTTAAGTCTATGTATAGGGAGTCTCCATGTTTTGTAAATGTGCTCTAGGTTAAAATATTCACTTGTTAACTTCTTGAGGTCAATCAATTCTTCAAATCCCCAATCTAACTCAAACATGGTGTCAATAACCTCCTTTCTGATTGCAAGAATTGGCTCACCCATGTAGTTATATATGGTCCTAGTTTTAGGGTCATAATTGTTTGCCAATGCCTTCATGAGCTCCACATTCACGAATACATTAGCCACAACTAACCTTCCTAAGTTCAATTCCACAAATTTTTGATAGGTTGAGGGGAAACTCTTCTATTGTACCCATATATGAATAATTCATACCCTCTCAATTCTATCCATATGTCTCCAAGATCCTCAAACCAGTCCTCCAGGCCTTCCTCATCAGCTCTAATCTTCTTGGACCTCAAACTGGATGATGGGCACTGGTCAATCAGGTCCTATCCAAAAAATGCCCTTCCCTTTTCTATCTTTTAGGTTTTTCTTCTGCACTGATAGGTTCTTTTCCCTTTCTGGTCTTATTTGTTTTAGATGATGATTCCATTTGAATTTAAAAAAAGAGGTTTGTGTGCAAACAACTTACTTGGAATTACTGAGCTTTATTTGTGAATTCACCCAATTCCTGCTTTTAGTTCATCACCTGTGAATTCCTTAATGCTGTGTCCTTTGATGTTGATCTACTACTTATGGTGTATTTAATCAGTTAGTAATGGCCATTTTAGACAACGGTCACTTGAGCACATGTTTGAATTTAATGGCGATGTGACCTTTCATGGGATTTGTTTTTGATTTTCACGGCAATCAATAATCATTTCGATGAGGATATGTCTTTCAATCATTTGTTTCTTTAGTCCATCGATATCTTTGTTTCTATCAACAATACTTTTGTTTCGAATATTACTTCGATCAAGTATTTTTTCCCTTCATCGAAATACTGTATTCAGTTAGTATGGTTATATCCTCATCGAAACATATCTGATATCCATCGGGTCTTATGTCGAAGAAACCTTGGGCTTTGGTGTCCTCCTTTATTTTTCCATCGAAATACTTCTTTCATCGATATCACTATGCCCTATTTATGAATAAGTCTATTATCTCATTGAAGCTTTTCTTTATTTTCCCTTATTGTTCTACACCGATAAAGTTACATTGGCAAAACCATGCATATCGAGAACATGCCTTTTAACCTCCTCAAAACCTATATCCTCATCGATATCTTTTATCGATGTAGCTTCCTTTTGTCTGATCGATATTATTCTTTCAATGAAAACGCTCCTTTCAGTGGGTCCTTTTTATGTTGCATTGATAGTATTATTTCCTCAATAACTTTTCTCATCTATGAAGACCCTCTCTGCTTTCTTCAATATCTTTTATCAATGAAGTTATTATCTTTGGTGAGTCCTTTCTAGATTTCATCAGTGTTTCCTTCCTTTGATGGCTCTTTTACATCGATGAGACATCGCTGGGTCTTATTGATACCTTTTATCGATGTAGCTTTCTTTTGTCTAATCGATATTATTCTTTCGATGAAAATGCTCCTTTCGGTGGGTCCTTTTTATGTTGCACCAATACTGTTATTTCCTTGAGAACTTTTCTCGTTGATGAAGACCCTCTCTGCTTTCTTTGATATCTTTTGTCGATGAATTGATTATCTTCGATGAGTCCTTTTTTCAATTCATCAGCATTTCCTTCCTTCGATGGCTCTTTTATATCAATGAGACATCATTGGGTCTCATCGATATCTTTTATTGATGTAGCTTCCTTTTGTCTGATCGATATTATACTTTTGATGAAAATGCATAATCGGTGATAATAATTATCTTTAGTGATAATAATAAATTTTTTTTGATAAAAATTATCATCATCGGAATTATGACGAATACCAAGCTTTCGAGCGATGACTTCTTTGACCATCGGCAGAGTCCATTGGTTGTCAAATTTCTGATGGGCATGGCATCGTCGACCAATCTGACCCTAAGTTTTCAATGGTGGATTTTGTCAACACTCCGACAAAAATTCATTGCAAATCTGACAAACTGCTGTCAGAAATCAGCTCTGAATATACTAGTGCTTCAAATTTGTTGTTCAGGGATACAACAAGACTTTCTTCCTTCTTATTTATGTCCTCAATCTCCTTAGACATCCTCAAAATAATAGTTTGCAATCCATTCTTCATAACCATTTTCTCTTGATTCAATTTCTGACATTGTTCCTTAAGTGCATTTTCATCATCCTAATTTTGTAAAAGTTCCTTCCTCCTAGCTTGAACAGATGAAAGTCTTTCTTGTAGGACAAGAATTAATTCCTTGGCAAAATTCAACTCATCTTGTAGCTTTAAATTCTTCAATCTTTCAACATCATAATCTTCAAGTGCCATCTCAAGTTGTTTCTCCAAAGCCATCTTCAATGATTTCGGTTTTAGGATCTTCCTCAAGTTGTTGAATTTCCTTTGAGGCACAAGGCTTTGATACCAATTATTGGAAACCAATAACACTGAGAGGGGGGGTGAATCAGTTTTATACAAGAATAGAAGATTTTAATCTTCACAAAACATTCATACACCAACCGGTATAAACATAATTGAAAGAAGTAATGAAACCAATAAACCAAACACATAAATGAGAAACATAACACATAGATTTATACGTGGAAAACCTCAAAGAGGAAAAACCATGGTGGGATTTGTGACCCACAATATCAATTCACTAGCCATATGAAGAGATATTATAATAAATTATGGTCCTGCACTTGTAGGAAGGCTTACAGCCTAGAGCACACTGCTCATCACAATAAAAGCCTCACTGACTACATAACAATCCAGACAACAATTTGGAGAAGTGTGAACTGCTTAGTATAACATCTCCTATGCTAGAATACAGTTCTAGTTTAAGCTCTATCTATTTTGATTAAAACCCTAAACCTCAGTACCATAATAACCCTTAGAATGAATTCCTCACATACATAGTCTCTCAGAAATATTTCAAATCATATTAGATTTCCATTTCCATAACCTTTATTCTCATATATTCCTTCATACAAAATGATCTATTAGACTGACCTATATACCCTATACAATTTGCATGCCTTATGTCAGCTTAAAAAGATATTTGCAATGTCATATTTACATATCGGCCAGATAATTAAAATGAATAAGCATTAAGACTATTTACTGATGCTGGATCCAAGATATGTTGGCCTCCAATACTGGTGACCATTAATATACCATGTTAGTATGCATTGCTAGTGACCAAAGAAATCTTCTATCATATCGGTGCTGGTGCCAGTGTCGATGTAAAGTCTTATGAAGTACCTGTAGGTACACCATATAAAGCCGAAACCCAAAATCATGTTGCCATCAATGACAACATAATGAAACCAACCAATAGAGTGTTAATTGCCAACAATTGTGCCTCTAAATAAGGTCAATTAAGCTGATGTGGAAGACATCAATCCCAGAGCTTATTGAATATTTTGAAGTAGGATTGGTGTTGAGTGGACCTACTCTACAAGGGGAGAAGCTTGTTGTAGAATAGTGAAGTATGACACTATATGTTTTACTTTCACTTTGGCATTGTTGTCAAAGGGGGAGAAGTGTTGGCAATTGACACTCATTGGATTCATTTTGTTTTCACTGATGGCAACAAGATCAGATGGAAGTCATATACTAGCTCTAGGAGGCATATACTGGCTTTGGAGCATTTAGGGCTACACCAGCACCAAAACCGGCACTGGCATCAATACTTCATTGGAAGCCGACATCAAGGAGGATTTACTTAATAAATCATTTTGTAAACATTGACAAGGCTAACATTGAATATGTTTTATAAATGTATTGTAAGTAGACATAAGGCATATCATTTATAATAGGTATATAGGTCAGTATGCTAGGTTATTATTGTGAGATATGATATATATGAAATGTGTGGATATAGGATAATATAGCAGAACTATATGATGCAAAATATATGATGAAGATCATTTTGAATGTGAATTTTATATCATACAATGATTTGTAGATAACTTTGAAAGGATTCTTGGAGGAGAAGAGATGTTGAAGTTCAAGGTTTATGAATTGGTAGAGAGTAGAGACAGAACCAAAACTCTATTTGGCATAGAAAATGAATTCTTGAGTTTATTTTCTATAATTTACTTTAGTAGAAAGCTTGTAGTCTATGAGGTTCTTTAGTGATGAGCAGTATGCTCTGGGCAATGTACCTCCCGACATGTGCAAGCCCCTACTATATGTACTATCTTTTCATATGGCCAGTGAACCAATATTGTGGGTCACAAATCCCATTGTGGTTTTCCCTCATTGAGGTTTTCCATGTATAAATTATGTGTGTTATGGTGATCATTTATGTGGATGGTTTATTTTCTTCTTGTCATATGTTTATTTGTTTACCAGTTTATATGTGTATGGTATAAAAGGATAAAAATTGTTCATACTGAAAAAACATTGGTTCACCCCCCCTCTCATTATTCTTGGATCCCAACAATTGGTATCAGAGCTTGGTAACTTGGAAGAAGTTTAATAGTTTGAGGGAGATCCTAAAACCAAAATATTTGAACATGGCTATGGAGAAGCAACTTGAGATGGCTCTTGAGAATTATGATGCTAAAAGGATGAAGAACTTGAAATTGCAAGAAGAATTGAATTCTACAAATGAATTCATTCTTATCCTGCAAGAAAGGTTATCATCTACTCAAGCCAAGAGAAAATAACTTTTACAAAAACTAGATGATGAGGAGAAGAATGCTCTTAAGGAACAATGTGATAAATTAAGTCAAGCAAACATGCTCATGAAGAATGAAATGTGAGCTCTGACTATGACGTTATCAAAAGATATTGAGGATAGAAAGAAGAAGGAAGATAATCTTTTATTATGTCTCAAGAACAAATTTGATGAATGTGGTAGATTGACTCAAGAGAATAATTTGTTGAGAATTGATTTGGCAAACTCCTGGAACAATAAACAAGAACCTGAAAGACAAATAACTACTCTGAGAGATGATCTGACTACTATGAGTGAGTATAAATAAAAGTTTAGGATCAGTGCTGCATAGTTGGATGACTTATTAAAAAGATAAAGACAGTGTTGTTCTCAAAATCTGATTCCCCTTAAGACCCTTATAGTAATATGATAAACTCTATCTACAGAAGAGAGATCAAAGAGAAGGAGACTTTCAGAACAACATATGACAAGGTTTGATTAACCTTCTACACTTCAAACTTATCCAAAGTTTAGGTGGGTATACCTTTTGTGAACTTAATTCACACTTTTAAAAGACAAATCCATAGTAAACTAGTCCGAAAACCAGTGGATCTTATCACCTTAAACCTAATTGAAATAGAGAAATAAAACTTGTACTCATGTTCAACATTGACCTACAAGATATGTAATAAGAAAACGTTAATAGATACCAGTGCCTTATCTAGGCCACAAAGTCATCTAAAGTTCAAAAAATACTCCCACAATCAAATATCCCCACACATCCTACTAGCTTGGCTTCTGCAGATCCCCACATATGCCTGACATACATAAGAATTTGTTTCATACCAAACTAAACTGCATTTATGAAATTTAAAGTATCCCACAAAGAATTTACTGATAGAAATGATTCCTATGTATTTAATTCCCCTCCTGAAGAGAAAAGATAAGAAGCACATCTACTTGAAATTCTCTTACAACCCATATTCAAAAGAAGTAATCCTAGATTACTCATAATGAAACAATAAATATTTTGCAAACATACTTGAAGACAACACAAAGTTTAAGCTTAAACCCGATGGTCTACATATTGATATTATTTCAGATAATATTACAAAAACATTTGAATGTTCTCTATTAAGACTTAGAAAAAAGCTCACATAAATTTTTGTAGTGTTTTCTTACAAATCCCTTGCGATCCCTTTTACATTGGTCCTGGTATCCATTTATAATAACATGGATGCATACAAGCTTCAGACCTTCCAATAGTAAGTTTGTTACAAAAAAAGTCTTTTGAAGAAGTGGTTACAAGTCCTTTTCAGTGTCTGTGGCTTCCTCTGCTTGTGGTTCTTTTGCAACCTCTTCTAACTGCTCTACATCCAGAACCACATACTTTCTTGTCCACTCCTAGTATACATCATCAGAAAGCCATGAGAAGATAATCACTTTTCCCTTTGTCTTGGCTAATCTTTTCCAAGAGTTCCTCATTTTGTTGACCTCTGCATTTAGAAAACCATAGTGTGATTTGATTTTCTCTATCTCCTCAATTGTTTTGAAAAATAGAGAAGTATCATCTATACTAATGATTCCCTTTATCCTCAAAGATAAGTTGGCTTCTAATTCACTAAGCCATATTTGTTTGTCCTTCAATTGAGTTGGACTAGCAAAATATTTGATCAGTGTACTCTTTCTTATACAAGTTGATCTTTCTATCTGCATTATCTACTCCTCCCAACTTTGTTAGGTCCTTTGTCATATCACAAGTGGATTTAATAATGGGGTCAGCCCCTACTTCATCATAAGATACACAAATAAGTTCCAAATCCTACTCTCTAGGTTTCCACTTGTCAAAAATAGGCATTAGGACAGCCTTGTCTCCATTGGGTTTATTCCATATTTCCAAAATTTTGCTCATGTTGTTCTACAATAATGAGGACCCTATAGTGTCAGGAAAACTCAGGATTGTAGCCCTCACTCTCTTTTCATACTTCTTCACAAATAGGGCTTGGGCCTATTTTAGCTTCTCCAACTCATGAGGAGTGATCTCAACTAACTGGGAACTAGAAGGTGCTGAAGATGGTGGGAACTCAATGATGGGGCTAGTAGGCAGAGGCCTTGTAGGGGAAGAAGAAATCATTAATGTTGAGGAATCACCTTGATGGTATTGTCCTACCAACTAACTTGTCAATTTGTCAATGATGCTATCTTTACCCCTTACCTCTTCCTTGGCATTGTTGTAAGATTTTAAAACTATCTCCAACTGAGCTTGGAGATCTACCTTTTCCTTGGTTTCTTTTTCTAGCATTGCAACACTGAACTTTGTAGTCTCTAGGACTATGCTAGCAGCCTCAACTACCCCAGTGCTCTGCACTCTTTTCACTATCATTCCTCCAAGGTAACTTTACCATGAGGTGTCCTTTTTCTTTTTCTTTTTATCTCTTTTCAGAGACCACATGACCAGGGCAACATTATCCTTGTTGAAGGTGACCCCTTCCATAGGTTTGGTCTCTTTCCTCACTACCTCTAAAACCAAGGCATCTGCTATATCCCATTCAGGGAGAATAAGTACACCAACCTTTGCTACCATGTCTCTTCCTTGCTCAAGTGTGATGGTCTTGAACTCATTGACCATTTCTATCTTTACTTCTTCCTCCACCACAGTTGGATCCTTGTGGGGTTGCTTGCCCTTCCTCTTCTCACATCTAATATTAAAGTGATCAATATTATGCTCCCACATGAATTTCATGAAATCTCTTCATGTGATGAAGTTGTTGTTAGCCAAGAAATCCTCACTGGCTTGTTTGATGTTAGGATCAAACTCCTGGCCCTTGAACTCATTTGTCGTTATGTCCATCTCAACACCAAGGGGCTCTTCTAGCATTCCCTCTTCTACTTCATCATAGGTGTAGGCTATCTCCCTAGGACTACCCAATTGTAATAGTTCCTCAGCTACTTCTTGTTCATCTCCTATGTGAATAGGGGATTGACATGGGGAATACAAGGGTTCATCAGATTGCACTTCCTTCCCCACTCTTTGCCTCTTTGGGTTGTCCTGAATGTTAATGACATCCTGTGTCTTCCTCTTTCCTCTTGAGGTAGAAGGCTCCCCTGTTGTTGGCATTAGTACACTGTAGTTAGACTTTTTATGCAGCATGTAGTCACCTAGAGGGATTGCTTTGGCAGATGTAGACCTAGTCAAAACTAGTCTTGCCTTCTTAGGATTATTCTTAATCACTGCCTCCCTCTTCTCTTTGAATGTTTGCATCACATCTTCAAAACAAAGAATCAAGAATTTAGCCTTTTCTTCAAAAGGGTGGAAACTAGACAAAGGGTCATATTTGGTGTCAAATTGGTTCACAAAATCCAGGGCTTTCTTGTAGGCCACCCACTTCTCTTTTCTTAGGTCTTGCTCATCCAAATCGAACTCATTCCTAATTAGGTCCTTAGGGAATTGAAATTTATGAGGTCTACCTCTACATACTACTCTTTTCCTAAACATGTTGTTGAAGAAATCTTCAGGATCCGCACACCTTGATACTACCGTTGATAAGTGGTAGGGTTGAAGGAAATCTTCAAAACACTTCCAACCTCCTTTAGTTATCACAAATTGATGTGCTATAGTAATTGTAGGGAAAATAGTCCCTTTACCTCAACCTGTCAACTCTGCCTCTTGCACAATACCAATCTACCTAAGGACTTCTGCAATTCCTATTTTAAGTGGGACTTGGTATGGTAACAAAAATGGAGTGCCTCTAAAACCATACACTCTGAAAATAGTGGAGACCAGGTATAAGTACTTATCACCCCAATCATGGACAATCTTAATGTCTTTAGCAAACTCCTTTGGTCTAATGAAATCCAAAAGAACCTTAGGGACTCTTGGATTTTTTGAACATAAAAGAGTCCTAATTTTGGATGCAAATCACTTATCAAACCTCAAGTAGCTAGCATCTTCTATGTCCCATGACAACACTGTACTCCATAACCAAACTGGCATCTTCTCTCCATCCTTTTCTTTCACAAGATCCATCCCATTTACAATGTAATCACCACCCTTAAATAGAAATAGGTGCATGAGGAGGGAGTACCATCCAAAGTGTCTATCCACTTTTCCATTTTTTATCCCTATCAAGCCTTCATGGATGGCATCAGTAATATAAGGGGCATAATCAAATGTCACTACCAAAGAAGTGTTCCAAATTTAAGCAATCATTAACATATAATGAGTTGGCATATTTGCTTCAGCGTCTTCTCTAAGAATTTGGCAAAGTGACCAATATAATCCCTTAGCTCTAAGGGTGAACAGATTCAAGGAGAAAGGCTCCATAGTATTCGGTCCTACAACAGTTAATCCACCTATCTTAACAAAAAATTCTTTAAGAGGCCCATTCCTAAGGTGATTCCTCTGTGCATTGTAAACCTGAGCCAATAATTTGAAATTGATGGGTTTCAAATAGTTGGATACTTCACTAAGCTCGAATGCATTTCTAAACTCCTCATCACTAATCTTAATGAGGGTTTTTCCAATTTATGTCCTTAATACTCTTTGTAATCAGGTCATAGTTATGTGCAATTTGAGTTAGGAGGTCCACATCCATGAACACTCCAAGAACCACCAATTTTCCTACATCCAATTCACAAATACTATTCAACGGGGCTAGGGAGTGTCTCATACCAAATCCAACCTTAAATAAGCCCAACCTAGACAACCCTGTCAGTGGATCTCTCAGCCAATTGCCTTTGTCGTATAGTCCTTGTCCTTTTTTTAGGTGAGGAGCTTTTGGCACTAATTCTTTTACCTTAGCTACCAGATTAGTTGACATGGTCAACTATTCTAGGAAATCATCACAGATTGCCCTCTCATTGTAACTAACCTTTCCTAAGAACTCCCTTTTAGCAGCCATCTTAAAATTACTATGCAAGCACTTAATTACTAACCACAACAGTTTTGTACCAAATCAAAAACCCCGATTTAAAAAAATTGTCAAGTAATTGCTAAGCCATAGTACAAGAGAACCTATTCTTGGCTTGAAGAAATCTATTCTACACCTATTTTTATCTGCTCTACACCTGCTTCTCTGAAAAAACTCTTCAAAATGATGCTTTCATTCAATTGATGCGAGATCATATACGGTAGTCAGGCTCTTAACTACAACATTGATACCGCATAGTTTGGTCATCCGTTTAGAATTGAATTCATAGAAGAATTCAAAAATTTCACTCCAACGGGTCATAACAAACCTATGTATTTTGTTTTTCGCTCTTTCGCCATTTCGCAAAGCATAACATCCTTGCACGTTCAGCTAGAGAAACTGCACTGGCCACTTGATCATATCAAATTTGCACTGCTTTTACCCTTTTACCTTTCCTCATCCGACAACAGGCTAGAAATCTTTTCGCTACTTCGCAGATAGTAGCCAATGTGCACTTTAACCTAGCGAAACTGCACCAGCCACTCGATTAGATGAGACTTGATTGGTCTTTAGCTATCTTAATCTCTTTGCCTTAGCATCGGGCCCTACCTCCTTTTTGCCACTTCGCAAGCCTTAACACTCGAGCATTTTCCTTTTGTGAAGCTACGCCAAGCATTAGATGGAACTCTAACTACCCGGCCTTTATCTCCAACCGGGACCATCAACCCTTTTTACTAACCGCACCTTGTCTTGACGGCTAATGGTTTTCACTATTTTGCAAGGGTTAATCCACTTCCATCTTTGGGTCGTGAAACAATGAGAAGCTTTGGATCAATCTTGAAATGAACACCTTTTAAGTGGGACATTCATTCGAGTATTACTTACCCTACTTGTTCACCAGTTAACAAATGCCACATGGCATTTGGCACATCACCATCAAGCTCTACAAAGGGCAGCAACTGTCATGCCACGTCATGCCTTTATGTGACTTGTGCCTGTCTTTTGGGCCCACTGGCTCTTTCACCATTTTGCAAGCTATAAACTACTAGCATCTTACCTTCCCGAATTCACATGAGGTGTCAGATCAAATGAGCCTTGCACATCTATTATGCCTTTTAGGAACCTCTTTTGCCCAAGCCTAGAACCTTTTGCTATTTCATGAAGAATAAACTCTGAGCATCTCTTAGCCGTGAAACTACATGAGCCTTTGATTTCTTTTAAACTTGATCGCCCTTTAGCCAAGAAAGAAGTGCTCGTCTTTGGGTCCCGTCAAACCTTTTCACCATTTCATGAAAGGTAACTTGCATGCTTATTTCGGCTGTGAATTAATGCAAGCTGTTAGATTCAAAACAAGATGGAGTCTTGTTAAGCCAGCTGTCAATGTGCTCAGTCATTCCCTCTTTTTCCTTTTGCTATTTCATAGAGTTTAACACACTAGTAACTCCGCCTAGTGAAACAATGAGAGTCATAGATCTATCTGATAGTTGCACGATACTTATGGGACCCAACAACATTGGAAGGAAAAGGCATAAGGCATAAATTTTTACACTTTTTCAATGACCGCCTAGGCAAGCAACAAGGGGGGGACACTTTGCATGACTTAAAGACCCATTACTTAAGTGAATAAAGTAATGAAGACATAGAAACTAGACGGTTTTTGTCAGACATTTGAGTGATTAAAAACTAAACCCTTGACCCTTAAAGACCTAGAATAGATTTGAAACAACCAACAGCATACCTGACCCAAAAAATTCAAAACTTAGCCAATCATGGGAAAAGAAAACCCATTTCTTAAACAGTGATAACAGTGGTTCTAACTGGGGATGGTTGAATGTAAGGTCAACACAAGAACTCAGAAAACTCTAGAGAAATAGACCAAAACACAAACCCAAACAACAACAACATAAAGCAAAGAAAATATATATACAAACAGAGGATGTACTATGCATGGACATCAAAAGAAATAATGTTTTAGGAATTATCCATGCACTGGAAATTCCTGTACTTCATCATTCATATTTTTCATAAAAAAAGAATCCTTTCCATTTAAATCAGAGACCACCAAAGGGCCAATCCATAATGATTCAAATTTCTTATGCTTTCCTTTGTCTCGTCCTCTTGCATTCCACTAAAGAACAACATCACTGATTTGAAACTTCCTCAATATGTCCTTCTATCAAAAAGGTACTTAGACTACAATTGGATCTTCAAGTTCCTCTTATGGGCCAATGACCTAATTTATTCTACTTCAACCATTTGGATGATTCGGTCCTCCATAGGCTCTGATATTTCCATGTCTTCAGCTTGCAAGAACCTATATACTGGAAGAATATTGTTTACAGGCACTCTTCCCTGTGTACCATATACCAATTCAAATGGTGACATTCCAATGGCTTTCTTGACAGTAATTCTATCAGCCCATAAATCTAATTTCAACTTTTGATCCCATGACCTCTTGTTCTCTTCTAAGATTTTCTTAATAATGTTCAAAAGGCTTTTGTTACTGGATTTAGCTTGTCCATTCCCTTGAGGATGATAGGGTGAAGAGTAAGACATGAGTATCCCATGACTAGTACAAAAATTGACACTCTTCTGACCTAAAACTCATAGCATTGTCCATTACTAATTTCAAAGGAACCCCAAATCTAGTTATGATACAATCCATCAAGAAATATATAACAGTTTTACTAGTAGCTCTTTTGGTGGGAATAGCTTCAATCCATTTTGTAAAATAATCGGTAGCTACTATAATCCACCTATGACCTCTTCCTGATTTTTCAACAATCTCTCCAATAAAATCTATCCCCCATTGGACAAAAGGGGCTTCCACTATAACTGGATTCAAGGGTAGAGCTCCTTCATATTTTAGCTTGGATGAAAACCTTTGGCATGGGTCACATCTCCTAACATAATCATGAGTATCCTTGAATAGAGTAGGCCAATAATACCTAGCCTAGACTATTTTTCTAGTAGTTGTCTTAGCAGAATAATGACCTCCACATATTCCATCATGCATTTCAATCAACATTTTCTTTGCCTAGAATTCATCTAAACACATCAGCAACCTTCCATCTCTATTTCTCCAAAACAAGTCACTTTGAATGAGAACATATTTATGAGACTTTAATTTTAGGGTTCTTCTTTGATTGTGTGGCATCCCTTCTACAAATGTTGCATCCCTTAAGAAATGCACTATCTCTGAGTACCAAGGTTTCTTTTCAATACTAGTGACTGAAATACTTTTGATTTCAACATTATTTATCTCAACATTCAGAAGATTAGATTTAGTCATAAGCTTGGCTAGACCTAAGCCTCTCACCAATTTGGTGATCTTTATTTCCAAGTCAAATTCTTGGATTCTATTGATCCATCTGCACCTTTTTCTTGTAACCTCAGATTGGGACAAAATATCCTTAACTGCAGCATGTGGGACATAAGCAGTGACTTTTTCATTCACAAGGTATAGCCTGGAAACCTTAACAACTTTAACTAAAGCATAAGCCTATTTTTCCATGGTTTCATACTTCAATTATATTGTTTGCAAAGACTTACTATAGAAAGCTATGGGATGTTCATATCCCTCATTATCTTTTTGTAACAAAACTACAGCTACTCTATGATATGAATCAAAAGAGAAAAGAGAAAAGGGCTTACTGTAATCAGGAGATTTCAGCACTAGTGCTTCCTGAATGGCCTTTTTAATCTCATCAAACACCCTTGATGCTTCTTGGTCCCAACAAAATGTTGTATCCTTCTTAAGAAATTTTACAATGGGCTTCACTATCTCTGCAAAATTTGCAATGAATCTTCTAACAAAATTAACCTTGCCCAAAAAAGATTGGATACCTTTGATATTTTTTGGTGCAGGCACATTGTTTATTGCTTCAATTCTTTTGGGGTCTATTCTTACCTCTTCCTTGGAAACAATATGCCCCAATAATTTTCCTTCAGTGACACCAAAATGGCACTTCTTAGGATTTAATGACACCAAATTCCAAAGCCTTACTGAACACTTGTTCCAAATGTCCATAGTGGTCATCAGCCCCTTTGGAGAAATAGGTTAAATCATCTTGGTAAACCACCATGATGATGTTGATGAATTCCTTAAAGGCTACATCCATAGCTCTCTGAAATGTAGCTGCAACATTTTTTAATCCAAATGGCATTCTTACATAGACATATGTTCCCCATGGAGTAGTGAAGGCAATTTTGAATTGTTCAGATTCTCTCACCAACACTTGATTGTATCCTAAAAAACCATCCATCATGGACAAAAGATCACAACCGGTTACTCGCTACAGCATGGCTTCCATATTGGGGGAAGAATAATTGTCTTTTAAAGAAGCAACATTTAAATTTCTAAAATCCACACACAATCTAATGTCCCCATTTTTCTTTCTTACTGGGACCAAGCTGGAGATCCATGAAGAATGTCTTATAGATTTGATAATCCCCCCTTCTCTTAACTTAGTCAATTCTTGCTACATCTTGTTTTCTAGTAGGGGATTAATAGGTCTTTGCTTTTGTCTAAATGGCCTAGCATCTGGAAGTAAAGGAACTTCATGCTGACATAGGTCTTGTCTATACGCCTTTAGATCTTCATAAAACCAAGCAAATACATGCTTATATTTCTTTAATAAATTAATGAGATTCACTCTAACATGAGGAGGCAACCCTCTTCCAATGTATACCAACTTAGGGGATGATTTTGTTCCCAATTTTACTTCCTCCAATTCTTCTAACCTAGTAGTAGACTGCTAATGCAAGTGACTATCATTGTAGCTAAACATATTCTCTAACTCTACCAACCCTTTAGGTATCTCATTTGTTTCCAGCTGGACCAAGTCATTCCCAAACACTGTCTCTCTGTTGTCAATTACCTCTACCAATGCATTGCAGTCAATTTTCTGTCCATGATAATCATCAATGCATTGTATGAACCTAAGAATATCTTCATCATCTTCAAATACTTGCCAATTATACACATTATCAGGGATGGCAAGCCTAGATTTTATTTCCATAGTGGATATACCAATTAGTGTTGCACCATCATTCTTCAATGCAACATTGGCTAAGAAGTCTGCCATGATATTCTTTGATCTCTCTATCCAATTAATAGAAAATGCACTAAAATGCTCAATGGCATCCCATACTGCATGCTTGTACCTTTTCAATCTATCATTCTTGGAAGCATATTTAGCTCTAACTTGAGAGACAACTAATTATGAATCCCCTAAAACTTTTAACAGTTGTATCCCATGCCTCTTTGCAACTTCAAGCCCTAATAATAGAGCTTCATATTCTGCAGTATTATTTGTGCACTAAAAGGCTAACAAGAAAGAATATTTAAAAGTTATACCTGATGGGGATACAAAAAGAACTCATGCTCTAGATCCTTCTTTGGAGCAAGCTGCATCAAAATACATTTGCCATAAAGCATGCTGTTGTGATTCTAACTCAACCACAATGGAGTTAGTATTCTTCAACTGGGGTAAAATTGGTTGCACTCTAAAATTATCAAGATCAACATCAATCATACAATTGAGCATGTTGGGATCTACATTTTCAATCACTCTAGGAGCACGTGGTTCTCTATACAACTTGACTTGATTCCCATTGATTGGGATGGTAGCATAAGACAAATCCAGTTGGACATTTATGTCTACTATTGTTGCCCATTGTCTAGATAATAACATGCCATAATGAGGCTTAGTGTCAGTGACAATAACATCCATCTTATAGGTCACTTTAGGGAATGCTGCTATCTTTACTTCAACATCTCTCATTGTACCTATCACAGGCACTTCTTTGTTATCCATAGCATAACATTTCCCATATAGTGTAGTCACTAATAGTCCTAATTCTTTCATAACACCATAGGGCATTACATTAGTTGTTTCTCCTGAGTCTATCATACAATTTTTTATCAGCTAGTTATTTACTAACAAAGTGACATAAAAAGGATCTACCTGTGAAGGCTCTTGAGTAATAGTTGTTCCAACATAAACCTCTGGGGTTTGGAACTCCTAATCCTTTTTATTTCCAATTGAACCGGTGGGTAAGGCTGTGCTACTGTCAGATATGTTAGAAAATAAAGACAAGGCAACTTCTCTATATTCTTTTATTTTCAATAACTCTACTAATGGGACTATAACCTTCATTTGTGTAAGAGCCTGAGCCATGTCAAATGTGGAATTACCACTTAATTCAGTATTAGCTCTAACTCTTTTTGCCTTAGGCTGATTTGCCTTCTTTGTTGTGGCAGCTCCTTGTGTATCATTGGTATTTTTATCTTCCATACTCTTGGATACATCTTTAATCTGATCTTTCTTTTCCTAACTCAGTAGAGGAGTAGTAGCACTACTTGTTGCCCCCTTTTGAAGAATCTCTTTTATAAACATAGAACCAGGTTCACCCTGATCACTATCCTTTTTGGTGCTTCTTAGGTTATAATCGTGCCTAGCCTTGGCTATAGCAGCTTTAGTGAGATTTTTTACTTCTTCCTCACTAGGCCTTCTAAGATGAACTTCTTCATCTTCAATGGTTACCACATTCAGAGTAGGATGCCAATCAAGTGTTAGTTTTCCTTGGGAAGACCTTTCACTATCGAACACATCACTAAATTCACTTTGTACAGATTCCTCATCACTTTCTACAATGGTCTCAAACATGTTAATGTCAGGCTCAGCTTCTTGTCTCATGGATTCTTCAAGGGCTTGAGCTACTGCACACTGATGAGGAGAATGTGGCCCATCACAAGCAATACACCAAGGAGTGTTTTCTATATTATAGACATTTTTCCCTTTTAAGGGATCTGGGGTATCCTGACTCTGAGCATATCTAGGCTTCTCATTTTGAGTCTTGCCTTCTTTCCAGTTGGTATTATAGGGCATATCATGCAGCCTAGGGGGTCTATCTTGCCAATTATAATGAGGCTTATCATTTTTATTTACCTTGGTAGTCAGATCCTTCATTGCAATAACCAACTTTTCTATCTTGTCTTCCTCCTTAGTAACTTTGTTGGGTTGCTGTTTTGTTTCCTGCCATAGCCTACCATCTGTTCTCCTTCCTAACTCTCTGGATGCTTTCCTATTGCTCTCCACATTAATAGCAATTATAAATTCATCTCTCAGGCTATGTGGATTTTTATCCCTTTAGATATAAGCCATTTTAGAATCAAATGCATTATAGTAGGTGTTCAGGCACATGTTATCATCCAACCTCATCACCTGATACAATCTATGCATGGCTTTTTGAAATCTAGCATTGAAATCGGTGACCATTTCATTATCTAGTTTTTGAATGTTATTGAATTCATTTAACATGAAACTCACATTTGTCTTGTCACCATATTGTTCTTGAAAACAATTCTTGAAATCCTCCCAAGACCCAATGCTATTAATAGGGAGACCTCTATACCAATCTCTTGCATCATCTACAAAGGACTGAACAAATAATTTCATTATAATATCTTCATCCACTATCTCATAATCATTTATTAAGTCACCAAAAGATTTTAAATGCTCCTTAGCACTAATTGCATTATTTCCAGCAAATTTATGGAGTCTATCCCTTAACTCAATGGGAACATGGTTGGGATATCCTAGGATCCCATCAAAAAACAATTGTCTATACTGCTCTAAATTGATCGGTCTCCTTTGGAAATGGTTAACAACATTACTATTACCCATGTTCATTCTGACATTGGGAATTAGGGTCTGGGATATTTGGTTGTGTTGATTGTTTATAGGGGCTTGACTAACTGTTGTTGTATTAGCAGGCACAGTAGGCTGAATTTTAACCGGGGGGAGGGAAATTTGCTAAGGATCAGGCTTACTAAGAACTTCTGATGGAAAACTGATAGGGGGAGCTTCTAAATAATTAATTTTTCTTTTAAGTTCTTGATTAGCTGCTTCCAACTCAGCCTTCTCTAACTCCATTTGTAGATCCTCCTTTTCCTTCCTCATTCTTTCCATCTCTCTCTAATGTGCTAGTAGTCTATGAGAGATTTCCTCTGTATTTCTAGATCCAGTTCCATCATCCAGCCACTTCTGCTTCCCTTTATCAACATTATTCTTAGGAGGCTGTGAATCACTAAGTACTTCCTTGTTTGGTTGGATTACTGACCTATATGCTGGCTTGGCCTTAGGGATTAGAATTTCTCTAATCACAGGACCTTCCTCATCACTCTTTTCCTTTTCCTTAGCCAATACTTCAAGATCAGCTATCTATCTAAGAAGCCTATCTCTCTCCATTAGTTTTAATTTAACTTGTTTTTCTCTATTTGCTTCCTTTTGGGCTCTTAAGGAGATTAAGTGATGAACCCTTCTATTTAAACCTTCTATTTCTTGTGATACTTTTTCTTCATTAGGGAAATTCTCCTCATAGTCAAATACATTAACTTGATCTATATTAATCAAGTTGATGTGTCCATCAATTGTTCTAGGCATAGAATGTTTGATTGCATTTTAACTAGTCCTATCTCTCATAGAAGTGCTAACATGAGATATGTCTTGATTTAAAGCATGAACATTATCTATATTTCCAAATAATCTAGAATGGAAACCTAATATATCATGTTCTCATTCTCTGGAAGAAGAATTAGATTTTGCATAAACAAGTCGATCAGGTATCATACCAATATTTTTATTTTTCTGCACCCAAGCAGCATTTGATGGTTCATGGAGTACTGATCTCTTCTGACCTCTTTGTGATTGTTTAGGAAAACCTTCTTGCAAGGTTTAATGAGGATGTTTCTTCATGAATGATCTAGTGTTTTTTCCTCCTTGCATTATGCCGGTCTTTCTTTTAGAAATATATTTATTTCATAAGGACTCGTTACAAAATAATAGAGTCACCACCCACAAGACTATGGGAAAAAATGGAAAACAAGAATTGGATGAAATGTTGCAAATCTTTAGACCAAAATCATGTACCAAAAGAAATAGAGGGAACTTCCAAATAGAGACTTCCAAACACCACTGCTACTCACTGAAGCAGCAATCTACTCCACAAACACATAATGATTTTCCTTATAAATTTAAAGCACAAATCTGCATCTAGATTCTCACTATGACTCTCCCCAGCAGAGTCACCACTTTTGTTGTTCTCAAAATCTGATTCCCCTTAAGACCCTTATAGTAATATGATAAACTCTATCTGTAGAAGAGAGATCAAAGAGAAGGACACTTTCAGAACAACATATGACAAGGTTTGATTAACCTTGTACACTTCAAACTTATCCAAAGTTCAGGCAGGTATACCATTTGTGAGCTTAATTCACACTTTCAAAAGAAAAATCCACAGTAAACCAGTCTGAAAAACTAGTGGATCTTATCACCATAAACCTAACTGAAACAAAGAAATAATACTTGTACTCATGTTCAGCATTGACCTACAAGATATGTAAAAAGACAACCTCAATAGATACAAGTGCCTTATCCAGGCCACAGACTCATCTAAAGTTCAAACAATACTCCCATTGTCAAATATCTCCACACATCCTACCAGCTTGGCTTTTGCAGATCCCCACATATGCCTGACATACATAAGAATTTGTTTCATACCAAACTAAACTGCATTTATCAAATTCAAAGTATCCCACAATGAATTTACTGATAGAAATGATTCCTGCATATTTAATTCCCCTCTTGAAGAGAAAAGCTAAGAAGCACATCTACTTGAAATTGCCTTACAACCCATATTCAAAAGGAGTAACCCTAGATTACTCAAAATGAAATAGTAAATATTTTGCAAACATACTTGAAGACAACACAAAGTTTAACCTTAAAACTGATGGTTTGTGTATTGATATTATTTCAGAAAATATTACAAAAACATTTGAATGTTCTCCATTAAGACATAGAAAAAAGCTCAGACAAATTTCTGTAGCATTTTCTTACAAATCCCTTGCATTCCCTTCTACATTGGTCCTGGTATCCATTTATAATAACATGGATGCATACAAGCTTCAGACCTTCCAATAGTAAGTTTGTTACAAACAAAGTCTTTTCAAGAAGTGGTTACAAGTCCTTTTCAGCACCTGTGACTTCCTCTGCTTGTGGTTCTGTTGCAACCTCTTCTAACTGCTCTACATCTAGCACCATGTACTTTCTTGTCCACTCCTAGTATACATCATCAGCAGGCCATGAGAATTTGATCACTTTTCCCTTCATTTTGGCTAATCTTTTCCAAGACTTCCTCATTTTGTTGACCTCTACATTTAGAAAACCATAGTGTGATTTGATTTTCTCTATCTCCTCAATTGTTTTGACAAATAGGGAAGTATCATCTATACTAATGATTCCCTTTATCCTCAAAGATAAGTTGGCTTCTAATTCACTAAGCCATATTTGTTTGTCCTTCAATTGAGTTGGACTGGCAAAACGCACTGGGAGTAAATCAAATATTTGATCAGTGTACTCTTTCTTATACAAGTTGATCTTTCTATCTACATTATCTACTCCTTTTGCCAGCTTTGTTAGGTCCTTTTTCATATCACGAGTGGATTTAATAATGGGGTTAGCCCCTGCTTCATCATAAGATACACAAATAAGTTCCAAATCCTACTCTCTGGGTTTCCAATTGTCAAAAATAGGCATTAGGACAGCCTTGTCTCCATTGAGCTCATTCCATATTTCCAAGATTTTTCTCATGTTGTTGTACAATAATGAGGACCCTATAGTGTTAGAAAAACTCAAGATTGTAGCCCTCACTCTCTCTTCATACTTCTTCGCAAACTAGGCTTGGGCCTGTTTTAGCTTCTCCAACTCATGGGGAGTGATCTCAACTAACTGGGAACTAGAAGGTGCTGGAGATGGTGGGAATTCAATGATGGGGCTAGTAGGTGGAGGCCTTGTAGGGGAAGAAGAAATCATTAATGTTGAGGAATCACCTTGATGGTATTTTCCTACCAACTGACTTGTCAATTTGGCAATGATGCTATCTTTACCCCTTACCTCTTCCTTGGCATTGTTGTAAGCTTTTAAAATTATCTCCAACTTAGCTTGGAGATCTGCCTTTTCCTTGGCTTCTTTTTCTGCCACTGCAACATTGAACTTTGTAGTCTCTAGGATTGTGCTAGCAGCCTCCACTACCCCAGTGCTCTGTACTCTTTTCATTATCATTGCTCCAAGGTAACTTGACCCTGAGGTGTCCTTTTTTTTTCTATTTTCATTTCTTTTCAGAGACCACATGAACAAGGAAGCATTATCCTTGTTCAAGGTGACCCCTTCCATAGGTTTGGTCTCTTTCCTCACTACCTCTAAAACCAAGGCATCTGCTATATCCCATTCAGGGAGAATAAGTACACAAGCCTTTGCTACCATGTCTCTTCCTTGCTCAGGTGTGATGGTCTTGAACTCATTGACCATTTCTTGCTTTACTTCTTCCTCCACCATAGCTGGATCCTTGTGGGGCTACTCACCCTTCCTCTTCTCATATCTAGTATTAAACTGATCAATATTTTACTTCCACATGAATTGCATGGAAGCTGATGATGTGATGAAGTTGTTGTCAGGCAAGAAATCCTCACTAGCTTGTTTGATGTCAGGATCAAACTCCTGGCCCTTGAACTCATTTGTGGTTATGTCCATCCCAACACCAAGGGGCTCTTCTAGCATTCCCTCTTGTAGGCTATCTCCCCAAGACTACCCAATTGTAAAAGTTGCTCAACTGCTGCCTGTTCATCTCCTATGTGAATAGGGGATTGACATGGGGAATACAAGGGTTCATCAGATTGCACTTCCTTCCCCACTCTTTGCCTCTTTAGGCTATCCTGAATGTCAATTACATCCGGTATCTTCCTCTTTCCTCTTGAGGTAGAAGGCTCCCCTGTTGTTGGCATTTGTACACTGTAATTAGACTTTTTATGTAGCATGTAGTCACTTGGAGGGATTTCTTTGGCAGATGTAGACCTAGTTAAAACTAGTCTTGCCTTCTTAGGATTATTCTTAATCACTGCCTCCCTCTTCTCTTTCAATGTCTGCATCACATATTCAAAACAAAGAATCAAGAATTTATCTTTTTCTTCAAAAGGGTGGAAACTAGACAATGGGTCATATTTGGTGTCAAATTGGTTCACAAAATCCAGGGCTTTCTTGTAGGCCACCCACTTCTCTTTTCTTAGGTCTTGCTCATCCAAATCAAACTCATTCCTGATTAGGTCCTTAGGGAATTGAAATTGATGAGGCCTACCTCTGCATACTACCCTTTTCTTGAACATGTTGTTGAAGAAATCTTTAGGGTCAACACACCTTGATACTACCATTGATAAGTGGCAGGGTTGAAGAAATATTCAAAACACTTCCAACCTCCTTTAGTTATCACAAATTGATGTGCTATAGTAATTGCAAGGAAAATAGTCCCTTTACCTCTACCTGTCAGCTCTGCCTCTTGCACACTACCAATCTGCCTGAGGACTTCTACAATTCCTATTATAAGTGGGACTTGGTATGGTAACAAAAATGGAGTGCCTCTGAAACCATACACTCTGAAAACTATGGAGACCAGGTATAAGTACATATCACCCCAACTGTGGACTACCTTAATGTCTTCAGCAAACTCCTTTGGTCTAATGAATTCCAAAAGAACCTTAGGGACTCTTGGATTTTCTGAACATAAAAGAGTCTTGATTTTGGATGCAAAGCACTTATCAAACCTCAAGTAGCTAGCATCTTCTATGTCCCATGACAACACTATACTCCATAATTGAACTAGCATCTTCTCTCCATCTTTGTCTTTCACAAGATCCATCCCATTTGCAAAGTAATCACCACCCTTGAATAGAAACAGGTGCATGAGGAGGGAGTACCATCCAAAGGGTTTATCCACTTTTCCATTTTTTATCCCTATCAAGCCTTTATGGATGGCATCAGTAATATAAGGGGCATAATCAAATGTCACTACCAGAGAAGGGTTCAAAATTTGAGCAATCATTAACATATAATGAGTTGGCATACTTTCTTTAGAATCTTCTCTGAGAATTTGGCAGAGTGACCAATATAATCCCTTAGCTCTAAGCGTGAATAGATTCAAGGAGAAAGGCTCCATAGTATTGGGTCCTACAATAGTTAATCCACCTATCTTAACAAAAAATTCTTTAAGAGGCCCATTCCTAAGGTGATTCCTCTGTGCATTGTAAACCTGAGCCAATGATTTGAAATTGATGGGTTCCAAATAATTGGATACTTCACTAAGCCCAAATGCATTTTTGAACTCCTCATCATTAATCTCAATGAGGGTTTTTCCATTTTTGTCCTTAATACTCTTTGTAATTGGGTCATAGTTGTGTGCAATTTGAGTTAGGAGGTCCACATCCATGCACACTCTAGGAACCACCAATTTTCCTACATCCAATTCACAAATACTGTTCAACGGGGCTGGGGAGTGTCTCATACCAAATCAGACCTTAAATAAACCCAACCCAGACAACCCTGTTAGTGGGTCTCTCAGCCAATTGCCTTTGTCATATAGTCCTTCTCCTATTTTCAGGCGAGGAGCTTTTGGCACTAATTCTTTTACCTTAGCTACCACATTAGTTGACATGGTCAACTATTCTAGGAAATCATCACAAATTGCCCTCTTATTGTAACTAACCTTTCCTAAGAACTCCCTTTTAGGTGCCATCTTAAAATTACTATGCAAGCACTTAATTACTAACCACAATAGTTCTGTAACAAATCAAAAACCCCAATTTAAACAAACTATCAAGTTATCGCTAAGCCAGAGTATAGAAGAACCTATTCTTGGCTTGAAGAAATCTATTTTTCACCTATTTTTATCTTCTCTGCACCCGCTTCTCTGAAACAGCTCTTGAAAATGATGCTTTCATACAATTGATGTGAGATCATATATGGTAGTCGGGCTCTTAACTGTGACATTGATACCACATGCTTCAGCCATCCCTTCAGAATTGAATTCATAGAAGAATTCAAAAATTTTGCTCCAATGGGTCATAACAAACTTGTGTATTTTCTTTTTCTCTCTTTTGCCATTTCACAGAGCATAACACCCTTGCACATTCACCTAGCGAAACTGCGCTGGCCACTAGATCATATCAAACTTGCACTACTTTTACCCTTTTACCTTTCCTCATCCAGCAACGGGCTAGAAATCTTTTTGCTACTTCACAGATAGTAGCCAACATGCACTTTAACGTAGCGAAACTGCACCAACCACCTGATCAGATGAGACTTGATGAGTCTTTAGCCATCTTAATCTCTTTACCTTAGCGTCGGGCCCTACCTCCTTTTTGCCACTTTGCAAGCCTTAACGCTCAAGAATTTTCCTTTCATGAAGCTATGCCAAGCATTAGATGGAACTCTAACTACCCAGCCTTTATCTCCAACCAAGACCGTCAACCCTTTTTACTAACCATGCCTTGTCTTGACAGCTAATAGTTTTCACTATTTTGTAGGTGTTAATCTACTAACATCTTTGGGTCGTGAAACAATGAGAAGTGTTTGATCAATCTTGAAATGAACACCTTTTAAGTGGGACCTTCATCTGAGTATTACTTTCCCTACTTGTTCACCAGTTAACAAATTCCATGTGGCATTTGGCACATCACCATTGAGTTCTACAAAGGGCAGCAACTGTCATGCCATGTCACGCCTTTATGTGACTTGTGCCTATCTTTTGGGCCCACTAGCTCTTTGGCCATTTCATAGGCTATAAACTGCTAGCATCTTACCTTCGTGAGTTCACATGAGCCATCAAATCATATGAGACTTGCACGTCTATTATGCCTTTTAGGAACCTCTTTTGCCCAGGCCCAAAACCTTTCGCTATTTCGCAAAGAATAAACTGTGAGCATCTTTTGGCCGTGAAACTACATGAGCCTTCGATTTCTTTTAAACTTGATTTCCCTTTAGCCAAGAAAGAAGTGCTCGTCTTTGGGTCTCGCCAAACCTTTTCACCATTTAATGAAAGGTAACTTTCATGCTTATTTCAGCTATGAATTAACGCAAGCCATTAGACTCAAAACAAGATGGAGTCTTGTTAAGCCAGCTACCAATGTGCTCGATCATTCCCTCTTTTTGCCTTTCACTATTTCATAGAGTTTAACGCACTAGAAACTCTGCCCAGTGAAACAACGAGAGTCATAGATCTATCTGATAGTTGCGCAATACTTACGGGACCCAACAACATTGGAAGGAAAAGGCATAAGGCATAAATTTTTACACTTTTTCAATGACCACCTAGGCAAGCAACAAAGGGGGGGACACTTTGCATGACTTAAAGACCCATTACTTAAGTGAATAAAGTAATGTAGAGATAGAAACCAGGGGGTTTTTATTAGACATTTGAGTGATTAAAAACTAAACCCTTAACCCTTAAAGACCTAGAATAGATTTGAAACAACTAGTAGCATACCTGACCCAAAAATTCAAAACTTAGCCAATCATGGGAAAAGAAAACCCATTTCTTAAATAGTGATAATAGACAGATTGATGATTCTTTTGGCATTATACACTCTAATAAGAGTTGAAGGTGTTGTCATTGATGGAAACCTTGTGGAAACCTTTAGGTAACCTTGTGGCATTAAACTAGTAAACCACTGATAGACACTTCACCGACAACAGCAACAATGTATACCAGCACCCCAGTCGAGAGGAACAAACTTTTGTTTATTGTATTTAATTGTAAATATCTTTTGTTAAGCAAACATAGCATATTGTAATAGACTCGTATATGTATGAGATCTTGTAAATCATTTCATAATAGACATGTGAGAAATGATGGATAGGTAGAAGTGATGAGCAAATATTAAGGTAGCTTTTGTATAAGGTTTATGGTTATAGTATGAGCTTAAACCAGTACTAAACCTAGCATAGAAGATGCTAAATTGTAGGAGTAAATTATATTGGATTCTCACAATCCATTTTTTTAAGTCAGTAAGACTTCTATTTTGTAAATTGAGCAGTGAGCTCTAGGCAGTTGGCCTTCCTACATGTGCAGGCACCACATTGTAAGTAATATCCATTCATTGGCTAGTGAGTGAATATTGTGGGTCACAAATCCCACCAAGGTTTTTCCCACACCATCTTTCCCCATTAAAAATCTTGTGTTATGGTTTGTTTTCTATGTTGTCTTTATTGTTCCTATTTACTGCATTAATTCTTATTTACTAACACACTATTTTGGGATACAAAATACTTAATAAGGTCAAATATTCTATTAACCAGTTAGATACTGATTCACCCCCCCCCCTCTCAGTATCTTTGGGACTGTCATTAATCCTAACAGATTCTAGAGGACTTGGATCTATACAAGGTGAAAGTGCTAGTACTACAAATGAAGATCAACCAACTAGTATGCAGAACTCATCAAAACAAAGGAAACTGCTAAGCCAATCTAATGAAATGGTAGATGTTTTCTTTGCAATAAATTTGGGCATATGGCTAAACAGTGTAGAAATAAAGAAAATCAAAACTACAATTTTTTTCTTGGTCAATGCACAAATTGCAAGAAATATGGTCATAGATTAGAAGATTGTAGAATGAATGTTAAATGTCATGCATGTGGAAAGTTTGGACATTTTTCTAATCATTGTAGGTCAAGAAATGATACTGGATATGTCAAAGCAATTCATAAAAATAATGTTACATGTTATGCATGCAACAAAATAGGTCATATTGCTAAGTATTGTAGAAGCAAGACTCAACCGGTCAATAATGATAAAGATAATGAGAAAGCAAAGAAGAAGGTAGATTAAATACAACAAGATCACATGAAGAGATGGGTTAGAAAATCTAAAGAACCAAGTGGACATGGATCTACACTGGTAACTCCATCAGTAGAATAGGGTATTCCTCCACTGGTAGGAAATTCCACTGGTAATTGAGGCATAAGCCTTAGGGGTTGGCAAAGTCATTGCTAAATTTTTCATATTACCCCAGAAGAGACATAAGGAGATCTAAAAGAGATTTGGAGAGTTGTATGCATCATCGATGAAGATTCACCTGGCACATGACTGTGAAATCAACATCCGTAGGTTTGTTGGTGAAGCATTTATTACAATAAATCAGGGTTTTTATTCACTGATAAAAGGGGGTAAGTGAATTCATTTTCACTGACCAAGCATTCAAGCATTCAGAATGAAGTAAAGGCAAGTTAAGAGCAAGCAAAAGCATTGTAAAAGGGTTTCAAGTAGTTATCTGAAGCACTCAATCTTCCAACGACATTCACTTTCAGGTATTTTTTGAAATGGCATCTAGATCTTCAGCTCCTACTTTCATTGCAAATCCCACCATTATCAAATTCAAGGATAGGTTTAGGCCAGTATTTAAGGAGGTTCCTAAACTTGATAAAAAGGAAGACTCGATAGGAGCATTTTCTAGGGTTCCTGATGGTGTAATGTATGTTTAAGATGTGAGGGCATACATTCACTAAACCCTTGAGGATTTGGGCATAAAGGACATCAAAAGCATATATCAATCTATGATACTGGGAGACTCAAGATCCATCAAACTGGAATACAAAGCAGTCACCAGCTTACCCAAAGTCAAACAAGAACCTGGCAAGAAAATTTCCAACACAGAGGTTGAGAAACTCACCGGTGCTACACCTGATAACAGATCAATGAGGATAAGCACAATCACCCACATGGATATAAATTTTGCAAGCATGATAATAGGTTACAAGGTAACTCAATCCAACCAATTGAATTCTATTACTAGTTCATGCATTCATGCTACATATCTGATGCTAAGGAATAATGTGAAGTATGATTTATATGAATGGATGAGGAATGAATTGATGTTAAACCTTGGTAAGATCAAAGGAATAAAGAAAGGCACTTTTAGATATGGAAATTTGATTGTTTGTTTAATGATCTACTTCCTAGATGAGCTACCTGGTCTAGTAAAGAAGCATTGGGCTCATGACATACTGGTAGGTATGCAGATCAAGGAAGCAATCATCAGTCTTGGTACCAATACAAATGAGAAATTTTGGGGGTATTTTAAGACATTTCAAGAAACACATGAGGAAAAGGGAGAGAATATCAAAGAACATTATGGAGAAGTATTCCACTGATATCTGTTTCATGGTAAAAATTGATGAAACTCTTATGGAAGTAGTTGAACCTAGGAAAATCTAGATTACAGAGCTTGGATATGAGGTGTATGATAGCATTTTTGAACTCTATGCAAAGATATTGGTAGATGCCCCATTAGATGATGAGACAAAGCATTTTGGTACAATAGGAGAGAAGGCTCTTGAAGTGGAAACTAGTTTTAATAGGAAGAGAAGAGAGAAGAAAATAGAAAAGAGGTCTCCATATGTACAAGATGTAATTTATAAGATAGACACTCAACTGGGTTCAAAATCCAAATAGACAACTAAACCGGCAGAGGTTGATACTATAGAATTGAAGAAGCCACAAGTTCACATTTCCCCTATCACTTCTGATTTTGATTCTGAGGATAATGAACCTCTGGCTTTCAGAAGGGTACAAAGGAAGAATGTGGTAAAACCACCAGTAGAGTAGAAGAAGGCAGAGCCTAGGAGGAGACTTGTTAGAAAGGCAACTAAGCCTACTGCACCTCCACCACCTGCAAGGAAGCCTATGCAAAAGAGGAAACTAGTCACACCGACAACCAAAAGCAAAAAGAAGAAGGGTGATGATACTGGAACCAGTAAGACCACAATGACCTATGTTGAGCTTATTGATGAAATTACAAAAGATGGAATATTGAAAAATGTATCAAAGTATTATGAAGATTTAGAAGAGAATGAGAAAAGTGAATTAGAAGAGGCTATTTTCTTGTATATAGACATTTATAAGAAAACCTTAGTTGAAATTTTGAAGGAGATACCTTTATCCTTGTATAATAAACTTGAGGCTAGAAGACTTGATGTTGTTAAGAGAGATAGGGAGATTAAGGAAGTATCACTTTTGGAGTTGTGTGGTGCTGTAAATAATGAAGAAATGAAAAGATGCAGAGATACTGCAAATAGGATAGTTTTTAGTTGTAAATCCTAGAAGATAAGCCTAATGATGGAGAGAGTAAATGAGGTAATAAATGAGACTAGTAAGGGATGGACCAAATTATTTTAGAAAAAACCCAGATTTTCTCACATCTCAAGAAGAATTTGCAAGGGCAACAACTTCTGCCATTCCCGACAAATCAAAAAGGCAAAGGTACTTTGGGTAGTTCAACTCCTATTTTGACACAACCGATAGTAACTAGAGATAATTAGACACAATCAACAGTTAAGGAGAATGTATAGTCTATACCAGCAAAGACCATTTTTGACCAAAACAATGTACAAAACATTGGAAATATTATGGATAATACTCCACTGATAGTAACCAACACTATACCAAGTGGTGAAGCCACTGGTGCAAAAGAGGTTGAGATGGACAAGGTAGAAACAACTAACTCCATACCAGCAAGCAAAAATAATTCCCCGACAAAGGTATTGGCAATTGACACTTCTCAGGTTGAGAAGAAATCAGTCTCTAAGTTGAGTCCAACTAAATTGATGATGGTGGCTACTCAAAACTTTCTGAAGGAAGGTACTACAGATAAAGGAATAATTGATCGATTGGTCTTAGTATTGCATAGATTAATACCTAACTATCAGATTGAATATGGAGTAAGCCCTTTTGGCAAGCTCAAGACTCTAATAGAGCACATATCCAACAATTTTCAATCTCTGAGGCAGATTGCAGACCAATAGGCTTTGGATAAATTCATAACAGCTAAAAGGACAACTTTTTGTCAGATTATAGAAACAAAGAAGAAAAAAATTGAGGACAAACTTACTCCTATTGAGGTTTGTTTAAAATAATGTACAAATATCTACAAAGTGTGTTGTAACAGAGAAAGTCTTACAGCTAATGTAGATAGCAGATTGAAGGAGTTATATGATAAGATAGCTAAAATTGCTAATTCTTTTGATGGATTTACTACACTGACCACATCTGTTGATGGAAAAAAAATTTCCTTAGAGAACAAAATTTTTGCTTTTGAGAAGGAGAGAGAAAAAATCATGTGAAGAGAAATAAATCTAAGAGGATTGTTAAGTTCTAGACTAGATTCATTGGGTGTTCATAAGAGAGAGTGCATGGACATGATAGCTAAACCCACACCAATAGATATCCAAGAGGAGGAAACACTTTCCCACTTAATAAGTGGACTAGCATCTATTTATAATACTTTCAAATGTAGCTGGGATACATATCTTCAGTTATTGCAAAAGGCATGCCAAGAAATCTTGAAGATGACTAAGCTCTAGTGAAACTAATAGTATTCTTTTATTCTTTCAATTATTTCACCGGTCTTTGGCATTAATGTCAAAGGGGGAGTATGTATATATGTGAAAAGTATTAGACAATACCAAATAAAAACACATGGGAAGGATATTTGGATATCAGATGGAATGTATAGATTAGGGGGAGCATACCGACAGGGAATCCATTTTTTACATGAGTGTTGCCATCAATGCCAAAGGGGGAGATTGTTGGAAATTGACACTCATTAGATTCATTTTGTTGTCATTGATGGCAACAAGATTAGATGGAAGTCATATACCAGCTCTAGGAGGCATATATTGACAGATTCTGACTTTGAGCATTCAGGGCTACACCGACACTAGTACCGTCACAAGCATTGATACTTTGTTGGAAGCCAACATCAAGGAGGATTTACCTAATAAATCATTTTGTAAACATTGACAAGGCAGACATTGAATATATTTTGTAAATGTATTGTAAGCCGATATAAGGCATATCATTTTTAATAGGTATATAGGTCAGTCTGCTAGGTTATTTTTGCGAGATATGATATATATGAAATGTGTGGATATAGGAGAATATAGCATAACTATATAATGCAAAATATATGTATGAAGATCATTTTGTATGTGAATGTTATATCATGCAATGTTCTATAGATAACTTGGAAAGCATTGTTGGAGGAGAAGAAATACCAGTAGTAGTTTAGGTTTTATGAACCGGTACAGAGCAGAGCCAAAACCAAAACTCTATTTGGCATAGCAGATGCATTCTTGAGTTCATTTTTAGTAATTTACTTTAACAGAAAGCTTGTAGTCAGTGATGCTCTTTATTGAAGAGTAGTATGCTCTAGGCAGTGTGCCTTCCTACATGTGTAGGCCCCTATTATATGTCATATCTTTTTATATGGCCAGTGAACTGATATTGTGGATCACAAATCCCATTGTAGTTTCTCCTCATTAAGGTTTTCCAAATATAAATTATGTGTGTTATGGTGATCATTTATGTGGATGGTTTATTTTCTTCTTGTCATATGTTTATTTTTTTACCAGTTTATATGTGTATGGTATAAAAGGATAAAAATAGTTCATACTGGCAGAACACTGATTCACCCCCCGTCTTAGTGTTCTTGGATCCCAACAAGAAGAACTATATGATTGATAGAGAGAAGAACTGTAGCTAGTTACCAGTTGAAGACATGGAGACTCAGTTGAATGAGAGTACATGGAAAAATATAAACTAGGATTCCTATACCTATGTATGTACATTACTCTCAATCATCACAATCAAAGGGTATTGATATTTCTATTTCCATCAATGACAAAAGGGGAAATTGTTGTAATTTCATGAAGATTGTATTAATGAAGTATAAGTGTTGTCATTGATGTCAATTGTAACCAATAATGGAGTTGTATTGTAACTAGTAATGATACAATAATGCAACCAGTAGTTGAGTAGTGAAGGAAATTGGTATTACTATTACATTGCAGTGAGATCAATCGGTAACCCTCACTTATTGATATGTCAAACCCTAACCAATGGATCTTGGTGAATCAATTGTGTTGATCTATGATGGAATGGTGATCAAAGATGATTATGTGAGGTATGCATGATGCACATGATGAGTTTCAAAGTGGTTTTGGCATGTAGAGATAATTGTTTTATCTTGGGAATGAGCGAGTGCATTGCATGAAGAAGAAACCACGTGATGAGTTACAGGATTTGATGAGAGATGATCAAGGAGTGGTTGAGGTTCTCTAGGACAATATGAAAATGATTTCTATGTAATCTAACAGTCTTGTTTGAATCGATTTGTTTGTAATCTCTATGAGATCTTAGGTTTTGTGATGTGTTACTGACCTATTGTTTTTCTTGTAAGATCAATGAGTTGTTTTGTAATAGTGTGGGTAATTTTGGTAAAGTGTCAGTGTGATTTATTGCCGAAATAGAAGGAGTATCTATAGAATGTTTTGAAGGTAGATAGGAGCATGAATAGGATCTCATCAAGAAGAGTAGTGCTATTACGAGATCAACAAAGACCCTATTGTTCTCTAACAATTGCAACAGTTAAATCCCTTAACCAAGTAAGCTTTAATAGGCTTCATTTTTTGTAAATCCTCTAACTGGGTAATCCATTAGATTTGATTTGAAATCCTATATCGAGGTTACTTCTAGTAGGGTATTTCCTTTAATAGTGTATTGCAGTCAATCCCTTAATTGGGTGGTCCTTAACCAAATCTATTTCTAATAGGACATTTTTCTAAAGCTTCTAACAAGGCTTGGATCCTAACAAGGTGAACTTTAGAGGAGTTCATAGTACTTGTTTGTATTCATCCCAACCATAGCTTTCCTATTTTGGTTTCCACGTCAAAAACCATTGCGTCAAGTGGTGAATGGTTTTTGTGGGTATGTTTTGATATGGTTAATCTGTTTAACTTGTAAATGTTAGAATCAATGATAGTCCCAAAGATACTAAGAGGGGGGGTGAATTAGTGTCTAACTGCTTAAAAGAATATTTAAACTTATTAAGAACTTTGTATCCCAAAATAGTGTACTGGCTATTATCATTGATTAAAATTGGGTTTTTCTTTCCCCATGATTGGCTATGGTGTGTTGATTTTCCGAATAGGGTGTAATTCCAAATACTCCAACTTTGTTCTATACTTTAAGGGTTTAAGGGTTTTTGATTTTAGATCCTATCGTTTTTTTTTAAGCCCTCTAGTTTCTAATCTTCCGTTACTTTATTCACTTAAGTAATGGGTCATGGGGTTGTAGGAAGTGTCCCCCCTTGTTGTTTGCCTAGGCGGTTATGTTAATTAATCGAAAATTTTGTGCCTTATATGTCTTTCTCCTAAAGTTGTCAGGCCTAGTAACTAGTGTGCATCCTACGAATGATCCAATGGCCTGCGATATTTTGCAAGGGTAAAATGCTCACTCTTTATGCCCACAAAATAGCAAGAGTGAACGAGAACCGTCCACGTGTCATGATGAAGGAAGTAAAGGGTGTAGCTGTCAAGAGTGGTTAGAGCCCCGTGGCTTTCTTTTAGCGTATTAGAAGATGGCACGTGGAACAAGTCACCACAGTCAGCGGGTCAGGATTAAAGGTTCAAAGCGGGCCCCAGAGGTGAGTCAGGTTGCAGGTGGAGATGACCTGGTAGGTACAGCTATTAATAATTTATTGAAGCCTCGCGGTTTCCTTCTAGCAAATGACAGAGTGACAAATCAGCTCCGCAGGTGACTGGATGCCAGGTGTTTATGATGAGTCAGCAGGCCCACCCCTCTTGAGAGCCTTTTCAGAGGATTAAATGCCGATCAACTTGAGAGATGATCCGACGGCCCGCGCTATTTCGCAAGGGTAAAATGCTCACTCTTTATGCCCGCGAAATAGAGAGAGTGAACAAGAAGCGTCCATGTGTCATGATGACACGTGGTCTAAGGAGAAAGTGTGGGCCCCCACAGTTTCCTTTTGGCAAATGACAGAGTGACAAATCAGCTCCGCAGGTAACTGGATGCTAAGTGTTTATGACGAGTCAGCAGGCCCACCCCTCCTGAGAGCCTTTTCAGAGGATTAAATGCCGATCAACTTGAGAGATGATCCGATGGCCCGCGCTATTTTGCAAGGGTAAAATGCTCACTCTTTATGCCCGCAACATAGTGAGAGTGAACGAGAACTGTCCATGTGTCATGATGACACGTGGTCTAAGAAGAAAGTGTGGGCCCACCGTAGTATAAAAGAAAGACATGCGGCCAGTATCAAGTGGAATGCGAAGGGAATTTCAAGGCCAATGGTTGGGTGCCGCGTGGTATTATATAGCCAATAGAAAAGCGGGACCCAGAGAAAAGCCAAAGCCGTCAGTTAACAAAAGAATAAAAATAAAACACTTGCAGGAATGTTGTGACCCGTTGGAGCAAAAAATACGAATTCTCATATGAATTCGATTTTGAAGGGACAGTCGAAGCATGCGGAATCAATGTTATAGTTAAGGCCCTGAGTACAAATATTTGTTTTCCTAACAACCAAGTGAAGATATCTTTTAAAAGATTTTGCAGAAGAGTAGACACAGAGTTATTTTCATCAGATACAGAGCAAGTCGGTTCAGTTGCAGAGCAATTTCCTTCAAGCAAAGAATAGGTTCTTTCATATTTTGTAGCAATTCTCGTACAGTGTTATAAATTAAATAATTCATTCATGTAGGATTGTTTAAGAGTGATATTCATTTTCTTGCATTTCCAAAATGGCTCCTAAAAGGGAATTCTCTAGCAAGGTTAACTATTTAGAAAGAAGTGTGTGTGATGATTTTTTAGAACAGTTGATGTTGTCAACCAATCAGGCATCCAAGGCTAAAGAGTTAGTGCCTAGGGCTCCCCGTCTGAAGATAGGAGAAGGATTATATGACAAAGGTAATTGGTTGAGAGACCCATAGGTTGGACTGTCCGGGTTGGGGTTGTTTAAATTTGGATTTGGAATGAGAAATTCTCCTGCCCCTCAAAACATTATCTGGGAATTAGATGTTGGGAAATTAGTAGTCCCAGGGGTATTCATGGATACAGACCTGCTAACCCAAATGGTGTTAAATTATGATCTAGTCACAAGATGCATCTGGGATGTAAATGGGAAAACCCTTGTGGAAATTAATGCTGAAGAATTTAGGATAGTGTTTGGGCTTAATGAGTTCACAAACTTCTTAGAACCTATAAATTTCACATCATTAGCCCAAATTTACAGTGCACAGAGGAGTCATCTCAGGAATGGGCCCCTTAAGGAACTTTTTGTGAAAATAGGAGGGTTAGCAGTTGTAGGACCCAACACACAAGAGCCCTTCTCATTAAGTATGTTCACTTTGAGGGCTAAAGGAATGTATTGGGCACTTTGTCAAGTTCTAGGAGAAGATGGTGAAGCAAATATGCCAAATCATTACTTGCTAATGATTGCCCAAATTTTGAATCCTTCTCTTGCTATCACATTTGATTATGCCTCTTTCATTGCCGATGCTATCCATGGAGGGTTGATAGGGATAAAGAATGGAAAAGTGCACAGACCTTTCAGATGGTATTCACTCCTAATGCACCTTTTTCTTTTCAAAGGTGGTGATTATTTTACTAGTGGGCTAGACCTGGTAAAGGAGAAGGAAGGAGAAAAAATGCCAGTGCAATTATGGAGTACTGTGTTGTCATAGGAAAGAGAGGATGCTAGTTTTTTGAAGTTTGATAAATATTTTGCATCCAAAATAAGGACTCTCCTCTGCTCTGATAACCCAAGAATCCCTAAGGTTCTTTTGGAATTCATAAGACCAAAAGAATTCACAGAGAATATAAAAATTGTTCATAATTGGGGTGACATTTATTTATATTCTGTCTCCACAATTTTCAGAGTTTTTGGTTTTAGGCGCACTCCATTTTTGTTACCTTACCAGGTCCCTTTCAAAGTGGGAATAGCGGAGATCCTTAGGCAAATTGGTGGCATACAAGAAGCAGAGTTGATAGGCAGAGGTAAAGGGACTATTTTCCTTGCAGCTACTATAGCCCACCAATTTGTGATAATAAAGGGAGGCTGGAACTGCTTTAAGGATTTCCTCAAGCCTTATCATTTGTCCACTACAGTGTCCAGGTGTACTGATACCGAGGACTTCTTCAACGGTGTGTTTAGGAAGAAGGTAGCATGCAGAGGTAGGCCTCATCAATTCCAGTTTCCTGAAGACCTCATCAGACATGAGTTTGATCTAGATGAGCAGGAGCTAAGGAAAGAAAAGTGGGTGGCTTATAAGAAAGCCTTGGATTTCGTGCATTAGTTTGATGCTAGCTATGACCCATTGTCTAGCTTCTTCACACTAGAAGAAAAAATAAAGTTTTTGATTGTTTGCTTTGAGGATGTGATGCAAACACTAAAGGAGAAGAGAGAAGCTGTGATCAAGAGCAACCCTGAAAAAGCTAGAATGATCCTAGACAGGTCAGCTTCCAGCAAAGCAATTCCTCCTGGTGATTACACCTTGCATAAGAAATCAGGTTATAGTGTGTTGGTGCCTACAACAGGGGAGCCCTCTACATCCAAAGGAAAGAGGAAGATACAAGATGTCATTGACATCCAAGATAGCCCAAAGAAGCGAAGGGTGGGGAAGGAAGTGCAATCAGATACACCTTTGTATTCCCCATCCCAATCCCCTATCCATATAGGAGATGAAGAAGCAGCAGCTGAACACCTCTTGTAGTTGTGCAGTTCAGGGGAAATTGCATACACCTATGATGAAGTGGAGGAAGGGATGCCAGAAGAGCCCATTGATGCTGAAATGGATATCACCTCCACAGAACTTAAAGGCCAAGAGTGCGATCCTGAAATAAAAAAGGCAAGTAGTGCCTTTCTAGCTAATGATAACTTTGTCACATCGGAAGCATTTATGCAATTCATTTGGAAATAGCATATAGATAGATATAATACTAGATATGAGACAAGAAAAGCTGAGCAGCCCAATAAAGATCCAGCCTCAGTGGAAGAAGAAATAAAATAAGAGATGATGGCAGAATTCAAGACCATCACCCCTGAGCAGGGAAGGGATATGGTAGCACAAGCTGGAGTGCTTATCTTGCTAGAGTGGGATATTGCAGATGCCCTGGTGTTAGATGCAGTAAGAAAAGAGACCAAACCCATGGAAGGGGTTACCTTCAATAAGGATAATGTTGCACTAGTCATGTGGTCTCTCAAGAGAAATGAGAGCAAGAAAGGCAAAGACACCCCAAGGTCAAGTTACCTTGGTGGAATGATGGTAAAAAGAGTACAGAGTACAGGGGTAGTAGAGGCTGCTAGTACTATGTTAGAAACTGCAAAATTCAGTGTTGCAATGGCAGAGAAGGAAGCTCAGGAAAAAGAGGCCCTCCAAATTAAGTTGGAGATAGTTTTGAAGGCCTATAACAGTGCCAAGGAGGAGGTGAGAGGTAAAGATAGCATCATTGCTAAGTTGTAGAGCCATTTGATGGGACAATACCAACAAGGTGAGTCTTCAACACTGATGATTTCCTCTTCTCCTGTAAGACCTCCACGTACTAGCCCTATCATTGAATTTCCACCATCTCCAGCACCCTCCAGCTCTCAAATGATTGAAATTACTCCTCAAGAGTTAGAGAACTTGAAACAAGCTCGGGCCTTATATGCAAAGAAGTATGAGGAGAGAGTAGGGGCTACAATTTCCTGTTTTGTAGATACAATAAATGCCTCATTGCTTCACAACAATGTAGGTAAAATTATGGACATATTGAATGAGCTCAGGAGAGACAAGGCCATTTTGACACCCATTTTTGACAAATGGAGGCCTAGGGAGCAAGATTTAGAGTTCATGTGTGTATCCTGTGATGAAGCAAGGGCTAATCCCATCATCAAATCCACCTCTGATGTCACTAAAGTCTTAATGCAATTAGCCACAGAGATGGACAATGTGGATAGGAAGGTTAATTTGTGCAAGAAGGAGTACACTGATCAAGTTTTTGAGTTGCTCCTAGGAATTTTTGCTAACCCGGATCAATTGAAAGACAAACAAGTACGGCTAAAGGAGATAGAAGCTAAATTGTCAGCAAGGGTTAAAGGAATTATTAATCTTGATGATGCTTATTTCTTTGTTGTGACAATACAAGAGATAGAAAAAATTAAGTCACATTATAGTTTTCTCAATTTAGAAGTCAACAAGATGAGAAATTCTTGGAAAAGGTTGACTAAAACTAAAGATAATGTGATTAATTTATCATAGCTGATAGAAGAGGTATATAGTGAGTGGACAACTAAATATGCCACTCATGATCCGGAGTAGTTGGAGAGCACCCCTAAAAAGATAAAAGAGGTTGCAACTGAACAGGCTGTTGAAGAAACCGTAGAAGCCGAAAAAAGTTTGTAACTATTTTTGCGAAAAGATTGTAACCTCTTTGTTATGAAAGAAATGATTGTAACAAACTCTCCTTGAGAAGTCCGAAGATTTGTGCATCCATGTCATTATAAATGGATACTAGGACTAGAGGAAAAGGGATCACAAAATTTTTGTAAGAAAATGTTGCAGAAATTTATCTGAGCTTTTCTAAGTCTAATGGAGGATCAGAATTTATTGTAATATTTCTTGAACTAAACATCAATATATAGGCCATCGGTTTCGAGTAAAGCTTTGTGTTGTCTTCAAGTTTGTTCACAAATTTATTTACTGTTTTCATTCTGAATAGTCTAGGGTTGTTCTTTTTGAATGGAATTGCAAAGCAATTTTAGCATAAGTGTTTGTTAGCTTTTCTCTTTAGGAGGAAAATTAAATATGCGGGAACACTCATACCAGTAAATTCTTTCAAAAAAATTTTGAATCTTTGAGGACCATAGCTTAATTTGAAATGCTTGAATTCTTATGTGTGTCAGGCATATGTAAGGATTAATAAAAAACAAGCTGACAGGAAGCATAAAGATGTATTGTTTGAGGAGTTTTATTTGAGTTTAGATGACTCTGTAACCTTGGATAAGGCACTGACATTAATCAAAGTTGTTTATTGCATTCTTTGTTGATCAAAATGCTAAAGTTAAATATAATTTCCATCCTTTGTTTTCAGTTGATTTCAAGGTGAATAAATCCACTAGTTTTCTGGACTGGTTTGTTGTGGGTTTATTGTTTGAAAGTGTGAATTTAATTCATGAAGGTATACCCACCTAGGCTCCAAGGAAGCTTGAAGTGTAGAAGGTCTAATCAAACCTTGTCATATGTGGTCTTGAGAATTTCCTTATCTTTGATGTTTCTTTTGCACCAAGCCTAAGTCATATTATTCTAAAGACATTAAAGGGAATCAGATTTTGAAGACAACAACACTGGTAAATAAGAATTAATGCATCAAATAAGAATAACATGGAAAACATAGAGAACACAGCATAACATAAGATATTTAATGAGGAAACCCGGTGTGGGAAAAAACCTCGATGGGATTTGTGACCCACAATATTCACTCATTGGCCAATGAATAAATATTACTTACAATGAGGGGCTTACACATGTAGGGAGGCCAACTGCCTAAAGCTCACTGCTTAATCACAAATAGAAGTCTCATTGACTTACAAAATGGATTATCAAAATCCAATACAATGTACTACATCAAATTAGAATCAACTATGCCAGGTTTAGTACTGGTTTAAGCTCAGTCTATAACCAAAACCTTCGTTGTCAACTATATCACCTCATACAAAATATCATCTATATTCCACTCACTTTTTCTCCATATCTCATATCAAAATGATCTATAAGATCTCATACATATATGAGTCTTTTACAACATGCCATGTCAACTTTTACAAAAGATAATTACATTATAAAACAATAAACAAAAGTTTATTCCATGTCGGCTTGAGTCTCGATATGCATTGTTGCCACTACTGGTGAAGTGTCTGCCAGTGTATGTAGATGTCTATTGCCAGTGCCGATAACTATCGGTTGGTTGCTAGATGATTTCTAGTTGGCTGTCAGTTGGTTGCCATTTGGTTGCCATCAATGACAACATCAACTATTCTCATAAGAGTGTAGAATGCCAATAGTAAAGCCACATAGATGTGTTAAGATGATAGGAAGTAATTTAAAAAGTTTTTTTATGTTTTGGTTAAATGGTTTGATAGTTTCTGATGTATTACACTGTTATATTGTTATTCCAGTCAATTGGTAAACTTGACAATTCAGTTGAATTTTAATGTTCAATGTTTTAACTGGTTAATTCTCTGAATTATTTATGAGTTGGGTTTGAGTTTGGTGAAAGTTTAGTCTGATTTTTATCTATTGATTCACCCCCCCTCTCAGTGGTTGATCGGATCATTATTGATTCATTATATCATCAAATAATTCTCAGAAATAGTTCATTACTAGTACTAATAGCCACTCAATCAGTTATTGAAAATAGATTCATCAAACTACTCATTCAAGTGTTCCTCAACATGCATGTAAAGAAATGATATCAAATCACCACATAAACAAATTAACCACCATATGAATATTGAGATTTTTCACGTCAAAACCAAACCATGAAAAACCATGATGTGAATTAGTACCCACAAAAATTTGCACTCTTTTGGAATGTTCCCTGTTAGGAGCCTAGCCTGGTTAGGAGCTTACAATATTGCCCAGTTAATAGAAGACCCTTTTAGGAGTCCCTTGGTTAAGGGATTTCAACCTTAGCCCTATTAGGAGCTTTACCCTATTAGGAGTAACCTCATTGGAGGATTTAAACACAAACTAATGAGCCACCTAGTGAAGGGATTTATACAATTAGGCCTATTAGGACCTATACAGTTAAGGGATTTTAGAACTACTACAACTATTAGGGAACAATGGATAAATTATCTAGTTCTAGCACTCTCTAGTTGCTAGTATAGATCCTTTGCAGATACACCACTCTAGTTTGGCTACACTCTCATCTCAAACCACTGACACAATAAATCATCTCAAAATAGATATATGTATACTCTTATCAGTCTTCTCAGTTACATATCCCTGACTTACAAAGAAATTATACGATATATCATATCATAACATTAAAAATCATTACAAATCATCATATAGATTATTACAACAAATTTCAAGATAATTACAGCCATTGAATGATCATAATACATTATCGCACATTGATCTGATAAGTTGTCAAACCCATATCACACTCAGCTAAGCACTTTGTTATTTCCTAAGAAATTGGATCCTTGTACATGCTCAAAAAAACATCTTATCCTTTCACATGGATTTTGCCACATCATTACTAACTTATCAACATGATAAGATCCATCGCCAAACTAAAAAAAATTATCGGTCAAAGATCTTGTTACTATTGGCAATTGACACTCATTCAAGTTAATGGTGTTGTCATTGATAGAAACACACATTATTTGATGGTTGATTACTTATCTAGGACTCACTAGTATTTATGGCTTAGAAACTCACATTCAAGCAACTGACATTCAGGAAAACCAACAAACTAGGAACCAGTACACAGAGGCCGACATAGGAGAGTGATCTAGAAAACGTAACATGGAAGCATAAATGGTCACATAGATCAATGTTTAAATTTTTGTTTTGGCCGACATGTAATTAGTTTATAAATATGATTATAGGCTGACATAAGGCATTTATGTTTATGTATATAAGTTAAGTCTAGTTAGTGAATTTTGAGATATATAGATAATGTATGCAATGTGATATCATGTGAGTGATCCTAATGAATAGAATGTGAATGTAATGATCTGTAGTCAGTCTTGGTTGATAGTCAAGAGGATTGGAAAGTGAATTAGGTTACTGGTAAGAAAGGGAATAGTGTTAATTGGTATAGATAGTGCTTAAACTAGAACTCATCCAACATAGCAGATGTATTCTCTGAGTTCATAATTTTGTTTGTAACTACATATTTGGTGTCTATAGTTAGTGAGACTCCTTTTCTGATGAGAAGGGTGTTGGCATAGTGTTGTCATTGATGTCAACCAATATGGGATGACCACTAGTAGAAGAGATGTATGTGCAACACTACTATGGAGGAGTACATGATGTGATATCTTGGATATCACCTTCTATTGTTGAACATCGGTAATGGTAAGGAAGATGACCTCAAGTGCCACCTATGCAAAAAGTTAGTACCTAGCTTGTGTGATGAGATAGAAAGGTGTTTGAGCAGTTGTTTGTGATGAAGAGGTAGAATGTTATCTGAATCACATCAACACTAGAGGAGAAGAATGGATAGGTAACCGATATGATGTAAGGTTGCAAAACAATAAGAATCCCACCGATTGAAGATGTAGTCATCATGAGAAGCAATGACTAATAGTGAATGTGCTCACATCCTAGTATGCATTGAGTGTATTATAGTTTAGTGAGATGAGAGTAAAGAGGTAAAGTCAAGTCAGAGCTATGCACTGGACCAACTAATAAGGCATGTTGAGATGCCAGTACAAAGGAAGTGTGAAGTGTTTGTCATCTTGACAAACTGGTTGTGATATGGTCAAAGCTAATCAGGGAAAAGGAAAGACTAAGTAGATTCAAACATGGGAATCTAACCTGACTGAAAGAAGATAGAGTATTGTGAAGTTTGATGAGATGGTGTCATCAAGAGTGGTAACTGATATGTAAGTCCACCAATTATATAAGCAAGGGACAAATGTAGAAGACTTCCCACTTGTGGAAATGAGCATTCTTTGGACTCACCTATCTAGAGACTGGTTTGAGAGTTCCATCGACAGTTCATGATAAGGGTAGATATGATGAAGTAACTGGTACAATGAGTGAGACCGGCTCGGTTATCAAACTGTAAGAAAAGAGGAACCAATAGAGTGGTTGATCAGTGATCTAATCTGGATTGATTGAAAAAAGTCAAGTTAATAGATGGTTGATGTGGATGCCACATGGGATCAAGGTGGCAAGCTTGCAGAGGTTGGTGAAGTGTCATGTGATGTTAGGTATCTTGACAAGTGTGCACTGAATGTGGATCCCATGATTTTTGGATCAAGTCAGAAGCATGTGGCTTGAGGAAGAATGAACAACAGAGAAGAATTAGGAAATTGATTGGCGCCTAAATCAAAGCAATAAGATCAGACTATTAGGAGGCCTCAAGAAGGAAATAATAGAGGTATTAATAGTGGTTTGACAGACGCACATGAAGATAGAAGATCATGTTTCCTATATCTCGAAAACATGTTTTATAAGGTGCGTAAATGGTGGAGATGAATAGATGGATGTTAGGAAGATCGGAATGAGCAAAAATCTAATTGGATTCAGTTTGCCTCAAGGATGGTGAGGAAACCCTAACCACCCAGATTTCAAATTGGTTTTTAGCAAGAAATCTAGCTATAACTATGAAGGCCAAAGAGATTGATTGTTGCTGCTTGTGAGAAGATCATTATGCTAATGCAAAGTGGGATATTTCTACAAGAAAGAGAAAATCAGCCAAGTGCTCAATGAGCATCTGAGAGAAGTGAGTGAGAGAGAGAGGGAGAACCTGGTTGAAGTAATCAACTGGTTGGAGAGAAGAACCAATAGAGTGTTAGTACTGGTAAATAGCAGAGCGGTAAGGAGGAGATTCAGTGAGAGCAGAACAAAAGAGAGATGAACTGGTAAGGCTTATAGGTAGAGAAGTAGCAGGTGAAGAGCAACAAGAAGAGTGAGTCGGGGAAGTAGAGAAGATATCTCACTGACAGAGAAAAATATATGATAAGGTTGCAAGATTCACTTGTAACAAGATAACTACTATTGTATTTGATGTTTATATTGTGAACACTGAGTTGTAGCTTGGTGCAGGGGTTGTAGCTCCTTGGGTTGGTGCCCTAGAGATAGGGGTTGGTACTCCTTTGGGTTGTAGCCCATAAATCAGGGAGGGGTTGGTGCTCCTTGGGTTGGTGCCCTAAACTTTGTAATTGCATCTTTCATTGTGAGACTGGATTGGAGAAGTAGACTCTAGCAACATTGCTCACCAAGGTTTTTCCCATCTTGGGTTTTCCTCATACATCATGGTGTTATATGATGTCCCATTTGTGTGTATGTGTATTTGAGTTAGTCTCCTCTCTAACTGATAAGTCTGCATTGTGTTTGATCCATAAAACTGATATGCTCACATAGATTTACTAAAAGGGAAATATTAGAGAACCACTAATTTACCCCCTCCCCCTCTTAGTGGTGCATTATGTCTTACAATTGGTATCAGAGGCTAGGTTCCCAGCTAGATGAGCTTTCTCTAGCTTCGGTAGATTCCACCCTAAGGACACAATGGTTTGTTTAGTGTCATTCCTTGCTCCTATGTTTGATGGTGCAAACTATTCTATTTGGAGTTGTAGAATGGAAGTCCTTCCACCAGATCTGAAGAAAAAAGATGTTGCTTGTGCAATGAAGAAGCCATGAAGGTCATATTCAGTGGGCTCATCGGTGATGTTTCCTCATAGGTGGATAAGTGTAAATCATGAAAGAGCCTATGGGATAGACTAATGTAACTGTATGGAAATGAACCCTGCACCACTCGATTAGTATGTGGTAGTGAGAAGAAATATGTAGCAGATACATGTGTAGATGATGAAGGTAGATCCACTAGTAGCTACAATAATGATGATGAAGGAACCCAACTCTTCGTGGCCCAAGAATCGAAAGATGAGGAGAACAAATGTGAAAGTGATAGGGTAAATAGATCCCATTGGCCAAATGTGTTTGGGAGTGATAGTGAAAGTGAAGATGAAGAAGATGCAGAAGTTGACCTTGAAGGTGATCTTGTAAATATCCTTGAAGAACTTAATAGAGTAAGAAGGGAATACAAGCTATTCAAGAATGCTGCCATAGTTGAGCAGAACTAGCTAACAAAAAGCCTTGAAGATTCTAAGAAATGTATCTCAAAACTTAAGTTTCAGGCAGAGAATGCAAATGAGTGTCGGTGTGAATATCTAGCATCTAGGCTAGAAGTTAAAAGTGAAGAATATCAAAAACTACTTGGAGAAATGGAGATTCTCCGAAATGACCTTGAGAAGTGTCAAGAAGAGCTAAAGGTAAGAGTCTGGTTTGATGGGAATAGTGATTCCTTGGACAAGATGCTAAAGAATCAAAAGCATGCCAAGGATACTGAATGTTTAGGAAGTGGTGCCAGTGAATGCTCCACAAGTAAGAATGTCCCCCACCATGACATTCTGTTTGTCTCATCAAATGGAGAAAACAAAGGCCAAACCTTCTTAGTAAGAAATGCTCCCCAGAAGAAGGTTGATTTAGATACAACTAGTGTGGACTTGTAGACAAGAAAGAAGACTGGTGTTGCAAGAAGAATGAACAATGAAGATCCCAAAGGAAAAGGAAGATGGGAGAAGACAACTTCACTAGAAGTAAGGAAATGAGGAAGTAGCAAAGAAGACTCTCTACTAGTAGAGGACAAAGAAACACTACCACCCACAATGGGAAGCAAGTGTGGGAGAAGAATAGATCAAATGGAAAAGCTGCACAAAATGGACAAACAAGGATCCATTTTCAAAGAAGAGGAAATGGAGACACCAAACCGATAAGATCTCTCCATGCATGGTAGAACAAATTTGTAAGTTACCTGCCATCCTTTATTGGTTATTGCTTTGCATGCAATGCTTATGGTCAGAGGGCAGAGGAATGTAGAAAGAGATCTATAAAGAATAATATATGATCACATAGACAAGATGCACATCAACAAAATGCTTTCAGGAGTAGATACATACATGTTCCCTCTCTCGGTTATGCAAATGTTGTTTGTCATAACTGCAATGGTCTTGGCCATAAAGAGTCTGAATGCAGGAAAAGGAACCTAAAATCATATGGAGGTCGACACAGAAACTATGCTCTACCAAAGAATGAGATCAGAGCATATGAGAGTTAGAAACCTACATGGAACCAAAGGAGAAATCTCTCTATAGGAGCAAGAGGTCCATCGGTTCCGGTTGCTAGTCATAGAAACATGACCAGGAGGAGATGGTCAAACCTATATGTTAGGAGATTCCCCAATCATGAAGTTGGGATGAATGTTGTGTGCTACTATAGCACTACTTCTGGCCATGATGGAGGATCAGGAAATGGAAAGACCCATCTGTAGAAGAAGGAAAGACCTACTCCCAAGCCTAAAAATGGGAAATGGAATGAGACCAGGTAGGTATGGAGAAGGAAAACTATGGACTGGCATTATGCATTTAATGCATAGGTGATATCTCCTAAGGCCTAAAGGATATGCATGATCTTAGGTGGAGTAGCACATTGTAATTATCATTCACCCTGTCAGTGAAGAAGGCAACATGGAAGAACATGTTGCTGATATGAAGGATGGAAATGAAAAGATAAGTGTGTGTAGAGGTTGCCTTAACTACACACCTACATATTAGTGATTGATCACTACTGCATGTGTCAAGAAGTGGAGATTAACAATTGGCATCAGATGTTAACTGGTATGTGTAGGATGTTACTGACATGAATGCAAAATAGGCTATGTAAGACAATGAAGTTGGAACTCATTACAATAACCCTGGTAGGATGGAATGTTGAGTTCATGTCTTAGGTGGTATTGGAAAAGACCTGAATGACATATATTGGCCCCATGGTTGTTCATGAAGGCATGCATGCTTTTGGGCTAGCCTGTTTGATTTTTTGCATGATGATAACATTACCTGGAATTGTGTAAATCGAAGATCATGTCATAGGCTATGGTGGATACAATGGAGCTGAAGGATCATCTGATGATCACATATGCACAACTAAACCGGTATATGGAGAATATTGGAGTCCTAGTATTGTACCTAACCAGAGATGAGAACATGAGTTGTATGAATCAGGGGGAGTTTAAGTGTTTAGGATGCAGAGCAAGCATGCTTGAACTTGTAAGTATATTGACTGCCCAAACTACATGAGGTATTGCAGGCTGACCATTAGGTAAATAGTATTCACTAACACATCAACAATTGGTATCAGTCCTTTTGTGTGCTCTATGAAATAGCATCGGACTTGCATACCCAATTGGTGTCAGTTGAAGGTTAAGTTCCCCATCTCAAGTACTGTGACTTGAGAAGATGTAACAACCTATGACAAGATAACAAGTGGTATCAAAGGAAGTGTTACATCAAATAAAGACAAAGGAGGAGAAAGATCTCTATCAGATATTGGTAAATACAAGGAGAAATTATATCCTGATAGTGCCCTTTGTCATTGTTGTCAAAGGGGGAGAAGGATTATGTAGTATACTGCATACTACATATCTTGTGAATCCTTATTTTAGTGAAAGGGTAAGAATGTTTTTGTAGCATGCTGGATACTACATATGTTGACATCAATGCCAAAGGGGGAGATTGTTGGCATTGTGTTGTCATTGATGTCAACCAGTATGGGATGACCACTGGTAGAAGAGATGTATGTGCAACACTACTATTGAGGAGTACAGGATGTGATATCTTGGATATCACCTTGTGTTGTAGAACATTGGTAATGGTAAGGAAGATGACCTCAAGTGCCACCTGTGCAACAAGTTAGTACCTAACTTGTGTGATGAGATAGAAAGGTGTTTGAGCAGTTGTTTATGATGAAGAGGTGGAATGTTATTTGAATCACATCAACATTGGAGGAAAAGAATGGATAGGTAACCGATATTATGTGAGGTTGCAAAACAATAGGACTCCCACTAATTGAAGATGCAGTCATCATGAGAAGCAATGACTAATAGTGAATGTGCTCACATCTTATTATTCATTGAGTGTATTATAGTTTGGTGAGATAAGAGTGAAGAGGTAAAGGAAATTCATAGCTATGCTCTAGACCAACTGAGAAGGCATGTTGAGATGCTAGTACAGAGGAAGTGTGAAGTGTTTGTCATCTTGACAAACTAGTTGTGATATGGTCAAAGCTAATCAAGGAGAAGGCAAGGCTAAGTAGATGCAAATATAGGAATCTGACCTGATTGAAAGAAGATGGAGTCTTGTGAAGGTTGATGACATGGTGTCATCAAAAGTGGTAACTGGTATATAGGTCCATCAGTTATATAAGCAAGGTACAGATGTAGAAGACTTCCCACTTGTGGAAATGATCATACTTTGGACTCACCTATCTAGAGACCAGTTTGAGAGTTCCATCAATAGTTCAAGAAAAGGGTAGATATGATGAAGTAACCAATAGAGTGAGTGAGACTAGTTGGGTTAGCAAACTGTAAGAGAAGAGGAACCGATAGAGTGGTTGATCGATAATCCTATCTAGAGTGACTAAAAAAGTCAAGTTAACATATGGTTGATGTGGATGCCACAAGGGATCGAGGTGGAAAGCTCATAGAGGTTGGTGAAGTGCCATGTGGGGTTAGGTATCTCATCAGGTGTGCATTGAAAGTGGATCTTGTGATTTGTGGATTGGGTCAGAAGTGTGTGGCTCGAGGAAGAATGAACAAGAAAGAAGAATCAAGGAGTTGATTGGTGCCTGAATCAAAGCAATAAGATTGGACTATTAGGAGACCTCAAGAAGGAAATAATAGAGATATTAATAGTAGTTTGACAAACGTAGATCAAGATAGAAGATAGTGTTTCCTATATCTAGAAAACATGTTTTACAAGGTGCATGAATGGTGGATATGAACAAATGGATGTTAGGAAGATGAGAATGAGCAAATATCTAATTGGATTCAATTTTCCTCGAGGATGGTGAGGAAACCCCAACCACCCAGATTTTGAATTGGTTTTTGGTAGGAAATCTGGCTATAAGTATGAAGGACAAAGAGATTGCTTTTTGCAGCTTGAGAGAAGATCATTGTGCTAATGTGAAGTGGGATACTTTTGCAAGAAAGAGAAAATCAGCCAAGTGCTCAACGAGTATCTAAGAGAAGTGAGAGAGAGAGAGGAAGAACCTAGTTGAAGCAATCAATCAGTTGGAGAGAAGAACCGATAGAGTGTTAGTACCAGTAAAGAGTAGAGTGGTAAGGAGGAGATTCAGTGAGAGTAGAAAAAAAGAGAGATGAACTAGTAAGGCTTACAAGAAGAGAAGCAGCAGGTGAAGAGCAACAAGAAGAGTGACTCTATGAAGTAGAGAAGATATCTCATCGACAGAGAAAAATATATGATAAGGTTGCAAGATTCACTTGTAACAAGATAACTACTTTTGTATTTGATGTTTATATTATGAACAATGAGTTGCATCTCAGTGCAGGGGTTGTAGCTCCTTGGGTTGGTGCCCTAAAGACAAGGGTTGGTGCCCTAAAGACAAGGGTTGGCGCTCCTTTGGGTTGTAGCCCATAAATCAGGGAGGGGTTGGTGCTCCTTAGGTTGGTGCCCTAATGTTAGTGGTTGGTGCTCCTTGGGTTGGTACTCTAAACTTTGTAATTGTGTCTTTCATTGTGAGGCTTGATTGGAGTAGTAGACTCCAGTAGCATTGCTCATCAAGGTTTTTCCCATCTTGGGTTTTTGTCATACATCCTGGTGTTATGTGATGTCCCCTTTGTGTGTGTGTATATTTGAGTTAGTCTGCTCACTAACCAGTATGTATGTATTGTGTTTGATCCATAAACCGGTATGCTCAAATATATTTACTAAAAGGGAAAGATTAAAGAACCACTGATTCACCCTTCCCCCTCTTAGTGATGCATTGTGTCTAACAAAGTGGACTTTAGGTAGTGTGCCTTCCTGCATGTGTAGGCCTATTATGTAATATTTATTCATTTGGCTAGTGGATAGATATTGTGGTTCACCAATCCCACCATGTTTTTTCCTTTTTGAGATTTTCCACATATAAATCTGTGTTATGGTGTTAATTCTTGTGGTTGCATCATTATTACTTATTGTTATTTACTTTTATGCATACCAATTATTTAGTTGTTGTGTTAATAAGGTGAAAATAAATCTCACTAGTAGAACACTAATTCACCCCCCCACTCAGTGTTCTTGGATTCCAACAATTGGTATTAGAGCTTGGTGCCTTGAAGTAAGTCTAACAGCTTGAGGAAGATCCTGAATCTAGAATCCATGGAGATGAGTATAGAGAAATAATTTGAAGTAGTACTTGAAGACTATGATGTTGAAAGGTTGAAGAACTTGAAGTTATAGTATGAGTCAAACTCTACAAAGGAATTCATTCTTATCCTACAAGAGAGGTTTTCATCTATTCGAGCCATAAGAAAGGAACTTTTACAAAATCAAGAAGAGAAAAATTCCCTTAAGGAACTATGTCAGAAATTGAGTCAGGAGAATGGTGTCATGAAGAATGAAATTCAAGCCCTAACTATGAGGATGTCCAAGGAGATTGAAGACTAAAAGAAGAATGAAGAAAAGCTTGCCAAATCTCTGAAAGACAAATTTGATGAATGCATTAGGTTGGCACATAAAAATGATATGTTAATAACTAAATTAGTGTAATCCTAAAACAATGAGAAAGAATTGGAAAGAATGATAATAGTCCTAAGAGGAGATTTGGATACTGCAAATGAGTATAAAGACAAGTTTATGGATAGTTTTGCAAAGCTTGATGAATTATTGAAGGATTAGAAATGCAAAGGAGACACTAGAGGTATTGGATTTGAGGATGGATAAAGCTCTGGTACTGCAAATGATGTAGATGCAACCAGTCAGAAGGACAATTAGGAGAATTCATCTATCAACTAGAACTAGAAATCACTAGCAAGGCAAACCCAATGCACATAGATTTAATGGTAGATGCTTTGTTTGCAATAAGTTGTCATATGGCAAGTCAATGTATAAATAGAGAAAATTAGAATAATAATTCAAGTACTGGTCAATATTCTAATTGCAAGAAGTTTGGTCATAGGATAATGGATTTTAGAATGAATGAAAAATGTCATGAATGTGGAAAGTTTGGACATATAGCTAACCAATGTAGGTCAAGGAATGATCAAGGATACAACAAGGCAATTTAGAAGAACAATGTCACTTGCTATGCATGTAGAAAACTAGGACACATTGCTAAATATTATAGAAGCAAGAATTCACCAACAAAGAATGACACATCCAATGAGAAGGGAAAGAAAAAGGTTGATTAAATTTGGCAAGCTCATACTAAACTATGGATCAGGAAATCTAAAGATCAATTGATAGAGGGAAATATACTGGTTACTCAACCGATAGAGTAGAATGTTCCTGCACTGGAAGGAAACTCACTTAGTAACTAAGGCATTAGCCTTAGGGAGAGAAAATTATTGTTAGATCTTTCATTACCCCTTGGTTGTGGTCTAAAATATTGTTTCATACTTTGGTAAAGTGAATCTGAAGGTTCACTAGTGGATAATTAATGGATTCTAAATCCAGTATGATATGCCGACATGCATTTATGTCAATGAAAAATTAGGATTTCATAGAATAAAAGGGAAAGATACATCATTTCTTATCACACAATATTCAGAGTGAATAAAAGAGAGTTTAAGGTGACCTAAGGTGATCAAGAGAATTTGTAAGAAAATTCTAGTGCATTTAGAATAGATTTACAAGAGTTTTCACCAGTGAAGTTTCAAGGTATTTTCTCAGTTTTTAAGCTATCTTTTCAATCATAATGGCATCTGGATCTTCTCCTACTCTGACAGATGTGGAAACCCCAATTCTGGTTGACATCAAGGATTGTCCATGCCCTATTTTCAAGAAATATCCCAATTCCTAAGGTTGATGATTTGGTAGGTGCATTTTATAGGGTTCCCGACAGAGTGCTCTATGTTGAGGATGTCCAAGCATATATTCAGTACACTTTGGAGGAATTGGGAACATCTAAGATCAAAACCATGTACATAACTTCATTATTGGACAAGAATGAGATAATCAAATCAGAATCCAGAACTCTAAAGGATCAAGGTTGTTGGCCATTCGGTAGAATTGATTATGTGTTGCGTCAATGTTTTATCATTGATGTTAACACTAGCTATTTGGATGCTTTACCGACACCCTTTTGGTCTTGGTAGGTTGAGTATTTTTTGGTTAACTTGGATCCAGCATGATTTGGTTTACTTCAATATAATTTGGTGATGGAATTGGCTTGTTCATGATGCTTATACTCATATTTGGGTAGTTGGTTTTGGTCTAGTGATTGGATGTTATCCTGCTTACCTAGAAGATTGGTTTCTAGTTTCAGCAAGGGTTTCACCGACAGAGCTTTTGATGAAGATCTTTGATGCATTTCACAAATTGGTATTGGTACAACTTCTGATGGAGTTTCAGGATGTTGTTGGTGATCATGTTCAAGACTTGGCATTTGGAGATCATTCCTGAAGCATGTGGACCTACACTTGGTCCCTATTGTTCTAGGTTATGGACCGACATTGATGTAATGTATAGATAGGACCTAATGTTGTATTTTTAGGATGTCTTATGTATCAGCTATTATGATTTTTGGTCTAAGGCCAACATGTTTTGTAATTATGTAATTAGTTTATTGTTTTGTGGCTGACCTAATTCTTTATGCTCGATGGTTTGTATAAATAAGATGTAAGATCTCATAGTAGATCATCGTGGTTAATATAAGAGCTCATGGTTGAGGAATGTAATATGAAAATAATGTAATATTATTTTGGGAGAGGATTTGGTCAATCATTGGAGATCGAATTGGGTTTATAAGAGGATTTAGTCCTCCAGTATTGAGCCTAACTAGAATTGTAGTCAGGCATAGGAGATGCTATCTTTTGCAGTTCAACACTTCTCTGGATTGTAGTTTGGATTTGTATGTAGTCAGTGAGACTCCTTTTGTGATGAGCAGTGTGGGTTGTTGTCCTTTCTACAAGTGCAAGCCCCTTCATTGTAAATTCACATACTTACTATAGAAGTATTATCTGACTGTGGGTAGACTTCCCACCGTGGTTTTTCTCTTTACAAGGTTTTCCACGTACAAATCTTGGTGTTGTATGGATGATTTTTATTCTATGAATATTATTTATACTTAATTGGATTAGCTGCTATTCTGGTACTATTGTTTTAAATTCCTAAAGGTTTTGGTAATCTATGACAACTGATTCACCCATCCACCTCTCAATTGTCTTCTGGTTATCTAAACTGTCTAACAATTGGTATCAGAGCTTTGGTCCTTTCTATAGAAATATTAACCATTTGAGGAAGATCATATGTTGACTAATAGTTCAAGTTCATAGAGTTCTTCGAGAGATAACTTTCAAAGGGATATATGAGCCTTGAAGGAACAAATTATACAATATAGAAGATTTAGATGGAGACTCATCTGACATGTCTTGGCAGGGAGATTTGAGAGATCACATGGAATGGTGTCACACCCTATAATCCGGGATCTGGCAATCCTCCTCTGGTAAACATGGACAAGGAGCTTGAGAATGATTATAGAGAGGAGAATCCCTTTTGTGTGCACTTTCTGATTAGAAAATAATTAGATTAACCAACAAATCATTTGGAAAGGCTATATGGGATAAATTGCATACTCTTAATGAAGGTGACCCTATAGTGAAGATTGCTAAACTTGATGGTTATTGAGTAAGCTATGCAAACTTGAAGATGGAAGAAGATGAAAGGATCACTATATTCATGGAAAGGGTAAATGAGATTCTTATGGGAATTCAATGTTGTGGTGGAACTCTGAGAAAAGATGAGATTGTTTCTAAAGTCCTGAGAGCCCTACAACTGGATTACAAAATAAAGGCTACTACTATTAATGAATTGAGAACAATGGCTAATACATCTGTCAAAAAGGATACTTTGGTTGGGAAACTATCTACTTTTGAGCTTGAGGAATTGGGACCTTTTGGACCTATGAAGATTGAACCTGCTTTTCATGCATCTACATCTACAACTAGTAAGCAAGAATGGGGAGCTTTATATGTAAAAGAATTAGAAGATATGAAGAGAGAAGATGATGAGTCTGAGCAACTTGAAGTACTATTTGCTAGAAGAGTACCAAAATGACTGGTAGGAAGTAAGTATGAAGGAAATACACCTTTTAAATGTTTTCCATGTAATAAGATTGGTCATTTTGCATCTAGATGTCCTGAAAGGAATTCAAGATTTGAAGAAAGAGTTAAGAGAATATTTAAACCTAACCCTAGATATCAGACTAAGTATAAATTCAAGAAAAATAGAGACAAATCATTCTACTTGGTCGATGAGGAAGGCATTACTGATTCAGATGATGAGCCAACAGATGACTCTACTAGTGGATCTGGTAATGGGAAATAATGGGTATTCTTGGCTATCAAGGAAGATGATCCAGTACTAGAAAAGAATATACTTGGGGAGAAGGAACTTGCTGCTAAAATTGAGGATAAGGATGAATGGGTAATTGACACTAGTTATTCACATCATATTACTAGAGATAGAGGGAAGTTTCTATCATTCCAAGAAATCGATGGTGTACTAGTTAGATTTAGATATGACAAGGCATGTATTATCAAAGGAAAATAAAATATATCATTGGATGGTAAGAACAATACTGACAATTTTTATTATGTTGAAGGTTTGAGGCATAATCTTTTGAGTGTAGGACAACTAGTAGATAAGGGATTTCAATTACAGTTCAAGGATGGAAAATGCAAAATCATTAACAGATCTAGCTTGGAGATTGCAACTGGTATGCAGACAAAAGGTAACATATTTCATTTTAACTCCGGTGAGAAGACATGTTCGATTACACAGATTTATGAGAGTTGGCTATGGCATAAAAGGTTGTGTTATGTGAATTTTGATTGCATTGTGAAGATCAGTTCAACTAAGGCTATTAGAGATATACCTAAGATTATGAAGCCCTATAATCCAATATGTAATGAATGTCAAATGGGTAAATAGGTCAAAACCTCTTTTAGGAGTATACAAAATAAATCAAATGATGTTCTTGATCTTATTCATACTGATTTGTGTGGCCCTGCTAGAGTTAAAAGTTTTCATGGTGATAGATATTTCATGCTAATCATTGACAATTATTCTAGAATGATGTGGATTACTTTTTTGAGAGAAAAATATGAAACATTTGAAAAGTTTAAAATCTTCAAGGCCAAAGTGGAAACTGGGACAAGATTGAAGATTAAATGTTTGAGATATGGTGGAGAATTCACATCCGATGAGTTTAATAGCTGTTATGATAAGCGTGGCATTAGAAGACAATTTTTTTCCCCCAAGACACGTCAACAAAATGGAGTTGTGGAAAGGAAAAACAAAACTATCTTGGATGTTGCTAGAAAAATGATGATGGAAGCTAACCTACCTCATATCTATTGGAGAGGAGTAGTTAGTATAGTGGTTTACACATTCAACCAAGTACATATCAAAGGAGAAACTTGTAAGACACCTTATGAATTATGGTTTGGCAATACACCTACAATTAAGTATTTCAGAATTTTTGGTTGTAAATGTTATATCACGAGAGATGATACTATTGAGAAATTTGATCTTAGAAGTGATGAAGGCATATTTATTGGTTATTCTAATGAAAGCAAAGCATATAGATGTTATAACAAGAGATTGCAGAGAATAGTGGAGAGTGCTAATCTCAAAGTAGACGAGTTGAGAAAACGTCAAATCAGAACTTATGAGAATGAACTGGCAGTGGAAATGATTATATCTAAACTGGAACAAAGAGTTGAACCAGTTACTCCAGCAACATTAGAGAATTCTATAGTAACATAAGAATAGGAAAGAGGAACAGAGAGTCAAAAGACTCCTAGGTATGTGAGATTGAATCATTCTGAAGATCAAATCATTGGGGATAAGGGCAACAAAATGATGAGAAAAAGAAGACTGGCAACTAATGAGGTATGTTTAATTTCACAAGTTGAACCAGTATCAGTAATTGAAGCATGTAAACATGAATTTTGGTTAAAATCTATGGAAGAAGAATTAGATTAGATTGAGAAAAATAACACATGGACTTTGGTTCCCTGACCTACAAATAAAAATGCTATTAGAACTAAATGGGTTTTTAGGAATAAATTGAATGAGAATGGTAAAGTTATAATGAATAAGGATAGATTGGTATATAAAGGATATTCTCAGAAAGAAGGAATTGATTATGCTGAAACTATTGCACCAGTAGCTAGGATTGAAGTTGTAAGATTATTTCTTGCCTATGCTGCTTGAAAAAACTAAAAGATTTATCAGATGGATGTTAAATGTGCATTCTTGAATGGGGATCTTGTTGAAGAAGTTTATATTGAGGAACCTGATGGTTTTTCATTATCCAATGATACTGATATGGTTTGCATATTAAGGAAAGCTTTATATGGATTGAAACAAGCACCTAGAGCTTGGTATGCAAGGTTGGATAAATATCTTTTGAAGCTTGGTTTTACTAAGGGCAATGCTAATAGTAATCTATATTATAAAATCATTGATGATGATATACTGATTGTTGAAGTATTTGTTGATGATAGTATTTTTGGAGGTGAAGATAAATTATGCATAGAATTTTCTAAAAACATGGAGAAAGAATTTGAGATGTCTATGATTGGTGAGATGAAATTTTTCTTAAGTTTGCAGATTACTCAGACAGACAAAGGTATTTTTATTTGTCAAACTAAGTATGCTAAGGAATTATTGAATAAATTTAGTATGAGAGATTCTAAACTGGTAAGTACACCTATGGTTACAAGTGACAAATTGAAAAGGAAAGATGTTTTTGCACTAATAAACCCTACAAGATAAAAATCTATGGTTGGAGTGTTGGCATTATGTGAACTGGTATAAGAACTAGTATGAGGACATAATGACATTGTATGTTGTCATTGATGTCAATATGCTGAAGAGGCGAGAACCAGCATATGTGAGAACTAGTATAACACTGTGAACCGACATTTGTGCCAAAGTGAAGTAGTATGTTTGTTTAAGATGAACCGACATATGGTTATGGGAACTAGCACATGGAAGTGGTGTATGACTACTAGTTGGTGGTCTCAACCTCAAGGTTTTCAGTTGAAGTGCTTCAAGCCTATATGGATCAACCGGTGACTTTGTGTGATGAGTTAGCATGGTAACGAAGAACATATCATGTGTGTTACCACCTAAGCCTTGTGCGTGTGAAGGATATTGCATGAAGGAGAGTGTTTCTATCTACCTTAGGAATGTGCAAAGTCTATAAACAATGATAACGTGTGATGGGTTATCAGCCGCCATGAAATCAGTGGAAAATGAACGATGGAGAATGTCTTGAGAGTGGATCAAGACTATTGCATTTAATGCAATATGCTCAACGGTCAGGATTGAACCATTTGAATTCCTTAACCTAACAGGTTTAGGGTTTAGGGTTTATTCTACCAACCTATCTATTTTCCTATAAGGTTGAGGTTATGTTTCTTTTTGAGGTTGTTGGTAATAGTTGTGTGTGTGTATCTGAGAGAACAGATACGTGATTCTTGCTAGACCAAAAGAGAGAAGTGATATCTGCAAAGTGTAAGTGCAGAAGGTGAAGAGGAGCTTAAGCGGATCTGCATTAGCATTGAGTGCTATTCTCAGGTCATTGTTATACCTATTGATCTTTAACCACTTCAACAGTTGTGAAATCCCTTAACAGGGTAGCCTTAACCAGCCTACTATAAATCCCTTAACAAGGTAACCTTAACTGGCTTACTGTAAATCCTTTAACAAGGTAACTCGAAGCTATTGAGTTATTGAAGTCCTTTATCTATTGAGTTCTTGAAATCCTCTAACAAGGTAGCCTTTAACAGGGTTTAACCCTTAATCAGGTATTGTAGCCATCCCTTAACTAGGTGATCCCTAACAGGATCGGTTCCTAATAGAACCTATTGTAACTGTCTTTAACTAGACAAGGCTCCTAATAGAGCGGACTTCTAAAGAGCTCAAAAACAAGCTTGTGGGTATTCATCCCCACTGTGGTTTTTCCTAGTTAGGTTTCCATGTGAAAAATATGTGTGTCATGTGTGATGTCTTCTTCATGTGATGCTATGGTTGTTTTCTATTAAGTAGTGAATTATGTTGATCTAGCAATAATAAGCACATCCTTGATGGTAGATTACCTATTCATGCATTAGGGTGAAAAGGAAATAAAGTGTTAGATTATATGAGAAGATAAGTGTCAACTAGTTTATGCTCGTCTCTACTATTCTGGGTTTTGCCGGTTGTACTATGTTTAAGGACCGGTGTTGCTATTTGTCTATCAATGCACAATGTCTACTAACAAACTGGTTTAAGATTGTGTTTTTGTCATTACTGATTCACCCCCCCCCCTCTTAGTATTGGTTTTGTACTATTCATTCATTATTGAGTTATCAATTGGTATTAGAGAAAATCTCTAGGTCCTCTATGTTGTAAGCTTAACCACTTGAGGAAAAGATCCTATTGAAATGATGAAGAGGGAAGGTCCAAAGTTTAATAGAGAAAATTTCAGTATATGGAAAGACAGAATGAAGATATATATCAAAAGCATGGGTGCTCAACACTGGAGCTATGTTGAGAATGCCTATGTTGCCCCTATTGGTACTCTCACCGATTCCCAAAAGAGAGAAATGTAGGAGAATGGGCAAGTCATGGAAGCCCTAATTAGTAGTTTATCTAACATTGAGTTTATTGATGTCCAAGATAAGGTAAATCCCAAAGAGGTATGGGATTCTCTTGAAAATATCTATGGCGGTGACGAGCATGTAAAACAAGCTAAGGAAGAAAGCCTTAGAGGGAAGTTTGAAGACATGCGGATGGTTGAAGGTGAGACCATTCAATAGTATGGAATAAGAATCAAAATTGTTGTTGGAGATATCAAGAGTGCAGGTGGTAAAATGGAAGATTCCACTATTTTAAGCAAAGTCCTGAGATCCCTATTGCCGGTCTATGCAATAAGGGTTGCTGCTATTTAGGAGCTAAGATCAATAGACAAGACTAAGGTATCCCTAGATTCCATCATTGCAAAGTTGATAGCCTATGAGCTAAATAGTTTTGATGGTAGTGTTCAAAAGACTGAATCAACATTTAAAGCTTCTACTATATCATCCAGAAAAAGAAAAGAAGTAAGCACTAGTGATGGAACAAGACAGGGCAGAGTAATGGATGATGAGGAATTTCTAATGCAATTTGAGGCTCTTCTTGCTAGGAAACTTCCTAAAGGACTAGTAAATATAGAGGTAAGCTTCCTTTGAAATGTTTTTCTTGCAACCAGATAGGACATATCACTGTAAACTGTCCTAATGGTGATAACAAGGACAAAGCGGAAAGGTTCAAGAAATTCAAAGGAGGAAACTGGAGAAACTATCTTGTGGCAATTGATGAATGTGTCACAGATGAGGAATCAGAGGGTGAAGAAAATGAAGATATTGTGTTTGTTGATGTCAAGGAAGATACATCAGACAAGAAAGCTCTTGTCTCTTAGTTTGATAATTCCAATGAGTGGATCATTGACAGTGGTTGTTCTAACCATATGACTGGTGATCGGAGCAAGTTTCTATCCTTGGAAGAGAATGATGGTGGCGTGGTTCACTTCAGTAATGATGCACCATGCATGGTCAAAGGCAGAGGGTCCATCTCTTTGAATGGAAAGAGTAGTGCTGACAATGTGTATTGGGTTGATGGTCTCAGACACAATTTTCTGAGTGTTGCCTAGCTGAATGACAGTGGTCTCACTCTAGAATTCTAGAATGGAGTGTGTAGAATAAAAAGAAAGAATGGTGAACTTGTGGCCACTGGCATGCAGACCAAAGGTAACCTATTTCAGCTAAATGCAAATATAAGTACATGTCTTATGGCTAAATTTGATGATAGCTGGATATGGCATAGAAGACTCTGCCATGTAAATTTTGATAACATTGTGAAGGCTAGTAAGATCAAGGTAGTTAGAGGGTTGTCGGTGCTAAGAAAATTAGATAATACCTTGTGTAGAGAGTGTCAATTGGGGAAAATGTCTTCCTCAACCTTTAAAGGTAAACCTTTCACTGCTGACAATTTACTTGATCTTGTGCATACTAATTTGTATGGTCCTATGAAAACTAGGAGTGTGTAGGGTGATAGGTACTTCATGATTCTCACTGATGACTGCTCAAGAATGATGTGGGTCACATTCTTGAAAGATAAGTCTAAAGATTTTGGAAAATTCAAAGCTTTCAGAGCATTAGTGGAGAAGGAAAGTGGTAAAAAGATCAAGTGCCTTAGAACTGATCAAGGAGGAGAATTCACTTCCGGTGAATTTAACAAATACTGTGAAGAACATGGCATCAAGAGGCAACTATCTACCCCCTAGACTCCATAGCAGAATGGCCTAGCAGAGAGGAATAACCGAACTATGGTCAAAGTAGCTAGAACCATGTTGATTCAAGGAAAGGTAGCTCACACCTTTTGGAGAGAAGTGGTGAGCACTACAGTCTACACAATGAACCGGGTACTCATCAAGAAAGGTAAGGATAAAACTCATGATGAGTATTGGACTAGTAAGATACCTGTGGTTAGCTACTTTAGAGTATTTGGTAGCAAATGTTACATCAAGAGGAGTGAACACTAGAGAAAATTTGATGCAAAATGTGATGAGGGAATATTCCTAGGGTATTCCACCAAGAGCAAAGCTCTCAAGTGTTTCAATAATAGGACTTAGAGAATTATGGAAAGTATCAATGTAATAGTTGATGAAATCTCTGAGAAAACTAAGGAAATCGACAGTGAGCAAGCGGTAAATGAACTGGTTGTAACCTTCTAGAAATTGGTTGACAGTCAACCAAGCACCAGTAATAGTGTTCCTACACTGGTAGATGTAGATGCTGATACTAATGGAGATGAGGATGAGAAAGAAAAGAAAAAGGAATCTGTTAAGTCCATCCCTCAGCATGTCAAGCTAAATCATGATCTTAAGCAGATCATAGGAGGTAAGGATGCTAGAATCCTTACAAGAAGAAAGGTCAGAGAAAGCTCATGTTTGGTCTCTGAATTTGAGCCTAAGTCATTCAAAGAGGCACATAAAGATGAAGGATGGATCAAGGCAATGGAAGAGGAACTTGACCAGATAGAGAAAAATGGTACATGGTCTTTAGTACCTAGACCAGAGCATAAAAATGTCATTGGTACCAAATGGTTTTTCAGGAATAAGATGAATGAGGATGGCACAGTGATTAGGAATAAAGCCAGATTGGTGTGCAAAGGATATGCCCAAGAAGAAGGAGAAGACTATGGAGAAACTTTTGCTCCTATAGCCAGATTGGAAGGAGTTTGTATGCTTCTTGCATATGCAGCTTTCAAAGGATTCAAAGTATATCAAATGGATGTAAAATCTACGTTCTAAAATGGTGTACTTGAACAGGAGGTGTATATAGAGCAACCAGATGGATTTTCCCTATCTGAAGACAATGACATGGTGTGTAGGCTACATAAAGCTTTATATGGTCTAAAACAAGCACCTAGAGTATGGTATGAATGTCTGCACTCCCATCTTGTGAAAATTGGATTTGAGAGATCAAGTGAAGATAGCAATATCTACTTGAAAACTGAAGGAGATCAGATTCTAATCTGTGAGGTATTTGTTGATGAAATTATCTTTAGTGCAGATGACAAGATGGGTCATGAGTTTGCAGATGAGATGAAGAAGGAGTTTGAGATGTCACTCATAGGGGAGATTAAGTTCTTCATTGGACTGTAGATTCAGTAGATGAAATATGGAATCTTTATCACTCAATCCAAGTATGTCAAAGAGGTGTTGAAGACCTTTGGCATGGAAGATAGCAAACTGGTTGGTACACCAATGCTGACCAATTGTAAACTATCCAAAGAGGATGACTCAGCATTAGTTGATGAGAAGGAATACGGATCAATGATTGGTAAGTTGCATTATGTAGTGCATAGTAGATCGGATATTGCTCATGTAGTTGGCATTATTGCAAGGTTCCAGAAAAGTCCAAGAGAATCCCACTTGGTTGCAGTCAAGCAGATTCTTAGGTATCTTTAGGGAACAGTTGACTATGGATTGTGGTACCCATATAGCAATGATTTCAACTTGAAAGTATTCACAGATGTTGATTGGGTAGGTAATGTGGATGATCAAAAGAGCACAACTAGTGGTGCATTCTTTCTTGGTGGTAGACTGGTCTCATGGATGAGTAAGAAGTAGAGTTGTATCTCTCAGTCTACAATGGAAGTGGAGTATGTTGCAGCTTTCATGAACCGCACTCATACAATTTGGATGAAGCATGTATTAAATGGCTTCAAAGTTCCTGTATCTAAACTGGTAAGTATATTCTGTGATAACACAAGTGCTATCAATATTTCAAAGAATCTGGTTTTACATTCTAGAACCAAGCACTTGGAGCTTAAATATCATTTCTTAAGGGAAAAGGTTCAAAACAAAGAGATTGCACTAGAACATGTTTCCAGTAAGGAACAGTTAGTAGATATATTCACCAAGCCTCTCCTAAAGGCCACATTTACCCACTTGAGAGGTGAATCAGGGGTGCTACCCCTTCAAGAGGTGAACTAAAGGTATGTGATCCACATCAGTCAGGTATTGCATGGTCAAATCTTTTCAGGATTGATGTGTTGAAGGATTCTACTTCTCAAGGGGAGCAACATAATGGAACAGGGAAGCTTGTGCCTCCACTTTGGCATTGTTGTCAAAGGGGGAGAAGATGTGAAGTAGGGAAGATATCTATAGAAATTTGGGGAGAAGATTTGCAGCGAAGAGATATCTTTGTATATTGCCATCAATGCCAAAGGGGGAGATTGTTGGCATTATGTGAAATGGTATAAGAACTGGCATGAGGACATAATGACATTGTATGTTGTCATTGATGTCAATATGTTGAAGAGGCAAGAACTGACATATGTGAGAACTATTATAACACTGTGAACCGACATTTGTGCCAAAGTGAAGTAGTATGTTTGTTTAAGATGAATTGGCATATGGTTATGGGAACCAGCACATGGAAGTGGTGTATGACTACTAGTTGGTGGTCTCAATCATAGGGTTTTCAGTTGAAGTGCTTCAAGCCTGTATGGCTCAATCGGTGACTTTGTATGATGAGTTAGCATGGTAATGAAGGATAGATCGTGTGTCTTGCCACGTAAGCCTTGTGCACATGAAGGATCTTCCATGAAGGAGAGTGTTTCTATCTACCTCAGGAATGTGCAAAGTCTGTAAATGGTGATAATGTGTGATGGGTTATCAGCCGCCATGAAATCGATGGAAAATGAATGATGGAGAATGTCTTGAGAGTGGATCAAGACTGTTGCATTTAATGCAGTATGCTCAATGATTAGGATTGAACCATTTGAATTCCTTAACCTAATAGGTTTAGGGTTTAGGGTTTATGCTACTGACCTATCTATTTTCCAATAAGGTTGAGGTTATGTTTCTTTCTGAGGTCATTGGAAAAAGTTATGTGTGTGTATATGAGAGAAGAGATACATGATTCTTGCTAGACTAGAAGAGAGAAGTGATATCTGTAGAGTGTAAGTGTAGAAGGTGAAGAGGAGCTTAAGCCGATCTGTATTGGTATTGAGTGCTATTATCAGGTCATTGTTATACTTGTTGATCTTTAAGCACTTCAATAGTTGTGAAATACCTTAATAGGGTAGCCTTAACTAGCCTGCTATACATCCCTTAATAGGGTAGCCTTAACTAGCTTACTGTAAATCCTTTAACAGGGTAACTCGAAGCTATTGAGTTATTGAAGTCCTTTAGCTATTGAGTTCTTGAAATCCTCTAACAAGGTAACCTTTAACAGGGTTTAACCCTTAATCGGGTATTGTAGCCATCCCTTAACTAGGTGATCCCTAATAGGATCGGTTCCTAACAGAACCTATTGTATCTGTCTTTAACCGGACAAGGTTCCTAATAGAGCGGACTTCTAAAGAGTTCAAAAACAAGCTTGTGGGTATTCATCCCCACCGTGATTTTTCCCAGTTGGGTTTCCATGTGAAAAATATGTGTGTCATGTGTGATATCTTCTTCATGTGATGCTATGGTTGTTTTCTGTTAAGTAGTGAATCATGTTGATCTAGCAGTAATAGTACATCCTTGATGGTAGATTACCTGTTCATGCATTAGGGTGAAAAGCAAATGAAGTGTTAGATTATATGAGAAGATAAGCGTCAACCGGTTTATGCTAGTCTCTGTTATTCTAGGTTTTGCCCATTGTACTTTGTTTAAGGACTGGTGTTGCTATTTGTCAGTCAATGCATAGTGTCTGTTGACAAACCAGTTTAAGATTATGTTTTTGTCAGTACTGATTCACCCCCCCTCTCAGTATTGGTTTGGTACTATTTGTTCATCACTAAGTTATCATGGAGGTCTACTTTATTTGACTCAAACTAGGCCTGACATTATGAATGTTGTTTTTATTGTTTCAAGATTTTAGAGTGATCCTAGAGAAAATCATAAGATGGTGGTGAAAAGGATTTTTAGATACTTGCAAGGTACATCAAAATATTTCTTATGGTACCGTTAGGATGATAAATTTACTTTATGTGCATATACAGATGTTGATTGGGCAGGAGATGTTGATGACCAGAAAAGTACTTTCGATGGAGCTTTCTTCCTTGGAAAGAAGTTGTTTTCGTGGATGAACAAAAAACAACCATGTACTTCTTTATCTACTGCTAAAGTTGAGTATGTTGTTGCTGCTACTAATTATACACAAGTTTTATGGATGAAACAAATGTTGAAGGATATAAAAGTGGATTATGATGCACCAGTAGTTATTCACTATGATAAGTTTGTTGTTCTTGATATATCAAAGAATCTGGTATTTCACTCTAAGACAAAGCACATATCTATCAAGGACAACTTTTTTAAGGGAAAGGTGGAATAAATTGAATTCAAACTGGTTTATGTGAACAAATATGGACAGATTGTGGATATTTTCACTAAACCTTTATCCAAGGAATTATTTGAGTACCTGAGAGATAGATTGGGGGTTTCTGCCCCTCCGATAGAGACTTGATTGATATGGTTTGGCATCAATCCATTATGCATTCTTAGAGATACTATTCATTCTGACACTGATCTGGGATGCTACTGGTATGGGGTAGTAGTCATCTTTGAGATTCAGAGGCTTACACTTTGATATTTTTGTCATATTTCTGGCATTGATGTCAAAGGGGGAGAGATAGTGATGTGAAAAATAAATTTAGAACTTTACAGAGATATTATTCAAAGAGGGAGAGTTATTGATATACAGAACTACATGCAGGAGATTGTTGGTTGTCTTCCACAAGGGGAGACTTGTTTGGCATTTCTTGGTACTTAGATGTTTTTCATATCTAGTTTTTCCATCAATGCCAAAGGGGGAGATTTCTCACCATTCAGTGGAATTGATTATGTGTTGCATTGATGTTTTGTCATTGATGTCAACACTAGTTGTTTGGATGCTTTAACAGAATCCTTCTAGTCTCAATAGGTTGAGTAGTTTTTGGTTAACTTGGATCTGACATGATTCAATTGACTCTAGTATAATCTAGTGATGGAATTGCCTTGTTCATGATGCTTATACTCATATTTGGTTAGTTGGTTTTGGTCTAGTGACTGGATGCTATCCTTCTTACCTAGAAGATTGGTTTCTAGTTTCAACGAGGGTTTCACCGATAGAGCTTTTGATGAAGATCTTTGATGCATTGAACAAATTGGTGTTGGTACAACTTTTGATAGAGTTTCAAGATGTTGTTGGTGATCATGTTAGAGACTTGGAGTTTGGAGTTCATTATTGAAGTGTGTGGACCTACACTTTGTCTCGCTTGTTCTAGGTTATGAACCGACATTGATCTAACATATGGATAGGACCTATTGTTATATTTTCAGGATGTCTTATGTATTGGATATTATTTGTTTTTATCTAAGGATTACATTCTTTGTAATTATATAATTGGTTTATTGTTTTGTTTCTAACCTGAATGTTTATGGTCGAGGGTTTGTATAAATAAGATGTAAGATCTCATGGTAGATCATCATGGTTAATATAAGAGGTCATGGTTGAGGAATGTAATGTGAGAATAATTTAATATCATTCTGGCAAAGGATTTGGTCGAGCATTGGAGATTGAATTAGGTTTATAAGAGGATTTGGTCCTCTAGTATTGAGCCTAACTGGAACTATACTCAGAAATAGGAAATGCTATCTTTTGCAGTTCAACACTTCTCCATATTGTAGTCTTGATTTGTATGTAGTCAGTGAGACTCCTTTTGTGATGAGAAATGTGCTCTAGGCTATTGGCCTTCCTGCAAGTGCAGGCCCCTTCATTGTAAATTCACATACTTACTATAAAAGTATTATCTAGCTATGGGTAGACTTCCCACCATGATTTTTCTCTTTACAGGGTTTTCCACGTACAAATCTTGGTGTTGTATGGTTGGCTTTTATTCTGTGATTATTATTTATACTTTATTGGATTAACTACTATTTAGGTACTATTGTTTTAAATTGTGAAATCTTCTGATAATCTATGACAACTAATTAACCCCCCCTCTCTCAACTATCTTCTAGTTATATGAATTGTCTAACAAGGGTTTCACTGATATTTTGGAGATGCCTGAGTTTGAAGTTGAGATAATCTGATATGTGTTGAGCCACATCCATGGTGAATTCATGTAGCTAGATTGGCCTTACAATATCACAAAGGAGGTAATTTGTGCAATCATTGATTTACCCCAAGTTCGACAGACACTAGGAAAGAAGAAAATATCAAACAATGAGGTCAATACGTTAACTAGCACTACTTTTGACAACTAGTTGATGAGGATAAGCACTATCTGGGACAAGGATGTACAATTTTCCAGTATGATTATTGGGTACAAGGTAACTCAATCAAACCAGCTAAATTTTGTTTCTAGCTCTTGTATATATTGTGCACATAAAATAATTAAGGATGATGAAAAGTATGATCTATGCTAATGGATGTGCGATGAGTTGATTTTGAATCTTGGGAAAATTAAAGGAGAAAAGAAAGGAGTTTTCTGGTATGGAAACCTTATATTTTTTTTAATGCTATTCTGTTTTAATGAGACCCCAAGATCTGGTAAAAGGCAATGGTCCTTTGACATACCAATTGGCAAGCAAATAAAGGATGCCCTCAAATCTTGGACAGGACAAAGAACCAATTTTGTGGGGATACTAAAAATATTTTCAAAAGGCTATGAAGCAGAGGGACCAAGTACCAAAACATATTGAAGATAAATATTAACCATAAATTTCTTTAATGGTTAAGAAGGATGAGACCCTTATGGAAGCTATTCAACTAAGAACACTATGGGTTACAGAGATGGGTTATGAATTTGATGCCCAAATTTTGTATTTGTATGCAAAAATGCTTTTGGATGCTCTGGTAGATGAATCAAAGAAGGCCTTTGGGAATGCAAAACAAAAGGAATTGGAGGTGCAGATTGACTTTAGAAAGAAGAAGAGAGAAGGTCAGATCAAGAAAGTGGGATAGTTTATACAGAAGGTGTCATTTGAGATAAAAATAATCATTGGTTTATCAGTCATCTTCCCTGATAGCCCACTCTTCACCAGTAGGAGCAACCGACAAAGGTGTATTAAAAAGAAAGAAACATGAAAAATTCATTGCCCCATTTTTCTTTCAAATCTGAAATGGAAGATGATCCTTCTAAAATTCCAAAGACATATATGAGAATCCAAAGGAAGAAGCCTGAGGATCCAAAGAAGAAAACCAAGGCAACCCCTCTGGCACCTAAAAAGTAAATTTTGAAGGAAAGGAAACCAACTGAGAAGAAGAGACTGGCAAAGCACACTCCTCCACCATCTAGGAAGGAGAAGAAATTAGAGGTGGACAAAGATTTAACATCTGGTAAAATTATAAATCTCATCCCTCCTCTTTTTGTTGGTGAATTAAAAGATCAAATAACTATGAATGAAATTTTGAATAACATAGAACATTATTATGAACATATGGATGATAGTGAATAGAAAGAAATTGAGGAAACAATTTTGTTATATTTAGATATATATAAGAAATCCCTTATAGAGATAGAAAGGTAGGTTTTGGAAGATCTATACAATAAACTAGATGGTAGAAGATTATCAGCTATTGAGGAAGATAAACACATAAAAATTCAAGAATTACTAACCATTTATGGAGCAATGTCAGAGGAAGAAAGGGATAAGTCCCTAGAAGTTGCTAAAAAAACAATTTTCTAGAATAGGCACCAACATGTTAGTTTAATGATTGGTAGGGTTAATGAAATTTTCAAAGAAAATCATGAAACATGGGAGAAATTCTTTATTGATAATCTAGAATTCTTCACATCATTGGAAGTCCCTCATAAGTCTAATATTTGAGACATCCCGATAGATGCTAAGGGAAAGGGAATATTAGGTCAAGCCCCACTGAGTTTGGAAAAGAAAATAATTGATGACATTCCTCTGGATGAACCAATTGTATAGGATATTGAGTCAGGATTACCAACTATTCAATTTGTATAGGTTGAGAAGGTCACACCAACTCAAATCATTCCAAATGTAGAGATTATTAATGTTTAGGTAGCGAATAAATAGATTGAGGATATTATACCCACAACATCAAGTGTACACATAAAGGAGATCGAGGTAGAGTAGGTTACTACACCAAGTGGAAAAGGCACATGTGCAAGTCAATAGGTTGATGATACTGGCAAAGTTTGGGGCAGTCATTCATTGTTGGCACTTGACACTCCTAGTCAAGTTGATTTTGGTAAGAATATTGAGCAATTGAGAAATTTTGAATTAATTTTTATTGTAGCTCAAAAAGTAATGAAGGAAGGATCTGAAGATAAACAAGTCATTTGAATTTTGCAACAACTTGCACCAGAATGTGAGATAGATTAGGTTGGAAGTCTATCCAATAAGTTGAAAGGTTTGAATGAGAACATTTCTAAAGAGTTTAAATCACTTCAACAAGTATCAAATTGACAACTAGTAGAAAGGTATAATGTGGCTAGACTGGTCACCTATAATAATATGATTCAATCTAATAAGATTATTTTGATAGAGGAATTAATAAGGATTAATAAATCTATTCATCAATGTAGACATATATACTGGTCTTGCACTAACTCAACAAATTTAACAGCAAACCTGGATAATAAGATAAAGGTAGATAAGGATATAATTGAATATCTTTTAATTAGTTTTGATGGTATTGAGTCATTGACCAACTCTATTGATGGTCAAATATTTCTTTTTGAATCTGAAATTTCATCGCTAGAAAAGGATAAGGACACGATAATCTAGTTGGAAAGAGAGCTAAGAGGTTTGGTTAGTTCTTGACTTAATACATTGTTTCTTCATAAGAGAGAGTGTATAGAACATATGTATAAGCCCACACTGATAGGCCTAACAGATATAGAAACTCATGCTTACATTTTGAATGGGTTGGTATCAATTTTGAGGACCTTAAAATATGGGTGGGATGTTGGTATTCCAATTGCAATGAGAGATTGTTGACATTTCAATAAGGATATTGAGAAGGTTGTTGATGATTATGGATATAACTGACTAAGGATGTTTACTATCTTAATAATATTATTTTGTCATTGATGTCAAGAAATTGATTTTCTGACTTAGTATTATGTTGCCATATCTTAAGAAGTATGATTTGATGAGTATAAAGATGTCGGTAAGTGACACAAAAAGAATGTGAAGAATAAGGGGAGAAATAAAGTTATTCAATGGGCAACTATTAGCGAGTTAGACAATGATGAGATCATGTTGTTTAGATTGTTTTGATATCCTACATATGTTGTTGATTGTAAAGTTTATACTATACTATGTTACCAAGCAAAGAACCTAGTCGATAAACCCTAAGGAACCTAGTCGGTAAACCCTAAGGTTATCGCTATCGGTTAATGAAGACAGAATGTCTACTGAGTGAAGTTTAGTATCTACTGAGTTGCAACCAAGCTGTAATAGAATGCATTTGATGAATAGAAGCAATATTTAATGAAGGATGCTGATGAGCTCGAGTTGATTAAATGATTGGTATGTCATGCATGAAGTTTGTTAAGGATCTATGGCAATGGAAGATCGACAGGAAGATCTATAGCTTAGATTGAACCGCAATAACCTAGCACAAGTTCCAAGGAAGGAATGCAAGTTCCAAGGCGAGGTAAACAAATTTTCAGATTGAAGGATACATTGAACCTAGTCAAGTTTGAAGATCTGATGGCTATGATTGATCATGGGAAATCTGATCAAGGAGATTAAGCGGTTGGAAAATTGTTTATAAATAGGGAAATATTGATAAATAATGTATGCGGGCAAGTGTAAGCATAGGGATGCTACATAGTGATTACCGAGCATAGAAGCTTGAAGATCTATTTGAATAATAGAGTAGGGAGTCCAACAGAGGGACAAGATAAGTCCTATGACTTGATTGTATTGAGCAAATAAGAATCTTCTTTAACATTTTAGATGTGAAGTTGCAGACATATTTTATTACTGTTATTTTGTAAAGTGACAAAAAATTTCTTAACCGAGTGGACTTAACAGTCTTATTTGTAAATCCTCTAGCAAGGTGACATTCTGATTGAGTGTTTGAAATCCTTTGACAAGGTCACTTCTAACAAAGTGAAGATCTTAATAGATCTGAGGGAAATCCCTTTACTGGGTCACATCTAGCAATGTGTTTGTAGTCTTTAACAATATTTGCTTTTAACCGAGCATACTCTAGAAGAGTATATTTCTTAGTGGGTCCAAAATCCCACAATGGTTTTTCCCTATTTGGGTTTCCATGTTAAATCTAGTGTTATGAGTGTTATGATGATTATGTGTTTATGAGTTTGCATGTTTTATAGTTTTTGGTTACATATTTCTGATATGGTTATCGAGGTTGAATCTGTTGATTTTATGGAAGATTAAGTTTGTATGATTCACCTCCCTCTCTCATCTTATTTACAATCAGTATCAGAGATTAACATGGGATACTTAGTTGACATTTTTGAAGGGTGCTTATCCAAAAAATTTCAAGCATATATAAATCCGATAATCACAATTTTGATTTCATTCTTTCATCCCTTATTCATTTACCCCAACTTTGGCATTACTGTCAAAGGGGGAGAGGTTAATGTGAAAAAAGATTAAGGGAAGATAAGAAATAATGTATAGTTCAAGATAAGAAGTAATGTACAGCTCAGGGGTGGTAGGATCAGTTTTGGAGATCATTTTTGAGGAGGAATTAGAACAACACTTTATTGATACATTTTTCACATGAGTGTTTCCATCAATGCCAAAGGGGGAGATTGTTGGTAGTTGACACTTAGCCGGGTTAATGGTGTTTTCATTGATGGAAACACACATCACTTTTTGGTGGATTGCTTATCTAGTACTCATTGCTATTCATGGCTAAGCAACCGACATTCAAGCAACTAGCATTCAGGGAAACTGACAAACTAGAAACCGGTACATAGAGGCTGACATAGGAGATTGATCCGGCAAATGTAACGTGGAAGAAACAATAGTCACATAGATTAATGTTTATATTTTTTTTTAGGCTAACATGTAATCACTTTGTAAATATGATTGTAAGCCGACATAAGGCATTTATGTTTATGTATATAAGTCAATTCTATTAGGTCATTTTGAGATATATAGACAATATATGTAATGTGATATCATTTGAGTGATCTTCATCGATGGAATGCAAATCCAATGATCTGTAGTTGGTCTTAGGTGTTGGTCAAGAGGATTGGAAAGCAAATTAGGTTACCAATAAGGAAGGGAACAATTTTAACCATTATAGACAGTGCTTAAACCATAACTCATCCAGCATAGCAAATGCATTCTCTAAGTTCAAAATTTTGTTTGTTACTTCATATTTGGTATCCGTAGTTAGTAAGACTTATTTTATGATGAGAAGTGCACTCTAGGTAGTGAGCCTTCTTGCATGTGTAGGCCCCTTATGTAATATTTATTCATTTGGCCAGTGGATAGATATTGTGGGTCACCAATCCCACTGTGGTTTTTCCTTTTTGAGGTTTTCCGCATATAAATCTTTGTGTTCTGGTGTTAATTCTTGTGGTTGCATCATTATTACTTGTTGTTATTTACTTTTATGCATATTGATTATTTATTTGTTGTGTTAATAAGGTTTAAATTAATCTCACTGGTAGAATATTGATTCACCCCACGCTCTCAGTGTTCTTGGATTCCAATAGTTACCGGTTCTAAAATCCTACATAGTATATACTATAGTCAATTACAAACATGACTTCCGATACTCCAAACATGATGTGGTTGTAGTCATAGACTCATTAAAATGTCACATGTATACATTCCAAACCATAACACCTAACTCAACATGAATATCTACCACAACAATCTTCTTCTATGTTCCTTCTTACCAATTCACTGTCAACATAATAGCTTAATTGTCCAAATTAATCCCTTACCAGTTAGGCTATACCGGTAGACTTAGATAACTTAGATGACAAAGTAAATATAAACAAGCATGGTTAAACATGATTGCAATCAGTGACAACACAAATAACTAAACATGGCATCAAGCTAATATTCTCCTCAACATATCAACTATACTGGTCATCAACTTATATCATCATCAGCTATGCCAAAATATAAACAATGTCTTCTTATCTAGTATATGCATGTGCAGTAAAGATGAACATTCAAGGTTTGAATATTGTAGGCCTTCTAGGACCAAAAGCAAAAAAGGATCCAGTACATACATATTTTTTGCAGTTGGAAAAGAAAGGATGCATGTTACATTATAAAGATTTTAATGATTATTTCATCATGAAGATCACTTGAGAATTAGAAGGAAGACCTGGGGAAAGAGTGCCAAAAGAAGTAAGAAAAGTAATTCAATTTTTTGGAGGATGGTATATTCAATTCCCCCACTTGGTTATATTTAAGGGCACAAGGATTTTCAAGAAAACCCTTCAAATCGTTGAGGTACCTATCAATCAGGGCATTGGCTAACTGAGTTTTGTAGACAAATGATGGAATTTCATGATAATTATCTAAGCTCTCGTTGAAAGCTAGGGTTCAAATTACTAGTAAAGATTGGATAATTTGGGTGTGTCACTGCAAAATACAAAGAAAGTAGAAGACTTGCTAGCTAGATATCTATAATACTTCCAGTATACAAGGATTATGACCCTTTACATAGAATAGAAAGATATATTGCTAAAAGAGTCAAGCACATTGTAGACATAGAGAACTATTGGATTGATTGTAAACATGAAAAGGTAGTAAGGAAAAGAAAGTATTACCATATATTGACACTAACACAATTAAGGCAATTGGTACCTGCCAGAACAGGGATTGAAGAACTCATAGAAATAATCAAAGATGATGAAAAAATCCTAAGGTAGGATTACATAACAGACAATGTGGAGAAGAAGCCAATAGTGGAGTATATGCATCATGAGCTAGAGATGGTTTTAATGGATCAAGTAAACCAACCCCTCTTCGAACCAACTAAAAGGTGTCAAGAGGAACATAAAGAAAAAATGGTGTAGTGGGAAACAAAGCTCACAATAAGAAGAAACAGGAAAACAAGGGATACAAAAGAAAATGTAGATTTTTTGGTTCACAAGTAGAGTATAGATATGGCTAGGATCATACAGCATAGTACCCTAGAAGTAGAATAATTGGATAAAGAAGGGGTCAAAGTAGTTACTACCAATGTAGACCTAAATATGTTAGCTAGGTGATGCAGGAGCTTCCCTGATTCTTGGCAATCTTGCTTCATCCAGAAAAATATTTCTTTTTGTTTTGTAGTTTCAACATTTCTTTCTATATTTCTTGGATTTGGCTCACCAAAACCTATGGAGTTGGAATTTGCTTGAAAAATGGATCATCTTCCTTATTCCCAAACTGTGGAGCATTTGGATAGTTTTTGGACTAGTTATCATTATTGGTTTTTGTGATAGTTTTTTGTTACCAGTATTGATTGGACCTACTTGCATTTGTGATCTACTAGATCCCTTCCATAGTTTGTGAAGCCCTAAGCATTTATTTAGATGTTCGTTTTCATTCATCCAACTTTCCCTTTGATTCTCACTTCATCCTTTGGATTTTCTAGAGGAATTTCTTTGGCGAAGGCAACCTTCTTGGTTTCACACATTTAATCTTGTTCTTCGGGTTTTGATTCCTTTTTTGGCTGATTGGATTCCCTTGGATCACATAAAACATTTTAATTGGGCATTATAATGTATTCAAGGAGTTAGAGAGAACATAGAAGCTAAGTCTTAAGTTTTGAGATCCTGGTTGTAACCTGAGCATGTTTTAGTAGGCCTGTGAGCTGGTTTATGTAACCTGATTATTACCAATTGATTATAATTAGTTTTCATGATATAATTCAATATATTCTACATTTCCTCCATATATCTTTGTGTTTCCATTGTGTTTACTCTTTCTAACCAGTTCAAACTGATCTCTTTGAGGTCCCTCCTAACTGGTGACTTCACCACCAGGAGTAAAAGGAGCCTTAGGATCAAGGTAGTGAAACTATGTAGACATTCACATAGGAAGAAAGGGTCAAAACAAAGAAGGAGCTATCTTATTAATAGGCATTACGGGCCATTCCCATAAACCTATCTTAGTCTATTGCATAGTTATTTTTAACTCCTTCATCGTTTAACAACACATTTGGTGATATAGTTAAACTAGTTAGAGTGGGTCTCATAGTGGATCCATGATTTTACAACAATCTAAATTGGGTGTTAGAAAAGTACCATAAAAGAACTACAGAGGAATGGCAAAGGAATTTTAAGAAAGTAAAATCATTACAAAAACTATCACACAAAACATAAGCGATGACACGTAAGAGGATGATGGACCAGGTGATAAAATTGGAAGGATCAAAAGAATCAGAAGATGACACACCAAGAGAGAAAGATACACAACCTAAAGGGGATGAAACTCCCACCACAGAGCGGGAAAGGATAGAATAAAGTCCAACACTTCATGAAAGGATCAACAAAAAGGAATGGTGGAGAATGCAAAAACATGAGTCGCAAAGGAAAAAGAAGAACAAGCAAAAGGAGGCAATGAAGCAAGTAAACAAGCTCTACACCAAGAAATACTAGAAGCTCTGCATGAAGAAATGATAGTATCCCCACACCAAGAAGAACTAGGAGACTTGCAACAATGGAGAACTAAAGTCTCGCATCAAAAATGCCAATAAACACCACAAAGGGAGAATCCCACCAAAGAAGGTGAAGACGGAAAACAAATTTTAAAGGAGTCATCAAACATAACAAATAGAAAGACAAAACAAAGAAGTGAAAAAGAACAAAATAAAGGAGAGTCAATGTGGGTTGAGATGGAAGAGAAGAGGGAAATTTGAGCTAGAAAGAGCCTAAAATAAGACAAAAGGAATAAAAAGGGAAAACCATAGAAAAGGTTGCATACATAGTGAATGCGGAAACCAAAAATATGCTTCAATGGCTGAAATAAGAGCCTTGTAGAATGATACAAGTGATCCCGCTAGATTTCAACAACCTATTGTCCTATGCACCTTGCACCAAGAAAAGAAAAATGGTTAAGGCTCGATATACTACCCAGATGAACCCAAAAGGAGTATTAGATAACTACAGTTAAATTATGAAAACCCTCTAGAGTAGAAGTGGTAAGGTTTACCAAAGAAGGGGTCTCCATCATGTAAGAGAGGATGCAATGGGATGAGAATAAATTGAAGGTTCACAAAAAATACAAATATATTAGTTAATATGGTTCATAAAAGGGATTATCAGGAGGTGAGAGACTCCGTAGAAAATCCCAGCTCATCCAATGTTAGTATCTTAAGAAGTAGAGGCGATAGATCAACTAAGGTGCAAAGAGGAGATGGTAGATGATTGGATTGATAAGGTGCTATCTCATGCTAAATTCTCATTAAGAGTGGCCTTGACTAGGTATACTATTTGGGAAAAGTTAATCAAAAGGATCGATAGAGCTTGAAGAAGGCATGAAGATTTGCTGGAACATGTCAAAGTGGAGGCAACTTATTTCCAAACTGCAGAGGGAATGACAATGGAAGAAATAGTTGATTAGAAGATATTGACTACAGAACAATTACCTCAAATAAAGATTGGAATGATTGTCAACACTTGGAAAATAAATAGTTTGCAGGAAGGAATAGACAAATTGCAAGAATTGAAAAGAGAAGAAGAAGATGTCCAATACCAGAATTTTAAGGTCATTGAATTACTAATGGAAGGATTAGTAGAAGAAGTGATCAAGAAGGGAAAAGATAGTGCATTGGAGGAGTTTAAAGAAGTATGGGACAAAAGGATATTGAGATTAAGCAAGGATGCAAATTCATAGGTCTTGGGAGATATCGAGAAAATCCAAAGATGGGCAAGCTAGTATGATGACAACGTTACTAAAGAAGAGAAAGACATCGAACCTATGCAGATGAAATGTCAAATGCAAGCATAAAATTTTTTCATCATAAAACAATCCAAAATCATGGAGATGGCTCAAATTATAACAAGTCTTCAGTAACATTAGATGTGATTACAAGAAACTTTAGAGACAAATGCTAATAGGTCAAACATTGACCAAGAACAAGAGTGATGTTGAGCTATCAATATTTTGTCTTTTTCTATAAATTTGCTATAAATGCAAAAAAGTACTTCATTTTGGAAGAGTTTGAGATTTCTAGACTTATGAGAGCTCTGATATATCTGAGCCTCTCTTCTTCTTTCTCTTACGAAGTAGTTGCTTCAGTAGTGTCTGTTCTTTGCAAATAATGGTTGTGATAAAGTCTTGGAGACTTATAGCTAATGACACGTGGTTGTAATTTACTATTTTTAATGAGGGAATATATGACTATGCATAGATTTCCAGTGTGTTATATCACTTTCTTTATTTAATTCAGTGTTTCATTTGTAGATCGCACAATTTTACAAACAATTGAGAGAATATTTGTAGTTACTTGTAAAATTGTTCTTTATCATTATTGATTGTTTTAGAGAGGCTTTTATTGAGATACTAGCTAGGAATATTAGAATTCCTTTTGGCAATTATAGTTGTTATTCTATCTTTATTTCAAATATCTAGAGAAGTGTTAACTATAACAAAGACATATTCTAGAAATTATGCAAAAGCTAGGTTGAAACTAGAGGAACTAATTGGAATCTAATTGTATGAAAATAGTTGATCTATGGTACTAAGAGAGACCATAAGGTCTTATAAGATGTCTCGAGCCTTGAGGTTTAGGTCTTCTATACCTTTTAAGAAAATACACTTACATTTAAGAGCAAGAGTTTATGAATGTTGAGAAATTTCAAAACTCATATCAATAGAATCTAGTGCTAGAAGGAGGGCTTGAACAGTCAACCTCTAAGTAACCTAGGTAGTTTAAGCTAGACTACAAAAGAGTCACTAGATCTAGGTCTTGTGATCCTGGTGTTCAATTCCAGGAATTACTAGATAGAAGGAATAGAAGGCCTAGGACTAGTTTAGTCAGACCAAATCTAGCAAATAATAGCAAAGGGCAATTGCAAAATCCATTGCAACCACCTGCTTTGAGGGTGTATTTTAATGCAAATTCAGTGTTTAATGTCTACCATGATTCACCAAAAACCATTGATAAATTGTGTCCAAAATTTCAAATTTATGGTTATACAGAAGTGCATCTTAAGGTTTTTAACGATATGTGTGGGAGAGCTTGAATTCCACATAAAGATGTAGTGTATAGGTTGTTCCCATATACTCTGAGTGAAGATGATCATGTTTGGTATGTTAATTTGCCTACTGGTTCAATAACAATGTGTGATTTGCTAGAAGCCACATTCTTGTCTAGATTCAAGGCACCTATATATCTTGCTATTTTATATCATCAATTTGCCTTAATTTGTCAAGAACCAAATGAATCAATTAGCTATTTTAATGATAGATTCCATAAAGCTTACTCAAAACTTGAGGCTCCATATACTTTAGCCTAGTTAGCTACATTGTTATATCCCTTAACCTTAATGTTTGTAACAAGGAAAGTCTCAAAAATTACAACCCTATCAGGAGCGTATGTCAAATATATAAATATAAATAAGGAAATGAGATTGGTTGGATATGTTCTAGCCACCAAACCTAGTTATAATACCATGATAGTACTAGTAGGAAATACTATAGTATTAACCATGCATGGGGTCAAGCCTGTTTGGTTTCCTCAAAGAACGTTTCCAAACCAAACAATTGCAAACAGTAATAAAGCCATAGTGGTACATCCTGAACTGAGTCTTAGTAAAGTCACCCCAAATAATGGAGGTTCATTCTTCTCACAAACCCCTAAGGTAAATAGTTAGGAGGATCTTGGTAATAAAAAATTAATAAGAAAGAAATTAAGGAAATTTCTGACATGTTGAGGAAATTGATTACAGAAGTACCATATTTAAGAAATCAGAATTAAAGTAACATAAATTATGATTAAGGGAATTTCAATCCATAACAAAGGTATAACCAAAACCAACCTTCAAGATCTTGGAATTATCGAGCAAATAATGGAGGGATAGTCTCAACTTTAGATAATCCTCCAGTTGGGGAAACTAATCCCCTACAATAATTAACTTGATAGAATACGCCTTGACTGATTGATGCAGAATTCACAATACTACAAGGCATGCAGAGAAAGATTGCCCACATTTTAGGATAGAAACATATATTTTTCAATCTAAAGTCATGAACTTGCACCATTCAGAAGAGTTTAGTGAGCAAAATGTGTGTAGGGAAATTATCCATGCTAACTATGACACTGCTTTACATTTAGAAAGTCCTAGACAATGAACATGTATAATACAACAGAATAGAGTGGTAGAACATATTGGGAATGTTGGGGAATTCACCACTTTGGTATTAGAATCATATATATTTCATTTTTAGTGGGAAGATTCCTCTGAGTTAGAAACTAAGGAAGCATATGCCACACAACAATATCATAAAGGAAATACCTATAATTTGAGAGCAAAACCTATAACAAGTCAAGGCAGGCTTTGACAACTTCGCTACCACTGAACAATTATCAAATGCCCTCGATCATCAAGTGAGTAACTTACCAACACCTCTGAAGAAAATAAAGTTTATAAAACCTCGAGAGTGACCAAAGTGGGTAAATCTAAAACTAAAGTCAATGATACAAGTGTTGAACAATTGATGAATTACTCAGCAAAGGATATTAAGAAAGTGAAAGTAAATCTATCTTTGAAAAAATTGTTGAGAATGCCTATAATCAAGAATGGATTTCTCAAAGGATTATAAGAGAATGTAGGGAAAGAAAAGTGTGATCATTGGTAAACTTATAAGGCACTAAGAGGGGGGATAAATCAATGCAAGAAAAAATAATATAAATCTGATCACCAATTTAATCAACTTAAAACTTAACAAGCATGCAAAGAAAATAACCACATAAGAAAAAACCCAATAAAATATGCATAATATAACACAATTATTTTGATGTGGAAACCCAAATGGGAAAAACCATGGTGGGAGTTAGTACCCAAAAAGATCAACTATTTGCAGAATACAGATCAGATTGGTTAAGGTCATGAAATAATCTCGGTTAGGAGAAGACCTTATTAGGAGTCCCTTGTGTTATCACTATTTTCAAATGGGGTTCTCCTTTTCCCATATTTGGCTATGGTACCTTGATTTTTTTCCGAGTAGGGTGTAATCCCAAGTGCTTCAGCTTTGTTCTAAACCTTGGGGGTTTAAGGGTTTTTGATTTTTTAGATTGTATCTTTCTTTGTTAAACCCTCTAGTTTCTAATCTTCCGTTACTTTATTCACTTAAGTTATGGGTTGCGGGGTCGTAAGAAGTGTCCCCCCTTGTTATTTACCTAGGCGGTTACGTTGATTATTTGAAAATTTTGCACCTTGTATGCTTTCCTTCTAAAGTATTGGGCCCAGTAAATGCCGATCAACTTAAGAGATGATCCGACGGTCGGCGCTATTTCGTAGGGGTAAGATGCTCCCCCTTTAGGCCCATGAAATAGCGAGGATGAACGAGAGCCATCCATGTGTCATGACGGAGGAAGTAAAAGGTGTAGCTGTTAGAGACAGTTGGAGCCCCGTGGTTTTCTTCTCGCGTATTAAAAGGTAGCACATGGCACAAGTCACCACAGTCAGCGGATCAGGATTAAAGGTTCAAAAGTGGGCCCCAAAGATGAGTCGGGTCGCAGGTGGAGATGACCTGGCAGGTACAGCTGTTAATAATTTATTGAGACCCCGTGGCTCCTTCTAGAAAATAACAGAGTGACAAGTCAGCTCCGAAAGTGACAAGGTGCCAGGTGTCCATGACGGGTCAGCGGGCCCACATTTTATGAGAACCTTTTCAGAAGATTAAATACCGATCAACTTAAAAGATGATCCAATGGCCCGCGCTATTTCGTAAGGGTAAAGTGCTCACTTCTTATGCCCACAAAATAGCAAGAATGAACAAGAACCATCCACGTGTCATGATTACATGCAGTCTAAAAGGAAAATGTGGGTCCCTATGGTTCCCTTCTGGCAAATAAGAAAATGACAAATCAGCTCCGCGAGTGATAAGGATGCCATGTGTTAATGACGAGTCCACGGGCCCACCACCCCTGAAAGCCTTTTTAGAAGATTAAATACCGATCAACTGCAGAGATGATCCGACGGTCAACACTATTTCGCAAGGGTAAAATGCTCACCCTTTAGGCCCGCAAAATAGCGAGAGTTAATATGAGCCGTCCATGTGTCGTGATGATGACGTGAGAGGTAGACCTGTTGAGATGAAACTGGGGCCCCTTGCAGTTTCTTTTGGCGAATGACAAAGCGGCAAATCAGCACTGCAGGTGACTGGATGCCAGGTGTTGGTGACGAGTCAGTGGGCTCACCATTCCTGGAAACTTTTTTAAAAGGATTAATTAGTGATCAACTTGAGGGATGATCCAACGGCCCGCACTATTTTGCAAGGGTAAAATGCTCACTCTTTAAGCCCACAAAATAGCAAGAGTTAACGAGAGCCGTCCACGTGTCATGATGATGACATGGTCAAAAAAGAAAATGTGGGCCCATCATAGTATAAAGGGAGACACGCGGTCAGTATCAAGTGAAATGTAAAGGGATTTTTAAGGCCAATGGTTGGGTGCCGCGTGGTATTATGTAGCCAATAGAAAAATGGGACCCAGACTAAAGACAAAGCCGTCAAAAATGAAAAGGTAACAGTGAGACACTTGCAAGAAGGTTGCGACCCGTTGGAGCTAAAATATGAATTCTTGTATGAATTCGATTTTGAAGGGACGGCCGAAGCATGCAGAATCAATGTTATAGTTAAGGCCCAGAGTACAAGTATTTGATTTCCTAATCACCAAGTGAAGATATCTTTTAAAAGATTTTGCAGAAGAGCAATGCAGAGTTATCTCTTTCAAATACAGAGCAGGCAGTTCAGTTGCAGAGCAAAATTCCTTCGAGCAAGCATCAGGTTCTTTCATATTTTGTAGCAATTCTTGTGTGGTGTTTTAAAGTAAAATCATTCTTGTGTTGCAGGATTGTTTAAGAGTGTATTCATTTTCTTGCATTTTCCAATGGCTCCTAAAAGGGAATTTTCTGGCAAGGTTGATTATTTAGAAAGAAGTGTACGTGATGATTTTTTAGAACAGTTGACGTTGTCAACTAACCAGGCATCAAAGGCCAAAGAGTTAGTGCCCAGGGCTACCCATCTGAAGATAGGAGAAGGTTTGTATGACAAAGGTAATTGGTTGAGAGACCCACAGGTTGGACTGTCCGGGTTGGGACTGTTTAGAGTTAGATTTGGAATGAGGAATTCTCCTGCTCCTCAAAATAGTATTTGGGAACTAGATGTTGGGAAATTAGTAGTCCCAAGGGTATTCATGGATACAGACCTTTTAACCCAAATGGCATTGAACTATGATTCAGTCACAAGATGCATCCAGGATGTAAATGGGAAAACCTTTGTGGAAATTAATGCAGAAGAATTAAGAACAGCATTTGGGCTCAATGAGTTTACAAACTTCCTGGAACCCATAAATTTCACACAATTAGCCAAAGTGTACAGTGCAAAGAGGAGTCATCTTAGGAATGGGCCTCTCAAAGAACTTTTTCTAAAAATAGGAGGTTTAGCAGTTGTAGGGCCCAACACATAGTAGCCTTTTTCATTGAGTATGTTTACCTTGAGGGCTAAAGGAATGTATTGGGCACTTTGCCAAGTTCTAGGAGAGGATGCTGAAGCAAATATGCCAAATCATTACTTGTTAATGATTGTTCAGATTTTGAATCCTTCTCTTGCTATCACATTTGATTATGCTTCTTACATTGCCGATGCTATCCATGGAGGGTTGATAGGAATAAAAAATGGAAAGGTGGATAGGCCATTCGGATGGTATTCACTCTTGATGCACCTTTTTCTCTTCAAAGGTGGTGATTATTTCCCCAGTGGAATGGACCTAGTAAAAGAGAAGGAGAGAAAATGCCAGTACAACTATGGAGTACTATGTTGCCATGGGACAGAGAGGATGCTAGTTTCCTAAAGTTTGATAAATATTTTGCATCTAAAATAAGGACTCTCCTTTGCTCTAATAACCCAAGAGTCCCCAAGGTTCTTCTGGAATTCCTAAGGAAAAAAGAATTTGTAGAGAACATCAAAATTGTACATAACTGGGGCGACATGTATTTATATCCAGTCTCCACGGTTTTTAGAGTTTTTGGTTTCAGGGGCACTCCATTTTTGTTACCTTACCAGGTCCCTCTCAAAGTCGGAATAGCTGAGATCCTCAGACAAATTGGTGTCCTAAAAGAGGCAGAGTTAATAGGCAGAGGTAAAGGGACCATTTTCCCTGCAGCTACTATAGCCCACCAATTCGTAATTACAAAGGGAGGCTAGAATTGCTTTGAGGATTTCCTCAAACCCTACCATTTATCCACCGTAGTTTCCAGATGTGTTGATCCAGAGGACTTCTTCAATAGTGTGTTCAGGAAGAAGGTAGCATGTAGAGGTAGGCCTCATCAATTCCAATTTCCTGAAGACATCATCAAAAATGAATTTGATTTAGATGAGCAGGAGTTGAGGAAAGAAAAGTGGTTGGCTTACAAGAAAGCCTTGGATTTTGTGCATCAATTTGATGCTAGTTATGACCAATTGTCTAGCTTCTTCCCATTGGAAGAAAAAATAAATTTTTTGATTGTTTGCTTTGAAGATGTGATGCAAACACTGAAGGAGAAGAGGGAAGCTGTGATTAAGAGTAACCCTAAAAAGGCTAGAATGATCCTGGGCAAGTCAGCTTCCACGAAAGCAATCCCTCCTAGTGACTACACCCTGCATAAGAAATCAGGTTATAGTGTGCTGGTGCCTACAACAGGGGAGCCCTCTTCATCCAAAGGAAAGAGGAAAGTACAAGATGTCATTGACATCCAAGACAGCCCAAAGAAGCAAAGGGTGGGGAACGAAGTGAAATCAGATAAACCCTTGTATTCCCCATCCCAATCCCCCATCCACATAGGAGATGAACAAGCAGCAGTTGCACACCTCTTGCAGTTGGGTAGCTTGGGGGAGATTGCATACACTAATGATGAAGTGGAAGAAGGGATGCCAGAGGAGCCCATTGAAGCTGAAATGGACATTACTTCAACTAAACTTAAAGGCCAGGAGTGGGATCCTGAGATAAAAAAGGCAAGTAGTGCCTTTTTAGCTGATGACAACTTTGTCACATCTGAAGCATTCATGCAATTCCTTTGGAAGCAGCATATAGATAGATATAATGCTAGATGTGAGACAAGAAAGGCAGAGCAGCCCAACAAAGATCCAGCCTCAGTGGAGGAAGAAATAAAATAGGAAATGATGGAAGAATTCCAGATCATCACTCCTGAACAAGGAAGAGATCTAGTAGCACAAGCTGGAGTGCTCATCTTGCTAGAATGGAATATTGCTGATGCTCTGGTACTGGATGCAGTAAGAAAAGAAACTAAACCCATGGAAGGGGTTACATTCAGTAAGGATAATGCTACACTAGTTATGTGGTCCCTTAAGAGAAATGAGGAAAAAAAGGGCAAAGACACTCCAGAGTCAAGTCACCTTGGTGGATTGATGGTAAAAAGAGTGTAGAGTACAGGGGTGGTAGAGGCTACTAGCACTGTGCTAGAAACTGCAAAATTCAGTGTTGCAGTGGCTGAGAAGGAAGCCAAAGAAAAGGAGGCCCTCCAAATTCAGTTGGAAACAGTTTTGATGGCCTATAATAGTGCCAAGGAGGACGTAAGAGGTAAAGATAGCATCATTGCCAAATTGCAGAGCCAGCTGATGGGACAACACCAACAAGGTGAGTCTTCAACATTGATGATTTCCTCTTCTCCCGCAAGACCTCCGCATACTAGCCCCATTATTGAGCTTCCACCATCTCCTACACCTTTCAGCTCCCAAATGATTGAAATTACTCCCCAAGAACTAGAGAACTTGAAGCTGGCTCAGGCCTTTTATGCGGGGAAATATGAGGAGAAAGTAAAGGCCACAATCTCCAGTTTTGCAGATACGATAAATGCCTCACTGCTTTACAATAGTGTGGGAAAAGTCATGGAGATATGGAATGAACTGAGGAGAGTTAAGGCTATTTTGACACCCATTTTTGATAGATGAAGGCCTAGGGAGCAAGATCTAGAGTTCATGTGTGTATCTTGTGATGAAGCAGAAGCCAATCCCATTATCAAATCTACCTCTAATGTCGCTAAATTTTTAATGCAATTGGCTGCAGATGTAGATAATGTGGATAGGAAGGTCAATCTATGTAAGAAGGAATACACTGATCAGGTTTTTGAGTTGCTCCCAGGAATTTTTGCCAATCTGAATCAGCTAAAAGATAAGGAAATATGGCTCAAAGAGATAGAAGTCAAATTGTCAGCAAGGATTAAGGGAATCATTGATCTTGATGATGCCTCTTTCTTTGTTATAACAATACAGGAAATAGAAATAATTAAATCACATTATAGTTTTCTTAACTCAGAAGTCAACAAACTGAGAAATTCTTGGAAAAGGTTGACTAAAGTTAAAAATGATGTGATTAATTTTTCATGGCTGACAGAAGAGACATATAATGAGTGGGGAGTTAAATATTCTACCCATGATTCGGAGCAGTTCGAGAGTGCCCCTGAAAAGTCAGAAGAGGTTGCAATCAAACAACCTGTTGAACAGACTGTAGAGGCTGAAAAGAGTGCATAACTGTTTTTACGTAAAAATTTTAACCTCTTCAATATTTGAAATAATTGTAACAAACTCTCCTCGAGAAGTCCAAAGCTTTGTGCATCCATGTTGTTATAAATGGATACCAGGACTAGAGGGAGAGGGATCACAAATTTTTTTTAATAAAATGCTACAGAAATTTATTTGAGCTTTTCCAAAGTTTAATGGAGAATTAGAATTTCTTGTAACATCTCTTCAAATGAATATCAATATACAGGCCATCGGTTTTGAAAAAGCTTTGTGTTGTCTTCAAGTTTGTTCACAAATTTATTTACTGTTTTCATTCTGAATAATCCAGGATTTTTTTGTTTGAATGGACTTGCAAAGCAATCTTAGTATAAGTGTTTGTTAGCTTTTCTCTTTAGGAGGGAAATTAAATACGTGGGATCACTCATACCAGTAAATTCTTTGGAAGGAATTTTGAATTTTGGGGACCATAGCTTAGGTTGAAATGATTGAATTCTTGTATGTGTCAGGCATATGCAAGGATTAGTGGAAACCAAATTGATGGGAAGCATAAAGATATATTGTTTCAGAAGTTTTATTTGAGTTTAGGTGACTCTGTAACCTTGGATAAAGCACTGGTATTAACCGAAGTTGTTTATTGCATGCTTTGTTGATCAAAATGCTGAAGTTAAGTATCGTTCCATTCTTTGTTTTCAGTTGATTTCAAGGTGAACAAATCCACTGGTTTTCTAGACTGGTTTGTTGTGGGTTTGTTGTTTAAAAGTGTGAAGTTAGTTCACAATGGTATACCCAGCTGGGCTCCAAGGAAGCCCGAAGTGTAGAAGGTTTAATCAAACCTTGTCATATGTTGTTTCTAAAATTTCTTTATCTTTTATGTCTCCTCTGCACCCAGTTTAGATCATAATACTCTAAGGACATTGAAGGGAATCAGATTTTAGTTACAACAAAAGTGGCAACTCTGCTGGGGAGAGTCAGAACAAAGATATAGACATAGATCTGTGCTGAGACTTGTGGAGAATATTGTTGTGTGCTTGTGGGTAAGACTGCTTGTTTTCATTTTTTCCATAGTTTTGTGGGTGGTGACTCTGTTACTTTTGAACCAGTCCTTGTGAGATACAAATTTTCTAAAAGGAAAGACAAGCGAGATGCAAGGAAATAAGAATAGAAGATCATTCATGAAGAAACATCCTCGTGAAACCTTGCAAGAAGGTCTGCCAGAACAGTCACGAAGAGGCCAGAAGAGATCTGTGATGCATGAGCCATCAAATGCTGTGTGGGTGCAGAAAAAAAACAATACTAGTAAGATACCCGATCGACCTGTCTATGCAAAGTCAAATTCATCTTCTAGAGATTCAGAGCATGATATGTTAGGTTTCCATTCAGGGTTGTTTGGAAATATTGATGATGCACCTATTTTAAATCGAGATCTATCTCATGTTAGTGTTTCTGCAAAAGATAGAACCAGTTCAAATGCAATTAGGCACTCTGTTCCTAGGACAATAGATGGGAACATTAGCTTAATTGACATAGATCAAATTAATGCATCAGACTCTGAAGAAAACTATCTTGATAAGGATAAAATGTCTCAAGAAATTGAAGATTTAAACAAAAGGGTCCATCATTTAATCTCCCTAAGAGCCCAAAAGAAGGCAAATAAGGAAAAGGAAGTTAAAGCTAAATTGATGGAGAGAGATAGGCTCCTTAGACAGATAGCTGATCTTTAAATGCTTGCTAAAGAGAAAGAAAAAAGTGATGAGGAAGGCCCAGTGATTAGGGAGATTTTAATCCCTAAGATTAGACCAGCTTCTAAGTTTGTAGTCCAACCAATTAAGGAAGTATCTAATAACTCCCAGCTTCCTAAAGTCAATTTAGACAAAGGAAAACAGATATGGGTAGATGATGAAGTAGAGTCTAAAACTGCAGAAGGGATTTCTCATAGGATTCTAGCACATGAGAGAGAGATGGAAAGGATGAGGAAGGAAAAGGAAGACCTCCAAATGGAATTGGAAAAGGCTGAGTTAGAAGCAGCAAATCAGAAAGTTAAAAGAAATATTAACTACTTAAAAGCTCCCCCTATTACATTCCCATCGGAAGATCTTAGCAAGCCTAATCTGCAACACATCTCTTTTCCTCAGGACAATACTCAACCTGCAGTACATGCTAATATTGCCTCAGTAAGCCAAATACCCTCAAATAAATAGTACACCCAAACATCTCAATCTCCAATCCCAAAAGCTAAAATGATCATGAGAAATAATAGTACTATTTCCCCTTTTCAAAGAAGGCCAATTAATCTAGAACAATATAGGCAATTGTTTTTTGATGGGATCCCAGGGTATCCAAATTATGTTCCCACTGAGCTAAGAGATAAAATCCATAAGTTTGCTGGGAACAATGCAGTCAGTGCTGAGGAACATCTGAAATCTTTTGGGGATTTGATAAATGATTATGAGATAGCAGATGAAGATGTTATTATGAAATTGTTTGTTTAATCCCTGGTTGATGATGCAAGAGATTGGTATAGAGGTCTTCTAGTAGCTAGCATAGGTTCACGGGAAGATTTCAAAAATTGCTTTCAAGAACAGTACGGTGATAAGACTAATGTTAGTTTCATGCTGAATGAGTTCAATAACATTAGAAAATCTAAAAATGAAATAGTCACTGATTTCAATGCTAGATTCTAGAAAGCTATGCATAGATTGTATCAGGTAATGAGGCTAGATGACAATATGTGCCTTAATACATACTATAATGCATTTGATTCCAAAATGGCTTATATCTTGAGAGATAAAAATCCTGTAGAAAGTAATAGAAAAGCATCTGGAAAATTAGGAAGAAGGACAGATGGAAGATTATGGCATGAAACCAAACAGCAACCTAACAAAGTTGCTAAAGAGGAGGATAAAATAGAAAAACTGGTTACTGCTATGAAAGATTTGACTGCTAAGGTCAACAAAAATGATAAGCCCCACTATAACTGGCAAGATAGACCTCCTAGTTTGCATGATATGCCATACAATACAAATTGGAAGGATGGTAAGCCCCAAGTTGAGAAGCCTAAAATTGCCCAAAGCCAAGACACACCAGATCCTTTAAAAGGGAAAACTGTTAATAATATAGAAAATACTCCTTGGTGTATTTCTTGTGATGGACCACATTCTCCTCATCAGTGTGCAGTGGCTCAAGCTCTGGAAGAATCTATGAGACCAGAAGCAGAGCCTGACATTAATATGTTTGAAACTATCATAGAAAGTGATGAGGAATCTATGCAAAGTGAATATAGTGATGTGCTAGATAATGAAAGGTCAGTGCAAGGACAGTTAGCCTTAAGTTGGCATCCTACATTGAATGTGGTAACAATTGAAGATGAAGAAGTTCATCTTAGGAGGCCTAGTGAAGAAGAAGTTAAAAATCTCACTAAGGCTGCAATTGCCAAAGCAAAACATAACTACAATCTGAGAAGCACCAAGAGAGACACTGATTAAGGTGAACCAGGTTCTATGTTTGTAAAATAAGTCACAAAGAAAGGGGCATCAAGCAATGTTACTACTATTCTTAAAGCTAGTCAAGAAAAAGAGGAACAAGTTAAAGACTTGCCTAAAGGCATAGATGCCAAAAATGCTGGTGATGTACAAAAGGTAGAAATAGTGAAAAAGGCCAGTCAATTCAAAGAAGAAAAGGTTAAGGTTAATACTGAAAAATGTAATAATTCTACATTTGATATTGCCCAAGCTTTAACTCAAATGAAAGTCACTATCCCATTAATAGAATTACTAAAGATTAAAGAACATAAGGATGCAGCTTTGTCTTTATTCTCTGGTATATCTGATGGTGACTCAGTATTATCCACTGGTTCGGATAGAGTTGGAAAGGATCAAGAGTTCCAAACCCCAGAGGTATATGTTGGAACCACTATCACTCAGGAGCCTTCTCAGGTAGATCCCTTCTATGTTACTTTGCTAGTCAATAATCGGTTGATTAAAAACTGCATGATAGATTCAGGAGTAGCTGCTAATGTAATGTCCTATGGTGTTATGAAAGAATTAGGATTATTAGTAACTACTGTGTACAGGAAATGTTATGCCATGGATAACAAAGAAGTACCTGTGATAGGTACAATGAAAGATGTAGAAGTAAAAATAGCTACATTTCCTGAAGCCACTTATAAAATAGATGTTATTATTACTGATACTAAACCCCACTATGGCATGTTACTTTCTACGCAGTGGGCAGTAGCAGTAGGGGGAAATGTTCAACTGGACTTGTCTTATGCTACTATTCCTATTGGTGGCAATCAGGTCAAACTATACAAGGAGCCACGAGCTCCTAAGGTAATTGAAAATGTGGACCCTAGTATGCTTAATTGTATGATTGATGTGGAATTAGATAACTTCAGACTTCAACCAGTATCACCTCAATTGAAGAACACTGACCCAATTGTAGTCGAGCTACAAGCACAGTAGTATGGGTTGTGGCAGATGTATTTTGATGGAGCTTGCTCCAAAGAAGGATCTGGAGCAGGGGTTCTTTTTGTATCCCCATCATGTATAACTTTCAAATATTCATTCTTATTGGCATTCCAGTGCACAAATAATACTACAGAGTATGAAGCCTTGTTACTAGGACTTGAGGTTGCAAAAAGGCACGGAATCCAACTATTGAAAGTAATGGGGGATTCAGAGTTGGTTGTCTCTCAGGTGAGATCTAAATATGCATCCAAGAATGATAAATTGAAGCAATATAAGAATGTTGTTTGGGATGTTATTGAATAATTTGATGCATTTTCTATCAATTGGATAGAGCGAACAAAAAATATTATGGCAGATTTCCTAGCTAATGTTGCTTTAAAAAATGATGATGCAACGCTAACTGGTATTTCCACTGTGGAAATAAAATCTAGGCTGGCCATCCCTGATAATGTATATAATTGGCAAGCTTTTGCTGATGATGAAGATATTCTTAGGTTCATCCAATGTGTTGATGATTATGATGGACAAAAAATTGATTGCAATGCATTGGTGGAAGTGGTGGATGACAGAGAGACAGTGTTTGGAAATGATATTGTCCAGTTGGAAACCAACGAGATACCTAAAGGATTGGTGGAGCTAGAGAGTATGTTTAGTTATAATGATAGTCATTTACACCAGCAATCTACCACCAAGTTAGAAGAGTTGGAGGAGGTTAACCGGGGGACAGAATCATTCCCCAAGTTGGTATATATTGGAAAGAAATTACCCCCTCATGTTAGGACTAACCTTATCAATTTATTGAAAAGGTATAAGCATGTTTTTGCTTGGTCTTATGAAGACCTGAAGGCATATAGACAAGATCTTTTTTAGAATGAAGTTCCCTTACTTCCAGATGCTAAGCCTTTCAGACAGAAACAGAGACCTATCAACCCCTTATTAGAAACTAAAATGCAACAAGAATTGACTAAATTGAGAGAAGGGGGGATTATCAAACCTATAAGACATTCTTCATGGGTCTCTAATCTAGTCCCAGTAAGAAAGAAGAATGGAGACATCAGATTGTGTGTTGATTTTAGGAATCTTAATGTTGCTTCTTTAAAAGATAATTATTCATCCCCAAATATGGAAGCAATGCTACAAAGAGTGACAGGATGTGATCTTTTATCCATGATGGATGGTTTCTCAGGATACAATCAAGTGCTAGTAAAGGAGTCTGAACAGTTTAAAACAGCTTTCACTACTCTATGGGGAACCTATGTATATGTGAGAATGCCATTTGGATTAAAAAATGCAGGAGCTACATTTCAGAGAGCTATGGATGTGGCTTTTAAGGAATTCATAAATATCATTATGGTGGTTTACCAAGATGATCTAACCTGCTTCTCAAAGAAAACTGATGATCATTGTGGACATCTAGAGAAGGTGTTCAATAAAGCCTTGGAATTTGGTGTATCACTGAATCCCAAGAAATGTCATTTTGGGGTCACAGAAGGAAAGTTATTGGGACACATAGTTTCCAAGGAAGGGATAAGAATAGACCCTGAGAGAATTGAAGCAATCACCAGAGTGTCTGAACCTAAAAATGTGAAAGGAATCCAGTCTTTTTTAGGCAAAGTGAATTTTGTCAGGAGATTCATTGCAAACTTTGCTGAGATAGTGAAGCCTATTGTCAAGTTGCTCAAGAAGGACACAAAGTTTCATTGGGATCAAGAAGCTTCAAAAGCTTTTGATGAGATTAAGAAGGCAATCCAGGAGGCACCAGTGTTGAAATCCCCAGATTATTTTAAGCCTTTCTCCCTGTTTTCTTTTGCCTCATATCACATGGTGGCTACAGTATTGTTACAAAAGGACAATGAAGGATATGAACATCCCATAGCCTTCTATAGTAAATCTTTGCAAGCGGCAAAACTAAAATATGAAACCATGGAGAAACAAGCCTATGCCTTAGTTAAAGCCGTTAAAGCTTTTAGGCCATATCTGGTGAATGCAAACATCATTGCTTATGTTCCACACGCTGCAGTTAAAGATATTTTGTCTCAGTCTGAGGTTACTGGGAAGAGATGTAGATGGATCAATAGAATTTAGGAGTTCAATTTGGAGATAAAGATCACTAAATTGGTGAGAGGGTTAGGTTTGGCTAAGCTTATGACTAAGTCAAATCTCATGAATGTAGAAATACACAATGTTGAGGTTAAAGATACTTCGGTTACTAGTATTGAGAGACAATCGTGGTACACAGAGATAATCCAAGTATTGAAAGGTAACATACTGCCAGAAGAAATGACACACAATCAAAAGAGAACTTTGAAGCTCAAGTCCCAAAAGTATGTGCTCATTCAGGGTGATCTTTCTGGAGAAAAAGAGATGGAGAGTTACTAATGTGTTTGGATGAATTTCAAGCTAAACAGGTGTTGATTGAAATGCATGATGGAGTATGTGGAGGTCACTATTCTGCTAAGACTACTACTGGTAAGATAATACGGGCTGGGTATTATTGGCCTACGTTATTTAAAGATACCCATGCATATGTTCGAAGATGTGATCCATGTCAAATATTTTCTTCTAAGCTCAAGTATGAAGGAGCCTTACCCCTAAATCCAGTCTCTGTAGAAGCTCCTTTTGTCCAATGGGGCATTGATTTTATTGGAGAAATTGTTGAGAAGTCAGGAAGAGGTCATGGATGGATTATTGTGGCCACAGATTATTTTACCAAATGGATAGAAGCTATTCCTACAAGAAGAGCTACTAGTAAAATTGTCATTGATTTCCTGATGGATAATATTGCGACTAGATTTGGAATACCTGCAAAATTGGTAATGGATAATGCTATGTGTTTTAGATCAGAAGAATTTGTAGGTTTTTGCAATAGTCATGGTATACTCATGTCATACTCATTACCTTATCACCCTCAGGGGAATGGACAAGCAGAATCCAGCAACAAAAGCCTATTAAATATCATCAAGAAAATTTTAGAAGAAAACAAGAGGTCTTGGGATCAAAAGTTGAAGTTAGCTCTATGGGCAGATAGAATAACAGTTAAAAAATCCATTGGAATGTCACCTTTTGAATTGGTTTATGGTACCCAAGCCAAATTACCGGTAAATAACCTTCTTTCAGTGTATAAGTTTTTGCAGGATGAGGACATGGAAATATCTGAACCAATGGAGAATAGAATGATCCAAATTGTAGAAATGGAGGAGCTTAGGATTTCTGCCCATAAGAAAAATCAGAAGATCCAGTTGCAGTCAAAGTATCTTTTTGATAAAAGGACATCCTTAAGGAAGTTTCAGATTGATGACATGTTTCTTCAATAGAATGCAAAAGGACAGGATAAAGGAAAGCATAAAAAATTTGAATCATTATGGATTGGCTCTTTTGTGGTTTGTAGCTTGAATGGTAAGGATTCATATTTTTTGAAGAATATGAATGATGAAATGCAGGAATTTCCGGTGCATGGACAATTCCTGAAGCATTATTTTTCTTAATGTCCGTGCACGGTAGGTCCTTTGTTTGTATATATTTTGTTTTCTTTCCTGCTTTCCTAGTTTTGGTTAGTGTTTTGCTCTGTTTCTCCAAAGTTTCTGAGTTTTCTTGTGTTGATCTCACAATCAACCATCCCCAGTCAGAGCCCCTGTTATCACTGTTTTAAAATGGGGTTCTCTTTTTCCCATAATTGGCTATGGTACCTTGATTTTTTTCCGAGTAGGGTGTAATCCCAAGTGCTTCAGCTTTGTTCTAAACCTTGGGGGTTTAAGGGTTTTTGATTTTTTAGATTGTATCTTTCTTTGTTAAACCCTCTGGTTTCTAATCTTCCATTACTTTATTCACTTAAGTTATGGGTTGCGGGGTCATAAGAAGTGTCCCCCCTTGTTATTTACCTAGGCGGTTATGTTGATTATTTGAAAATTTTGCACCTTGTATTATTTCCTTCTAAAGTATCGGGCCCAGTAAATGCCGATCAACTTAAGAGATGATCCGATGGTCGGCGCTATTTTGTAGGGGTAAGATGCTCCCCCTTTAGGCCCGCAAAATAGTGAGGATGAACGAGAGCCATCCATGTGTCATGACGGAGGAAGTAAAAGGTGTAGTTGTCAGAGACAGTTGGAGCCCCATGGTTTTCTTCTAGCGTATTAAAAGGTAGCACGTGGCACAAGTCACCACAGTCAACAGGTCAGGATTAAAGGTTCAAAAGTGGGCCCCAAAGATGAGTTGGGTCGCAGGTGGAGATGACCTGGCAGGTACAGCTTTTAACAATTTATTAAGACCCCGTGGCTCCTTCTAGAAAATGATAGAGTGACAAGTCAGCTCCGAAAGTGACAAGGCGCCAGGTGTCCATGACGGGTCAGCGGGCCCACATTTTATGAGAACCTTTTTCAGAAGATTAAATACCGATCAACTTAAAAGATGATCCAACAGCCTGCGCTATTTCGCAAGGGTAAAGTGCTCACTCCTTATGCCCACGAAATAGCAAGAATGAACAAGAACCATCCACGTGTCATGATGACATGCAGTCTTAAAGGAAAATGTGGGTCCCTATGGTTCCCTTCTGGCAAATAAGAAAATGACAAATCAGCTCCGTGAGTGATAAGGATGCCATGTGTTAATGATGAGTCCATGGGCCCACCACCCCTGAAAGCCTTTTTAGAAGATTAAATACCGATCAACTGCAGAGATGATCCGATGGTCGGTGCTATTTCGCAAGGGTAAAATGCTCACCCTTTAGGCCCGCAAAATAGCGAGAGTTAATATGAGCCGTCCACGTGTCGTGATGATGATGTGAGAGGTAGACCTGTTGAGATGAAAGTGGGGCCTCTCATGGTTTCTTTTGGCAAATGACAAAGTGGCAAATCAGCACTGCAGGTGACTGGATGCCAGGTGTTGGTGACGAGTCAGTGGGCCCACCATTCCTGGGAACTTTTTTAAAAGGATTAATTAGTGATCAACTTGAGGGATGATCCAATGGCCCACGCTATTTCGCAAGGGTAAAATGCTCACTCTTTAAGCCAACGAAATAGAAAGAGTTAATGAGAGTCGTCCACGTGTCATGATGATGACATGGTCAAAAAAAAAAATGTGGGCCCGTCACAGTATAAAGGGAGACACGCGGTCAGTATCAAGTGGAATATAAAGGGATTTTTAAGGCCAATGGTTGGGTGCTGCGTGGTATTATGTAGCCAATAGCAAAACGGGACCCAGATTAAAGACAAAGCCATAAAAAATGAAAAGGTAACAGTGAGACACTTGTAGGAAGGTTGCGACCCGTTGGAGCTAAAGTATGAATTCTCATATAAATTCAATTTTTAAGGGATAGCCGAAGCATGCAGAATCAATGTTATAGTTAAGGCCCAGAGTACAAGTATTTGATTTCCTAACAACCAAGTGAAGATATCTTTTAAAAGATTTTGTAGAAGAGCAACGCAGAGTTATCTTTTTCAAATATAGAGCAGGCGGTTCAGTTGCAGAGAAAAATTCCTTCGAGCAAACATTAGGTTCTTTCATATTTTGTAGCAATTCTTGTGTGGTGTTTTAAAGTAAAATCAATCTCATGTTGCAGGATTGTTTAAGAGTGTATTCATTTTCTTGCATTTTCCAATGGCTCCTAAAAGGGAATTTTCTGGCAAGGTTGATTATTTAGAAAGAAGTGTATGTGATGATTTTTTAGAACAGTTGACGTTGTCAACTAACCAGGCATCAAAGGCCAAAGAGTTAGTGCCCAAGGCTCCTCGTCTGAAGATAGGAGAAGGATTGTATGACAAAGGTAATTGGTTGAGAGACCCACAGGTTGGACTGTCTGGGTTGGGACTGTTTAGAGTCAGATTTGGAATGAGGAATTCTCCTGTTCCTCAAAACAGTATTTGGGAACTAAATGTTGGGAAATTAGTAGTCCCAGGGGTATTCATGGATACAGACTTGTTAACCCAAATGGCATTGAACTATGATTCAGTCACAAGATGCATCTGGGATGTAAATGGGAAAACCCTTGTGGAAATTAATGCAAAAGAATTAAGAATAGCATTTGGGCTCAATGAGTTTACAAACTTCCTGGAACCCATAAATTTCACACAATTAGCCCAAGTGTACAGTGCACAGAGGAGTCATCTTAGGAATGGGCCTCTCAAAGAACTTTTTCTAAAAATAGGAGTGTTAGCAGTTGTAGGGCCCAACACACAGCAGCCTTTTTCATTGAGTATGTTTACCTTGAAGGCTAAAGGAATGTATTGGGCACTTTGCCAAGTTCCAGGAGAGGATGCTAAAGCAAATATGCCAAATCATTACTTGTTAATGATTGTTTAGATTTTGAATCCTTCTCTTGCTATCACATTTGATTATGCTTCTTACATTGCGAATGCTCTCCATGGAGGGTTGATAGGAATAAAAAATGGAAAGGTGGATAGGCCATTCAAATGGTATTCACTCTTGATGTACCTTTTTCTCTTCAATGGTGGTGATTATTTCACCAGTGGAATGGACCTGGTAAGAGAGAAGGAAGGAGAGAAAATGCCAGTACAACTATGGAGTACTGTGTTGTCATGGGACAGAGAGGATGCTAGTTTCCTAAAGTTCGATAAATATTTTGCATCTAAAATAAGCACTCTCCTTTGCTCTGATAACCCAAGAGTCCCCAAGGTTCTTCTGGAATTCCTAAGGCCAAAATAATTCGCAGAGAACATCAAAATTGTTCATAACTGGGGCGACATGTATTTATATCTAGTCACCATGGTTTTTAGAGTTTTTGGTTTCAGGGGCACTCCATTTTTGTTACCTTACTAGGTCCCTCTCAAAGTGGGAACAGCTGAAATCCTTAGACAAATTGGTGGCCTACAAGAGGCAGAGTTAACAGGCATAGGTAAAGGGACCATTTTCCCTACTGCTACTATAGCCCACCAATTCGTAATTACAAAGGGAGGCTGGAATTGCTTTGAGGATTTCCTCAAACCCTACCATTTATCCACCGTAGTTTCCAGATGTGCTGATCCAGAGGACTTCTTCAATGGTGTGTTCAGGAAGAAGGTAGCATGCAGAGGTAGGCCTCATCAATTCCAATTTCCTGAAGACCTCATTAGAAATGAATTTGATTTAGATGAGCAGGAGTTGAGGAAAGAAAAGTGGGTGGCTTACAAGAAAGCCTTAGATTTTGTGCATCAATTTGATGCTAGTTATGACCCATTGTCTAGCTTCTTCCCATTGGAAGAAAAAATAAAATTTTTGATTGTTTGCTATGAAGATGTGATGCAAACACTGAAGGAGAAGAGGGAAGCTGTGATTAAGAGTAACCCTGAAAAGGCTAGAATGATCTTGGGCAAGTCAGCTTCCACCAAAGCAATCCCTCCTAGTGACTACACCCTACATAAGAAATCAGTCACCCTACATAAGAAATCAGGTTATAGTGTGCTGGTGCCTACAACAGGGGAGCCCTCTTCATCCAAAGGAAAGAGGAAAGTACAAGATGTCATTGACATCCAAGACAGCCCAAAGAAGCAAAGGGTGGGGAAGGAAGTGCAATCGGATACACCCTTGTATTCCCCATCCCAATCCCTGATCCACATAGGAGATGAACAAGCAGTAGCTGCACACCTCTTGTAGTTGGGCAGCTTAGGGGAGATTGCATACACTTATGATGAAGTGGAAGAAGGGATGCAAGAGGAGCCCACTGAAGCTAAAATGGACATTACTTCAACTAAACTTAAAGGCTAGGAGTGGGATCCTAAGATAAAAAAGGCAAGTAGTGCCTTTTTAGCTGATGACAACTTTGTCACATCTAAAGCATTCATGCAATTCATTTGGAAGCAGCATATAGATAGATATTATGCTAGATGTGAGACAAGAAAGGCAGAGTAGCCCAACAAAGATCTAGCCTCAGTGGAGGAAGAAATAAAATAGGAAATGATGGAAGAATTCAAAACCATCACTCCTGAACAAGGAAGAGATCTAGTAGCACAAGTTGGAGTGCTCATCTTGCCAGAATGGAATATTGTTGATGCTCTGGTACTGGATGCAGTAAGAAAAGAAACTAAACCCATGGAAGGGGTTACATTTAGTAAGGATAATGCTGCACTAGTTATGTGGTCCCTTAAGAGAAATGAGGGCAAAAAGGGCAAAGACACTCTAGGGTCAAGTCACCTTGGGGAATTGATGGTAAAAAGAGTGCAGAGTATAGGGGTGGTAGAGGCTGCTAGCACTGTGCTAGAAACTGTAAAATTCAGTGTTGCAGTGGCTGAGAAGGAAGCCAAAGAAAATGAGGCCCTCCAAATTAAGTTGGAAATAGTTTTGAGGGCCTATAACAGTGTCAAGGAGGAGGTAAGAGGTAAAGATAGCATCATTGCCAAATTGCAAAGCTAGCTGATGGGACAACACCAACAAGGTGAGTCTTCAACATTGATGATTTCCTCTTCTCCTACAAGACCTCCACCTACTAGCCCCATTATTGAGCTTCCACCATCTCCTGCACCTTTCAGCTCCCAAATGATTGAAATTACTCCCCAAGAACTAGAGAACCTGAAGCAGGCTCAGGCCTTTTATGCGGGGAAATATTAGGAGAAAGTAAAGGCCACAATCTCCAGTTTTGCAGATACAATAAATGCCTCATTGCTTTACAACAGTGTGGGAAAAGTCATGGAGATATGGAATGAACTGAGGAGAGATAAGGCCATTTTGACGCCCATTTTTGACAGATGAAGGCATAGGGAGCAAGATCTAGAGTTCACGTGTGTATCTTGTGATGAAGCAAAGGCCAATCCCATTATCAAATCTACCTCTAATGTCGCTAAAGTTTTAATGCAATTGGCTGCAGATGTAGATAATGTGGATAGGAAGGTCAATCTATGTAAGAAGGAATACACTGATCAGGTTTTTGAGTTGCTCCCAGGAATTTTTGCCAATCTGGATCAGCTAAAAGATAAGCAAATATGGCTCAAAGAGATAGAAGTCAAATTGTCTGCAAGGATTAAGGGAATCATTGATCTTGATGATACCTCTTTCTTTGTTATAACAATAGAGGAAATAGAAAGAATTAAGTCACATTATAGTTTTCTTAACTCAGAAGTCAACAAACTGAGAAATTCTTGGAAAAGGTTGACTAAAGTTAAAAATGATGTGATTAATTTTTCATGGCCGACAGAAGAGACATATAATGAGTGGGAAGTTAAATATTCCACCCATGATCTAGAGCAATTAGAGAGCGTCCCTGAAAAGCCAGAAGAGGTTGCAACCGAACAACCTGTTGAACAGACTGCAGAGGCTGAAAAGAGTGCATAACTATTTTTACGTAAAAATTGTAACCTCTTCAATTTTTGAAATAATTGTAACAAACTCTCCTCGAGAAGTCCAAAGCTTTGTGCATCCATGTTGTTATAAATGGATACCAGGACTAGAGGGAGAGGGATCACAAAAATTTTGTAAGAAAATGCTGCAGAAATTTATCTGAGCTTTTCCAAAGTTTAATGGAGAATCAGAATTTCTTGTAACATCTCTTCAAATGAATATCAGTATACAGGCCATCGGTTTTGAAAAAGCTTTGTGTTGTCTTCAAGTTTGTTCACAAATTTATTTAATGCTTTCATTCTGAATAATCCAGAATTTTTCTGTTTGAATGGACTTGCAAAGCAATCTCAGTATAAGTGTTTGTTAGCTTTTCTCTTTAGGAGGGAAATTAAATACGTGGGATCACTCATACCAGTAAATTCTTTGGAAGGAATTTTAAATTTTGAGGGTAATAGCTTAGTTTGAAATGATTGAATTCTTGTATGTGTCAGGCATATGCAAGGATTAGTGGAAACAAAATTGATGGGAAGTATAAAGATATATTGTTTTAGGAGTTTTATTTGAGTTTAGGTGACTCTGTAACCTTGGATAAAGCACTGGTATTAACCGAAGTTGTTTATTGCATGCTTTGTTGATCAAAATGCTGAAGTTAAGTATCATTCCATTCTTTGTTTTCAATTGATTTCAAGGTGAACAAATCCACTGGTTTTCTAGACTGGTTTGCTGTGGGTTTGTTGTTTAAAAGTGTGAAGTTAGTTCACAATGGTATACCCACCTGGGCTCCAAGGAAGCCCGAAGTGTAGAAGGTTTAATCAAACCTTGTCATATGTTGTTTCTGAAATTTCCTTATCTTTGATGTCTCCTCTGCACCCAGTTTAGATCATATTACTCTAAGGACATTGAAGGGAATCAGATTTTAGTTACAACACCTTGATTAAGGGATTCAACCTCAACCTTGTTAGAAGGTTTACCCTATTAGGAATAACCTTGTTGGAGGTTTTAAACTCAAGTTGTTGAGCTACCTAGTGAAGAGATTTATACAATCAGGCCTATTAAGACCTACCTGGTTAAGGGATTTAGACTACCACAACTATTAGGAACCAATACGTAAATTATTTTCATACAAAACCTCTATTCTTGATTAGATCTAATTCATTTTTGTCACTAACACTAGCTAAACATCAATACAGAGCTTCACCTTCCACTGCACAATCAAATTCTCAAATCTCCATCATAATCTCATACCTCAACACACAATATTCACCTTTTCATAAACAATTTTGTCAAGTTGGCAAAACACCTTGGACCAATTTACAAGGTTCAATGTATCTCAACAATCTTCCACATTATGCTTTAATCATGTTGGCCATAATCATTATAACTCAAAAATGAAATATTAAGTCCACCGATTTGTTGATTTAAGTAACTCTGCTCTACCGATTAAACTATTCTTCCTTGTTGACTTCTTAGATCATCATAAATCTCTCATCATGTATAATATTATATTATGGTACTAAACATAGCTATCTAATTTATTCTCCAAGACTCCTACAAAACCACATCACCTAACTCTTTACCAATCTTTTATACCAGTCACTTGAACATTGCTCTATCACCATTTACTGGTTCACTATCCTTTTTTACCAGTTGACTGTTAAACTGCTTCCTCTACTAGTTAGGCTTTACTGGTTGGACTAAAAGATTTAGATCACTAAAAAAATATGGTTTCCATCAATGATAACACAAAATAAGTCATCTATCAACCTATTACATCATCTTCAAGCCAACAATCTCCACCTTTGGCATTAATGGCAACACTTAGGAAATTTTTTGTCTAAGTGTCACATTACAAAAATTATGATTCATGACTCAAAATTCATATATATACAATGACTCCCCCTTAGAAATTACATGCTATAACAAATACAATTTACTACTACCCCTTTACAAAATTTTGACTGACTTATACTACTCCCCCTTTGACAACAATGACAAAGGTAAGCAAATACATGAAAGATAAATGCAATATACACCAAATTTTGCATTACCAAATATAGATATATATGGGCTTAAAATATTTTACAATACCATATTAAGAAAAACATTAGCAAAATTTGTCTTCAACAATTTCAGCTCATTGTCCCATGTTTCCAAAAGTGTTCCTATAATCTCTACATGAGTCCTGATCTAAATTGCTAGCTCCTCCATGGCATCAAGAGTGCTCATCTTTCGTGTAAGCAAGATAGCCTTTGTCTCTTTATAACCTCTCTACAAAATTTCAATCTTGGGCACTAATAATGTCTACAGCTATTGTAGGGAAGTTGTCCTCTTTACTTTCTCCACCCCATAAACCTTTAACTTATGTTGTAATACAACTACCGATCTACCAAAATGGATTGTAGAAAAATTCAAGGGATTAAATGATTCACTCAAAATTTTTAGCTCCTGTTGAGCTTCCTATTTCTTCCTCTCTAAATCATTAGAAAATAGTACAAAATTGGCAATTGAGGAAAGGATTTTACCTCTGGTAAGTATTGCTTCCTTTATTAGGTCCTTATTGATAGTTAGACCAACTCTGTCCTTTTCAATCTCTTTCATTAGTTTCTCAATTCTCTTCTTCCTGTATTCCTTTTCCACATTGAGTTGGGTAGCCTCTTCAAAACTTTTCATCTTCTCACTTGTAGTTGTAACCAAATGATCTAATTTTTTAATTGGAGTGGGGAAGTGATCAATGTTTGTCTCTGGTAATAGACTGGACAAAATATCAACTGCTCTTTGAATGATTTGTCCTACCTTCCTTTGTGCTTTCATAATTTTGCTCCAAGCTCTATATTGCATGGCAAATGCAATCTCCATCAACTCTATAGGGCTCAACATGTCCATATTAATTGTTAGGACCTGAAGGCAACTAAGAGGGGGGGGTGAATCAGTTGTCTAAAAATCATATACAACTTTAACCAAACTTGAAACTTAATACTAGTAAACCAAACTAAATGTCAGTAAATAGATTAATAGTTAATAATAGTACCGGTGAAGCTTAATGCATGAAAAAAAAAGAGAAACAATATCAAAAACACATAACACAGAGATTTGTACATGGAAACCCTGTAAGGGGAAAAACCATGGTGGGAAACCTTACCCACAATCAGATGATACTACTGTGGATAGTATGTGTTTACAAATCATGTCTACACGTGCATAAAGGCTAGCTTCCTAGAGCTCACTGGTCAATCACAAAATGGGAGTCACACTGACTATAAAATGGATGATTAAATCCAATGATAATGTACTACTCAAATTAGTATCTTCAAACCTTCCTTGAACCTTGAAATGATGTCTGTGTGAGTTGTTCAGCTTATATTTTCATATACTAAATATCACAACCTTATAATACCTTATTACATACCATGCCCATACCATATTAATCTAACAATAGAGATCTTACATATATACTAGAACCTAAGACCAAATATGTAGGTCTGCTCACTAAGAATATTACAATAAAAATCAATTACAACAAGTCAAGATGTGATGCATCATGTCAACTCAACATCAATGTTAACTGATTAAACTGTTAGCATTATGTGAATTGACATGAGCCTTATGTGAACCGGCATCAAGACATAATGATATTGTATGTTGTCATTGATATCAATATGGGACATAGTGTGAACCGACACATGTGATAAGTGAAGAGAGAGGAACCGACATATGTGTGAACCGGTTTATATGCCGAAGTGAAGCGGCATATTTGTTCAAGGTGAACTACCATGAAGTTATGGGAACTGGCACATGGAAGCACTGTATGACTACCGACTGGTAGGCAACTTCCACTTTGGGGTTTCCAGTTGGAGTACCTCAAGTCTGTGTGACTCAATCAGTGATCTTTGTGTGATGAGTTAGCAGTATGATGGAGGACAGATCATGTTGCAACGTAAGCTCTGTGAGCATGAAGGATCTTGCATGAAGATGACTATTCCTATCTACCTTAGGAATGTGTGAAGTCTATCAAATGGTGATAACACATGATGGGTTATCAGCCGCCATGAAAACAGTGGATAATGGATGATGGAGAATGTCTTGAGAGCAATTCAAGATTGTTGCATTTAATGTAGCATGATTCAACGGTCAAGATCAAATTGTTTGAATTGCTTAACCTAACAAGTTTAGGGTTAAGGGTTTTTGCTACCAACCTATATGTCTCCTATAAGGTCGATGTTGGGTTTCTTTCTGAGGTTGTTGGAAAAAGTTGCAAGTGTGTATCCAAGGAAAGTAATACGTTATTCTTGCCAGACCAAAGGAGAGAGGAGATACCTTGCAGAAGGAAAAGAGGAGCCTAAATAGATCTACATTAGCATTAAGTGCTATTAATAGATCATTGTAATACCTATTGATCTCTAACCACTTCAATAGTTGTAAAATCCTCCAACAAGGTAGCCTTAACTGGCTTGATTCAAAATCCCTTAAATCGGGTGGTCTTAACCAACTTGTTTCAAATCCCTTAACTAGGTAACTCAAGGCTAATGAGTTCTGAGAAGCTAGAGAAGCTTAGGAGATCCTTTCAGCTATTGAGTTCTTGAAATCCTCTAACAAGGTGACCCTACCAGGTTTAACCCTTAACCAGGTATCCCTTAACCGGGTGATCCTTAACAAGATCGGTTCTTACCAGAACCTATTGTAATGTCCTTAACTGGACAAGGCTCCTAATAGAGTGGACTTCTAAAGAGTTCATAAATAGCTTGTGGGTATTCATCCCCATCGTGATTTTTCCCAGTTGGGTTTCCACGTGAACATTATGTGTGTCATGTGAAATGCTTCTGTCTTGTGATGCTTTGTTTTATCTATTAAGCACATGAAGGTTCTATGTTTTATGCCTGTCTATAAAACATATTGAACTCATTGTTGTGAAGATCTGATGGTTAAGTTTACTGGTTTATGCATGAGAATATAATGATACTATAGTATTGAGTTAAGAGGAAAGCTTATTGAGTGACTGGTGCATGATGGATTGAGCTATACTGGATGTTACCGACTGCACTATGTTTTATCAGTATCCCTATTTATCAGTCATTTGGGGTATTTGTTATCAAACTAGTTTTTGACTATATTTGTGTTTGTACTGATTCACCCCCCCCTCTCAGTACTAGTTTGGTACTAGTGGTTCATCATTGAGTTATCAATTGGTATCAGAGCACTCCAGGTCCTCTGTATTGTAAGCTTAACCACTTGAGGAAAAGATCCTAGTCTAATGATGAAGAGGGAAGGTCCAAAGTTAAATAGGGAAAATTTTGGTATATGGAAAGACAGGATGAAGATGTTCATCAAAAGCATGGGTGTTCAACACTGGAGTTATGTTGAAAATTTATATGTTGTTCCTATCGATACTCTCACTGATGACCATAAGAGGGAGATACAAGAAAATGGGCAAGTCATGGAAGCTCTCATCAGTAGTCTATCTGACATTGAGTTTATTGATGTTCAGGACAAGGCAAATCCCAAAGAGGTATGGGATGCTCTTGAAAATATCTATGGTGGTAATGAGCATGTAAAACAGGCTAAGGAAGAGAGCTTGAGAGGAAAGTTTGAAGACATGTGGATGGTTGAAGGAGAGACCATTCAGGAGTATGGAATAAGATTCAAAATAGTTGTTGGAGAAATAAAGAGTGCAGGTGGCAAAATAGAAGATTCCACTATGGTAAGTAAAGTCCTGAGATCCTTGTTACCAGTCTATGCAATAAGGGTTGCTGCTATTCAGGAGCTGAGATCAATAGACAAGTCTAAGGCATCCTTGGACTCAATCATAGCCAGGTTGATAGCCTATGAGCTGAATAGTTTTGATGGTAGTGTTCAAAAGATAGAATCAACTTTTAAAGCTTCTGCTATACCATCCAGAAAAGGAAAAGAGGCTAGCACTAGTGGGGAACCTAATTAGAATAGAGAAATGAAGGATGAAGAGTTTCTGATGGAATTTGAAGCTCTTCTTGCTAGGAGATTTCCAAAAGGGACTAGTAAATACAAAGGTAAGCTTCCTTTCAAATGTTTCTCCTATAACCGGATAGGACATATTGCTATGAACTATCCTAATAGTGACAATAAGGATAAATCGGAAAGGTTCAAGAAATTTAAAGGAGGAAACTGGAGAAATTATTTTGTGGCAGTTGATGAAGGTGTCACAGATGAGGAATCAAAAGATGAAGAGAATGAAGACATTGTGTTTGTTGCTGTAAAGGAAGATGTGGTAGACAAGAAGGCTCTTGTCTTCCAGTTTGATGATTCCAATGAGTGGATCATTGACAATGGTTGTTCTCACCATATGACTGGTGACCGGAGCAAGTTTCTATCCTTAGAAGAGTATGATGGTGGTGTGGTTCACTTTGACAATGATGAACCATGCATGGTCAAAGGCAGAGGGTCCATCTCTTTGAATGGAAAGAGTAGTGCTGACAATGTGTACTGGGTTGATGGTCTCAGACACAACCTTCTAAGTGTTGCCCAACTAAATGATAGTGGTCTCAATCTGCAATTCAAGAATGGAGTTTGCAGAATCAAAGGTAAAGATGGTAAATTGGTAGCCACCAACATGTAGACTAAAGGTAACCTATTTCATCTAAATGCAAATATAAGTACATGTCTTATGGCTAAGCTTGATGATAGCTAGATATGGCATAGGAGATTCTACCATGTGAACTCTGATAACATTGTGAAGGCTAGTAAGATCAAGGCAGTAAGAGGGTTGTTGGTGCTGAGCAAACCAGATAATACCTTGTGTAGAGAATGTCAATTGGGGAAAATGTCTTTCTCAACCTTTAAAGGTAAATCTTTAACTACTGACAACTTGCTTGATCTTGTGCATACTAATTTATGTGGTCCTATGAAAATTAGAAGTGTGCAAGGTGATAGGTACTTCATGATTCTCACTGATGACTGCTCAAGAATGATGTGGGTCACATTCTTGAAAGACAAGTCTAAAGCTTTTGGGAAATTCAAATCTTTCAGAGAATTAGTGGAGAAGGAATGCGGTAAAAGGATCAAATGTCTCAGAACTGATCAAGGAGGGGAATTCACTTCCAATGAATTCAACAAGTATTGCAAAGAATTTGGCATCAAGAGATAGTTGTCTACCACCCGATCTCCATAGCAAAATGGCCTAGCTGAGAGGAATAACCGAACTATGGTTGAAGTAGCTAGAACCATGTTGATCCAAGGAAAGGTTGCTCACACCTTTTGGAGAGAAGCGGTGAGCACTGCAGTCTACACTATGAATCAGGTACTCATCAAAAAGGGTAAGGACAAAACTCCTTATGAGTATTGGACCGGTAAGACACCTATGGTTAACTACTTTAAGGTATTTGGTAGCAAATGTTACATCAAGAGGAGTGAACACCAAGATAAATTTGAAGCTAAATGTGATGAGGGAATATTTCTAGGATATTCCACCAAGAGTAAAGCTTTCAAGTGCTACAACAATAGGACTTGGAGAATTATGGAAAGCATCAATGTAAGAGTTGATGAATCCTCTAAGAAGACTAAGGAAACCAGTAGTGAGCAAGCTGTAAATGAACCGGTTTCAACCTTCTAGGAACTGGTTGTCAGTCAACCAAGTACCAGTAACAGTGTTCCTGAACTAGTGAATGTTGATACTGATGAAGATGAGGATGAAGAAGAAAAGCAAGAAGAACTAGTTAGGACCATTCCTTGATATGTCAAGTTGAATCATGATCCCAAGCAGATCATAGGTGATAAGGATGTAGGAATCCTTACTAGAAGAAAGATTAGAGAGAACTCATGTATGATCTCTGAATTTGAGCCTAAGTCATTCAAAGAGGCTCATAAAGATGAAGAATGGATCAAGGCAATGGAAGAAGAACTTGACCAGATAGAGAAAAATGGTACATGGTCCTTGGTGCCTAGACTAGAACATAAAAATGTCTTTGGGACCAAATGGGTGTTCAAAAATAAGTTGAATGAGGATGGCACAGTGATTAGGAATAAAGCCAAACTGGTATGCAAAGGATGTGCTCAAGAAGAAGGTGAAGACTATGGGGAAACCTTTGCTCCTATAGCTAGATCAGAAGGAGTTTGTATGCTTCTTGCATATGCAGTTTTTAAGAGATTCAAGGTATATCAAATGGATGTAAAATCTGCATTCCTAAATGGTGTACTTGAAGAGGAGGTGTATATTGAGCAACTAGATGGGTTTACCCTATTTGAAGCCAGTGACATGGTATGTAGGCTACATAAAGAATTATATGGCCTAAAGCAAGCACCTAGGGCATGGTATGAGCACCTACATTCCCATCTTGTGAAGATTGGATTTGAGAGAACAAGTGAAGATAGAAATATCTACTTGAAGTCTGAAGGAGATCAGATTCTGATCTGTGAAGTTTTTGTTGATGACATCATCTTTGGTGGAGATGACAAGACAAGTCATGAGTTTACTGATGAGATGAAGAAAGAGTTTGAGATGTCACTCATAGTGGAGATTAAGTTCTTCATTGGACTACATATCCAATAGATGAAAGATGGAATCTTCATCACTTAGTCCAAATATGTCAAAGAGGTGTTGAAGACTTTTAGCATGGAAGATAGCAAACCGGTTGGTACACCAATGGTGACCGGTTGCAAATTGACAAAGGAGGATGATTCCACACTGGTTGATGAGAAGGAATATCAATCAATGATTGGCAAGTTGCATTATGTAGTGCATAGCAGACCGGATATTACACATGCAGTTGGTATCACTGCAAGGTTCCAGAAGAGTTCAAGAGAATCTCACTTGAGTGCAGTCAAGCGGATTCTTAGGTATCTGAAGGGAACAATTGACTATGGATTGTGGTACCCATATAGCAATAATTTCAATCTGAAAGTATTCATAGATGTTGATTGGGTCGGTAATGTGGATGATCAGAAGAGCACAACTGGTGCTGCATTCTTTCTCGATGGTAGACTGGTCTCATGGATGAGTAAAAAGTAGAGTTGCATCTCTTAGTCTATAGTAGAAGTGGAGTATGTTGCAGCTTTCATGAACTACACTTAGACAATCTGGATAAAGCATGTACTGGAAGGCTTCAAGATCCCTACAAAGTGAATGTGCAGAAGGAAAAGAGGAGCCTAAACAAATCTATATTAGCATTAAGTGTTGTTTATAGATCATTGTAATACCTATTAATCTCTAACCACTTCAATAGATGTAAAATCCCCCAACAGGGTAGCCTTAACTAGCTTGATTCAAAATCCCTTAAATCAGGTGGTCTTAATAGGCTTGTTTCAAATCCCTTAACCAGGTAACTCGAGGCTAATGAGTTATGAGAAGCTAGAGAATCTTAGGAGATCCTTTCAGCTATTGAGTTCTTGAAATCCTCTAACAAGGTGACCCTACCAAGTTTAACCCTTAACTGAGTGATCCTTAACAGGATCAGTTCTTACCAGAACCTATTGTAATGTCCTTAACCAATCAAGGTTCCTAACAGAGTGGACTTCTAAAGAGTTCATCAAGAGCTTGTGGGTATTCATCCCCACCGTGGTTTTTCTGAGTTGGGTTTCCATGTGAAAATTATGTGTGTCATGTGAAATGCTTTTGTCTTGTGATGCTTTGTTTTATCTATTAAGCACATGAAGGTTCTATGTTTTATGCCTATCTATAAAACATATTGAACTCATTGTTGTGAAGATCTGATGGTCAAGTTTACTGGTTTATGCATGAGAATATAATGATACTATAGTATTGAGTTAAGAGGAAAGCTTATTGAGTGACCAGTGCATGACTGATTGAGCTATACTAGATGTTACCGGTTGCACTCTATTTTACCGGTATCCCTGTTTATCGGTCATTTGGGGTATTTGCTGTCAAATCAATTTTTGACTGTATTTGTGTTTATACTAATTCACCCCTCCCCCTTAGTACCAGTTTGGTACTAGTGGTTCATCATTGAGTTATCATAAATTGTCTCCATAACGTGTCATGCTGATCTAGAATAGATAATGCATGTCGGTCCATAACCTAGACCAATTTTCCGGTAACAACAAATATGTCAACCTGATTAGACCAATAACCAAATCTCCAAAACCAAGTGTCCAAACCATATCTTTGACATGACCAAGTGATCTCCAGATGATAATAGGTTATCCTCAGTGTCGATGAATAATATAACCTATTGGTGAACTAAATATCGGTGACCGTCCATAAGTCACTGAACTTTTTGGTGAACATAATCAAAGATCTCTAGAAGGATAAGTGCTGATAAGTGTTCACGTCAATGACAAAACCAAGCAACATATCTATAATACCAACATTAATTAGTCATTGAATACTTACAGTACCATCTTCATCATCATCAAGGATATTTTTTGATGTAAGTGGTCGGGGTGTCACTTTCTATCTAGGCTCTTTTTCCCTCTTTTCTTCTTCCTTCTACTTCTCCTCAAATTTTTCCTTTCCCTTTACCTATATCGGTGGTGTACTGGTTTGCACATCTATTGTCTATTCAGTTTCTTGCATTTTCACTAGTTGCTTAGTGGTATGTACATTATCAACCTGTTTAATTATCGGTGGCTCTTGTACTTTTGTCTTCTCTTCATCTTTCTTCTCTGCATCTGACATCCCTATATGTGTCTTTCCTACATCTCCACCTACTAGTTTGATCATCATCAATAATAATTGTTTCTTTCTCCAATTGAGTATCTATTAGTTGATCATCTACCAGTTGGTTAGTAAAAACAATCTCATCAGGTGTAAAGTCATTAATATTTACATTATCAGGGAGGTCTTCACCTTTAAGTCTCTTTTATTCTTCTTCTTCAGGTATCATTCCCAAAAAATTCTTCAAAATTTCCTCAGTCTCAGCTTGCACCAACTGGGATTCTCAAACAAGTAATCTAGTAAGCCTTTTCTTTATCCTAAAGAATGGTTTTGAATTTGAAAGAACAATTTGCAAATCCTCCTTTTATATTTCCAGTTGCAAATGCATGAGCACATACTCAATTATTTCCATAGCCTACCTCATAGAAGTCTTCCATCTAGCTTCTAGTTTACTATACAAACAATTTGGAATTTTCCCTTGTATCTCAATTAGGGCTCTACAATATTTATTCATAGACCAAACTACAACATCCTCAATTTGTCTTTTTTCCTCTTCATTAAACTTATTATACAATTTATTCAAACTAGCCAAAATCCCAAACTCTTTAATATGCACCACTATCTTTTCAAATGGAGTGAGTTTAGTTACTAGTTTCTTAATAGATTTGACAGTAGAAGCTCCAATAACCTTTGACTTCTTTCTTCTTTCTCGTAAGTCTTTCTTCTCTCCTTTTGATTATGTTTATTCTTCTTCATCAACAACTACTAGTTTCTTTTCTTGCTCTCTTTCTTCCTTTTACCTATAACTATCGGTGCCTTAGGTGACGGGGGCTTGATTTCTTTCCCCTTTCTCTTGAATTGAATCTTAGAATGTTCCTCTAGTCATTGTAACATTTTTTCCATTCTCTTCCAAACCTTAGATTCATTTAAGATCTCTGATTCATCATTATAGACCTGCACTCAATAGCTCTATGCCCATACTTGTTGCAAGTGTAATAATAACCATTAAAATTTCTAGGCTTATATCCATCATATGTATAAGGTCTATAACCATTAAAAATACTAGATTTGCTTCTACAACATTAGTAGTATGACCTACCTTATCACAATTGAAACATACTGGTTTGTAGGATTTCTTATCGATGACCTTCTTACTCTTAGGTGCAACTTTGGTTTCATGCATGATGTCCTTTGTACCAGATGGCTCACTTTTATCACAAGTAGTGTATCCCAAGCCATGTGTATCACCTTTTTATCTTTGTTACTGAATCTTCTCATCAAGCATACCAATTATTTTGTTGAATTTAGCAAGTTTCTCATTAGCATCAACCAACTCTTTAGTAAGATCTTCATTCTTCTTCATAAGACTCTCTCTAAGAGATATGGCCATGTCTAGATCTACTTTAGCTTCTTTTTTTTCTTATTTTTCTTATTGAATATATATATTCAAAGTTCCAACCTCCTGATTCAACTTAAAGATTCCATGATCCTTCTCTCTGACCTTTTCTTTAGCAGTTCTTCAGGCTTCCAATTCTTGACTCATTCTGATTTTAAGGGCTTCTATCTCTCTCCTCAAGTTTGCCAATTTATCTTTTCAACTTCATTAACTAATGCATCCATGCTTGTTTCATTTGATGAACTATATTCATTAAGTTCCATCAGGTGTTCAACTAGCTCTCTTCTCTTAGCTAGTGAAGCTTTGTACTTAATCCTAAGATCTCCAAGAGCTTCTTCAGATTTTGTAAGCCTATTATACAATTATTTGTAACTCATTCCTTCCCCAATTTTTTCCTTAGGGATCCTTCCCAAGTGGTTAATCCTTAAGGGAATTAGGCTTTGATACCAATTGATAAACTTATAAGGAACTAAGATGGGGGGGTAAATCAATGCAAGAAAAAACAATATGTCTGATCACCACTTTAATCATTTTAAAACTTAACAAGCATGCAAATAAAATAACCACATAAGAAAACACCCAATAGAATATGGACCACCTAAAACAATGATTTTCATGTGGAAATCCAAATGGGAAAAATCATGGTGGGAGTTACTACCCACAAAGATCAATAATCTTTAGAATAGAGATCAGACTGGTTAAGGTCATACAACAGTGCTCTATTAGGAGCAAACCCTACTAGGAGTCCCTTGGTTAAGGGATTCAACCTCATCCTTATTAGAAGCTTTACCCTATTAGGAGTAACCTCATTGGATGATTTAAACTCAAGTTGTTGAGCTACCCAGTGAAGGGATTTATACAATTAGGCTTTTTAGGACCTACCCAGTTAAGGGATTTAGACTACTTAAATTGTTAGGAAACAATAGGTAAATGATTTGCATACATCACCTTTGTTCCTGATTAGATCCCCTTTAGTTATATCACTAATGTATCTATTCAATCTTGCACATTATGCTTTACTCATGTCAGCCTTAAGCATTATAACTCAAAAATAAAACATGAGGTCTACTAGTTTACCGATTTAAGTTACTCTACTCTACTGGTTAAACTGTTCTTCCTTGTTGACTACTTAGATCAGCATAACTCGTGCATCTTGTCAAATCTTCTACTGTGGTACCAAACATAGTTGTCTACTTACGTCTCCAATACTACTACAAAACTGCATCACCTAACTCTTTACCAATCTTCTAAACCGGTTGCTTGAACATTTCTCTTTCACTATTTACCAGTTCACTGTCATGTTTTACCAGTTGATTGTTAAACTACTTCCTCTACTGGTAGAAAAATTGAAGAATATCAAACTGGAAGATGAAGTTAGAACTACTTGGGAATTTATCAAACTAAAGAATATCAAACTGGAAGATGAAGTTAGAACTGCTTGGGAATTTATCAAAGCACTTCAAGATAACCTAGTTATAGCAAAGAATAAAAGAAAAGAATTACATGTGCAACTGCAAAACCAAGATGATGAAGAAAAAGAAACTCTCAGAGATATTGTAGAGAAACTGAGACAAGAGAACAATAACATGAGGAATGAGATGCAAGATTTAACCATGACACTATGTAAGGATATTGAAGAAAGAAAGAGGAATGAGGAAGATTTGGCTAGAAGACTTAATGAAAGATCAGATGAATCTCTAAGGCTTAGTTATGAAAATGATATGCTTAAAATAGATTTGATTCACATGTAACAAGACAAAGATGAACTTATGAGACAAGTTAGTAGTTTGGAAAGTGAGTTGGTTACTACAAATGAATACAAAGACAAATTCAAGAAGAGTTCAGATAAGGTTGATGATATTTTGAAAAGTCAAAAATGTGAAAGAGAAATAGTTGGACTTATATTTGAGCATGGAGAAAGTTTCTGAACTGCAAACAATTATGATCACAACAAACTTGTAAGGCAACCTAATGCTTATAAATTCAATAGAAAATGTTTTAATTGTAACAAATTTGGTCATAGAGAAAATCAGTACAGATTTAGGAATAATCAGAATACAAACTCATCCACTGGTCAATGTTCCAAATGCAACAAAAATGGTCATAACTCAGACAATTGTAGAATGAATGTTAAATTCTATGTTTGTGGTAGATTTGGACATCTATCTAATCAATGCAGAACTCAAACTAGTCAAGGTTATGGAATAGCTATTCAAAGAAACAATGTAACATGTCATGCATGCAACAAGATTAGGCATATTGCAAGATTTTGTAGAAGAAAGAGTGTACCAACGAATAACAAAGGATCTAATGACAAAGGCAAAGAAAAGGTAAATGAAAACAAGCAAGAATTCACTAAATAATGGATCAGGAAGTGAGATCAGAGAAATGATGAATCTATCTCTGCATCGACATAATAGAGCAATCCTACATTGGTAGGAGATTCTTCATCTAAATAAGGAATAATCCTTAGGGGTAAGGCAACTAATTAAAGATCATGCATTTACCCTCAAATGGTGGTAAGAAGTCACAATCCTTCTTTACCAGCACATATGTTGGAAATTTACTTCACCAGTGAAGAATTTATTGTGGTTCTAAGTTAACTTTTTGGTTATAAAGAACTTGAATTTCTCGTTTCAACTTATCAAAGCATTCAAGAATTCAAAGTGCATAGAAGTTGAGCATTAGCATTTATGAAGCGAAGCAACAAAGGTTTTTTAGGGCATCTAGGGTTTTCACTTGCATTCAATAGTCAAAGGTATTTATCTTAGGAAATGGCTTCTTCATCCTCAATTCTTGAATTCATTGCAAACCCTACTATTGTCAAAAATATCAAGCATCCTAGACCAGTCTTTAAAATCATCCCTAAGATAGCTAAGTTGGATGACTCCATTGGTGTATTTTTGAAAATTTCAAAGGGAATCAAATTTGCTGAAGACCCTAGGGCATACATTCACTGTAACATCAAAGATTTAGGGTTTGAGGATTTAAGGAACATGTTCTTGAATGTTATCACTGACAAACAAGGTGTAGCCAAACTAGAACACATAATTATTGAAGATTTATAGTTAACTAACATCCTTCACATGCCTGAATTTTTAGAAGAGATTGTCCATTAGACACTGATTCACCCACCCTCTCAGTGTTTTTGGGACTAACCAAGTATCTAACAATTGCTATCAGAGCCTAGTCCTCTATTTGTAGAAGCCTAACAACTTGAGGAAGATTCTAAAACTGGTACTGATGGAAAGTTTGAGACAATAGTTGGAAGGAGCTCTTGAAGATTTTGATGCAGAAGAATTGAAGAATATCAAACTAGAAGATGAACTTAGAACTGCTCGGGAATTTATGAAAGCACTTCAAGATAACCTGGTTATAGAAAAGAATAAGAGAAAATAATTACATGTGCAACTGCAAAACCAAGATGATGAAGAAAAAGAAACTCTTAGAATATTGCAAAGAAATTGAGACAAGAGAACAATAACATGAGGAATGAGATGCAAGATTTAACCATGACACTATGTAAGGATATTGAAGATAGAAAGAGGAATGAGGAATATTTGTCTAGAAGACTTAATGAAAGATCATATGAACCTCTAAGGCTTAGTTATGAAAATGATATGCTTAAAATAGATTTGATTCACATGTAACATGACAAAGAGGAACTTATGAGACAAGTTAGTAGTTTGGAAAGTGAGTTGGTTACTACAAATGAATACAAAGATAAATTCAAGAAGAGTTCAGATAAGCTTGATGATATGTTGAAAAGTCAAAAATGTGATGGAGAAATAGTTGGACTTAGATTTGAGCATGGAGAAAGTTCTGGAACTGCAAACAATCATGATCACAACAAACTGGTAAGGCAACCTAATGCTTATAAATTCAATAGAAAATGTTTTAATTACAACAAATTTGGTCATAGAGAAAATCAGTACAGATTTAGGAATAATCAGAATACAAACTCATCCACCAGTCAATGTTCTGAATGCAACAAAAATGATCATAACTCAGACAATTGTACAATGAATGTGAAATGCTATGTTTGTGGTAGATTTGGACATCTATCTAACCAATGTAGAACTCAAACCAGTCAAGGTTATGGAAAAGCTATTCAAAGAAATAATGTAACCTATTATGCATGCAACAAGATTAGGCATATTGCAAGATTTTATAGAAGAAAGAGTGTACCGAAAAACAACAAAGGATCTAATGACAAAGGCAAAGAAAAGGTAAATGAAATCAAGCAAGAATTCACTAAATAATGGATCAGGAAGTGAGATCAGAGAAATGATGAATCTATCTCTACTCGACAGAATAGAACAATCCTACATCAGTAGGAGATTCTTCATCTAAATAAGGAATAATCCTTAGGGGTAAGGCAACTAATTGAAGATCATGCATTTACCCTCAAATGGTGGTAAGAAGTCACAATCCTTCTTTACCAGCACATATGTTTGAAATTTACTTCACCAGTGAAGCATTTATTGTGGTTCTAAGTTAACTTTTTGGTTATAAAGAACTTGAATTTTTCATTTCAACTTATCAAAGCATTCAAGAATTCAAAGTGCACAGAAGTTGAGCATTTGCATTCAGGAAGTGAAGAAACAAAGGTTTTTTAGGGCATCCAGGGTTTTCACTTGCATTCGATAGTCAAAGGTATTTATCTTATGAAATGGCTTCTTCATCCTCCATTCCTGAATTCATTGCAAACCCTACTATTGTGGAAAATATCAAGCATCCTAGAAGATTCTTTAAAATCATCCCTAAGATAGCTAAGTTGGATGACTCCATTGGTGTATTTTCAAAAATTCCGAAGGGAGTTGCATTTGCTGAAGACCCTAGGGCATACATTCACTATAACATCGAAGATTTAGGGTTCAAGGATTTAAGGAACATGTTCCTAAATGTTATCACTGACAAACAAGGTGTAGCCAAATTGGAACACAATTTTTTTGAAGATTTAGGGTTCACTAACATCCTTCACATGCTTGAATTTTCAGATGAGATTGTTTGTTATGTTCTTAGCAGAGTTCATGGTGAATTTTTGTTGTTAGATTCAGTTTTCAAGGTCACTAAGGAAGCAATTAAGGTTGTTACTTGTTTACCTTCTACCGATATTAGGCTTGATAAGAAAAAGAAAATTCCAAACAAAGGGGTTATGAACTTAACTAACGCAACATCAGATATTAAATCACTTAGGGTTAGCGATATAACCAATAACAAAGTTAAATATGCTAGTATGGTTATCGGATACAAAGTTTCTTATACTAATAGGCTGAATTTTGTTTCAAGTTTATGCATTCATAGTGCCTATGAGATGAGTATGAATAATGCTAAAATTGAGATCTGTGAAAGGTTAAAAGATGAACTAATAGAAAATTTGGATAAAATCAAAGGTGATAAGAAGGGAACATTCAAGTTTGGGAATTTGATTGTATGCATAATGCTATATTTCTCAAAGGATATTCCTGGTATTGGACACAAGGACTTTTCCTATGATATTTCTATTGGAAAACATATTAAGGAGGCAATTACTAACATAGGTTTTGATGGTGACAAACTAGTAAAAGAATATTTCAAAGACTTTCAAGTGAAAATGAGGCAAAGGGAAAGAATCCCTCATATCATTGTAGACATATATGACAAACAAATATGCTTTATGATTACAAGAGATGAAGTATGGATGGAGGCAGTTAGACCTAGAACTATGTGGATAACAAAGATGGGTTATGAATTAGACTCACACATCTTGGAATCTTATGCCAAGATACTCCTAGATTCTCCACCAGAACCCACTAAGAAGATCTTTGGTAATGGTGAAACTATAGAGAGTGATGTTACTATGTAAAAGAAAAGGAAGAAAAGAGAAAGTAATAAAAGATACTTCAAAATGTGTTGAAGTTGTTAATAAGGGCTTGTTGAAACTTGATATGATGAAAGGTGTTGTTGAACAAGAAAGAAAAACAAAACAACAACCGGTAGCACATATTTCTCCTATGGATACCTCATCCAATTCTAACAATGGGAAGGCTATAGAATTCAAAAAGGTGGACAAAAAGTAAAGAAAACCCTCACCAACACCTTCTCCATCTTTAAAGAAATCAAGAACACTCAAAAAGAAACAATAGGCTATGAGAGAGCCCAGTGGTTAGAAGAAGAAAGTCACACCAAAGAAGCAACCAAAACTAAAGGAACCAAATACTCTTTCACCAGTTGAACTAATAAATGAAATAACTCAAGAAGGAAATCTTAGTAATGTTAGTAATTTCTATGATTCTTTTATTGACTCTGATAAGGATACCATTGAGGAGAGTATTATTTTGTATCTAGACATATATAAGAAGGTTCTTATTGAGGTTGTAGATGTTATTCCTAATGGTTTATACTTGAGACTTGAAGCAAAGAGAATGTTTGTTATGGAGTTAGATAAGAAATTGAAGGTTGAGGTACTATTAGCCATTCATCCTATTAATTCTAAGCAAGAAATAGATGATTTAATATCTGAAGCTAACAGGACTATTTTTGTGAGTGGTCACCAACAAGTTAGTCTTATGGCCAATAGAGTAAAAGAGATTGCAGATGAAATAGCTGATAAATGGGATATATTATTTATTGAGAAGGAGAAGAGAGAAGAGAAAGATAGATAGGAAATCGATAAATCATTTGCCAAAGTATATCATAAAATAGACAAGGGTAAGGGTAAGGTTGGTAGTGTACCTGACATCACAGTTAAGTACAACTTATCACCACTGGCATAGGACACCCCACCGGTAGTATCAAAGGCACCGACAGAAATTCAAAATGAGCCTGAAGAAAAGACATCAAAAGAAGTGAAAACAGATAATGTTGATCCAGAGTCAGACATTCTATTCATAATGAATGTTAACACTCAAGATATCAATATTGTAATGGATAAGGACATTGCAGAAGAAAAGAAATCTAAAGATATAAATGTTGAGAAACCTGAATCACTGGTCAAAACTATTGACACTCAGTAGAATACTGAGATATCGATTGAAGAAGAAAAAGTGTTAGTGAAGGTTTTTTATTTTCCTTATGTTAGGAGGTATTTATTTTTCCTACAAATTATTTAAGCTTGCTTAGGTTAATAGGAGTGGTTTAGATGAGGACATGTGGCAAAATACTTCAGCTACATGTGTAACTCTCCACCTCTTATGGGGTAGTTGAGTTACACACCATCTTTTGGCTTGTTGTGCCACCTCTCATAACCACTATTTTGTCATTTCCTAAGTGGGTTATGGGGTAGTTGGGTTACACACCCTCTTTTGGCCTTTATGTGCCAACTTTCTCAACTCCTTTTATGTCTTCATTTAAGGAGGTTATGCCACATGTTTTGGCATTTACCAAGAAGGTAAAACCTCCCACTTTTTATAGGGAATAGGAGTTAATGCACCCTTTGGCTGTATATGCTTATATTTTTCTATATAATAGACATTATACTCTCACCTTCACTAGTTAAGTGATAGCTCAGTGAGAGTCTTCTCAAAATTCTCTTCTTTGTCTCTATTTCTCTCTCATATCAAAATTATCTTCATTCAACTATTTTGATCTTTGATCATCTATTGTGTGAGGAGTTGCATGTGATCTACAACCGACATCAGATCTTGGCTCGGTTCTCGCTTCTCACAGAATCTAACATGGTATCAGAGCTTGTTGTCTGGTATAGTTCATTGCTTTTTCATATTTATTTGACGGATTTGAGACTTTTATATAGCTAATATTTTCCATAAAAACTAAGTATGCTCTTCTTCTGCATTCTCATGTGATCTGGAGAATCAGAACAGTTTAAAGGAAAATAAATTCTATTTAAATATGGTTTACATGTATGTGTTCTTGTAAGATTTGGGTTATTGCAGCTTTCTGGTAATATTGGAAGCTTAATAAGAATTTCTAGAGTGTCCAGAAGGCTTGAGAAAGTCAAAAGTAACTTTTACTTCACCAAAATCAGAGTAATTTTTTTTTCACTGGAGCTATTTTAATTTTGGCTTTATTGTTCCAACTTCTGTTCATTTTCAAGAAAAATTATTTCTGGGTTTTCTTTATAGAATCAAAAAACTTTTGGGTTTCAGATGGTATTTCCTGAAAATTAATAAATTTTGCATAAATCAAGCTTGAATGAGGCCTAAGCCATTTTTCTATCAAGGAAATTCAACAACCTTTCTTAAAAGTTGCACAACTTTTGCCTCGGGTGTCAGATTTGTGTAAACAAATACTTGACGGAAAGATGGAAATGAGAACTCTCCATTATTATAGGTATAATTGAAATTTTTTTCCTTTTTTCTATCATATATTAAAGGTTGTATCAGCTACTTCTTTTTCTCTTCAACTGGTCATATCTTTCTCCTCTCAACTCTGTTTTTCAAAAACTAATAGTTGTTGGAAAGGTATTGAGATAAATTAAGTAGTTATAAGGCTAATTTGTTTTAGATCTTATCTCAAATTATTTGTATTGAAAATCTCTATTGGTTCCTTAAAAGAATTGTAATCTAATAAAAAGCCTTGTAAATGGACTAATTATAAAGTGCCAACCTTGTAATATTTTGGGGGGGTGATTTTTGAGACTAGTGAAAAGGGGGGTGTCTCTTGTGTCTTCTTTCTTGTAGTTTTCCTGATTCTTTGCAATCTTCTTTTCTGCTATCATGGTTGCATCTATAGTTCCACTTTTAACACCATATAATTACATTGAATGGAAATCTGAGATGATAATATATTTGAAAAGACATGGATATCATTGTGTTACTATGAGACTTGAAACTGAACCTCAAGATGCTACAAAAAAGATTAAATGGTTTAATAAATGTGATGAAGCTTTTGGTACTCTATGTATGTCAGTCTCTCCAGACCTTCTTTTTCACATTGAATCTACCACTACACCAAATGTAGTGTGGACCACTTTGGAAAACCTCTTTGGTAAGCAGGATGAGCTAAGAGGTCATCAGTTAGAGAATGAACTCATAGGGTTGAATCCAGCCAATTTTGATACTATACAAGACTTCTTCACTAAACTTAAGTCTGTAAGATTGCAGTTGGAATGGTGTGGAACTAAGAAAGATGATAAGCAACTGATCTTGAGTATTCTTTCTAAGCTTGGTCCTAATTATTGAGTGTTTGTTTCTACATTCTATGCTACAAAATGTGCCCTAGGTACCACATTCAAAATGTCTTCTCTAGATGAATTTGCTATAGAAATCACTAGGGAGAAAGACAAATTGGTTCAAATGGGTACAATAAAACCCTCTAAGTCACATGCCTTAGCCATAAATCAAGGCACAAAAGAACAAAAAGGGTCTAGTAAGCAAGATAAGAAACAAAAGAACCAAGGAGAGAAGAAAAAAGATTAGAAATCTGCTACTTTAAAAGTAGATAATCAGACCTCTTCATCAAAAGGTGAATAACCTAATAAGGATAAGGTCAAGTGTTCTTATTGTAAGAGGCCTAGTCATGATGAACATAAGTGCTTAAAGAAACAAATTGATCACCTTTCAAATCTTCTTGAAAAGAATAATATCAAGGTGCCTGATTCAGTCAAATAGAGTTCATCAAAAGGATCTTCTAAGGATATAGATAAGAGTAAAAGGAAAGGAAAGGGAAAGCCCTAGTTGCTATTGCTTCACAACCCAATTCTTGGATAATTGACTCGGGTGCTTCGCATCACATGGCTTCTTCAAAAGATGATTTCACCTCTTTAGAGCCATGTTCTATGCCTTCCATACTAATGGGTGAAGACACTCCAGTTGAAGTGCATGGGAGAGGGTCTATTGATATGGGTGAAGGAACATTTAAGGATATCCTTTGTGTTCCATCTTTATCAAATAATCTCCTATCTATTTATCAGATCACTCATGCTGGTTTTGGCAAGCGAGTTGAGTTCACACCAGATACTATGGTAATCAGTGAAATGCATAATGGGTCTACTATTGTTGTGGGAAAAGCAAATCATCAATCCTGATTATATCAGTTTTCTCACTTTGTTCTTGACTCTCATTCGATAGTTTTACTCACTCATGCAGATGAGATTAGTTGTGTGTGGCATCAATGATTTGGCCACTTGAACTATCATTTCTTGCAACAACTCAGTCAATAGGACATGGTTTTAGGGTTGCCTTCTATTCAATTTTCTGATGAAGTTTGCCAGGGATGTATTCTTGGTAAGCATCCTAAGGAGAAGTATGATAAAGGAAAAGCATGGAGAGCTACACAACTATTGGAGTTGGTACATAGTGACTTGGCAAGACCATTTCCACAACCATCCTTCAGCAGGGTTAGATATGTCTTAACATTTATTGATGACTTTTCTAGATTTACATGGGTTTACTTTCTCAAACAAAAGTCTGAGGTATTTGAGAATTTTGTAGATTTCAAAGCTTTTGCAAAGAAGCAATCTAGGAAGTTCATCAAGATTATGTGTATAGATAATGGGGGTGAATATGTTAATAATTAGTTTGAACAATTTTGTGCTTCAGAAGGTATCAACATGCAGCACATAGTTCCATACAGTCCTTAGTAGAATGGTGTCATAGAAAGAAAGAATAGGTCTTTGAAGGAGATGGCAAATTGTATGATTCACTCCAAGTCTTTAGCACTTCAGTATTGGGTAGAGGCCATCAATTGTGCATGTTACATCTAGAACTGGGTTCCTCATAAAGTTGTGAAGGGGGTAACTCCTTTTCAAGCTTGGACTGGTCGGAAACCTACAGTTAAGCATTTTAGAGTGTTTGGTTCTCTTGCATGGGCCCACATTCCAGTAGAGAAACACAAGGCTATGGATCCATAGAACAAGCTTTGCATATTTGTTGGGTTTCCAAATGATGTCAAAGGGTATAGACTTCTCCATCCCTCTACACATGAGTTGTTCTTTGAGAGGAGTGTTCTTTTTGAGGAGAGTTCTTCTATTTCTTCTCATACCACTTCTCCATCCACTATCACATTGGAGCCATTGCATGATGATGACAGTTCTTCTAAGGATCTTAATCCTCCTAATCCTGATGAGGAGTTTTCTTCCTCCACTTCAGATGGTGATAGTGATGGTGAGGATTCACATTATTCTCATAGTCATCATTCAGAGGTTGATGATTCCCCCCCAAACTCTCTAGCTGCAGTGCCTCTTTGGGCTCGACAAACTTTTGAGTCAGCAGGAGATTGGCTTGGTGATCCATAAAATACTAGAAGGACTAGGTCACAATTTCAGCAAGCTCCACATCTCTTCATTGCTTTAGCTTCTGATCCATAGTCTTTTCGAGAAGCTTCAGGTGTTCTTGAATGGGATGCTGCAATGCAAGAAGAGTTTAATTCCTTGGAAAGGAATCACACATGGGATTTAGTTTCTCTTCCTAAGGGAAGGAAACTTGTTTGATGCAAGTGGATCTATCAAACAAAATTTGCAGCAGATGGGTCGATTGATAAGTATAAGGCTCACTTGGTAGCAAATAGATTTTTCCAAGTTCTAGGGGTTGATTACTTTGAGACTTTTGCTCCAATTGCTAACATGAATTCTATCCGGCTTGTCCTTGCTATTGCTATAGACCATTGTTGGGAAGTTCATTAGATGGATGTGAAGAGTGCATTTCTTCATGGTGACCTTCAGGAGGAAATCTACATGGAGCAGCCACAAGGGTTTGTTCAGGATCCTTCACTTGTGTGTCAACTTTGAAAGTCTCTCTATGGCCTCAAACAAGCTCCACGATCTTGGTATGCTAAGATGGACTCCTTCCTTCTAACAGTTGGTTTTACTCGATGCCATTTTGATCTGAACATCTACATTCTGTAGTAGGATGATACTCTCACATTTCTAGTTCTTTATGTTGATGACTTGTTGATCACAGGGAGTCACTCATCCACCATCAAGGTAGTGAAAATTGCTCTCCATGATAGATTTCTAATGTCAGACTTGGGTCTTCTAGATTACTTCTTGGGAATTGAGATCACTTAATCTTCTTCAGGCATCTTCCTTGGACAACCCAAGTATGCACTTGATATGCTCTCCAAATTTTGCATGGCTGATTGTAAGCCTGCCCCTACTCCTTTTTTGTCTAGGGTCAAACTTGAGGCTACGTTCTCTTCACCCTTGGTTGATAGCACTTTATATCGACAACTTGTTGGGAGCCACATGAGTTGCATTAGAAAGTAGCTAAGTGGATTCTCCACTACATTCAGGGTACTCACAATTATGGAATTCAGTATGCAGCAGGCATGGATATTGACTTGGTGGGATATACAAATTCAGATTGGTCGGGTGATTCTCAAGATCGCAAGTCCACTTCAAGGTATTGCTTCTCACTTGGTTTTGATCCAGTTTGTTGGTTGAGTAAGAAGCAGTCTGCTATTGATCTTTCATCAACAGAGGCTAAGTATCGAGGGGCAGTTAATGCCACCACTGAGGCTATTTGGCTTCAGAATATTCTCACTGAGTTTGGTATTAGAATTAGGAAGCCTACTATCATCTTTTGTGATAATCAAAGTGTTATATAGATCTCAAGAAATCTAGTTCATCACCAAAGGATGAAACACATTGAGATACATATGCACTATATTCAGGAGCTCATTCAGGAAGGCATCATTGATCTTAAGTATTGTTCTACAATGGAGCAGACTATGGACATCTTCACCAAACCCTTCACTAAAAGCAAGTTCCTTCATTTGCGATCTTTGGTTGGGAAACGACAAGTGTCTACTTTAGTGGGGGACTCTTAGTCCTTTCTTTCTCTTATGGGGGGCTATCTATGTACATGGGTACCTAACATGGTTGCATTTACCAGGACCCATATTTTCACCCACCTAGGCTATGCTTAAGGTGGGGTGTTAGTGTAGGTTTTTTATTTTCCTTATGTTAGGAGGTATTTATTTTTCCTACACATATTATTTAAGCTTTCTTAGGTTAATAGGAGTGGTTTATATGAGGACACGTGGTGAAATACTTTAGCTACATGTGTAACTCTCCACCTCTTATGGGGTAGTTGAGTTACACACCATCTTTTGGCTTGTTGTTCCACCTCTCATAACCACTATTTTGTCATTTTCTAAGTGGGTTATGGGGTAGTTGGGTTACACAGCCTCTTTTGGCCTTATGTGCCAACTTTCTCAACTCCTTTTTTGTCTTCATGTAAGGAGGTTATGCCACATGTTTTGGCATTTACCAAGAAGGTAAAACCTCCCACTTTTTATGGGTAATAGGAGTTAATGCACCCCTTGGATGTATATGCTTATATTTTTCTATATAATAACCATTATACTCTCACCTTCACTAGTTAAGTGACAGCTTGGTGAGAGTCTTGTCAAAATTCTCTTCTTTGTCTCTATTTCTCTCTCATATCAAAATTATCTTCATTCAGCTATTTTGATCTTCGATCATCTATTGCGTGAGGAGTTGCATGTGATCTACGATCGACATCATATCTTGGCTCGGTTCTTGCTTCTCACAGAATCTAACAAAAAGGACCAAAATATACACAGTCAGCAAAGAATAACAATGAGAATAAGAGTGAAAATAAGGAAGAGAAAATGGATAAAGAAGAGGTGAAGGTAACTAGATAGGTATCTGGAGAAGAAAATAAAGTTATTGCAGAACCTAGCACTCCTCCTAGAACTTCTAATGTAGATTATAGACCTACAAATTTCACTGATGCATTATTAGATTCCATCAAGAAGATAACATAGTGCAATTCCTTAGCATTTAAGGCTATTGATGATTCTTTACCAATTTTGTAGATGATTGCACCAGCATGCAAGGTTGATCACATAATTGGGTCTAAAGGTAAATTGGACACATTGTCCAAATTTATTTCTTCTAACATTCAGTCTGTAGATAAGATAAATGAGGAAACCATTAAGGAAAGAGTTAATAAGGAGAAGGATGAATTCTTTGATAAAACAATAAAGGATTTCACACAATAGATTGATTCATTATTACCGACACTAAATTCCACCATTCTAGAATACAAAGAATTGTACAGAGAAGCATGTAAACCTCACCATCTTACAAAAGATATTGATGAGCAAATAAAGAAAATATAGAAAGAAATTGATGACATTGCTGACAATATGATTGGTTCTTTGAAACTCACATCATTTTTGGATCAAGAGATGGCTATTTATGAAGAGAAGATTTAGAAATTGGAAAGGGAAAAATAAAATGTTAAAGATGAAAAGTTGGGAGTTAAAGAACAAACTTGGTCCTAGATTGGATAATTTGTTAACACACTGGAATGAGCTATCTAAGGCAACTATTCAAGGAGAAGGATCACCAGAGCAATAGATGCATTATCTCACCAGGATGATCTGATAGATAGGGACTATAATTTCTAATAGCACAAAGTTTTTGCAAGGTCTTAACCTGGTTTTGGCAAACATTTTTCAGTTTGTACATAACAGGCTACAAGTTTCTAGGTAAATTTTGAATTTTTGATACTTTTGACATCCTTTGTCATTGATGTCAAAGTGGGAGTGGTGTAATGAGAAAAATATATAAAAGGAGATCATTTTCTTAGGGGGAGCACTCCCAGTTTTTGGACTTCAAATTTTGGATATCAGCTTTGGATTTTTCTCATGAGTGTTGCCATCAATGCCAACAGGGGAGATTGTTGGCATTATACACTCAGATGAGAATGGTTGATGTTGTCATTAATGGCAACAAATAGATAACAGGGTTCAAAGGTTCTACCAATAACAGACTTCACCTACCAGCATCTAGTTACACCGGCAATAGATTATACTGGCAGTCCAAGCCGACTTGGAAATAATATTGTTTATGCGAAATGTATTATAATGTAATATTTTATTTGTATATCTGACATGATGTATTGTAAAGACTCATATATGTATGAGATCTTGTAGGTCATTTGTAATGTAAGTAAAGATATGATAGGTAATGTAAGGAAGCAGTAATATGTGATAGATTATGATAGAGAATAATTGTATATGCATTTTGATGTATTTATCTTAAGAGAGAATAAGAAGCAGAGTAGAGTGAAACAAGGTTTTGGCAGAGGTATCAGATAGAGCTTGAACCAGTACTAAATCCAGCATTACAGATTCTATTTTGAGCAGTACATTGTTATTGGATTTAACCATTTAATTGTAGTTGGTGGGACTCCATTTTGTTATTGAGTATTGAGCTCTAGGCAGTTGGCCTTCCTCTATGTGCAAGTCGGCCCCTATTGTACTTAGTAATATTTATTCATATTGGCCAGTGAGTGAATATTGTGGTCACAAATCCCACCGAGGTTTTTCCCTTACCAAGTTTCCTCACCAAAAATATCTATGTTATGGTGTGCATTGATGCTTATTCTTCTGTTTCTCTTTACTGCATTATTATTTACTTACTAGTATATTATTTTGGTTTGTAAAGTTGCAAATAAGTTTAAATATTTCATCTACCGGTTAGACACTGATTCACTCCCTCCCCCCCTCTCAGTGTCTTTGGGACTAACCAAGTATCTAACAAGATTATCAATTGGAGTGGTAAGAGTATGAGTATTATTCTTTGGTGGGAGACATGACAAAATATCAATTTCACTCCTTATTGTTTTTGCCTCCTTTTGTTGTTCTTTCAACCTCTTCTTTTGTGCTCAAGATTGCATGACTATTGCAATCTTCATCATCTCTAGAACACTAAGGTTATCCATGTCCAGGGGTCCTTGTATACTGATTGTATCAGCATCATCTTCATCAATAATGCTGATACAATCAACATACAAGGACCCCTCTATCTCCTTCTTTTCTTCAATATACACTGGACTCACTTTAGGTTGAGTCTTCTTCTCCTTTGTTTCCTTCTTCTCTTCAATCTTCTCTGCCTTTTCCTCTTCCTTTTCCTTTTCATTTTCTGCCTTCTCTACTTTTGTACTAGCCTTTACCGGTGATGGTTGATTACCAACTCTTTATGGATTAATCATTGGCATTAACATTGTCCAGTGGTATCTGAGTATCAATAGTTTGTGTAGTAACTGGTGGCTCATCAGAGCTCTTTTCTTCAGTTTTCTTTCTACATGTTCCTCTTGTTGCTCAGTCATTTCAAGACCATATACATCTATATTATCATCAGTATTATCAATATTATCACCAGCATCATCATCAAGAATGATTACCGGTTCAGTATCTACTGGATCATCCTGCAACAAACTGTTATCCAGTTCAAAATCAGTTATCTTTACACCTTTAGGAATATCTTCACTTATAAATTTTTCTATTCATCTCCCTCATCTTGTTCATCTTTTTCTTCTTCAATTGAAAATAGACCTAAAGATTTCTTTATCAAAATTTTAGTCTTCTTCTAAACTAAATCAATTTCACTGATTAGCATCCTAGTCAATCTTTTCTTAGATCTAAAGAAAGATTTTGGATTTTTATTTACATCTTATAATTCTTCCTCACTAGCCTCCAGTTGTAGATGCTTAAGAGTATAATTAATAAATTCTTTGTCTTGATTTATTGTAGCCTGCCATCTTGCATCAATTAAATCATATAAAGAATTTGGGATTTGCCCTTGTAATTCAATAAGGGCTCTGTTGAATTTATCCATGCTAAATATAACTGCATCTTCAATTTCTCTCTGTTGTTCCTTAGTCAAGTGAATAAATAACATATTTAATCCTTTATATATCATATATTCCTTAATAATTCTAACCATTCTTTCAAAAGAATCTTCTAGTTGCCGATTTCTTAGAAGATTTAGTAGGTGCCTTACTAGTAACTTTTGGCTTTTTAGCCAATGATTTTTTTAGTGGCTAATATTCGCCAATTGGCTATTTTAAAAAATTTAAAAATCAAAATTTGGCTAATAGTTCAAGTTTTAAGGTGGTCTAAATCACCACATGTTTACAAAATTTTATTTTGATCTTATTTAAATCTCCATAGAATTTATTTTATTAAATTTTTGAACTCAAAGATTCACCAAAATATTCTATACATGATTGGATCAAATTCGCAAAAGTTTATAATTTATTGTAAAAAATAATTTAATTTGCCAATAATAAATCATAATTATTAGTCGATTTAGGGTTTTATCAGCATTGTTTAGTTGCCACCATTGGTTCTAAATATAATCTAATGACTATCATTACATTCCATGAGGTAAATTGTACCTACAAGTTGTAATGCTCATGGGGTTGAGTTGATTTTCAATTCTTGACGTCAATGGAAATCAATGGTATAAAAATAATTTTGGGCCCATGAGTATTACAAATTTAAATTATATTTTATTTGACAAAATACAAAGAGGGCTATTAGATTAATTTAAATTAATGGAAATATGTAATGCCCATACCCTAGTCGGACTTTTAAAACCCATTTAACCTTGATTGACTTCCTATGTGGCATTCTCGAATGGTAGATTAATCGATATGCAATGTGTAGTTTAGATAATATAAATAAACTAAGCATACTTATTATTGTGTTTTTGCATCGATTCTCATGTAAATGCAATTGATCCTAACCCTTGTGATAAATCTTGAGCTAACATCTTCATTGAATATGTATTTGTATATGCATGCTTGTATGAATTCATGGGTGCAGGAGATTGCATGTACAACACCGCTTAGGGCAAGGTTCATCTCCTTTGGAAATTGCAAGGTTGAGTATGCTCCTTCATCTTTTGAATTCGGATTTAGTGGTCATATAACTCTCGTCTTGCCTTAGCCATGGTTAGGTGAGCATCGTGTGTGGATTCGTGGGGCTTGCCTTTCATTGGGATGCATGTCGAGAGATTTGGAGGACTACCTCGATTTGTGTGCCTTGCGCGAGGTAAGTGAGGTTTGTTATCCTAAGTATTAAATTTAAAATTATGATTAAACGTACACATTAGAGATATAGAAATTTAAATAGGTAGTTTCTTTTATACGAGTAATCAGTAATTAAGAGATTTGTTTTAAATTATTAATGTAGCTAGCTTAAGGTATTTAACTGGGGTCAGTGTGCTCATTTACGCATTTGTAACATTTATGCATTTGTAGTTGAGAAATTTGAATAAACAAGACCCTTGCATTAGATTAGTCATTTATTTAAAAATGTCGCTTTATTATGTTATAGCGAGTTAAATTGATAGCTAATTTTAAAATAACGAATTTATTGAGTTATACGTTTTAGAAAGGAAAAACTTTAAAGTCATTGGAGAGATAGAATTAAATTACTCATTTTCGCATTCTGGAAGAAAAAGGGGTAAATTATTATTATTTAAACGAGATTATTTCTTTTTACTTGTAAAGTCGATATAGTATAAAAGTTTGGCTTTTAGAAAACTAAAATTTAATCAAAATGCCTTACCCGGTAAATAGTTCCAAAATATAAATGAAGAACTAAATCGATATTGAGAAATTTAAAATTTAAAAGAAATAGAAGCATTATAATTTTAATAAGGAAAAAAAAACAAATGAGATGTATTAAATAAGGTAAATGAATGACTTCCATTTCATTTTCATTCATTTTATTTCAAAAATAAATGCCTAATTTTGAAATTAAAAATTAGGGCAAAATTAGGGCTTTTTCTTTTTAACCTATTTTTGGAGACATTTTGGGGGTTCTTGGCTTGGGAGTTTTTTTTTGGGAAAAAATTGGAGAAATTTTGGATTGAAGCAGCAGATTGGAGAAGTTCTTCCTCAAGATACATGCCCGGATTTGCACTATGAGGTAGGATTCGAATCCACTACCTTATTTATTTGTTGAATACAAAAAAAATGGTCTTACCCATGAATGATTTGGGGTTAGTTTTCAGTTTACTCTCAAAATTTGGTTGTTCTTGAAACCAATCCCTTTTCTTGATGGATTTTGTGATTTTAAACTTGTTAGAAAATTTCCTCCCATAATGAAGATTTTGGTATAAATCTGGGAATTCTTTTTATGGCTGTTAAAAAATGGGTGTAGGGTTTTACAATCCCTTTGTCAATCCGTTTGGTTTATTGCAAAATTTTTTTAGAAAAAGAAGGGGAAGAGAAACCGTTGGAAAAGGAAATTTTACAGTCTGTAATTTCGTTTTTTTTGCTGTGTGCCCATTTATTTTGACAGTGAAAAAAATTTGTTTTAGAAAAAAAGAATATTTCAAAAAAATATATAAAACAAAACAAAATAACGCAGAAAAAAAAAAAAAACCCCACGGCGGGTATGAAACCCCACCACGAGGTGTGAGGCGCAAGTCTGCTACCATGGTAGCAGACTGCTACCAAATGGTAGCAGCGCTACCATGGCAGCTGCTTGCTACCCTTTGGTAGCAGCCGCTACCCATGGTAGCGTGAGCTGCCTTGGGAGGGGGCCGCGTGGAGTCCACGTGGAACCCCCACCCAATGTTTAGTTAGTTTATTTTTTTTGTGTTTGTTTTAAATTTATTTTAATTTAAAAAAAAAAGAAATAAGTAAACTCCACAAAATATTAAAATAGTTAATTTGAGTTTTATTAATAGTTTTTTTTTATAAAGTTTTTTTTTAATGATAATTAATTAATATAGATATTTCATGTGGAGATTTTTATATGAATTAGTAAATAATAGACTAGAATCCCGAATGCTATTAGATAAAATGATTAAAATATATGTATATATATATTTGAAGGAAATTTTATATGTGTATAATGAATAGCGTTTTAACAATTGATGACTTCACCCTTTTTTATAAAAAAATATTCCGATATTCAACAGCAACTTGTGAATTGATCTAATCATTCCGTGAACCTAGAAATAGGAATCTAAATGCTAAAGTGTTTTAAGATCATCGTGAAAATTTTGAAGAACTCAACTGATATGCTAACGTGATCACCAGAAAACTAAATAATGTGTCGTCTTGAGGTTCGGAAGTAGATGATACCTTCTTTTAGTAAAACAAATAGTTTAGTCATTCCTCCCTCGATGATGTGAAATATATAATGGTAAAGATGGTAAGTTCATTTTATGTTTTTCGCTAAAGTTAAGTGTTGGCAAGTTCTTGCTAGGATTGTTGTTGGACTCTGTCATTTGTTTACTTGTGTTGTCATAGCCAGTTACACTCCTAGTCAGAGTTTCGTCAGTCATTAGAACCTGTATTTGCTTGAATTGTCAGTTGGATCCACTTTAGAAGGGTCCAATTATGTGTATCCCGATCGAAGTGTCTGTTGTATATTGATGGTATTCGCTTAAGTGGCAAGATGTAAAAGACTTATAAATTTTGTATTCCTAACGATATAATACCAAAGGGGTCTTGCAGTTGAGCAGACCCAGAGATGTAGCCCATCCGGGGTGAACTCCGAGATCATACCTGTGTTATGTGATGTTTTTAGCGTACTTGTTTTATGTTTTAAGTTATCATGAATGGTTATACTCTTGCTTAAGTGAATGGTGGAAATTTAATGAAATCAAATTTAAGTGCATAACATTATTCAAATGGATAAATATAGTCATTTAAATTCATAAAACATGGTGAATTATGAATATGGCAAGGTATTTAAATATTGAGATTAAAGTTGTGGAAAAAGTAAATTGGTAATGTTAATTTAAGTTGTAATGGTGGAAAGAATCTTGTTAGAATACTTTATTGGATTAACTTGTTATTAAGTATATAAATGGAATGGATGTAAAAAGGTGATGAAGTTAAAATTTATGTCACAATTCTTAGATTGAAAACAAAAGAATGAACATCATACAAATATCTATCTTTTTACCTTAGAAAATGAATCACGCCATGTCAGTTATGGTTCATTACATTGGACGAATTTGCTAAGTTATGTCACATTTTAATCTTAACAAAAATACTCATCAGATCAACTTGATAACCGTGTGGACTTAATTAGGTATTCATGTTGTATAATGGAATAATATACTTAGTAATTCATGTTGTAATTAAAATCAATAATCCTCACTAAATTAACTTTATAATTGTGTGAACTCAAATAGATATCCATATTTTAATCCTTATAAAAGGAATCCCTCGTGATTGCTAAAAATTAATCTAAAATGGGAGAGTAATTGACTTGTTGTTTATACATTAAAACTTAGTAAAACTATCTCCCTCATTTTAAGTTCATTTAACAAAAAGAAAAAAAAAAAGAGTGATATGAAATCAGGAAATTGTATCTTAATCCTAATAGAGAAAGTCACCGTGATTTTAACTATTCTAATCTTGAAATGTTGTATGTCATCTAGTTAACGATACTCTAAATTCAAGGATGCTTCCGTTTGTCCTAATGCGTATCCATCTTAATGAAGTTAGTCCACCTCTTTGCATTATTAAAACTTCAAGTGAATTTTCCATGGCTACTCATATTTTACTTTTCATAAAAGAACATCAATCCAATAGTTGACTACGCATGAAGTCGAATAAAAGGGGGCCTCACTCTATTAACTGTAGTTTAATCCTTAAGGAACGAAATTCTTCCTATCAACCATGCCTATTTAACATTTAAGAAAGATATCAATTGTGGGTGAATATTTAAAGTCTAACGAAGGACCCCTCGTTTATTACTCGTAGTTAAACCCTGACGAATGAATCTCATTAAGCATATTTATAGCATTAAAGGATGATGTCAAGTGTGGATGGTTATTTTCCATCTCTAATGAATGATCCATGTTATATATAAAATGCTTGAACCTAATTGGAGACCTCCTATTGAAATTACGAATCAAAGTGCTTGAGTAATTAACCTCTCGATGGCCCCCTCACTAACCAAGGCAATTGAACGCTTCCTAAAATTATAAGATGTCAAAACATTGAACACATATATAATCAAGAGCTATGCAGTATCTCGTAAATAAGATATTCCGATTAATGGATCTAATGATGCAAGTTGAGCTAGGTGTAAGGTTATGTAATCGCGTTAGGAAACTCCTTAGGATTGGTTGAGCCTTCCGCTGTGATATCCAAAGTTGACAAATAATCTCCATTGTATATTAATGTCGTGCCTAATTATGAATTGAGTTTACTTCAACTAGCTTAATGTTGTAACTTTGTATTAACGCTCTTAATTATTATTTTTTTAAAAAAAAAAATAAAAAAATTTACACTCTATTTGAGTGTTTTTAATTTAAACCCTTAGGGGTTTCCTGGCGGGGCATTACAAAATAACTAAATAAAGTAGTGTCTACCCTTTAATCTCCTTAATGATTTCAACCTTAGGCCTCTACTTTTCTATAAGATTTTTTTTAAATGAAATTATTTTCACTAGTAATTAATGCATACTTGTATTATTTTCTAAGATTCGCTAAGATTTTCTACCAAAAAAATTTGATGTAAAAAAAGTCACTAATAAAATTAATATTTTTCTTTTCAAAAATGAAAGATTCGCCAATAAAAATTATTATTTTTATCCAAAATAAATAAATATTCACCAACATTTTATATCTTTTTTTATAGGGGGGTTTCTTAAAGTTATCACTGTTTTTAGCACTAGCCCTTAGGGCTCTCTTCTCTTCTTCAGATTCAGTAGCTTCCTCATCTCTTGGTTTCTGAGCTTGCTACTTCTTCCTTTTACTAGCCTTAACCGATGTAGTGGGAGGATCAACAATATTTTCTTTCCTCTAAAACTGAATTTTAGTAGGTTTCTCAGTTTGAATTTCAGCCCGTTTTTCTTTTGCCTCCATTGAATTTTTTTTTCTTTGCAACTTTTCCCTTTCTCGCTCTTGTCTTGACACCGGTTGGCATACCGGTTGGCACACTTGATGTACCTACCTGTCTAGCTTCATACTTGGTTCTTGCTGCTGCAATTTTTTCTTTAATGAATCTAACCTACTTAGCAAAAGCTTCAACCTCCTTTGTAACCTTCTTAGCAATAACTGGTTTTTGCAGCTCATAATGCACCTGTAATGATTTTTTCTTGTAGATGCCAAACCTTTCAGTAGTGGAATCTACTAGATGGCAAAGTAAGTGATCAACATAAGCAATTAGTAGATCTTTATATACTTCATAACCCTTGGGCATAATCCATATGGTCCTGGGTTCAACACCTTCCATCATACATGTATCAGTATTAACCATGAAGCATATTGTGTTTTCATACCAGTTGACCACTTCTATTGGTATCCTTTCTCTTGCATGCATTTTCTTCTGAAAGTCTTTGAAATATCCCCATACAATATTATCAAACTCATTACCAATCATCTTAATACTCTTTTTCATTTGTACTAATGTAGGGGTGTCTTCTATCCAATGAATATCACTGATACAAGGAAAGAAATTTTGAAAATAAAAGAATAAACCAAGAATAAGTTGACCAAATTTGAACCTCAATCTTTTTTCCTTCTTAATGGCATCTAGGTTTAGCATCAATTGACTCCTCAATGCTTCAGATAGATCATAATCAACATCCTCCTTTATCATTTGGTAGGTAGTATGAATAGTAGCTAGCGGTACATTATTCATTCTATTTGAATAGTATATGCAGTATCCAATCACCACAGAAGCATATTTCACTACTAGATCATTGATGTTTTTCACCATCATAGCTTTGTCATCCTATTTTGATCCTATCAAATTTTCTACATCGTTCTTTGAAATGGTTTCGAGTACAAGAACCTCACTAGTTGCACAAAATGTAGTGACTATGTGAATGACCTCCTTGGAAATTTTATGTGGTCTATCGAGCCACATAAACTGATCATTAATTCTTCTCAGCACAAATCTAACAAGTTCATTGTCAAAATAATCAATGGAATTTAGGGCATGATTAAATCCTTTATCAGTAACCTTTCTAAATTGTTCTTTCATAATCCCTTTCTTATCACACAAAATTCTAAACTGACCAAAGATACTATCCATACCGATGTCTTCTAATTTGAAATGGTAAAATGATCTAACATCTTCGACATGTAAGACACCATAGGGAACACTGGATAGGGCTTCAATGGGATCAGTCTCTTCAGATTTAAATGGATGTCTTTTAAACTAATATTTTGGCCTATCGATTACATCAACAAGGTGTGGGGTATCCATCTTTAATGATACTAAATGATAAAAGGATCTTAGGATAAATACCTTCTGTCGCTTTCACACTTAGGGTTTAGAACACCGACAAAATTCTCAACACTGATCTCATATTCACTAATCACTTCAATCTTCTCAAGTCTCTATCACATAGGTTAATTGTTGCAAACACAATGTTCACTCTGCTCTATTTTCTTTTCTTGTTCTTACAAGAATGTAATGTGACAAATGACATTCAAAAGTCCCTTTTATTTCATTATCTACTACATTAAATGTTGTTGCCAGTAAAACCCTAAAACATACTAATGCATACTACTAGTTGCCAAAGATATATTATTTCTATCAGTTATGATCCAAAAATACTGTATGCCATCAAAAAGTATCATAATATATAGATCAAATTTACTGCACTTCATCTAGGGGTTCTTCTAAAGGTTTGACAATAATCTTACCCCAAGTTGTATAAACAACTTAGTTTACCGGTGAAGGATTCTCCACACTAGGTGAAGAAATAGACTCCTCAGATGGTTTGTCATCACTCTTCCTCCTCCAGATTCTATTCATCTCATCTCTAGTTGTTAGACACAATGCATCACTAAGAGGGGGGTGAATCGGTGGTTCTCAAACTTTTCCCTTAAACTATCCTTTGTGAGCATACCGATTGATGTAGAGGTATGGTCTACACAACTTGGAAAAGCCCAAATTGCTCACTTGCTCAATAGGAAACACTACCCCTTTGGAAAAGAGGTTCTCCCAACTAGACCTCACACCTTACAAGAACAAATCTAACATCTCAACACATATTTTTCCTTCCCCATAACCCCCCATTGAGACATTTCACAAAAGTCACCAATTATGGATTAACAACCCCATAGGCAAAATGCTCAAAAAGTGCTCAAATGGCTCACACCCCTCCAAATCAGATTTTATAGGTCTAATGGATCATAAAATACCCAAATCCACCCTCTAGTTTTCTCCTCCAAGTCCCCAAGGTATCCAAGCCCAATTTGGCTCTCTAGGCCCACTAGTCTCCAAAAACAACTTTTTTGGTTTAAAACACAAAACATCCAAAGGACACATAGATTTTATTACACACCTCAATTACACTCCTCTAGAAATCATCTTTTCCAAAAGGAAAGGTCTTGAAGGCTTTAACAAACCACATTTCTACCAAACCCTCAATGATGACAACAAGGACTATTTCAAGCACTTAATGAGGGAAGTACCATTTTTACACACCATGTCAGAAAAGTATGACTTTGAGAATTTATGGGAATTCAAAATAATACCAATTCCAAGGTTCTATTCATTGGTTTACAATTCACCAAGAGTTATGGGGTCTGTAGTGTCTTTTTACCACTTTTGCATTGCCAGCCACATAGAGATGTCTGGCTTCTTTTAATTCATGATCTTTCCAAACACTTCCTCCAGGTCTAAAACAAATAAAATATTAAATTACAGTCCAAATCTTCCATCCAACCAAGTTTTAGATTTTTTCCATGGTTAAAATGGAAGAAAAGGGAAAAGAAAAGTGAAACCCTAGGTTTATGCCCTTTCATGGGCTGTCTTCACTAGAACTTTAATATCTCGCTTATTTCTCCACTTCCAATACTATAGTTGGACTCAAATGAAAGGTATTTCACCCCTCTAACTTAACATGGAAGAATTTTCCAATTTTTAGATTGTACAAGCCTGTACCAACCAAAATAACAGCGAATGTGCAGGAAAATACAGAATTTTTATTGCTTCAAATTATCAACTTTCACAATATCCCCCAACAACCCTCCAAATTGGATTTTTGAGGAATTATATAGCCATCCCAACATTTTCCAACCGAAATTAGGTGGTTGTGAATGTTAGGAACTGATTTTAACAACTTTTCAAAAAGTTGTTCACCTATATTGACAACATTTTGTCAATTTTTGACAATTCTGTATTTTGCCAACAAACTATATTCAAACACAGACCTAGGAGCCTAAACATATTATTTTGGACCTAATTAGACCAAAATAAACTTGACTCACTAAATCCACACATCCTAAGTCCTTTTGACCATAGTTGACCATAGGGTTTATAAAGCACCCTAGGCCACTAGGCCTTACAAAAATGGACTATGAGGACTTTATTATCAAAACTAAACATGAACATGGGATTCTAAGATCCCTTACAACACCTTGAAAAAAAAACATGAAATTCGCTGAAGAGAAAATGATTAATTTTAGTCTTGTGCCCCTGCACCATACTCCCAGGGTGGGCTGATCTCATTTCCACATGAGATAAGTTGGTCCAATGAAGTACCATGCTTTAGAATCTCTACCTCATCCATCCATACAACCTCTTCAACAGGGTTTCCTAGCCATTTCAAAAGGTATTGTTTGTACTCTTTGTTTCTCATCTTCTTTATGACTTTCTCATCAATGATTTTCTCAAGTTTCTTTGGTGCATGATGAGGTATGGAAGCCATATCCTCTTGAACTTCTTCAATTTGAAACTCCATACTTGCAACAACATTACCTTTATATGGTGTTAGATCACATACATTGAAAAAAGGAGAAATACCAAGATTAGGAGGAAGAGCAATCTCATAGGTATTCAACCCATGCTTCTTCAACACTTTGCAAGGACCCACTTTCTTCATGAGTAACTTAGTGTGCTTCCCCTTTGGTAATCTTTCCTTCCTCAAATACACCCACACCATATCATCCACTTGAAATTGCACATCTCTTCTCTTCTTATCAGAAATCTCCTTGTACTTTTGAGAGCTTTTTTCAAGTGCCAATCATACTTGATCATGGATCTCCTTCATGCTATCAACAAATTGCTCTCCATGAGCACTAATCTATCCATCTTGTGGAAGATCCCTCAACTCAAGAATGCCTATTGGGTTCTGACCATACACAACTTGAAAAGGACTCCTTCCTGTACTTCTATTCACTGAATCATTGAAAGAAAACTTGGCCTATGGAAGTACAACATCCCACTTCTCACCATATTACTTGGTCAAACATCTTAATAGCTTTCCCAAGGACCTATTCACAACTTCAGTTTGCCCATCTATTTGTGGATGGCAGGCTGAACTAAAGTTCAAGTTTGTTCCCAACCTCTTCCATAAGGTTCTCCAAAAATGGCCTATGAACTTCACATCCCTATCAGACACAATTGTTAGGGGAAGTCCATGAATTCTCATAATTTCCTTGAAAAACAAATTGGCTACATAAGTTGCATCACTTGTGCTCTTACATGGCAAGAAATGTACCATCTTACTGAACCTATCAACAACAACAAAGATGTTATCAAATCCTTTTTGAGTCCTAGGCAGCCCCATTACAAAACCCATACTACAACTTTCCCAAGGCCTTGTAGGTATGGGTAATGGTTGATACAAACCAGCATTGGTGGAAGTACCCTTAGCCTTTTGATAAATGCTCCAAGTCTCTACAAATCTTCTCACATAAACTTGCATTTTAGGCCAATAATAATGTCTTCTTACCTGCTCAAGAGTTTTATCCAAACCAAAATGTCCACTCATGCTTCCACAATGCTGTCTCTCATAGAACACCTAGGAATACACAATTGATGTCCTTTGAACAACAAACCACCTTGGATCAAGTAATCAGCATATTCAACATGGTAGGCCTCTGAAAAATCAGAACAAACTTTGTAGATTTCATGAAAGTCTTCATCACCTTCATACATACCTTTCAAGGAGTCAATCCCCACACTCTGTAACTTCACCTCTTGCACTATCAAGGATCTTCTACTCAAGGCATCTTCCACCTTGTTTGCAACTCCCTTTTTGTGTTTTATGGTAAAGGTATATGCTTGGATAGATTCTACCCACTTCATGTGCTTGTGACTCAACTTCTCCTGGCTGTTCAAGAAGCTAAGTGCCTGATTGTCTGTAAAAACAACAAACTCTTTTGGAAGGAGGTAATGCCTCCACTTTTTCAAAGCTTGTACAAGTTCATACATTTCCAAATCATATGAGGAATACTTTATCTTTGCCTCATTAAGTTTCTCACTAAAGAATGCTTCCACAAACCACCAGTTCTCAAATCTAACTTAATGTAGACTTATTGATTAGTGGGGAGAACAACACAAATGCAATCATACACAAAGAGACATCACTTAACTCCAACATATATGAAGAAAATCCAAGATGGGAAAAACCTTGGTGAGAAATGCTACAGGAGACTACTACTCCAATCTAGCCTCATAATGAATCTTTGATTACACTGTTTAGGGCACCAACCTAAGGACCACCAACCCCTGATTTAGGGCACCAACCCAAGGAGCTACAACCCTTGATTTAGGGCACCAACCCAAGGAGATACAACTCCTAATTTTAGGGCACCAAACCAAGGAGCTACAACCCCCTGCACCGAACTACAACTTAGTGAATACAAATCATAAACATTTACAAGTTAATAACCTTTTTACAAATGGATTTTGTAACTCATCTTCAAATTACTCTACTAGATCTTCTTATCTAGTTAACTGTCGATACTCTACCTCACCCACTTTCTACTATAATTTTCTTCTCCTCTATTGATTCTCTCTTCCACCATTGCTATCCTCTACTAGTTTCTTCATGTCAACTCTACACTCTTCTGTAATTCTTCTTTATCGATTCTATCACTAGTGGTATACTTCTCTCATAGACTCTCTTGCAGACTACTGGTTCCTCACCATAGTCAGTTGATCTTCTCAGCCCGATTCTCACTCGCACACTCTCAATCTCTTTTCAGATACTCGTTGAGTACTTGACTAATTTTCTCTCACTTTCAAAAGTAGCTAATGATTACTAAGAGGGGGGGGTGAATTAGTATACTGAAAAACACTACACTTAAACACTTTGCAAGACTAACAGTAAACTGGTAAAATAGTTTAACATACAAACTGGTTAACACACATGCAAATCAAAATGCAAATAAAGCATTCACCCATAGAAGCAATGCAACCATAACACAAGATATTTGATGTGGAAACCCGAATGGGAAAAACCACGATGAGATGAAACTCACAAGTCACTATCTACATAATAGAACCCAGACCGGTTAAGGTCAGACCAGTTAAGGTCTTACAATGTTCTTTACCAGAACAGATCCTGTTAGGAATCTCAGTCTCTGTTAGGAGATAAGTCCGATCAAGGACTACCTTGCTAGAGGATTTTAGATTCACAAAGGTGAACCACCTTGTTAGAGGATTTTACAAAGGCTACTCTTAGCCTACCCAGTTAAGGGCTTCAAACTTGTCAAAGAGGTGAGTAATCAACAAGTATATGATCTATCAGATAACATAGATTGCTTGGTTAGATCCAGTATAGCTCATAGTTAATGCATTCCAACATTACTTCAGTCTTCTCTATCTCTCCCTCTGTTACAACTTGATCTTCTCAAATAAGATTGCTCTCACAATAACTCATCAACCACCTTAAACCCTAGCAACAACATAAAACCCTTACAACAACTTAAAACCCTATACATGATTTCCTTATAAAGGAATCTAATTTCATGTGGATCCAATAGGATTTCAATACAATTCCCTAGGTTCAATGAACCTGGACATACTCGGTAACATGACAGAAAAAGCACTATTAAAGTGTCAGCACTGTCAAACAATTAGTGGAAGGTAACTCATCACAAAATGCTGCTTGGTAACTCATCACAAAGTATTTCTAGTTCATACAAAATACCGGTTGCCGATTTGTCAATAATGAAGACTAGTAAAAACGTGTTATGCTACTTTGATCCCTCATACTACTTGGAATCCATGAATTGCTTGGGGTTGACATGCCGCTTCAGAGCAGTAAACATATTATGCAAAATACCAAAAGTCTAAAGACTATAATACAACATACCGGTTGAGCTCTAACTCATACATATAAAGGAGATCTCAATGCAAGTGTGTGTCCATCAATGACAATCACAACATAAACATCAAAAATGCCAACAATCTCCCCCTTTGTCATTGATGGCAACAATTAAGAAAATAAAATTTTGACATCTAAGTGTTTTACAACAAAATCATGCCATTAGCAAAATTGCTCCGCCTAAGCATATACACTATCCCTTTGTCAATACAATGTATAACAATTTTGCATATAGAGCATAAACATTGAGATATTCAGAGCATATATCAAAATTTTGATTACCAAATACTTCTCCCTTATACTTTCCAAATAGAATACTAAAATTTTATGACAATAAGGAATAATATTTGTCAAAAATAGATTTGAAGTCCTGCAAGAATTGTTTCATCGACAAAGACCAGGACTCAAGTAGGGAGGTGGCTACTTCTTTCTCTATCTGCATCTGGGAGACCTATTCTTCCATGGCATCGATTGTGCTCATCTCCTTTGTAACTATCAAGGCATCCAAGTTCAGATAACACTTCTGAAGAATTTGCAGACATGGGAGTAGAACCAGTTGTAGCTCTTGCAAATCTCTAGATTGTGTACTGATCTCTTGCTCCATTTTGGCTAACTGAATGTGAAACTAGTGAACGGTTTTCCCATAAGTTGCAAAGGAATCATAAGGTGGCTTGAATGTGCTCATGTAGGATTGTAAGTCTATTTTAAGCTTTTGCTTTTGATCTAGCACATCATCATAGAATAGATGGGGTTGGCAGATCTTGTTGAGTAGCAGATTCCCTTCATCTAGAGCATCCCTTATATCCTTTTTCTCTTTTTGCAACTCAGACTGGAGCTCATTCAACTTCTTCACCAGAGCTATATTGAAATCTTTTTGATGCACTTTCTTGACATTTGCCTCTGCTGCCTCCTCTAGGCTTTGCACCTGATCATCAACTACTATGCATAGAAGCTTTAGCTTAGCCAGCGATGATTTAGTGTTGGGAAGATTTGTACCAAGTAACAAATCGGTAAGAGTGTCCACAGCTACTTGGATCACATCTTCCTCCTTCTTCCTCCTTATTACCTCTAGATGTTCTTGAGAAACCTTGATGCTCTGCATCAACTCCATTTCACTTGCAAACTGGAGGTCGATAGGACTAGAGAGATCAATCGGTTTGGCTTGACTCCCAATTGCCTTTGTAGTCTCCATCTGTGTGCTCTTCTCTGCTTCTCCTTCCTTGTCCTCTTCTACTTTCTTTTTCTCTGCTTCTCTCATTTTCTTTGCTTCCTTATCTTCTTCTTCCTTCTTCTTTTCTACTTCCTTTTGCTTCTCTTCTTCCTTTCTCATCTTCTCATCCTCTTCCTCTTTCTTCTTCCTTGCATCTTCCTATTTCTTTTTCTCTTCATCCGCTTTCCTCTTATCCTCCTCTTTCCTTTTCTTTTCCTCATCATCCTTCTTCTTCTTCTCTTCTTCATCTTTCTTCATTTTCTCCTCTTCATCCTTCTTCTTCTTCTCCTCTTCATCTTTCTTCTTCTTCTCCTCTTTCCGCTGCTCCTCACCTTCATCCTTCTTCTTCTACTCTACCTATTCCTTTGTTGCTTCCTATCTATCTTTGGCTTGTTTATCAACCTATTCAGCCTATTGCTCCTATCTTATTGGCTCAGATGGTGTTTCTTGAGTAACATCTCCTATGTCCAGGGCATTGCCATCAATAGTGTCGATTAGTTCTACAATCAATTTTCCTTCTTCATCAGAAACTTCATCCGGTTTAGATATAACCGATTCTTATTTAGCCTTCTTTCTATCTTGAAGCACTTTGTAAGAATGAATAGCGGTTGTCATATATAGATGAGTGTCTTTTTCCACATCATCTATTTTTCCCTCTAGCAACTAGAGTCTTCTTTTTCAGGTAAAGAAGAGTCCTTTATTTTGGTTGATGACATCAAACAATTCTAAATTGGACAGCTTAGGGACGTATTAAGAAAAAACTTTTTCCCTTATTTCCTATTCCTTTTCGATGGCAATGCGCCATTTATTATCTAAGGACTTATACAAAGAATCCAGTGCCTCAGATCTAATATCTGAGGGCGACCGGTCAGTAGCACATAAATATTTAATGATTTCATTTTCAACAGCTTCTTGTTCATCATCATTGAAATCATCAAAACAATCAATCAAATCATTCATCAATTTTCTCCTAATATTCTTGATTGTTCTTTGACAATGTGTCAAAGGTTTGCAGGAGGAGATGTCAATATTTACTGGTGCCGATGATGCCAATTCATTCTTTGTCTTCTTCTTTGCTTGCCTCATCTTCTTTGGTTTTTCCTTAGAAACAGTTTCTTCTGAGTTTGGTGAGGTATTCCTTGTCTTCCTTTTCCTCTTGAAGACTTTAGCTGGTGCTGCTTCCAGTTTCTTCTTGGCCGGTGACCAATTCATCACTTTAGGACTTGCTGTTGTAACTAGTGCTGATGCTGTAGGCACTGCCTTTGCCTTCTTCTCTGCATATTCTTTTCCTTTCTTTGCAGAGGGTCCCTCGACTAGTGTAACCCTTTCTAGATAGGTTCTGGTTCTCTTTGCCTTAGGATCTAGGGGTGAAGCAATTAGGGTAGATGCATACCCGTCCAACATATCATACATCACCTCATAGCCCATAGGCTCCACCTCTTCCTGTCTAGGCTCAACAGCCTCCATTATGCATTTATCCACCTGGATAGTGAAACAGATGGCATCTTCATATTTCTTGATGATATCACCTGAGATCCTCATCCTTTGGCTCATTTTCCATCTAAACTCATCAAAATACTTGTTCAGAACATCAAGGTAACTGGTTCCAATTGCTTGAATGCTCTCCTTGATTTCCTTGGTTACCGGTTGGTTAGGAGACCACTGGACATCTCCTACTACTGGAAAGTAGCCTTGGAAATAGAAGAACAACCCAACTAGTAGTTGCCCAAACTTGAACCTTAGTGCATTATCTTGTTTGATCAACTTCAGATTCAATAGGAGTTGCCTCTGCATACCGATGCATAGATTGAATGATGCATCCTCTTTTATCATCCGGTAAGCGACATTTACCACTGCAGTAGATACAAAGTTAATTCTGCTGGCAGAGAATGTCCGGTAGCCTATCACCATGTAGGCATACTTAACCAGATCATCCTTGATGGAGTTGACTGTCATGCCTTGAGAGTCACTCACTAAACCAGTGAGCTTGGACATCTCTATTTTGCTTACCATCTTTAGGACTAGCACATCCCCTGTATTGCAGAAACTAGTGATGGCATGAATTACCTATGACATGATATCATGTGTCCTCTCTAGGTACATCTTGTTACCATGGACTCTGCTCAAAAGGATCATTATATGATGCTCTGTAAAATCTTCCAGGAAGTAGACAACATTGTGGAGTTTCTTCTTCTCCAAGATATTATACTCTGATTTGATTTTCTTATCCTTATCACAAAACAAACCTAACTGGGAGTGGATAGCTAAAGACCCTATGTCTTCAAACTTGTAGTCTATGTAGTCAGAAATTCCCTCTTCTACTATCACACTAGCTGAAACTTGTAATAGGGCATTATACTTAGACTTCCGTTGAATGAAACTTGTAGACTTGACAAATGCACTATAACTGGTATGAGATGTAGAAGCCATGATAGAAAATTTCAAGAACTTCAAGAAATACCTTTTAAAACATGTGAATTTAGGGCATTCCGATTCTCCTTCACTCCACACTCTGTCGATTGCTGAATCACCACTTTGTGTTCTCTACTTGACCATTTGCAGTTTGAATTTTGGATCTCCTTCGCGGTTTCTCAATTTCTCAAAATCTCAGCTCAAATCATCTTTTTCATCGCTTTTCTTTTTGAAAAAATTTTCTTTGCTCAAAAAGAGATAATGAGAAATGATTTGAAAAATGCTTTTAAACATATTTCTCACCTACTGTAATAAATGCTCCACTATTAGGGTTTAAACCCTAATTTGCCTTTTTTTTTTTTTTTTACCATTTTTGGTCTTCCACCAAATGACAGGCAACACACACTAGTTAAGGTCTTTTACCAGTGTAAATCGAGGTTTTGTAAGCATTTTTCCATTTTATCTCCCTAAGATTTTCTGAAGCTTAGTTTGCCAGTTCTGAGATTTCTACACTAGGTACAGAAATCGGTTCCTCTTGTAACACCGTTGGTTTCTTCTTCTAGGTTTTGTTCATGTCCACTTGAACAGTGTCAACATCAATGTTTCCTTTCGGAGTGATTGGTATATCATCAGATATGTTCTTTCTTGATCTACAGAATCTGGCAATGTGACCCAGTTTGTTGCAGTGATAGAAGACCAATCCAGGTGCTCTCCAAGGTCCATTGTTCATGTTTCCATTCTTCCTTCTACATGTTGTAGCAGTGTGACTATGACCATGACAAATCCAATAGTTTTCTTTCCATCCGATTATCGGTTGATAGCCACTGTTACCTGATTGATTATTATAAGCATTAAAATGGTTAGGGTTCTAGTTCACAAAGGATTCCAGAGTAGCTCCTTGAGTCCTCTGTGGATATCTTTCAGTGATGTTCATAACAGACCTGCATTCAGATGCTTTATGCCCATACTTGTTGCATGTATAACAATGACCATTGAACTTATTGGATCTAGGTACATTGTTAATAAAGTAAGGAAAATTATTATATGCTTTGCTCCTACATACATTGGCAGTATGTCCTTCTTTAAGGTAGTTAAAGCAAACAGGTTTAAAATTTTTCGTACCTTTACCTTTGAATGTCGATTGCTTCTTTGATGCTTCAGCATTTCAACTAGAGGTCTCACCTTCCTCATGACCAGAATAACCAAGTCCATCAGTATTCTTGACAGGTTTGGCAGATTTAAGCTTTTTCTCTAGCTTGACAGTACTCTTGTTAAACTTAGCAAGTATTTCCTTTGATTCAAAGAGTTCCTTGGAAATAGCAACATTGGTTTCTAGCAGGTTTTAATTCTCAGAGATGGCAATGTTCAGTTCTCCTTGCATGTTTTCTTTTTCCACTTTTCTCTCATGGAGTTGAGTGGTTAGGGCACTGATTTCTTGTTTTAATTTGGAGATCTCATGATCCTTATCTCTTACCAGATCCTCACCTTTTCTCCTATTCTCCAACTCCTAACACATTCTGATGGTTAGTCCTTCTAACTCCTTTCTTAGGTTGGAGTTTGACTCATTCAACTTTTCTACTTCTTGAATTAGGGCTTCCATATTTGCTTCATCAGAAGAACTATTTTCATATAGCTCCATCAGTTTCTCAGCATGTTCTCTCCTTTTTGCCTAAGAGGCTTTATATTTAACCACAAGATCATCATAGGCTTTCTCAGACTGAGTGAGCTGATGAGTAAGTTCCCTCAATGTGTATTCCCCCATATCTCTTTCCAAGTGGTTAAACTTATAGAAAGGTAGGCTCTGATACCAATTGATGATTACTAAGAGGAGGGGGTGAATTGGTATACCAAAAAACACTACACTTAAACACTTTGCAAGACTAACAGCAAACCAATAAAACAGTTTAATAGACAAACCAATTAACACACATGCAAATCAAAATGCAAATAAAGCATTCACCCACAAAAGCAATGCAACCATAACACAAGATATTTGACATGGAAACCCAAATGGGAAAAACCACGATGAGATGAAACTCACAAGTCACTATCTATAGAATAGAACCCAGACCGGTTAAGGTCAGACTGGTTAAGGTCTTACAATGTTCTTTACTAGAATAGATCCTGTTAGGAATCTCAATCTCTGTTAAGAGATAAGTCTGATCAAGGACTACCTTGCTACAAGATTTTAGATTCACAGAGGTGAACCACCTTGTTAGAGGATTTTACAAAGGCTACTCTGAGCCTACCCAGTTAAGGGCTTCAGACTTGTCAAAGAGGTGAGTAATCAACAAGTATATGATCTATCAGATAGCATAGTTTTCTTGGTTAGATCCAGTATAGCTCACAATTAATGCATTTCAGCATTACATCAGTCTTCTCTATCTCTTCCTCTATTACAACTTGATCTTCTCAAATAAGATCACTCTCACAATAACTCATCAACCACCTTAAACCCTAGCAACAACATAAAACCTTACAACAACTTAAAACCCTAGACATGATGTCCTTATAAAGGAATTTGATTTCATGTTGGTCCAACAGGATTTCAATACAATTCCCTACGTTTAATGAACCTAGACATACTTGGTAACACGACACAAAAAGCATCGTTAAAGTGTCGGCACCGTCAAACAATCAGTGGATGGTAACTCATCACAAAATGTCAATTGGTAACTCATCACAGAGTATTACTGGTTCATACAAAATACCGGTTGTCAGTTTGTCAATAATGAAGACTGGTAAAAATGTGTTATGCTGCTTTGATCCCTCGTAGCACTTGGAATCCATGAACTACTTGCGGTTGACATGTCACTTCAGAGTGGTAATCATATTCTATAAAATACCAATAGTCTAAAGACTATAATACAACATACTGGTTGGTACAAATACCAGTTGAGCTCTAACTCATACATATAAAGGAGATCTCAATGCAAGTGTGTGTCCATCAATGACAATCACAACATAAACATCAAAAATGCTAGCAGTGACACTCTCCCTTTCAACAACACTAAACAATATCTTTGGCTTGCATATTTATAACCTAGTTTTCCCGCCAAAAAATAATTTAAATTTCAAGAAGTAAGGGTTTCTTCTTTGACCCCAAAGAAAACGAAATCCAATCAAATGTCATTCTATTTGATCCCCAAGATAATTGTCTACACATCAGTGCCATTAGCATGCCTTCCAATACATGTTTTCTCAACTTAGCAAACATGGTCCTATATATTGACCTACATCTATCAAAATGCCATAAATATCTCAGTTGTTTCCTTCGCATGGTCCTCCTGCAATCTAATTTCATTGCTTCTATCTAGGTGCCAAAAACTCCCTAATATTTCTCTATCATTCATTCTTCCTCAGGCTAGACTCCTCTTATTTGATCCACAAATCATGAGTTCCATATTAAATGCACACCTGTAGAAACACTTATCCCTACATGACACTTCACCGACCTCTACAAGATTGCCACTTCAACTCCACATGGAATTCAAGTTGGCATCCACCTCTACTATGTCATCTATGTCAGTATGAATGGGATTACTGACCAACTCCATTAATGGGTTCATCTACTAGCCTACTAACCCTATTAGTTAAACCCTCAAACTAGTTTGTCATCAGTCTTGCACTCTTCTTCTCTTCCAGTGGAACACTCAACCGTTCAATACTCTTGCTAACATACCTTATGCACATCTTCATCAGATGGGAAGTCTTATGCATCTGCCTCTTCTCCATATTACTAGTGGACTTACATACCGATAAACACTCTTGATGACACCATGTGATCAACCTTCAATAGACTCCATCTTCAATCTGGCCATTTTCCTCTATCTACATCTACTCATCCTTGCCTTCTTCCTGATCAGCTCAGACCATTTCACAACTATTTTGTCAAAGTGACAGACTTATCAAACTTCATCAGTTCTAGCAACTCAACATGCCTTCAAACATCTGCATTTACCTCTTCTTCCTTATCTGAAAGAACTATGATGCACACATTGCATAATAGGAGATAAGTTCCACTTATCGGTCATAGTGATTCTTTGTCATCTGCATCCTACAATGCACTCATGTGACTTCCCTATTTGTGCAACACATCTTCAAATAGGCACATGTGATCCAATGTGGGCCCATTCTTTGTCAGTCATCTCTTCCCATGGTGGTTGCATCTTCATCTGGTGAGAGTCCTATTGTACTACAACCTCACATCATACTAGTGACCTATTCATCCTTCTCCTCCTATGTCGATGTGATTTAGGTAATATTCTACCTCTTCATCACAAACAACATCCAAGCATTCTTCTCATTGTCAACACATCGATTACTAGTTGACATCCTTCCCTTATCGGTGATAGACTTTACCGATAACTTGTTCATTTCATCCACACAAGTCAGACATTAACTTTTTTACCAGTGACCTCACATTCTCTCCCTTACCTTACCAGTGTTCTACAACACATGGTGATATCAAAGATATCTCATCTTGTACTCCTGCATGATAGTGTTTCTCAAACATCTCTTCTACCGGTAGTTGTACCAGTTGACATCAATGAAAACACAATGCCAACACTAGTTTTCTCAATATCCACTTTATTCTTTCCTTTCTACAATGTATAATGATTTATCTTTTGGTTCTTCTATGTTTTGAAAAACTTAGCAATGCGTCCTAGTTTATGACAATGATAGTATGCCATTACAAATGCTCTCCAAGGTCTTGCATTGCCTCTACTTGTCCTTCTTTTATAGTTCATCGCCACATGTTGAAAATTATTACAGATTGTGCAAATCACATTTATTCTCTTCTCCAGCTCATAGGGGCTAGATTAGTTAGCATAAGATCTTCACCAATTTGTGTTTCTTTGGTCATTGAAATTCCTTCTCCAATCACCAATAGGTCTTTGATTTATGTGAGGTATTGGATTATTAGCTCCATACTTTCACTCAACAGATCTATGCCAATACATGTTGCATGTGTAACAATATCCTCCAAATTTTCTAAGCACATAACTTACATTAGGTCTATAACTAGTATTATCATCAGATCTACTTCTACAAATATTAGCAGTATGTCCTGGTTTATGACAATTGAAACAAACAGGCTTATAGAATTTCTTACCAGTAGCTTTTTGAATCTTAGGAGCAGTTTTACCTTCATGCATATTTCTCTTTGTATCGGAAGGTTCACCTTTCTCAAATATAGAGTATCCTAGTCTAGTTTTATCACCTTTCATCCTTTGAGATTGGATCTGTTCATCAAGCATAGAAGAACTCTTGTTGAATTTTGTAAGCTTCTCATTAACCTCAACAATTTCCTTTGTAAGATCTTCATTTCTTTTTATGAGGGTCTCTCTAAGAGACATTGCCTTGATAGTATTCCTTCTTTTTCTTCTTTCTCCTCATGCCAATGTTCATACAAAGTTGCATTTTCCTACTTAATCTTAAATATTTCATGCTCCTTTACCTTGATTTGGTCCTCTTCCTTCTTTCTAGCTTCAAGTTCTTCACTCATTTGGATTGTAAGGGCTTCAAGTTCTCTCCTTAGGTTAGACTTGTCTTCATTCAATTTTTCAACCTCATCAATCAATACATATATGTTAGCTTCATCATCAGAACTTTTTTTAGAGACCTCCAACAATTTTTCAGCAAGTTCTTTCCTTTTGGCAACTAAATATTTATATTTCCCTCCTAATGTTTCTAGCTCTTCCTTAGTTTCTGTAAGTTCCCTAGCCATCTCTCTATAGCTCAATCCTTCCCAATGTCCTCCTTAGAGATCTCTTCCAAGCGGTTAAGCCTTAAGGAAGTTAGGCTCTAATAGCAATTGATAAACTTATAAGGCACTAAGTGTTAGAATAACTAGTGGAAAACTGAGAGGGGGGGTGAATCAGTTGTCAATAGATTATATTAATCAAACTAGTTTATAACCTTTAACCAAAGCACATAAACATTGAATACCAAAATAGAAAAAATAGATATCGATAAGCAATAAAACTTAAGAATGAAATAGATAATTAACATAATGCAACCATACCATATAGCACCGTGTTTTGTATGTGGAAAACTCGGTAAAGGAAAAACCACTATGGGAAACCTACCCACAGTTTTACAACACTTCTACAGAAAGTATGTGATATAATGAGGGGCCTGCACATGCAGGAAGGCACATTTCCTAGAGTATACTTCTCATTACAAAGGACTCTCACTGACTACAGAGAGGTTATAACCACCTCAATATAATTGGACAACAATCCAGAATAATGAACTACCAGAGATAGCATCTACCATGCCTGATTACAGTCCCAGTTAAGCTCAATACTAGAGGCCTTTGACCTCTTACATAAACCCAATTTGATCTTCAATGATCTACCAAATCTCCTTCCTGAATGATATTATATTATTCGCACATTACATTTTTCTACCATGATCTACAATGAGATCTTACATCAATTTATACAAACCCTAAGGCTTAAACCAATTAGGTCAACCACCTAAAAGATATTACAATAAAATCATTACACATATTCACATTACAATGATATGCAATGTCATATTTAGATAAAAACAACATTAACCAATCCATCAATCATCCTAGTAACATTTAGAGAAGACATTACATAATATCGGTCCATAGCCTAGATAGGTACCGGACGTAATCTGGGTCCACCATGCCAAAGTGATGTCTGTAATCAATCGAGGCATGAACAAAGATCATCTTCAGCATCCTAAATTCCATCTAGAAGCTATACAATCACCACTTATGTATCCTGTCAAAGATTCTCAGTAAAAGCTCTACCTATAAAACCTTAAACCCTTACCGGTATAGGCTTACTAGAGTGTATGTTAGCATCTGATCACCAAGTCAATACCAATTAACTAAAACATGCTACATAAACATGTAACACATCAAACCAAACATACTCCATTGATCCAAACATGTCAGAAGTGTCCAACTGATAGTACCTTCTATCGATAACACTAGATCTTCTATCGATAACCAAAACCTGTCTGCCAAAAACCTTTCATAACACCTAGTGTTGACATCAATGCAACATATAATAAATTCCTTCATATTTCCAACAATATCCCCCTTTGGCACTGATGGCAACACTAGATGTGAAATAAAAATATCTAAGTGCCAAGAAATGCCAAACATTTCTCATAGAAGATATAACAATGAAAAACTGAAAAAAATCCCAGCAACTCCCCCTGAGGAATGTAGTCCAATCTGAATCTAATCTGAATCTCTCCCATAAACATTATTATTTTTCACATATAACTCTCCCCCTTTGACATCAATGCCAACGATATGACATAGATATCAAAATTCTTTGAATCTCAAAGCTAACCTCCCCTTGAGTAGTAGCACCACTACATCAATCTGGAGAAAAGCATAATGTCGATGATGCATACTGGAGACATGCACTTCTCCATCAGTTAAGTTTCTACCAAAAGGGTAGATACCCCTAACCTACATCTCAAATACTCAAATGATTCCTTACATAACTATTTAGTGAATATATCTACTATATGTTATTTAGTGTTCACATAAACCAATTTGACTTCGTTTTCTTCCACCTTGTCCTTCAGAAAGTTATATTTTATTGACATGTGCTTAGTCTTAGAGTGAAATAATGGATTCTTAGACATGTCAATAGCTGGAGAGTTATCACAATATATAACTACCAGTTCACTACAATTTACCTTGATATCCTTCAACATTTGTTTCATCCACAAGACTTGTGTACAATTAGTTGCCGCTGCAACATATTCAGCTTTTGTAGTAGATAAAGAAATGCATGACTATTTTTTGTTGATCCATGAAACCAATTTCTTTCCAAGAAAGAAAAATCCACCAAAAGTTTTTTTCCTGTCATCAGTATCTCTTGCCCAATCTGAATTTGTATATGCACATAAAGTGAAGTTATCATTTCTAAAATACCATAAGCCATATTCTATTATTCCTTGCAAATACCAAAATATCCTCTTTACTGCACATTCATGATTTTCTTTAGGATTACTTTTATATCTTGAAACAATACTTAGTGCATTCATAATATCTGGTCTAGTTTGAGTTAGATATAACAAACCACCAATCATAGGCTTATACCTTGTTGAATTTACCAGTGTAGATGTGTCTTTGATAGATAATTTCTCACTTGTCACCATAGGAGTACTTACCAATTTGGAATTATCCATACCAAACTTCTTCAAAAATTCCCATAGATACTTAGTTTGATAGATAAAAATGCCTTTGTCAGTTTGAGTAATTTGCAAACCTAAAAAAAATCTCATTTCACCAATCATAGACATTTCAAATTCATCCTTCATATTATTAGAGAATCCCATGCACAACTTATCTTCACCCCAAAAAATGATATCATCAATAAATACTTCAATAATCAAAATATCATCATCAGTGATCTTATAATATAAATTACTATCAGCACTGCCCTTAGTAAAACCCAACTTCAAAAGATATTTATCCAACCTTGCATACCAAGCTCTAGGAGCTTGCTTCAATCTATATAATGCTTTCCTTAACCTACAAACCATATCTTTGTCATCTGTCAGTGAAAATCCATCAGGCTACTCAATGTATACTTCTTTCTCAAGTTCACCATTCAAAAATGCACATTTAACAACCATTTGATAGACCTTATAGTTCTTCTATGTTGCATAGGCAATAAATAGTCTAACAACTTCAATTCTAGCTAAATATGCAAATGTCTCACCATAATCAATTCCTTCCATTTGAGAATACCCTTTACAAACTAGTCTATCCTTGTTTCTTACAACTTGACAATCCTCATTTATTTTATTTCTAAAAACCCATTTAGCTCCAATAGCATTCTTATTTTTAGGTCGGGGAACTAAAGTCCAAGTCTCATTCTTCACTATCTGATCTAATTCATCTTCCATAGCCTTCAACCAATGTTTATCTTTACAAGCATCAATAACAAATGTTGATTCAACTTGAGAAATAAGAAATACCTCTTCATTTGTCAGTATTCTTCTTGTCATAACACCCTTGTTCCTATCTCCAATGATTTGATCTTCAGAATGATTTAACCTTACATACCTTGGTGTCTTCTGAACTTCAGGTTCACTTTTTTGATCATCAGTCACAATTGAATTTTTTTGATTGTCCTTGTGTAACTATCTTAGTGTCTTGTACCAATTAAGGCATTGTCGATTCAGTTATGATCATTTCCACTGTTGGTTCTCTATCATATGATATAGATTGATCTTTGTATTTCTCATCCACTTTCACATTTGTTCTCTCCACAATTTTCTACAATATTTTGTTATAACATCTATTTGCTTTTCTCTAAATTGAATATCCAAGATATATCCCTTCATCACATCTAGGATCAAACTTCCCAATTGAATCATCCCTTTTGATATAACATTTACTTCCAAAATTTTTGAAATATTTAATAGTAGGTATATCTCTAGACCATAATTCATAAGGAGTCTTACCAGTGTCACCTTTGATATGAACTCTGTTGAATGTGTAGACTATTGTACTCACTGCTTCTCTCCATTAGATGTGAGGCAATTTGGCTTCCATCATCATGGATCTTGTTGCATCCAAAACGGTTCTATTCTTCCTTTCCACTACTCTATTCTAGAGTTTGGGGTACAAATAATTGTCTCCTAATTCTATTTATCTCACAATAACTATTAAAATCATGAGAAGTGAACTCACCACCTTGATCCGATCTTAGACATTTAATTTTCAATCCAGTTTATGTTTCCACCTTTTCTTTGAAGATCTTGAATTTTTCAAAAGTATCTAACTTCTCCAATAGAAAAGTCTCCCACATCATTCTAGAATAATCATCAATTATTGGCATGAAGTATCTATCACCTTGAAAGCTTTTGATCCTTGTTGGACCACATAAGTTAGTATGAATCAAATCAAGCACATCATTAGATTTATCATGTATGCTCTTCAAAGAAGTTCTAACTTGCTTTCCCAATTGACATTCCTTACATACTGGATTATGAGGCTTTATAATGCTAGGTATATCTCTAACTGCCTTTATTGAACTAATCTTAATAGTACAATATAAATTAACATGAAACAACCTCTTATGCCATAACCAACTCTCATCAATATGACCAATCAAACATGTCTTATTACCAGTGCTCAAGTGAAAGATATTACCTCTAGTTTGAGTACTAGTTGCAATCTCCAAACCTGTTCTGTTCATGATTTTGCATTTTCTATGCTTACCATCTTGAGAAATAATACCTATACCTTTGATCATACATTCTTTGTCATCTCCAAATCTAACTTGACTACCATTGAATTCTTGCAGGGACAAAAAATTCTTTTATCTCTAGTCATATGATGTGACCATTCACTATCAATTACCCATTCATCCTTGTCTTCAACTTTTACTGCCAGGGCCTTTTCTTCATTTGTGATAGCCAGTTTCAGTTCATCTTCCTTTAAAGCATAGAATAACCATTCCTTTCTATTGTTGGATCCACTAGAAGAGTCTCCTACCGGTTCATCCTTTGAATCATCACTTACTCCTTCCTCATCTGCTATGTAGGATTGTTTATTTTTCTTGAATCTATATTTTTTCTTATTAGGATTAAATGTTTTTTTAAATCTTTCTTCAAATCTTGCATTCCTTTTTAAAAATCTAGATGCAAAATGACCAATCTTATTACATACAAAACATTTAAAAGGTGCTTTTCCTTCATACTTACTTCCTGCTAGTCCTTTAGTTACTCTTCTAACAAATAAGGCTTCAAGTTGCTTAAATTCTTCATCCTCTTTCCTCATATCATCTAATTGTTTCGCATATAGGGCTTTCCAATTACTTTTGCTGATAGATGATGATGCATGACAAGCAGGTTCAGATTTTGCAGCTCTTGAAGGTCCAAATTCTTCAAGCTCAAAAGAATATAATTTCTCAATTAGAATATCTCTATTAACTGAAGTCTTTTCCATTGTTCTCAATTCATTAATTTCAGTAGCCTTCATCTTGTAAGCCGGTGGTAGGGCTCTCAAAACTTTAGAAACTATTTCATATTCACTCAATGATCCTCCACAACATTGAATTCCCATGAAAATCTCATTTACTCTTTCCATAAATGTAGTAATTCTTTCATTGTCTTCCATCTTCAAGTTCTCATATCTTAGATGGTAACCATTAAGTTTAAAAATTTTGAAAGTAGGGTCACCTTCATTGAGAGTTTGCAATTTATCCCACATAACCTTTGCAGACGATTTATCAGTCAATCCCATGATTTGTTGTTCAGTGAGTGCACACAAGAGGGCTTCTCTAGCTCTGCAATCATTTTCAATTTTTTTGTCTATCTACAAGAGAAGGATTGCTAGATGCTAGATCATAAGGTGTGTACCATTTCTTAGTGATCTCCCAAATATCCTTGCCAAGACATATAAGATGAGTCTCCATTCGGATTTTCCATATCCCATAATTTATTCCATCAAGCTTAGGGATTTCTCTGCTAAAAATAGTTGCCGATGGATTTGAAGTATTAGTTGCCATAAGATCTACCTCAAGCAGTTAAGATTCAACAAAAGAGGACCAAAACTATGATACCAATTTTTAGAATAACTGGTGGACAACTAAGAGGGGGGTGAATCAGTTGTCAATAGATTATATTAATCAAAGCACTTTATAACCTTTAACCGGATCACATAAACGTTGAATACTGGAATAGCAGAAATAGATATCGATAAGCAATAAAAATTAAGAATGAAATAGATAATTAACACAATGCAACCATACCACATAACACCATGTTTTGTATGTGGAAAACCAGGTAAAGGGAAACACCACGGTGAGAAGCCTACCCATAGTCAGATAATACTTCTGTAGAAAGTATGTGATACAATGAGGGGCATGCACATGAAGGAAGGCACACTTCCTAGAGTGTACTACTCATTACAAAGGAGTCTCACTGAATACAAATAGGTTATAGCCACCTCAATATAATTGGACAATAATCTAGAAGAATGAACTGCAAGAGATAACATCTACCATGCCTGATAACAGTCCTAGTTAAGCTCAATACCAGAGGCCTTTGACCTCTTACATAAACCCAATTTGATCTTCAATTATCAACCAAATCTTCTTCCTAAATGATATTATATTATTCGCACCTTACATTTTTCTACCGTGATCTACAATGAGATCTTACATCAATTTATACAAACCTTAAGGCCTAAACCAATTAGGTTAGCAATCTAAAAGATATTACAATAATATCATTACATATATCCACATCACAATGATATGCCATGTTGGATTTAGACCAAAATAACATTAACCAATCTATAAATCATCCTGGTAACATATAGAGAACACGTTACATGATACTAGTCCATAACCTAGATAGGTACCAGACCTAATCTAGGTCCACCACACCAAAGAAATGTCTCCAATCAGTCAAGGCACAAACAAAGATCATCTTCAGTATCCTTAATTCCATCTAGAAGAAACACAATCATTAGTTATGCATCCTGTCAAAGATTCTCAGTAAAATCTCTACCTATAAACCTTAAACCCTTACCGGTATAGGCTTACTAGAGTGTATGATAGCATCTGATCACCAAGTCAATAGCAACTGACCAAAACATGCTCTAGAAACATGTAACACATCAAACCAAACATACTCCATTGATCCAAACATGCCAAAAGTGGCTAACTGATAGTCCCTTCTGTCGATAACACTAGATCTTCTGTTGGTAACCAAAACCCATCTGTTGGAAACCAATAATAATAGTTAGTGTTGACATCAAATAAAAAACATCAATGCAACACATAACCAATTCCTTCATATTACCAACATTAATAGGGGGGTTGAATCAATGCAAGTAAGAACAATAAAAATTTGATCACCGATATTAACAACTTGAAACTTAACAAGCATATAGGAAATATCACCACATATGCAATCACCCAATAAAGAAAATTCCACATAACATTAAATATTTATACGTGGAAACCCAAAATGGAAAAACCATGGTGGGAATTAGTACCCATAAGATCACTATCTGCAAAATAGAAATCTTAACTGGTTAAGGTCTTACAATTATGCCCTATTAGGAGAAGACTCGATTAAGAGTCACCTAGTTAAGGGATTTCAATGATAAGCCATGTTAGGAGCTAATACTTGTAAGGATATACCTTGTGAGAGGATTTAAAAATCTATTTGAGAGATACCTTGTTAGGGGATTTACAGATTTAAGGCCTGTTAGGACCTACCTGGTTAGGATATTTTACTGTTGTAACTATTAGGAAAACAATAGTGATAAGACCTTCTTATAACACCTTATGTATTTGATAAGATCTACTTCTAATCCTCAAAATATCAACAACACTTCATTATAGAGCTTCCATGATCATCGTACAATCACACTCACAACATTTGCTAATGATCTCTCTCTTTCATACACACACTGACTTGATACCTCATCACACTTTTCATAAACATCATTTTATCAGCTATAACCTTGGAAAAATTTCTTAGGTTCAATTAATCTAGACAAAATAACATCACATGCCTTACTTATATCGGCCACTTACATAAGACATCAAATTTTGTGTCATTTTACCAATTTAATTGAGTTTAATCATTACCAGTTAAGTGTTCTCTAGCTTGTCTTCTCTATACATCAAAGCTTGCTCATATGATTGAATCTACCAATGCGGTTATGAAAATAACTCTAAATACGTATCTCCAACACTTCTTTGAAACTACATCATTCAACTCTTCAAGAATCACCTATACCAATTGTCAGAATGTAACATTATCCTCTATTTACCCGTTGAAGTCCTAATGGTCAACCCTTTTCATTACTCATGCCCCTTCCCTCATTTTTAGCTTCCTTGGTATGCATCTTATTCATCTTTTCTATTTTGCATGCTCTCTTTCATCTTGATGATGGATCACAGAGTGTGATCCAAAACGTTGATACAAAAACTCACACATAATCAAATCTGGAAACAACCAAGAACAATATCTCATGGATTGTGGAAACTTGATGTCTGTTATTAAAGTCCTAATTGTCGGTTCTCTGTTAAACTATCTTTACTACCGGTTATACCTTACCGATTTTCTTCCAAGACTTAGATGACTACAAAAACATCGTTGCCATCAATGACAATACAATACTTATTCATCAAACATGAATCCCAATCTCTTCAACACATTCACCAATAAACTATTTACCAGTTGCATATCACTGATAATCTTTACTAGTTCAATCAAATGCCAACAAAGAAATAACATTTTGATTGTTGAAGTCTTTGTTGATGATATTATTTTTGGAGGTGATGATTATTTGAGTATGAAGTTTGCTAGTGATATGCAGAAATAATATAAGATGTCTATGATAGGTGAGATGAAATTCTTCTTTGGATTATAGATTTCATGGATTGATAAAGCTAATTTTATATCTTAAGAAAATAATGTTAAACAGTTGTTGAAGATGTTTGGGTTGGATGACTCAAAACCTATTGGAACACCTATGGTGACTGGTTGTAAACTTTCTAAGAATGTTGAATCTATGAAAGATAATCAGACTTTGTACAGATCCATGGTTGGTGGATTACTGTACTTGACTAAGACTAGATAGGATATTATGCATTCTATGTGCATGGTTGCTATATTTCAAGTTGATCCTAAAGAGAGTCATGTAACTATTATTAAGAGGATATTTAGATATTTGAAGAGAACTGCTAACTATGACTTATGGTATCCTAGAGATGATGAATTTATATTATGTGCAAATTGGGTAGGAGATGTTGATGACTAGAGAAGTAACTCCAGTGGTGCTTTCTTTCTTGGAAAGAAATTGGTTTCATGGGAAAGAAAGAAGAAAGATTTAGTATCCTTATCTAGTGTTGTAGCTAAATACATTGTTGTTACTACTAACTATACTCAGGTGGTTTGGATGAAGCAAATATTGCAAGATATCAAAGTTTCTCTTGATGAGATTTTGGTATTATGGATGTGTTTCATTATTTTTTTCATTGATGTCAACACTTATCCTTTTGGAGATCTATGGTTATGTTGAACTGACACATTCTGTTCACTGGCAAGTTCAGTGACTTATGCACAGTCGCCAGTATATTGTTCACCAACAAGTGACATTGTTCACCAGCACTGAGGATGACTTGTTATCATCTAGAGATCACTTAATTATGTCAAAGACATGGTTTAGATACTTGGTTTTGGTATGTTCGTTAATGGTCTAATCGAGTTGACATATTTGTTGTTACCAAAAAATTGGTCTAGGTTATGGACTGATATGCATTATCTATTCCAAATTAGTACGACATGTTATGGAGATGATTTACTAATTGGATATTATCATAAATGTATTAGGTCAACTTGATGCATCACATCTTAACTTGTTTGTAATTGATTTTATTGTAATATTCTTAGTGAGCCGACCTACACATTTGGTCTTAGGTTTTGTATATATGTTAGATCTCAATTGATGAGATATAGGATATGATATATGCTATGTAAAGTTATGGTATTGTAACATGGTATGTGTGAATATTGAAGATCATATGAGAAGACCATAGAGAAGGTTCAAGGAAGGTTTCGAGGTGATTATCAGAGATTAACCGGTACTGAATCCAGCATTGGAGATTCTATCTTGAGCGGTACATTATTTTAGGATTTAACCATCCTACTGTAGTCATTGAGACTCCCATTTGATCAGTGTGCTCTAGGCAGTTGGCCTTTCTACATGTGCAGACCCCATTTATATACACATACTATCTATAGTAGTATCATCTGATTGTGGGTAAGGTTTCCCACCATGGTTTTTCCCCTTATATGGTTTCCATATTAAAATCTCCATGTTATGTGTTGTGGATGTTGTTTCTCTTTTTGTTTCATGCATTAAGTTTCACCGGTATTGATATTAACTATTAATCTATTAACCAACATTAAGTTTGGAATACCGGTATTAAGTATCAAGTTTGATTGAGTTGTATTTGGGTTGAAATTCATAGACAACTGATTCATCCCCCCTCTTAATTACCTTCTGGGTCCTAACAATTAGTTTCAGAGCTTAGTCCTCTTTTGCAAAAGCCTAACAGCTTGAGGAGATCCTATGGCAACAAACATTTTTAGGAAGGACAGTCTGAAACTTGATGGAACTAACTATGGTATATGGAAGATCAGAAAGGAGACACATCTAAATTTCATTGGAAGAGACATATGGGAAGTCACAAAGAATGGCTATGTTGGTCTTACACCAAATCAACCTAATCCACCAACTTTGGGTAAAGATCAAGAAAGTGATTGCAAAGCAAGAGAAGCACTTTTAAGCACATTATCAGATCAACAAACTATGGGATTATCAGACCAATCTACTGCTAAAGCTATTTGGGATAAATTGGAGACACTGAATGAAGGAGATACGACTATCAAAATTGCAAAACTAGAATGTTTCTGGGTCAGGTATGAAATTTTGAAAATAGAAGAAGATGAAAGAATTTCTACTTTTATGGAAAGAGTTAATGAAATTGTTTTAGGAATACAATGTTGTGGAGGATCCTTAAGTGAAGATGAAATTGTTTCTAAATTTTTAAGAGAATTTCCACCACCATACAAAATGAAAGTAACTTCTATTAATGAGTTGACAATAATGTCTAATACATCAGTATCTAGAGATACCTTGGTTGGAAAACTTTCAGCATTTGAGCTTGAGGAATTTGGTCATGTTACTACAAGTAAGATAGATTTAACCTTCAGAGAATCATCATCTATAGCATCATCATCATCATCTAACAAATCTGATTGGAAAGCACCCTTTATGCAAGAGAACTAGAAGATATTAGAAGGGAAAATGAAGAACTAGAAGAACTTGAAGCACTATTTGTAAGGAAAATGCCTAAAGATCTAGTTGGAAGTATAATGGTAAAGCACCATTTAAATATTTTAATTGCAATAAAGTTGGTCATATGGCATCTAGATATTCTGACAGACATGCAAGATTGAGAGAGAAAGCTAAAAGAACATATAAGCCTAACCCTAAATATCAGAGATACAAATTTAAGAAGAATAGAGACAAATCTTGTTACTATGCTAATGAAAGAGTTACTGATGATTCTAATGAAGAACTGATAGACAATGGACGGGCTTTTGTTGCAATAAAAGAAGATCAACTGACACCTACTATTCCACCAGTAGAGTAGGCCCTGGAAGCTAAAATAGAAGAAAAGGATGAATGGAACATAGATTTTGGATGTTCACATCATATGACTGGTGATAAAAGAAAATTCCTATCTTTTCAAGAATATAGTGGAGGTCTAGTAAGATTTGGGGATGATAAATCTTGTTTGATCAAAGGAAAAGGCACTATATCCTTGGATGGTAAGCACAATACTGACAATGTTTATTATGTTGAAGGTTTGAAGCATAATACTTTGAGTGTTGGTCAATTAGTTGAAAAGGGATTTCAGTTACAATTCAAGAATAGTAAACATAAAATCATGAACAAAACTGGATTGGAGATTGTAACCGGTAATCAAACTTAAGGTAATATCTTTCATTTGAACAAAAATGATAAGACATTATTGATTGCACATATTGATGAAAGTTGGTTATGGCATAAAAGACTTTGTCATGTGAATTTTGATTGCATTGTAAAGATCAATTCAACTAAGGAAGTAAGGGATTTACCTAACATTACGAAACCTCATAATACAATATGTAAGGAATGTCAAATGGGAAAGCAAGTTAGAACAACTTTTAAGAGTATTTCTGATAAATCCAATAATGTTCTTGATTTAATCCATACAGAATTGTGTGGTATGGCAAAAACAAGAAGTCTATAGGGAGATAGATACTTTATGCTAATTATTGATGATTATTCTAGAATGTGTTGGGTTACATTTCTCAGGGAGAAATCATAAGCTTTTGGAAAATTCAAACTATTCAAGGCAATGGTAGAGAATGAAATAGGTAAGAAAATGAAATGTTTGAGATTTGATCAAGGAGGTGAATTTACATCTAAGGAATTTAATACATTCTATGAAGTAAATGGAATCAGAAGACAACTATCAGCAGCCTAAACACCTCAGAAAAATGGAATTTTGGAAAGGAAGAACCAAACTATTCTGGATGCATCTAGAAGCATGGTATTGGAAGCAAATCTAGCTCATGTGTATTGGAGAGAAGTAGTGAATACAATGGTTTACACTTTTAACAGAGTTCACATCAAAGGCGAAATCGGTAAGACCCCTTATAAACTATGGTTTGGTAATACTCCTACTCTTAAATACTTTAGAATTTTTGGAAGCAAATGTTATATTAGGAGAGATGAGTATATTGGTAAATTTGATCCTATAAGTGATGAAGGAATATTTCTTGGTTATTCATCTAAGAGCAAGGCATATAGATGTTTTAATTAAAGATTGTAGAAAATCATTGAGAGGGCTAATGTGAAGATAGATGAACAATTTAGAGGAAATTCAAGGTCTGTAGATTCTAAACCAAAAGTTGAGATGATCATAAATGAACCTATACAGAGTGCACTAGTACAGATTGTGGATCTAGTCAAACCAACATCATCAGAGCATTCCACAGTGACTGAAAAACAACATGTGAATAAACCTAGGTATGTAAGACTAAATCAATTAGAAAATGAGATAATTGGGAACAAGTATCAAGGTGTTATGACAATATGAAGAATGGAAAATGAAGAGGTATTCTTAATTTGTTAAATTGAACCAACATCTGTTATTGAGGTATGTGAAAATAAATTTTGGATTAAAGCTATGGAAGATGAACTAGAACAAATTGAAAACAACAATACATGGACATTAGTTCCCAACCTAAAGACAAAAATGTAATTGGAACTAAATGGGTATTTAGAAATAAACTTAATGAAGATGGTAAGGCAATCAAGAACAAAGCAAGATTAGTGTGTAAAGGATATTCACAGAAAGAGAGAATTGATTATAATGAAACCTTTGCATCTGTAGCTAGAGTTGAGGCAATCGGATTATTTCTTGCATTAGCAGCTCATAAGAACTATAAAGTATATCGGATGGATGTAAAATGTGCATTTCTCAATGGTGATCTTGAAAAGGAAGTTTACATTGAACAACCTGATAAATTTTCATTGACAAATGATAAGGATATGGTTTGTAGATTAAGGAAAGATTTGTATGGATTGAAGCAAGATACTAGAGCTTGGTATGCTTGATTGGACAAATATCTTTTGAAGCTTGGTTATACTAAAGGTAATGCTGAAATCAACTTATATTTCAAAGTGACTAATGATGACATCTTGGTTATTGAAGTTTTTGTTGATGATATCATTTTTGGAGGAGAAGATCGATTGTGTAAAGACTTTGCTAACAAGATGTAGGCAGAATTTGAAATGTCTATGATTGGGGAGATAAAATTCTTTTTAGGATTTTAGATTTCACAAACTGATAAAGGTATATTCATAGCTAAATAAAATAATTGAAGGAACTATTGAAGAAATTTGGTTTGGAAAACTCCAAACTAGTAAGTACTCCTATGACTACAACTAATAAATTAACATTGAAGGATGATTCAGCTCCTGTTAATCTGACAAGATACAAATATATGATTAGAGGTCTACTATATTTGACACAAACAAGACCTAATATTATGAATACAATATGTATTGTTTCAATATTTCAGAGTAATCTTAAAGAAAATCATGAATCTATACTAAAAAGGATTTTCTGGTATCTACAAGTTACAACAAATCTTGGTTTATGGTATCCTAAAGATGAAATTTTTTATTTATATGCATACACTAATACAAATTGGGAAGGAGATGTAGATGATAGAAAGAGAACCACTGGCGGAGCATTCTTTCTTGGTAGTAGATTGATTTCATGGTTGAGCAAGAAGCAGAGTTGTACATCATTAACAACAACAGAATCAGAATATGTTGTAGCAACAACTAATTGTACTCAAGTATTATGGATTAAGCAAATGTTGAAGGACATTAAGATAAAATGCAAACAACCTATAATCATTTATTGTGATAATTCAGTAGCAATTGATATATCAAAGAATCCAGTATTTCACTCTAAGACTAAACATGTTTCTATCAAATACAATTTTCTGAAAGAGAATGTCGAAGAAAAAGAAGTAAGATTGGTTTATGTGAATACTAAAGAGCATATTGTAGATATCTTTACTAAGTCTTTGCCTAAGGAAACTTTTGAATATCTTAGAGAGCAGCTTGGGGTAATACCCTCACTGGTAGAAACTTAGATAGTTGAAGATTGGCATCAAACCGGAAGAAACTAACAGAGAAATCTTATTTGGGCATTGATGAAGGAAAGATACTTCATAGGGGGAGTAGTTGGCTATATTAATTGGTCGTATTAGTTGGTTGTGTTCTGATATTTGTATTGCTTTAGCATTTGATGTCAAAGGGGGAGAGATATCTATGGAAAAAATCTATATTTAGGAAACATTATCCTTGGGGGAGAGATTATTCATTGAGAGAAAGATATATACTCTCTGCATTTTGATTTTGATTTCTGGTATCGATCTATTCTAGAGATTGTTCGTTTTTGTTTTTTGGTATTCTGTTTTGGCACTTAGATGTTTTTCCATCTTGTTGCCATCAATGCCAAAGGGGGAGATTATTGGTATAATGGATGTGTTGCATTATTTTTGTCAGTGATGTCAACACTTATCCTTCTAGAGATCTATGGCTATGTTGAACTGACACATTGTGTTCACTGGCAAGTTTAGTGACTTATACATAGTCATTGGTATATTGTTCACTGATAGGTTATATTGTTCACCAGCACTGAGGATGAATTGTTATCATTTGTAGATCACTTGATTATGTCAAAGACATGGTTTGAATACTTTCTTTTTGTATTTTGGTTAATGGTCTAATCGGGTTGACATATTTGTTGTTACTAGCAAATTGGTCTAGGTTATGGACTGATATGCATTATCTATTCCAGATTAGCACAATACGTTATGGAGATGATTTATTGATTGGATATTTTTGTAAATGTATTAAGATGACATGATGCATCACATCTTAACTTGTTTGTAATTAATTTTATTGTAATATTCTTAGTGAGCCGACCTACACATTTGGTCTTAGGTTTTGTATATATGTAAGATCTCAATTGATGAGATATAGGATATGATATATGGTATGTAAAGTTATGGTGTTGTAACATGGTATGTGTGAATATTGAAGATCATATGAGAAGACCATAGAGAAGGTTCAAGGAATGTTTGAAGGTGATTATTAGAGCCTAACCGGTACTGAATCTAGCATTGGAGATGCTACCTTGAGCAGTACATTATTCTAGGATTTAACCATCCTACTGTAGTCATTGCGACTCCCATTTGAGTAGTATGCTCTAGGTGGTTGGCCTTTCTGCATGTCTAGACCCCATTTGTATACACATACTATCTGTAGTAGTATCATCTAATTATGGGTAAGGTTTCCCATTGTGGTTTTTTTGCTTATAGGGTTTTCACAGTAAAATCTCTGTGTTATGTGTTGTGGATCTTGTTTCTCTTTCCATTTCATGCATTAAGTTTCACTGGTATTGATATTAACTATTAATATATTAACTGATATTAAGTTTGGTTTACCAATATTAAGTATAAAGTTTGATTAAGTTTTATTTGGGTTGAAATTCATAGACAATTGATTCCCCCCCCCTCTCAGTTTCCTTTTGGTTCCTAACAAGAGCCTACTATTATTTACTGTGATAATTTAAGTGCTCTTAATATTTCTAAGAATATAGTGCAACATTCAAAGACTAAGCATGTTTCAATTAAATATCATTACTTGAGAGAGAAGGTGAGTGAGTAGAAAGTGAAATTGGAATATGTGTCTACTACAAAGAAAATTGTAGATATGTTTACTAAGCCTTTAGTTGCAGAGACATTTTATTATTTGAGAGACAAATTGGGTGTTTCTAACCCTCTTAATGAGAACTCAGATGCATTTAGTTGCATCAATCTAGTGGACTGCACTATCTTATTCTTTATCCAAGTTGATAAATTGGGACTGCTACTTGGCCAAAGTAGTCAGTGTGGTGCTTTTTGGTGTTCCTTTGGGGAGAGATTTCTTTCCAAGGGGGAGAGATCTTGTTCTTTTTGGGAGAGATGCTATTACTTTTGAGTTTGTGTCATTGCTATCAAAGGGGGAGAGATGCATGTGAAAAACTAATTTTATCTTTGGAAGCATGATTTTAGGGGGAGCTTTTTTTTTTCTTTTCTTGCATTTATTGTTTTTCACATTCATATGTTGGCATCAATGCCAAAGGGGGAGATTGTTGTATATTGTTCTTGATAGGATATGTTGTTGTCATTGATGTCAACATATTCATGTGTTCCTAGTGATCCAATGATTGCAAATTGGTTTCTCATATTGGTAATTTTGTGTTAGATTATTTCAAGTATGCTTGTATCATTCTTGATTTGTTTCAATGATCTAAAAGTTTGGTTGATCATATTTTATGATCTAGTTAGTACTTTGTTGAGTTTGGTTTATCCTCTGGTATATTTTGGAATGATCAGATCTTGTTATGTAGTTTTGGATTATTGTTAGAGACATTCATGAGTATCTTATATTAGAAGCAACAAGGATATACAACTGAGAGGTGGGGGTGATTCAATTGTTACCGGTAAGCCAAAAATTAATCACAAAAATAGATCTACATAACTGCAACAATAATAAAGTTGAACACAATAGCAACACAACACATAACACCAATATTTTGACATGGAAAACCCAGTTAAGGGAAAAACCATGGTGGGACCCTACCCATAATGAAATCATACTCTGCGGTAGTATGTGAAATAATTACAATGGGTAATGCACATGCATTTAGGCTCATTTCCTAGAGCTCACTGCTCAAATACAAAAGCCCTGAAGGCTAAAAACCTTAGGAAATGTTAACTACCTTACAAGTAAGTCTCATTGACTTACATAAATAAGTGGACAATAATCAAGATTACATGAATTAAAGAAATAGCATCTCCAAATTCTTGATTATAGTTTTGGTTAAGCACAATAGTCTGCAACACCTCAATCTCTGCTCAAAATCAACACCAAAGGATAGTGTAATGCCCCACCAAAAACCCTAAAGGAAAACAATACAACTAGGAAACTAAAAGGTGAAATAATTTTTTTTTTTTAAAGATTAAGTGCATTAGTTATAACAATTGCACATCTAATAACACAATGGAAGTTTGACACATGATTTCCCAAGGGTTACCAATGAAGATTAATTCATAGATTATATTAACACCATGGTTAATCTAATTGTCCATTTAATAAGATAAATTAAATTCTCAAGTTTAAAACTACACATACATTTAAATTCCATAATGAAGAAATCAAAGTATTCTAATGCATTCAATTTTCCATAAACCATTTATACATAAGATCAAAGAAACTAAATTAACATACATTCCACTGACATAATATTAAAATATCCATAAATACATGGCTTCCAATAATACCATGGATTACAAAGTTACAATATCAAGGTTACATAAAAGTTTGATACAATGACCACAAGGTCTCAACTGAACAATGATCATGAACCATGAACCAAGAACACTAGTGAAGCCTTTCCTCACCTGAAGATACAATCTAGAACATCTGATGGGAAGTGGCACTACCACCTGACCATGTGATCCCAAAATAGAACCACCCCACTGTGCTAGGAGATAGTAGAAAACCCTCAAGCAAGCAAAGTAAAACAAGTATGAAAGAACTACAAGACTCCACAAACATCCATGTGACTTAACTCACAACACTAGTGACTCTAAGGAGAGAGTGTCATCACATAGCTTAACATGGATACCATGGTACAGCCTCCATAGGTCTTGACTCACTATCCTGGTAACCTCTCCAGAACCTCCAGTTCCAACTAAGTCTCATGCGGACACTACCAATCCTTTCGTGAAGACAAGGTGGTAAGTTTACCATTCTAGGCCTTCTCATAGCATTATGAGCCCTCTACTAGCTCTACACCTATGCATGAGGTACATTATCTTAATTAATATTTATTCCACCCATCCCTAATAAATTATTACGTTATCACTTTTTAACTGACTTTTGATAGGTTATCCTATCATCCACTTTGGGCATGGCCCCCGCTCGATAAACACTCTCTCTCATAGGACACTGACAAGAAAGGAATCTCTACAAGAACTCTATGGCAAAACAGACCACCATGACTAATCCTGACAAACCACAGGTGAAGGATACACAATCACTAATCCAAGATTGACCATTTGGACAAAACACACAATGGCTCACATCAATAAGGTTATACAACAACACCTAACCAAGGAGATATAATAACATAGGACACAATGACAACTCAACCAGAATTGTAATGGAATTAAGCTTGACTGCAACCACTATTTACACAAGATCCTAATATAGGCAATCTTTTCTTACAACAACCAAAAGCATAAATAACTTGCAAATAAAGATTTTCCAGATAATAAGAAATTACAACTATTTAATAAAAAGAAATCAATCTTGTCATTTGTCCAATAAAGTTAAATAAATTCACATATGAATTAATCTCCTAAATGTGTTTGCAAGCATAAATATAAAATCTAAAACTTACAAGCTTTTTTCCAAAAACACCCAACTCTAATTTAATTATATATATAATATAATTATATGGATACCTATATATACATCGTATATATATATATATATATATATATATATATATATATATATATATATATATATATATATATATATATATATATATATATATATATATATATATATATATATATATAATATACTTATAATTATATTACAAAATATATATGTCAACTCATAAATTAATTTTCACAGTATTACAAATACTGCTAAAATAAAATAATGCCCATAATACAAAAAAAACAACTTATATATAAATATATATATAAATACACACACACACACACACACACACATTCACATATATATATATATATATATATAATAATTTAATTAATAAATACCAAAATACACAACCCTGGACACGAAACCCGAAAGTGCTATGTCAAAGTATGCACAGGGGAATTAAAGAAAAAAACATTTAATCTCTGCCACTGTGCATGGTAGCATATGCTACATACGGTAGCCCATGCTACTACACAGTGGCACTACTACCACCGGTTAATTTATTTATATATATATATTTTTATTTATTTTTTATTTATTATTATTATTATTATTATTTTAAATTAATTTCTTTTCAGTAAATACAATAACATAAATAAAACAATAAATTTCCAATAAATTCACTTTTATAGAATTTTATCTATTACAATTTTTTTTATAATTAAATAAAATATTTTCCCAAAACGTAAATAACCCAATAAATTTAATTTATAATTAAATTTATTCCTAAAGTAAATAACAATTTCATAGAGATACAATTAAAAGACTGTCATAACCAATATAGGAACAAAAATAAACAAGAGGGAATGGTTTCTCTGATAAATACCATACCTCTCAAATCTTGAAATTTCCATGCACAACAAAATTCTTGGCAAAATTTGCCATAATAATTTTTCCAATTTTCTCAAAATTTAATCCACAAACACCCAGAAATAACTTCTTTCCATTAAACTAGAAATTAACTTTAGGTATGGACTTTAGCTAAGAACAGAATTAATCAGATAGGATATGACAAACATCTTAACACACACATCATTCAGAAGATAGAAGAAATAGAAATATTTTCTTAAAACAACAATCAAAAGAAACCACCCAACCTGGTATAGCTTTCCTAGAAGAAATTTGTAGAAGAGCCCTAATCTTTTCCACAAGCTTCCAAATAAATTTCTTCACCTAAATCCCTAACCTATTTCCTGTCTCTACTAGAATAATGACCTATTCCCCTTTTTAAACTAAAATTATAGGTTGAATATCTTTTTCTCCATAAACCTAAATTTAGAATAAAAGCAATTTTATTTTATTTTCTAATATTCTAATCAAGAATAAGTAAACATGCAATAATTAAAAAATCATTTTTCTTTCTTTCTTTTCTCATGCAACTCTAATTAATTTTTGAAATAAAGAAATTAAAGCAATGCAATAACTTTAATGAATTCTTTTATTCATTTATTTATTTTATTTATTTATAATTCTAGGAAACAATAAATGCAATTAATCTAATTTATTTTTCCACTAAAATTTAAATAAAATATATTTCTAATATCATGCAGCTTGCAACTTAATTTAATAACTTCTTTTAATTAATTAAATTTATAATCTCAATGCATACATAATTCAACTATGAGATACTCCATAAACTTAATTAATTAATCAAATCCACTAAAACCCACAAACTGAACATATCTGAAGCAAATACTCAACAAAATACGAAGGCCGAACAAACTAATAGGATGACCAACTGATGACACTCACATGCGTGAAAATGAGTAAAATAGGGTCAACTACTATCTCCTCCACTTCCATTGAAAAATATAAGGCACGCTCAGACCTGTGAAGCCAAGTGGAGATGATACCCCGTACCTACCCAGTACTTGTACCTGCAATAACCTGCATCACCAAACCACACATGCATATATACAATATAGAAAACATGGCATACATATCGATGAAGGAGAATCGCGACGTTCCCTATCTCACCAAAATGAGTGAAGGAAAATAGTCCCCTTGCATCCAATACACTCGCAAATACACAACATATAATTCCACATTTCATAGATAAAGTAAAGTGTCAGTACATAACATTAATCCATAAAATGTCATAAATCACAAGTATTGAAATACTGCAATAAATTACTCATCTCATATCCAAATAAAGCATGAAATAATGTCATAAAAATTTGAATAACACATCATGGTAATGTATCCACTGAAAGTAAACAATAATAAAATATGGGTCTAATAACTTCAAATGAGTAGGGGTACTACAGATAGAATCATTGTAGCTTGCACAAACAACTTTTCTAATAATAAAGACACACCACCATTACATGAATTACATGAATTATGCATCTATATATATTGATCACCAAATCATCAATGTTAGAGTAAGGTCGACTCAGCCTAATAATAAAAATCTCATCACCCAATAAAAATATCAACCATTGGACCAATGTTATGACATAAATTGTATAACATGGACCCAAATCAAATGCACGAACATGCTACACCACCAAAAATATCTCCAAGATCAACCGTAACATGCAACACTACCAAATAGGTCTCATATAGTATGAACAACATCACCATTTACCAAAACCACACACAATGACCAATGTAGATCATCAAACCAAATAGGACATGATTAGGAAACACTAAAAAACATATTAGAATCAACCAGAATAGCTGCACCAACACCACTTATCAAATCTTCATCCATCAACACCACAAACTTGAGAAAAAAACAACAACAACAACTATCACGTGGGAAGATAACCTGCACAACTCCAAATCATAAACCATCTAAAATCAAGATACTCATGAATTCCCAAAACAATATCCCCAAACTGCATAGAATAATCTAATCATACCGAAATATACCAAAGAAAATACTTAACTCTATAAAGTAATGATCAAAATAACAAGCCACCAACTGGTTCATAAAATATGATTAACCAAACTTTTGGATCATTGAAACCAATCAACAATGATACAAGCATACTATAAATAGTCCAACATAGAATTACCAACACAAAAGACCAATCTACAATCGCATAATCACCAACAAAATAGGAATATATTGACATCAATGGCAACAATATATCCCATCAGTAGTAATATACAAAAATCTCCCCTTTGGCATTGATGACAATATATGGATGTGAAAAACAATCAATGCAAAGAAAGGAAAAAGATCCTATTGGTCTCAATTTCTGATTACTTTGTTTCCTCTTCAAAATATTTTGCCTCTGTTTACAAAAGAAGAGAACAACAAGAATAGGAAACAAGACATCAATTAACAAGGTTTACAAGGAAACCTCCTACACTTAAAGCTTGTTAAAGCTTAGGTAGGTATACCTATTTGTGACTACTTTCTCACAACTTAGGAGATGACTTCTTGTGTAAATGACTATCACTATAACTGAACATACCCTCTAGGTCCACTAGTCCTCTGGGTATCTCATTAGTTTCTAGTTTAACTATGTCATTTCCAAAAATTGTTTCTTTCTCATCTATTACTTCTACCAATGTATTACAATCAATTTTCCATCCTTCATATTCATCAATGCATTGTACAAACCTCAGTATATCATCATCATTTTCGAACACCTACGAGTTATACACATTGTTTGGAATAGTAGGTCTAGCCTTGATCTCAACTATTGATACTCCAGTTGGTGCTACATCATCATTTTTCAATTAAACATTAGCTAAGATGTCTTCCATAATATTTTTTGGCCTTTCAATCCAATCAATTGAAAATGCATCAAAGTACTCAATCACATCCCAAGCAACATGTTTATACCTTTTTAACTTGTCATTCTTAGATGCATATTTTGATCTTATCTGAGATACTACAAGTTCTGAATCTCCAAAAACTCTCAACAACTGAATTCCATGTTTCTTAGAAATTTCCAACCCCAATAATAAGGCCTCGTACTCAGCTATATTATTTGTGCACTAAAAACCTAATAGAAAGGAGTATTTAAAAGTAATACCTGATGAGGAAACAAATAGTACTCCTTCTCTAGATCCTTCTTTGGAAAAAGCTCCATCAAAGTACATCTTCCATAGGCCTTCCTATTGAAATTCCAATTCATTAACAATAAGGTCTATATTTTCTAGGTGAGGTTGAATTGGTTCAATTCTAAAGTTGTCAAGGTCCACATCAATCATGCAATTAAGCATGTTAGGATCTATTTTCTCAATGACCTTTGGGGCACGTGGTTCTCTATATAATTTCACCTGATTTCCATTCACTGGGATGGTTGCATATGAGAGGTCTAGTTGAAAATTTCCTTCAACTGATGTAGCCCATTTTCTAGATAAAACCATCCCATAATGGGGCTTGGTGTGAGTTACTATGACATCCATCTTATAGGTGGCCTCAGGGAATGATGCTATTTTCACCTCTACATGTTTCATTGTACCCACAATAGGTACTTCTTTGTTATCCATAGTGTAACACTTCCCATACAAGGTATTTACTGACAATCCCAACTCCTTCATGACCCCATATGGCATCACATTTGCAGCGGCCCCAAAATCTATCATACAATTTTTTATTAGTCTATTATTGACTAATAATGTCACATAAAGAGGATCAACTTGGGAAGGTTCCTGAGTAATTGTGGTTTCCACATAAATTTCTGGGATTTTTTTGCTCTTGATCCTTTCTATGCTTTTCAGTACCTTTAAGTGAAGATGCATCTGTATCTGATATACTAGAAAGTAGAGAAAATATGACTTCTTTGTGTTCTTTTATTTTTAACAGCTCCATCAGTGGTACTGTAACTTTCATTTGGGTTAAAGCCTGAGTCATATCAAATGCAAAATTAATGTTTGACTTGGGCTTTAACCTTATCTACCTTTTGGTGACTTGTCTTCTTATCAGCATCGGTCTCTAATAAATCACTAGCTACATTAGATTACTTAGGTTTCCCTAAAGTGTTGGATTGATCCTTTTCAGCATGACCATCTTTGGCAGAAGTATTTCCATTAGCCACCTTTTTTTGAAAAACTTCTTTAATAAAGATGGAACTAGGCTCACCCTAATTCTCATCTTTCTTGCTACTTCTCAAATTATAATTATGTTTGGCCTTAGCTATTGCAACTTTGGTGAGGTTCTTGACTTCTTCCTCACTAGGCATTCTAAGATGAACTTCTTCATCCTTAATTACCACCACATTTAAGGTAGGACACCAATCAATTGTTATTTGCCCATGGCAATTTGCATTTCTCCTTAATGCATCAGACTCACTTGCTTCATCCCGTGAAGACTCATAGTCACTTTCAACAATGGTTTTAAACATATTTATTGCAGGCTTATCCTCATTCTAATTCCTTAATTCACCCTCACTCCTCGTAGATTCATTTAAACCCTGAGCCATAACACATTGGTAAGGGGAATGTGGTCCATCACATGCTGTACACCAAGGAGTATTCTCCATATTATGCATATTTCCATCTTTTAAAGGGTCAGGAGTATCATGATTCTGTATACTTTTTAGCTTGTCTTGCACAGGTTTGCCATCTTTCTAGGTAGTGTTATATGATATATCATGTAACCTGGCAGGCCTATCATGCCAATTACAGTGAGGTTTATCATTCTTACTCACCTTTACAGTGAGGTCTTTCACATCAGTCATCAATTTCTCAATCTTATCCTCTTCTTTATAGACTTTATTTGGTTGTGGCTTTTGCTCTTGCCACAGTCTGCCATCAGTTCTTATTCCCACTTTGTCTGATGCTTTCCTATAACTTTCCACATTTTTTGCAATTCTGAAAGCATCCCTTAGACTATGTGGGTTTTTATCCTTGAGGATATAGGCCATCTTTGGATCAAAGGCATTATAATATGTGGTTAAACATACAGTTTTGTCTAACCTCATCACTTGAAATAATCTATGCATTGCCTTTTGGAACATCACATTAAAGTCTGTGATGACTTCATTATCAAATTTTATGATGTTATTAAATTCATTGAGCATGAAGCTCACATTTGTCTTTTCCCCATACTGCTCTTGAAAGAAATTATTGAATTCTTCCCAAGAGCTTATGCTATCTATAGGAAACCCTTTGTACCAATCCCTAACATCTTCAACTAGAGATTGCACAAACAATTTCATGATCAAATCCTCGTTTGCAATCTCATAATCATTAATCATATCACCAAAAGATGTCAGATGCTCCTCTGCACTTATGACATTGTTTCCAACAATTTTTTGAATTTTATCCCTCATTTCAATAGGGACATGGTTTGGATAACCTAGGATCCCATCAAACAAAAGATGTCTATACAATTCAACATTAATGGGTCTTCTCTGGAATTGGTTACCAGCACAAATATTCCTAGTATTCATTCTTGAACTTGGACCACCAACTAGAGAAGCTTGGTTATTCTAGTTGGGGGGTGTCCAAGAGGTATTTGATTTACTAGAGCAACATATAAAGAAAAAGCAGGGTTATTTTGGTTAACAGGGGGAATAGTATTCATGGGCATAGTTGATTGAGTTTTCATTGCCGAATGTGAGGTATGTTGATTTATAGGTTTATTCTGATCTGTTGAAGGGAGAGTTATAGGAGGGGCTTTTAGGTAGTCAAATTTTCTTCCAACTTTGGTATTGGTTACTTCTAACTCAGGTTTCTCTAATTCCCTTTGCAAATTTTCCTTCTCTTTCCTCATCCTTTCTATTTCAACTTCATGCAAGGATATTCCATGGGGTACCCTTCCATTTCCTGATATTACATCTACGGTCATGGAACCAGCTCCAGTCTCTACAGCCTTTTGTTTTCTCTACAACCTTTTGTATAGATTTTGGTAGGTTGTGGATCACTATGAATCTCCCTATTAGTTTGCACAACAACTTTGGGTGCAGAACTAATTTTGGCAGTCAAATTCTCTCTAATAACAGGGCCCTCCTCCTTACTTTTAGGCTCTTTTTGAGTGAATAATTCAAGATCTGCAATTTGTCTCAACAACCTATCTCTCTCAATAAGTTTTGCCTTAGTTTCATTTTCCTTCTCCATCTCCTTTTGTTTTCTTAAGGAGATTAACTGATGGACTCTTTTATTTAGAGCCTCAATTTCCTAGGAAACTTCATCAGGGTCTAGAAAAATTTCCTCTGAATCAAATATATTAACATGGTCAATATCAATCAAACTCACATTCCCATCTACGGTTTGGGGCAAAGAATCTACTCTAATGTTGGAGCTATTCCCATCTTTCCTAGAAATGCCTGTATGAGACAATCTTTGATGGAAATTTTGAATATCCTCATTATTACCAAATAGACCCATATGAAAACCCATAATTTCTTGTTCAGACTCATGAGATGATGTATTAGAATTTAAATACACTGGTCATCTAGAGGACTTACCTGTATGGCTACCTTTGTGTCTCCATGAAGCATTAACTAGTTCATATATAGATATTTCTCTTTCACCTTTCTAGACTGGTTTAGGCAATCCTCCTTGTAGCTTCTCTTGATGATTATTCTTCATGTAGGATCTGGTGTTCCTTCCTCTCTGCATTATGTGAACTTCCTTGAAGTGATCTATGATTATATAAAAAGAGCACTGGCTTCTTTTTGTTGTCAGAGTTGCCACCCAATTGCTTGGGAATTGAAAATATTTTGAACATAATAGCTTACTCACAGGAGACTGTAGAATGAGAATGCTACTCTCAGAGAAAGATTTGAACAATGCAATTATGGAAAAAGACTATTACAGAGACAAAAGTAAATGCAGGGTCAATAACTTTTCACAGAGACCACGAGATACTCAATTTTTAACAACTTATGCAATGTATACACTAATTTGCATTGTAATACTTATATTATGACTCTCCCCAATAGAGTCACCAATTCTTGTTGGTCTCAATTTCTGATTACTTTGTTTTCTCTTCAAAATCTTTTGCCTCTGTTTACAAAAGAAGAGAACAACAAGAATAGGAAACAAGACAACAATTATCAAGGTTTATAAGGAAACCTCCTACACTTCAAGCTTGATAAAGCATAGGTGGGTAGACCTATTTATGACTACTTTCTCACAACTTAGTATATGATTTACAGAAAACCATTGTGAATATCTACAAACTTTTCACTCTAGTGCAACCAAACTTAAATGAAAGATTTGTTTTCATTGTAAAGGATCACAACGAATGTCATGAACACTAGCAACTTAAACCAGTGCCTTATTTGGGCCTCAGAGTCATCAAAATCAAGTTTAAATTTGACAATAGAACTGATACACATATCACCACTTTGATCTATTGAATCTATATATGCCTCATATATATTAACTCTTAACCTATGCTAGACCCAATCATGAAATTCATGTGAATTTACTGATTATCAATGAAGATGAATTAAGTATATTTGATTATCCTCCTTGAGGAAAATACCTAAAACATTCTCATTATTTTCCTTGCAAATCATCTAACTAAACAATCCTTGATCATCTAATCAGAAATGATAACCAATATACAAATACAAATACAACACAAATATGTGCTCAAAAAATATTTTGATTGTGTATTACTATTCTCTCATCAAAATTTTGCATAGACACAAGAATGACTCAAAATAACAGAACAAAGCCTACATATATTTCACCAGAGCTTCACTACAAAATTATTGCAATCCTTTTCTAGGTAGTCCTAGAATCCATTTATAAAAATTTGATGCAACAAGCTTCGGACCTCCCTCGAAGAATATTCCTATCCTAACCATAATTCCCCCCAAAAGTTACATCAATTACAAAAATACAACTGAAGTAGGAGCATAAATGATATTGGACTATACTCCTCTGCAACTGATTAGTTATCCAGCTAAAAAATTGCTAACTAACTTCTCAATATTTACAGATCAGGTGCGAGGTGTCTTTAATTCTTCAAAATTCTAGTTACCCAACAAATTTGTTGCAAGAACTAATTGCTTCAGGTTGCCTATGAACTGCCACATGCTGGAGTGTCGGTGGGATCTTCTTGTTCTTTTGTCTCTTTCAAAACATATTTTATTTCCCATACCTTGAATATATCATCATCAGGCTAAGAGAAGCTAATAAGTTTTTGCTTCAATTTATTCAAACTTTTCCATGTTTCCCTTAACTATTTTACTTCCTTTTCCAAAAAACCAAAATGTGATTTCATTTTCTCAATTTCTTCAATAGTTTGAATAAATAAAGAGGTATCATCCATATTTATAATGTTATTTATTCTCTAAGATAGCCTATGACCTATCTCCCCAAGCCATACTTCTTTATATTTCACTTTACTGGTACTTAAAAAACCTCTAAGAAACAATTCAAATTTTTTATTTGCGTACTCTTTTCGGTACAAGCTTTCCCTTCTTTCGATGTTGACTCTTTCTATTGCAAACCTAGACAAACCTTTTACCAGTTCATAAGTAGTTCTGATAGTATCATCAACACCTACTTCTTCTTGGGATAAAGAATATATGGACTCTAAGTCCACCTCTTTGGCAGTCCACTTATTCAAAATTGGCTCCAAAGCAGCCTTTTCTTCTTTCAAAGAATCCAAAAGAGTCATTATTCTTCTCATATTCAAATGTACAATTGCTACCCCAATAGTGTCAGCAAATTTCAAAATGGTACCCCTGACCTTTTCCTCATATTTGTTTGCAAAAATTGATTGAGCCTGCTTCAGTTTCTTAATCTCATCTTGAATGTTCTCAGCTGATTAGAAGCCAGAAGTCATGGGGGAAGGAGGGAATTCAACAATAGGATTGGAAGGAGGGGGCCTAGTAGGAGAAGAAGCAATCATTAGTTGGGAAGACTCACCCTTTTGATATTGTCCTTCTAATTTACTTTTCAGCTCTATAATGATGTTATCTTTAGAAGCTATCTCAAGATTTGCTTCATTGTAGGCCTTAAGGACTACCTCTAGTTTTAATTCAAGATCAGCTTTCTCTTTTGCTTCCTTTTTAGCCACTACCATTCAAAATTTAGCAGACTCTAAGGTCATGCTAGCATCTTCAATTACCCCTATATCTCTAACTCACTTTACAATCATGCCCACTGAGTAGTCAGATCTTGAGGATTCTACCCTTCTTCTATTCTCTTCTATTTTAAGTGACCACATTACTAGGGCTGCATGGTCATCACTATAAGTTATTCCCTCTAAGGGTTTGGTTTCTTTCCTTACTGCATCAAAAATTATTGCATTGGCTATGTCCCATTCTGGGAGGATTAGCACTCCAACATTTGCAATCAATTTTCTCCCTTCCTGAGAGGTAATTGCCTCCAACTCTTCTAGCATCTCCTACTATATTTCTACTTCAATAGCAAATGTATCTTTATGGGATTGTTCAATTTTCCTCTTTTCACATCTTTCCTTAAATTGCCCCATATGCTTCCTCCAAACAAATTGTAAAAAGGCTCTTGACTTTACAAAATTGTCATCAGCCAAAAATTCATTACTAACTTGTTTAATGATAGGATCCAACTCTCTGCCTGCAAATTCTTTAGTAGTGAGGTCCATTTTAGCACTTGTTGGCTCTTTTGGCATTCCTTCTTGCAATTCTCCATAAGTAAATGAAATCTCCCCTAGGCTTCCTAGTTGCATTAATTGTTCAGCAACTACCCACTCATCACCTATAGGTAATGGGGATTGAGAAGGTGAATACAGAGATTCACTTGGTTGTGCCTCTTTTCCAAACCCCTTCCTTTTTGGGGAGGTTTGTGACTCAGGAGCATCCTCCATTGGTCGTTTTCCCTTTCATGTGGAAGGTTCATCCCCCTTAGGCATCACTACATTCTATCCCAATTTTTTGTACATTGCATACTCTCTTGGGAGAACAATCTTAGCAAACATGGGCTTGGTCAAGATAAGCTTAGCCTTCTCAGGGTCTACCTTCATTACTACATCCTTTTTCTCATTCAAATTTTGCATGGAATCCTCAAAATACTCTATCAAAAAATTAATATTTTCCCCAAATGGGTTAAAACTCTTTAATGGATCATAATTCTTATCAAAATATTGGACAAATCAAGATTTTTCTTCTATACTAAGCATTTTTCCTTTTTCACCTCTTGCTCAACCAAGTTAAATTCATTCCTTATTAGATCTTTGGGGAAGTGGAATTGATACACTTTGGACCTACACCTGACCTTCTTCCTAAACATACCATTAAAGAAGTCTTCAAGATTAGCAAACCTTGCAACTGTTGTTGGCAATCTATATGGCTAGAGGAACTTCTCAAAATGTAGCCAACCCCCTTTGGTAATAACAAATTGATGTGCCATGGTGACAGTTGGAAAGATTGTCCCTCTTCCCTTATCTGTTAGTTGTTCTTCTTGCAGACCCCCAATCTACCCTATAATTTCAGCAATACCAATCTTCAAGGGGACTTGATAGGGGAGCAAGTATGGGGTTCCCCTCAAACTATATACTCTAAAAATAGTAGAAATGGGATATAAAATTATGTCACCCCAATTGTGCACAATCTTAATGTCCTCTACAAACTCCTTGGATCTAATGAATTCAAGGAGAACCTTTGGGATCCTAGGGTTCTCTTGACATAAAAGAATTCTAAGCTTGGATGCAAAACATCTATTAAACATTAGATAACTAGCATCTTCTCTATCCCAAGATAGATTTACACTCCACAATTAGACTGGCATGTCTTCACCATCTTTTTCTCTTAATTGGTCCATACCTTTTGCAAAATATTCTACACCTTTAAACAAAAACATGTGCATCAACAAGGAATACAAGCGAAAAGGTCTATCCACTTTAGCATTATTGATCCCAATCAAACCCTCATGGATGACATTTACAAGATAGGGTGCAAAGTCATATGCTACTACTATGGACGGGTTCAGAATTTGTGCCATCATAAGCATGTAATAAGTGGGCATGGCATTCTCTGCATCTTGTCCAAAAATTTGACATAAAGACCAATATATCCCCTTAGCCCTCAAGGTGAAGAAATTCATAGGGAAAGGTTCCATTGTAATAGGTCCTACCAGCGTTAGTCCTCCTATCTTTGCAAAAAATTCCCTCAATGGCCCACTCCTAAGATGATCCTTCTGGGCATCATAAACTTTTCTCAGCATTTCAAAATCAATGGGCTCTAGATAACTTGAGGCTTCATTTAGCCAAAATACCCTCTTAAGTTCATCAACTATAATTTCAATTAGGGGGCCTCCATTTATATTCCTCACAATCTTGGTGATTGGGCCATAGCTCTTTACAATCTGAGTCAACAAATCAATATCCATGAAAACCCCAAGGACAACCAATTTCCCAACATCTAGTTCCCATATGTTATTTGTAGGAGCAGGTGCATTCTGTTGACCAAACCCTACCTTGAATAGACCTAGACCTAACATGCCTATCTAGGGATCTCTTAGCCAACATCCCTTATCATATAAACCATCATCAATATGTAGGTGGGGAGACTTGGGCACAAGTTCCTTTATCTTGGTAGCACTATTCATGGATTGAACCAATTGTTCTAGAAAATCATCATAGATAGCCCTCTCTTGATAGTCTACCTTTCCCTTAAATTATCTTCGCGGTGCCATTTTAACAATCTAAGGTTAACTTTACTTCAATTTTTTTATTCAAACAACCCTTTAGAACTTCTAGCACTAGACAATATCAACATAAGCAGAAATTGCAAACCACAGCCATAGAATAACTTAGATGTTGCTTGAAAATTCATAGAAACTGTACACCTTGTCTTTTCTAATCTTCTTGAATACCTTTTGCAATTAAAATATCAAAACAAGGTTTTATGAAGCAACCTTGGTGGAAAATTAGCATTAATTCTCATTAATGAAGCCACACACTCTACAATTAATTCATTTAAATTTCAAATTTTCTACTCCAACGGACCAAAAAGATGTCTTTAGTATGCTTTTCCTTTCAGTCGCTGATCCGTGAAGGGTAAAGGACTAGCATCTTCCCATCGCAGTATAACAACAACCGTTGATTTTCCCTAGACTTCTCAACCATTTAAAATACCTGGGCCACTCACATTGGCCCACCATTCAGTCGTTAGTCTATGAAGAGTAAAGGACTTGTAACTCTTCATCATGATCTATTGATAACCAATAGATCATATCCTTACTGCCCGATCTTTAAGGTCCCTTCATCACTTAACCACTATCACTTAACTGTTTGCACTTAACTACCACCACTGGATCTCTACCGGCCCTGCCACTAGTAGCTTGTCGCTGATTCAAGATGAGTATTCAATGTGCATCTTCCCATTACAGTATCACAATAACCATAGGATCAAACAAGACTTACCCAACCTTTAAGAACCCGATGCATACATTAAGAAACATACTTAGGACTTTAGGAAAAATATAAAGCATTTCAGTTTTAATAAAGCCCGCCTAAGCCTAAAGCTCAAATGTGTCTTTAAGATAATACGACATAAAGGTATTTTACCAAATCATTTTGATATTCCAGTGGACTGCCACTCGAAGTCCTGTAACCAATGCTTCGTACTCTGCAATGTTATTGGTACATTGGAAAGTTATTCTGTAGGACTTTGGAATAGCATCACCTTGAGGGGTGACAAACAAAATGCCTGCGCCGGATCCGAACTTGGTGTGGGACCCATCAAAGTATAACTTCCATTCATTAGATGGTGTGAGAGCAAAGACAGATTCATCTGGAAAGTCGGTCAACATGGGATGATCGTCAAAAATAGGAGCGTCTGCAAGTTGATCTGCTATGACTTGGCCTTTTATCGCCTTTCGCTCCATATACTCAATGTCAAATTCACTAAGGATCATGACCCATTTTGCCAAGTGACCTGTCAGCACTGCTCGACTAAGCAAGTATTTTAAGGGATCAATTTTTGCAACCAACAATGTTTGGTGGCTTAGCATATAATGTCAAAGCTTTTGTGTTGCAAATACCACTGCTAAGCATGCCCTCTCAATAGTTGAATAATTTAGCTCATAGCCTACCAGTGTCCGGCTGATATAGTAAATAGCTCGCTCTTTGCCATTTTCATCTTGTTGGGCCAAGAGAACACCTAGTGCCGTTTCAGTTGTAGAGATGTACAATAAGAATGGCTTGCCATCGATAGGAGGCATTAGGATAGGTGGCGACAACAAATAGTCTTTAAGAGCTTGAAAGGCTGATTGGCATTACTCAGTCCATTTAAAAGTGACACCTTTATGCAATAGATGTTGGAAGGGATGACATTTGTCAGCCAACTAAGCTATGAAGCGACGGATTGACTGGAGCTTTCCTTCCAGACTTCGTAATTGCCGGAGGTTGGAAGGTGGAGGCATATCCATTATTGCTTTGACCTTTGCAGGGTTGACCTCAATACCTCGGTGAGAAACAATGTATCCGAGCAATTTTCCAACTGTAACACCAAAGACACACTTTTTTGGATTGAGCCTGAGTTTGTAGGTCTCCATTCTGTCAAAGATTGGGCCCAAGATGGCTAGATGACTATCTCTGGTGACAGATTTGCACAACAAGTCATCAACATAATCTTCCATCAAAGTGTGCATGAAATCATGAAAAATTGTCGTCATTACTCTTTGATAGGTTGCATCGGCATTTTTGAGACTGAAGGGCATCACATTCCAGCAATAGGTGCCCCAAGCATAGGTGAATGCGGTCTTATGCTGATCTTCAGGTGCAATGCGGATTTGATTATAGCCGGAGAAACCATCCATTAGTGAAAGCATCTCATATCCAGCCGTCATGTCCACTATGATATCTATGTTTGGTAATGGAAAATCATCCTTAGGGCATGCTTTATTGAGGTCCCTGAAATCTGTGCAGATTCTGATGCCCCCAGTTACTTTGCTAACTGGTACTAAATTGGAAATCCAATCTGCATAATCAATAGGTCTGATGAAGCCCACATCTAGCAATTTTTTTAGCTCCACTTTGACCAAAAGAGCCACTTGAGGATGCATCTTTCTAAGCTTTTGTTTAACGGGCTTAGCATCTGCTTTCAATGGCAAATGATGAAGGACTAACTCTGGATCGAGGCCAGGCATATCTGCATAAGACCACGCAAAGCTGATCTTCTTCTCCAGAAAGAAATTGACAAAATCTATTTTCTCTTGTTTTGACAAGGAGGCAGCAAAGTGAATGATCTTAGGGTTATTAGGTGTACCCAAATTGATTTCCTTGGTCATCTCAACCAGAAATGTGGATTTGTCCTAAATTGATAGGGGTACGTCCACTCTTCCACCTTTGGGTGCCTCAGAAAGGTTTTCACCTGCAGGTACATCTTTTATTTTTACTTTTGTATGATCAGAGAGTGCCTTACGGTTTTCACTCAAAGATCTATTCTTTTGATTTTTTTCTTTTTCTTTTTTCTTTTCTTTTTCATGACTGGAAGAGGGAGTTGACTCCCCAAAATATGCCATTGAATCCAGGTCAATAGCAAATCCTGCCTTATCATTGCCCTATGGTATGCCTTCCCGTAATCCCAGGAACTTTGCAATTGCTTTGTCATTTTGAAAACAGTCTAATGTGAGCGGTTTTTGTTGGTCATATTGGATAAGCTGGGGGTAAATGAGGGGCATGTCATCATCGATTATAAGGATAGAGAGGGCTGATATGGTGAAAATGTGAACGTCTGTGGTGTCACTATCTGAACTGCTTGTATCGGATTCAGAGCTTGCATCCCAAAATGATTCTATCCAAGCATGAGGACATGTTTTAGGAAGATGAGTTATTTCATGTTTATCCTCCATAGGCAAGTTATCAGGGTCAATGAAGATATTGTCAAGGGCATAGGAGCTAGACAAAAAGGAACTCCACTCCCATTCATTAGAATCAGTCTCGAGTCGGGTATCCTCAGGTGTTATTTCATCGTCAGAATCATGCCCTTTTCGACATGTGGACCTTTTGGTAGATGTGGATCCAATTCGTAACGGTACAAAACCTAACCCTAAAGTTGGGGGTCGCCTCATGGGTATGACAGGTTCTAGCCTTCCATCGTTGTTCAGGCCTAAGCCACTGCAGCCATCATATCCTTTCTTCTGCAGCATAGTAAATCCTTTGCCATATAATTCCACTGGCAACTTGACAGGCGGGGTTTCAGTTGGATCTTTATAGAGCCAATCTATGACATCATCATCTACAGTTTCTTTGTCAAGTTCTCCCCATCTTGCAAATGTAGTAGGAGGCTGATATTGAATAATGACCTTGGGTTCCTTTTGCAATAAATGCGGTTTTCCATATGACTTTGGAGACATCGGCAAATTCCCAATGAGGAATGTTTGGTCCATTGAATATTCTCTACACCCTTGGTCCTGTATCTTTAGTTTTCCTTTGACAACATCTAACAATGCATTGGGATCCACATAACTATCTGATTTGGCCTCTCTATTGACTAGGACTTGCTGCTGAGGAGTATCCTTGAAGGTAGCACAGAACTGAAATGGATTAGGATCTCCTGGAATTGTTATCTCAGTTCCATTGTAAGGATATTTTAGACATTGATGATAGGTAGATGGGGCTACTTTCATGGCATGGATCCATGGATGGCCAAGAATCATATTATAAGGGAGATCAAGGTCTAGGACTTGCAGGAAAGTGTTTTCCGTCACTGGACCAACTCTGATGGGCAATACAATTATCCCTTTGGATGGGCACTTAGCGTCATCATAAGCTTTGATCGTTATCCTTTTGGAAGCATCAATATCATTTTCTGTATATCCGAGACCTATGACCACTCTCAAGGTGCAGATATTAAGACCTGCTCCACCATCTATCAAGACTCGTTGGATTTTGCAGTTGTGGACAAAGACTTCTAGGTGCAAAGGGTCATTATGGGGAAGCTTGTCAGGTGAGATATCACTATCGGAAAATGCGACATTTTGGGAAATGGCTAAATGTCCAATCCATGCTTGAAATTGGTCAACATCAATATCTGTCAGGACAGTGGACTCAATCAAGGCTTTATCTAGGACTACACGATGCATGGGAGACATTTTCAACAACTCTAGAATGGATATTTGTGTAGGTGTTTTTCCTAGATGATCCAAAAGATTATACTGACTTGTAGGAGTTGGTTAAGGAGGAGCCGTAGGGGCTCCTTTCAAGACGATTTTAGACCGATGAGTGGTGACGGCACAAGAAGGATCTTGTCCTTTTATTCGCAAGGTGGACACATACTCATTTGACACATTAAAACAATTAATCACATTGTGATAACCGGTATTTGCATAATTGGCCGTTTGAGCAGAGTTGGAAGAAGACGCTTTACCCTTGTCATGATCAAGCAAAGGAGTTTTGAAAATGGTATGATCAGTGTTGGAGGTCAGATGGGGTGGATCTATCTCAATTACTCCTTGCTCCAATAAATCTTGAATCATATGTTTTAGTTGAAAACATGAAGCAGTTTTATGTCCTTTGGACCGATGATACTCACAGTACGCATTATCATTCCACCAATGCGGCTTTACCGCTGGTTCTACTTTAATATCTGGTAGCTTGATAAATTTCGCTTGTATTAATTGCTTCATTACTGATTCAATAGGCTCTCCCAATGGCGTAAATTGTCGAGGAGGCCCATCCCGTGATCGGAAGGGTTTGCATTGTTGATTCTGTTGTTGGCCTTGTTGTTGATTATATTGTTGAGCATGCTGTTGTTGAACATTTTGCTGATATTGCGGCTATTGAGCATGTTGTTGATATTGCAGCTGTTGAGTAACATTGTTCCTGGGTGCTTGATTTTGTTCCATAGTCGACATATTAGGAACACTCAACTTCTTTATTGTGAATGGGAGTTGATTTACATTCACCGCTCTCGCATCAACAACACCATCATTAGTGACATTCTTGTTCTTATACCAAAATCTATTTCTATCCCCTAAATAATTTGTGTTGTCATTGTCCTTATTGAGCTTGATAATTCCTTTAGCTACAAGAGCTATTTCAATACTCATTCCTTTCTTAATGAGTTTTTCTATAGTACTAAGGCTTTTCAATTTTAGCTCATACATCATTTCTGGGACCAGATTCTGGATAAACAGATTCACTTGCTGTTCTTCTAGTATATCGAGAGAAGAACGACTATACAAGCTTTGCCATTGTTGTAAAAAGGTCACTAATGGTTCACCTTGCTTTTGTTTGGTATTGCATAAATCCGACATCGTCACATCACTGTCGATGTTGAACGCGAAATGAGATATAAACTTTTGCACAAGTTCTGACCAAGTCTTTATATTTCCTGGCAGATGTGAATACCAATCCATAGCTTGTCCAGTGAGACTTCGTGCAAATAATCGCATTAAATATGTCTCCTCATAGCTTACTTCCGTGCATGTCGCGTAAAATGCTTGAATATGATCTTTTGGATTGCCATTCCCTCTATATTTCTCAAAGTTGGGTGCCTCAAATTGCTTAGGGAATGGAGGCATGTATACACTCTTGTCAAATGGATTAGGACATAAATCTTGATCTGTATACAACTTCTTTGTTCCTTTAGTTTCTAATGCGTCAACTTTTAGTTGCAACTTCTCAAGTTGTTGCGCAATTGTATCAGATTGTAGAGGTCCATCATTAATCCCAGTTGGTATTCTTTGTTGATATATCGCATTTCCGATCGGTTGTTGATACTCTGCAATGGTCGCTTTTGGTGTCTCCTGCACATAAAGTTCTTGGTATATCTCTTGTTGTTGCGGTTGTGCTATGCCTTGATGTCGATCTTGTTGTTGTGCTTCTTGGAGCCTAGGTTGATATGGCAATTGAGTAGGCTATTGATATTGCATAGGCACCAATTGTGGTTGTGAAATAGGATAACTTGTTTGCCTTGGCACATATTGTGGCACATGTTGTTGGTGCTGACGAATTGGAATTTGTTGACTTTGTGCCAATTGTTGTCACGGTGTATATCCCATCATTTGTAAAAGACTTTGTTTAGATGGTTTTCGCTGCTTCTCCTTAGGATGGGGTATAGCACTTGCATTAACTTGCTGTGTTGTTTTTCCAATCCATTGCGATGGTTGCAAGTTGGCATTAACTTGTAATGGTACCGAAGGCACTGCAATTTGTTGTCGAATGCCATATTGTTGTTGTTGCACATCGTTTGTTTGCACATTCGATCGCACCTTTTGCGTATTACTCAATTGTTGCAACAATTGCTGGTGGTGCAAACCACTACCCGTAGCTCTTTGTGTAGCCATTATCGAAGGATCTATCGCAAACAAAGATACATAAGAACTTTGTTGCATCGTGGAATTGCTTTGGACATTATTGACATTAGGCATTCCAGTTGTGAAACTTTCTTGTATCTTAGATGTTGATCCAATTTTATGCATGTAAGGAACCACTTCTTGTTGAGGAATCATTGTCGATATTTGCGAGGTCTTCATTTGATCTTGTATTACAGGCGATGTATTAAATAATGGATTGTTTATCATCTCAAACGGTGACTTTTGAGGAATAGTCACTGTCAATTCCTTTAAAGCACGTTTACTCATCAAGGTAGGTTGAAGTTCTTGTTGCACATTTTCTTCATTTGGATGTGAAGAAAAACTTAACAGCTCACTGCCTTGTTGTGTTCGCACATTAATTGGTTCATTTAAGGAAGCCACATTACTCATCATGTGAAGATACTTTTGTGGACACATTTTAAAGACTTTGTTCAGGAACTTATCCATCTTTTTTGTTACCTTTGGATCTTGAAGGAACATGTCGACATCATCGAAAGCATCAGAATCAAATGAAGAATCTGGTTGGACATTTGGATTCATTTCTTGTTGAATGCCTTGGTCTAAACCAAATCCTTGTGAAAGAGTTTGGTCTTCATACAATGTTTGAGTTTGAATGTCATGTTGCAAATTTGGTTGATCCCAATTAAAAGGTGCACTTCCTCTTGGAGTTGGTGGAACACTCCCATGTCCTGGTTTCATGGGTACAAATACTGGTTCATATAATGGAGGTGGTCCAAGTTGAACCATTCCATATGGTGGTAGAGATGTGTTTAATGAACCTTCAACTTGCACTGTTTGACTAGTTTGAAACTGCGAATTTACTATGTTATCCATGGATTGATACATTGGATCACTCATCTTCTTAGATCTTGATCTTGTCTCAACAGGCATGTCACTTATGCAAATGCAATTTTTTTTGGAATTTTTCAAAGACAATATATGATATATAACTAAATGCAAACTAAATAGATGAAAATGCAATCTATGTTTTTGGTTGTTTTTGAAGATTTTGACAAACTTTTGAAATGCAAATCTAAGAGATGGACCCTTAGGAAATTGAAATGATGTCTAGACCTCAAAGGACAAAAGGACTTAATGGACAAAGGACTTAATGGACAAAGGACAAAATGACAATGTCTCCCCTATATGCTTGGATACTAAGCTAGGTTTGACGAAATGATATTGATGACAAAAAGGACAAAAGACTTGATAAGGTCTAGAATTCTTAACAATGACTTAGGGTTTATCAAAGATTTGGATTGCTCAAGTATGACAAGACCTAGGTTTGACACTATATGCAAAAGGACAATTAATATGCAAATGATCTTAATATGATATGACAATGACTTAGGCTTAATGAAGAGACTTGGGATATGCAAATGCAAATGTATGACAATGTCAACCTAAGATGAAACCTAAGGTTTAATTATGAAATGATATTACTCTTATGCAAGAAGACATATGCAAATGGATGACTTTTATTGATATGCAAAAGAAGTATAACTTAGGTGAAACCTAACCTTGATACTTGATAATGACTTTCAAAAATGCAACCTAGGATGAACCTAAATGTAAGTGACATAGATGTTGAGACAAGTTTTTGAACAATGTTGGATAACCATGCTTTAGGAATATGATCTTTGAATCTTGTTGGATGTTTGTTGGATGAATGTCTCTTGTGTTTAATCTTATGTTGGATCAATTTGCTTGTTCTTGAAATGGGATTCAACTTTTGACAATCATAGAATACAAGATATTGCAACTTAGACTCAAGACAGTCATGCTCATTTCCACATTCCTTAGGGTAGGCAAAGACATTAGGTACTTGAGAGGTAGACTCATTATGAGATTCAAGGAGAATACATAGATTCTTGACCCCACGGGCTCCCCTCCATGGCACTCACTTCTTAGGGCAGCCAAGCATCAGTCCCCATGGAATCTCCCCATGGCGAACTTAGTATCTCTTCCAAGTATCCGAATTTGTCCTTCTCAAGTAACTAGAAGGGTTTTTGGCCTCTAAAAACAAGGTGTTTAGTAAGGATTTCTGTTAAGCATTACTCCTTGATGTCATGTAAGCATGATTGAGACATTAAGCCCATCAAGATACCAAACAAATGTAGTCGCGCAAGCACGATTTAGACCAAGAGGCCCTACTTAGATGTTGATATGAGAAAGAGTTCAAGGGTCATCACTTCCCAAGTAACTGCAATTCCCATGTAACACTTCCTTCAAAGCTTTCGCCCATCAGGTATTTTTTTATAGTGAGTTAGAATGCCAAGTAATTCTAGCCGTACTCACTTTGGGTTATTCCCTTCTCACGATTATCACTTGCTTGCAAAAGCAAAGTGGTCGGGAAGGCAGGCCCTCTAAAGGAGACACTCTATCAACACAAGCATGGTATCGAAGATCTAGATTTTTGATCACCCTATGAAGGATGAGAGCATACTCTCCTACTCCAATGTCACACTTAAAAATCAAAGGAAACAAAGGTTCATTTCCACCTATTTATAAATCACTAAGTGCCTAATTAAAAATCTCAAACACACAATTTGGTTGTTTCTCCAAGGCAACCTGCAAAACCCAAGTTAGAGGTTTGATTTGTTGTCTTTGACCATCGAATCTGTACAAAAAATGTTAGTAGTTTGATTTGTAGTCTTTTTCATGCGTATGCCAAGATCCTACACAAATAATTAGTACCAAAATCCAAAGCATAGAAAACAGAAAGCAAAAACACCAAAGATTTCAAGTAAAAACTGCATTTTTCACCTCTGTTCTGGACTTTACACAAGCGCAAAACTCATGACACAGGCGCAAGATGTCTGACACAAGCATAGAATGTTGCATACACAGGTGCAAGATGCTCAACATAGGCGCAGAATGCTTCACACAAGCACAGAAGTGTCCAGAATGCACTGCACGGCTTTGTTTTTTGGGTTTTTGACCTGCAAATCAACTTAGAAGCACTCCAAAACATAGTAAAAGGGTTAGAAGGTTAGTATTCATGTTGGGTTCACCAATTAATGTAGCATCAAAATTAGGAATCATCAAAACAAGTAGATCAAAACACTAGACATGATAACTCAATCGTGAGAGCACTCATTGCAAATGAACCTAATCCTAAGCACACTCAATAGAGATATGAAAACAAAGCATTCAAAATGAAGGATTATACAAACCAAATGTAGAATTGAATGCTCCTTCCATGTGGCTCCATTGTTCTTCTTTCCTCTTCAATGGATTTGTGGATCTCACCTACAAGTGCACATACAATTGAAAGCAAGATTGATGAAAAACTCAAGAGTACTAGAAGCGTAAGTTCGATAGTTTGATTAGGATTCGGATTAGGTTTGATTGAAAATCATCCAATTTATAGAGAAATTGGAGAAATGGACAAATTAGCATGACAATGATTCGAATAGAAATTCAAATCAAGAATAGCAAAATTATGACATGTTGCTATGCAAAGATTTATGACAATTTTATGACAGATTCTATGACAAATTGCTATGTCAAGACAAATTCTATGACAAATTTCTATGTCAAGACAAGTTCTATGACAAATTTCTATGTCAAGACAAGTTCTATGACAAATTTCTATGTCAAGAGTATGACGCATGAAGCACAAAAATAGGGAGAACTAGAGACAAGTTAATTAGGTGGAATTTGAATTAGGAAATTAGAAAATAGGTGGAATTTAAGAATTAGAAATAATGAAAATAGGAAATTAGAAATATAGAAAATTAGAAATAATGGAAATTAGGAAATTAGGTAAATTAATTAATAATTTGTCATTTATTAATTAATTCACAAAAAGAGGAATAATTAGCCAACTAAATGAGAAGACTTTAGGATAAGTAAATAAATTATTTAACCTAGAGGAAGAAATGACAAATTAGGTTAAATGAATAAATCATAAAACCTTAGAAGATGAATTAGCAATGCAAGAATGACAATCAGGTCTTGATGAAGGATAATCAATATCGATTCGATCATGATTTTGAATTGATAAATGAACAGTGTTGAAAAATGATTTGATTAAGGTTGGTTGAGAAAAATCAATGACAAATGGACCAAATTGACATGATTGAAAAGGACAAGGATCGATGACGAATCGATCGCAATATGACAAGATTGACAAAAGGACAAAGATCGACCAAAATCATGATTGAAGCTTGTTGTCGACAAGACTAAATTCGAAAGAGAGACAGATGAAGAATGTAGAAGAATGACTCAATGCTCGCAAATGATAAAAACCAAGTGCGTGACATAGGAGAAATGTTAATGCTACGCAAAAACCTAAAATGAGGCAATGCGCAAATGTTAAAGTACGATTCGGCAAGCGTTGACCATTTTTAGGTGTCTACATTGTCTGGGGCATTTTTATTAAGTTCTTTGAAACAACGCTTAAAATCGCATTGTCTCAAAGAGGGGCAAAATGTAGACACCTAAAAATGGTCAACGCTTGTGGAATCATACTTCGACATTTGCGCATTGCCTCATTTTAGGTTTTTGCGTAGCATTAACATTTCTCCTATGTCACGCACTTGGTTTTTATCATTTGCGAGCATCGAGTCATTCTTCTACACTCTTCATCTGTCTCGCTTTTGAATTTGGTCTTGTCGATAACAAGCTTCAATCATGATTTTGGTCGATCTTTGTCCTTTTGTCAATCTTGTCATATGGCAATCGATTCGTCATCGATCCTTGTCCTTTTCAATCATGTCAATTTGGTCAATTTGTCATTGATTTTTGTCAACCAACCTCAATCAAATCATTTATCAACACTGTTCATTTATCAATTCAAAATCATGATCGAATCGATATCAATTATCCTTCATCAAGACCTGATTGTCATTCTTGCATTGCTAATTCATCTTCTAAGGTTTTATGATTTATTCATTTAACCTAATTTGTCATTTCTTCCTCTAGGTTAAATAATTTATTTACTTATCCTAAAGTCTTCTCATTTAGTTGGCTAATTATTCCTCTTTTTGTGAATTAATTAATAAATGACATCGATTCGTCATCGATCCTTGTCCTTTTCAATCATGTCAATTTGGTCAATTTGTCATTGATTTTTGTCAACCAACCTCAATCAAATCATTTATCAACACTGTTCATTTATCAATTCAAAATCATGATCGAATCGATATCAATTATCCTTCATCAAGACCTGATTGTCATTCTTGCATTGCTAATTCATCTTCTAAGGTTTTATGATTTATTCATTTAACCTAATTTGTCATTTCTTCCTCTAGGTTAAATAATTTATTTACTTATCCTAAAGTCTTCTCATTTAGTTGGCTAATTATTCCTCTTTTTGTGAATTAATTAATAAATGACAAATTATTAATTAATTTACCTAATTTCCTAATTTCCATTATTTCTAATTTTCTTAATTTCTAATTTCCTATTTTCATTATTTCTAATTCTTAAATTCCACCTATTTTCTAATTTCCTAATTCAAATTCCACCTAATTAACTTGTCTCTAGTTCTCCCTATTTTTGTGCTTCATCCATCATACTCTTGACATAGAAATTTGTCATAGAACTTGTCTTGACATAGAAATTTGTCATAGAACTTGTCTTGACATAGAAATTTGTCATAGAATTTGTCTTGACATAGCAATTTGTCATAGAATCTGTCATAAAATTGTCATAAATCTTTGCATAGCAACATGTCATAATTTTGCTATTCTTGATTTGAATTTCTATTCGAATCATTGTCATGCTAATTTGTCCATTTCTCCAATTTCTCTATAAATTGGATGATTTTCAATCAAACCTAATCCGAATCCTAATCAAACTATCGAACTTACGCTTCTAGTACTCTTGAGTTTTTCATCAATCTTGCTTTCAATTGTATGTGCACTTGTAGGTGAGATCCACAAATCCATTGAAGAGGAAAGAAGAACAATGGAGCCGCATGGAAGGAGCATTCAATTCTGCATTTGGTTTGCATAATCCTTCATTTTGAATGATTTGTTTTCATATCTCTATTGAGTGTGCTTAGGATTAGGTTCATTTGCAATGAGTGCTCTCATGATTGAGTTATCATGTCTAGTGTTTTGATCTACTTGTTTTGATGATTCCTAATTCTGATGCTACAAATACCCTCATGATAGGCGGCACCCAATTGTAAATTTTGGAGCCAATCAAAGGGTGCCACGTGACAGACAAGTGGCATATCATCAAGGTGTATATCAAGCAGACCATGGCTTTGATAGATCATTGAAGGGACTCACCAAAGGCATCAGTTTCATTGACATGAAAGGTATCGATAAAAATAGGGTTTTGATAAAATATGAAAATGGCTAGCCGAAGAAGTGGTTTGGCTGAAAGAGTGGTGGGTCTAGTAGTGCTGAGGTGGCAGATTGGGCTATGCTTAGGCTAATTTTGGGGGAAAATCATAAGGTGCCACGAGGTGCCACATAGATGATGAGGTGGTAGATGGGCCCGGTGGAGATGACTTAGTGGTCCATGTACGTCAGGTGGTGAACCAAAGGTTGACAAGTGGTAGGCTTGACTAGATAGGTGGAGTCTAGGAAGATCTTAGAGAAAACCCAGAGATGCCAAGTGGTGACACCATGGCAAAGGGGAGAGCCATTCATAGAGGGTAAAGGCTAAGCAGGTTAAGATGATCTGATGACTAGGTGACATGATCTAATGGTTGTTGCCAAGCCGCCATGCAGAAGTGCTTGCCAGTTATCCCATGTGACTTGGCGACAAAGCACATGCGCTAAAAGGAAAGCGGCCTAGGAGTTAAGGATTGAGAAACTTGAGGGAAGATCTACTACCATGTGAAAATGCCTGATGGTTATCACATGCGACATAGCGACTAACCATGTGGCACTTAAGGTTGCAGTCTAGGTGGGCTCGGGGCGAGTCAGGATGTGCCATGTAGTGGGAGTATAAGAAAAATTAAGGTGGGCCCAGGTCTAGTGGCAAGTTTGAGGTGGTGGGTAGATGGATCCAAGGGAAAGTTAGGATGTGACATGTGTTGGGCCCACCAAAAGAGAAAGTGATAATGGGAGCCACTCAAGCGAGGTAAAAGTTAGACAAGTTAGGGAGGATCAACAGTGATCTGAGGCAAATCAACGGCTATCACCATGTCGCAATGGAAAGGTGGTCAATGGCTATCAGAGTGACTTGGTGACCAAGAGGTGGGACTCGACAAAGATGAGGTTTTGATGAAACTATAGATTCAATGAGACATGAAGGCGGTTTGCCGAAGAGGAAGTTTGGCCGAAAGGCCAATGCTGAACAAGAGATAAGGAAGAGGTGGGTCAGACCATGCTCAAGTGGCAGAACAAGTGGCACACAAAGAGACTCAAGGCAAGTCTAGAGGTGACATGTGGAAGAGATCTATGTGGGAAAGTCAAATTTAAAATATAATTTTAGACTATGGTGAAAGGGGCAGAAAATTAAATGACCGACCTGCAGAAAGATTGGTGGCTGAGGGATTTATTTTTTGCCTGATATATAAGTGTTATATATCATTGGAAATATTTCAATCCGAGGAATCCAATTCATGTAGACAAGTGAAACCCACAACAATATTTTTGGGGTAGTTACATTGGGATTTTAGAATTTACTTTCAGTCAGAAAAGATTGGATTTTCTATAGGACAAGTGTGTGGGCGGTTAATGCTGAAAGATAGGGTAGTTGCCATTTTCAGACAATGAAATCTAATTTTGTCCTCCTTTCCTTCTTATTCAAGGGTCTTCACATTTTGGAGGGGGTTCCATATTTTTTGTGAGCGAGGCTCCATAATCTTGGTTTCCAATTCTGGAGTTTTTTTCCAAATTTGTAATACAATGTCCCTTTTCAAGTAATGGAAGATATCTTCTTTTTGTAGGTGTTTGTTGTTGCAGGTTAGATGTATGTAAGGAATATGTATAGTTTATTGGATTATCTCTAGGCCTTCTCTTATTTTCAATAAATCCATTCTTCAAGGGAGTTTAGGTTTGTCCTCTCAAAGTGGGAGTGTAATGGGTGTTCTTAGGTACTCTTCAAGGAAGAGTTTAAATTCTATGAACAATCATTTTGGATTCAAGATAATGTTTGGATATGTATGATCCTCTATTGGAGTTTAGAATGTATTAATGTCAGGCATTAATAAAAGGATATCTTTCTCAATAAATTGGATCAGAATAGAACTTTTCATTTACAATTTGATGTATGACTCCATGCCCTTAGATAAGGCACTGGTCTTGCAAACTCTAAGGATTCTCAGAGATTTTAAAATCAAATATCCATTTACTTTTATGTTTATAGGCTTAGTTTGTTCCACCTATCTCATGCTTCAACTTAGTTGAGATGTCAATGTCGATCTAGCCTATCTATAGTAACCTCCTAGTTGTTAAGCCTTATGAGATCTATCTGCTTTCGTTGATGCTATCATATGTGGGTAATGAGTCTGATTCAATGCATCAAAGTTACACCCACCTAGGTTTCGCAGAGCCTGAAGAGTAGAAGAGTTCATATCCTTGTAATATTGTCCAAGTCCTGAAGTTCTTCATTGTATGAAGTAGGCTACTTCATAGATCAATTGCAGGTGAACTTGGTTTGCTCTTTTTTGAGAACAAAAAAAATGGCGACTCTGTTGGGGAGTAATCTAAAGATTTCTGGTATAGACTGTTGAATTAGATTGTAAGTGAGTCTAGCCAAATTCATTTGGGGAAGAGTCTTAGAAGTTTACAAGTCTAAAAGTTGTTTTCAGATTGAAGGTATATATCCTGGGAGGTTTTGTTACTAAGAAATAAAAAGAAAAAGAATATTATGTGACTCTGTTGTGTCAAGTACCCAGAAATTTGAAGCTATTTAAGAGTGAAGATCAGTGGTTAAATTTAATTCATCTTCAGGGAGGTGGTGACTCTATAAGATGGAACCTGAGATTTGGAGATGCTCTTCAAATTTTTAGTTAGAGGTAAAGTGGACAGCAGCAGCAAGTATACCCAGGTATTTCCCATTCATGAGATAACTTTTATTCCTTAGAAGGTGAAGCAAGTCACTAGGAAAAGGATTATTGGTTCTAAGGTTACATACTTTTTGTTTTGAAAATTTTCATTCAGAAATATGCTGAGAAGTATGTCTAGTTATGAAGTTAATGATAGCATATGTTTTGAAAAGAGAGTAAAATAGTAAGATGCATTGTCACGGTAATGGTTCAATAGACATTTCAAATTTGATGGATCTAGATGTGGTTCCTAGATCTGAAATTTCTTTGTCAAATTTGAAAGACAATGGTAGGGAGATTGAAATACATCTTCAAAAGATCCAAGAAAAGTGCATCTTGTTTTTAAGAAGGAAAGTAGGGAAGAGAAAGGTTGAATCATCATATGTTTTTTATGAAAGATGTATTGCTGCATTAAATGAGCTTCTAGTTGATGTTAGACCCCATCAATCAATTTGGATTGAATTATTTTTAGAGCTTCATGAGCCTAACTCAGTTAGTTGGTCTTCAACTTTGAGGGAAGAAAGTGTTGCACATATTAAAGAATGGATAGATGAGATTGAAATGAAAAAATCTAAAAATGCACAAATCTAAAAATGCACAAAGTTTTGAGTACAGTGATGAAGATGAATATGTGAGTGGATATATTTCTTATGATGGTGGAGGTGACTCTTATTCTCAACATGATAGTGCAGATGTGTATTAAAAGCAAGAAGAAAATTGTGAGAATATAAGTTGTTCAAATAGTCTTGAGCCTGTTGAGGTTTCAGATTTGAATGATATAGATCACCTTGATGTCAATATCAATCAACAAAGTGTTTTCAACCAAGGTTATGAAATTATGTTGCAACATATAGCAACACTTTATGATCAACATGATAAAGGTCATGATGCATATGCAAGTTGTTGTAATGGTAAAATGAATTTGGATGAAGACAAGAGCACTACAGATTAAATGCATGCATCAGATTGGGACAATGTTTATAGCATAGAAGATGAAGCCAAGGAAAATGAAAATGAAGGAGAAGGTTCACTAAGTAGTAAACAAATCTTAGAACTCTTAGCTATTGATCTTAAGAGGTATGCATCTAGAAATGTGCCCAATCTCTCATACCCAATCAGTATATGTTTTGATATTGATGATGTTCTTTAGGCTGTGAAGTATGATACATATGATAATTTTTTCCCTACATTTGATTTGAATAATGGACAAGATTAAAATGCATATAAGGTTTATAAATGTAATAATGTGGATTCATATGTTGAAATGAAATCAGAATTTGATATGCATTGTGTGGATCTTGGTGTTAAAGAGAAAGACAAATCTGAAGTGGTTTTCCCAGATTTGCAATTGGTAAATGAACCATTCATAGGTGATCATGCATTTTCATGTTTGCAAAAGGCTAATATTAGGTGTAATCAGCATGCTAAATTGTAGTCATTTTATGAGGAAATATTCCTTTCTAGTTTGGAAGCCTATATTATGGATGAGTGTTTTCCATTTTTGCAAACTAGCATTCACCATGTGCTTTATGTTCCCAGTGATCAGATGGAGCAGGTTACTTTTCTTTTCAGCTAGGAAATAATTGTAAACAATATGACAGTTTTGTGTCATCTAGTGATCAACATTTAGAAGCAGGTTTTGTTTTTCAAAGATTGATTGATTACCAACATGCTGATTATCTTTTGTGTGATGAGCTGATGAGAAGTTGTAGAGCTTGTAATGAGGCAAATGTAAATAAAACTTCTAGTCTACCCTTGATTCATGGAAATTAGAATCATTTGTTTGAAAAAGGTAAGCATTGATTCTGATTTTGATGGCGTGGGGCCATATGTAAATAAATTCTATTGTAGATTGTATATATTTTCTTTCAGTTGTGTGATTTTCAATAAGGAACCCCTGTTTTGGAGAGTGAAGCTCATAGAAGATTCTAAAAGAGGAAGAAGTGTCCTATTTTTTTGGGGTGGTCTGCTTTGCCAAAGATTTTGAATTCTTGTATTGATCTTGCAATCAACCATCCCCAGTGAGAGCCACTGCTAGGACCTATAAAAATTTTGAGATTTTGAGTGGCCCATTTTAAAATTCTGCTCTGCACTTTCTAATGGCACTTGATGAATCTATTATCATTGTTTCAAATATGTTGAAAACCTTGCGTTTTAGCTGTTGGAATCTGTCAAAATTCATAATTTGACCTTTGCCTATGAGTTTGTGGTTCTGAGGGTTTAGGTTTTTTACTCTTTCATGAAAACATTTAGAAAAATTAAGCCTCTATAGCACACTATTGTAATTCATATTGAACTTGAACCGTTGAACCTTTCTGGTTCAAGGTTCAAGGTTCAACCGCTTCTCTTGCATCTGTTGTGGCTTTCTAATGTTTTTTAATAAGCAATTAAGAATGTGTTATGTCTATTTTGAACCGTTTGCAAATCGGTTCAATGTTCAAGGTTCAAAATGTCCCTTTATTTTTATCCAAGGTCTTTTCTCATTACTTTTTCAACTTAAGTGGAAGGGTTTGTGCATTGTCAAGAGGGGCCCCTTTTAAGTCTAGGCCTGGGTGGGTTCTGATAAATTTTAATTTTACCTAAGTCTTGTGTCTTTTCCTATGTATCTATCGGGCTTCCTAAAGATTGAGAAGATTCCTGTTGATCTCAAGGCTGTCACTATATTGCAACCCAAAAGCACTCGATGGTTATTTTCCATGACATGGTGACTAAGTGGTGGGACCCATGAGAAAGGTGCAAAGCACAAAAAGTCCAAGAAGATCGAAAGTCAGTTTTTTAGACTATCCCAATGAACCGATGGAAAAGGCTAAGGTGAACCTTTTATCCCACATTGGCCATAGGGAGGAGCATTTCAGTATTTATGTGCAAGGCCACATATATCCTAAGTGTCAAAGCTTACGAGCTTTTGGCTAGTGGTAGCTCAAAAGTGGTGGGCCCCCTGTGTGCATCTCAAAGTGCCCAAAATTTTGCAATAAAAGGGCAAGTTAAACAGCGAGCAGGTTGAATGCAAATCCACAACCATCACTATGCCACCATGTGAAGGTAATGGACTGTTAATGGTCGTGACTTGGCGACTGATGAAGTGGCAGACACGTGGTGACACTGTAGCATGGGATGTAGTCGCTTAGAGGGTTTAAGGGTCGAGTTGATCAACAAAGATCAATAGTGATCAAGATGGATCCAAGGGCTGTTGCTATGTCGCAACATAAAAATGATCGCTAGATATCACCTGCGACTTGGCGACAAACCACTAATGATGAACCATGGCCAATAGTAAATGCAAGCGGTTAAGGAAGCTGGTTCATTCCATCAATTAGTAGAGGTCATGCTAAGGTGTTAGAGTGGAGAGCCCGGAATGAATACCCTCATGACAGGTGGCACCCAGTTGTAAACTCCAGAACCAATCAAAGGGTGCCACGTGGATGACAAGTGGCATATCATCAAGGTGTATATCAAGTAGACCATGGCTTCAATGGATCATTGAAGGTACTCACCGAAGGCATCAATTTCATTGACATGAAAGGTGTCGATGAAACTAGGGTTTCGATAAAATATGAAAATGGCTAGTTGAAGAAGTGGTTTTGCCAAAAGAGTGGTGGGTCCGATAGTGCTGAGGTGGTAGATGGGGCCATGCTCAGGCTAATCTCTGGAGAAAATCATAAGGTTCCATGTGGTGCCACATAGATGATGAGGTAGCGGATGGGCTCGATGGAGATGACTTGGTGGTTGAGGTGGGTCAGGTGGCTAACCAAAGGTTGACAAGTGGTAGGCCTGACTGGAAAGGTGGAGTCCACAAAGCTCTCAGAGTGAATCCAGAGATATCAAGTGGTGACACCGTGGCATAGGCAAGAGCCATTAAGAGAGGGTAAAGGCTAAGTGGGTTAAGCCGATCTGATGGCCAGGCGAGATGATCCAATGGTTTTCACCAAGCCACCATGTGGAAGTGCTTGTTAGTTATCCCATGTGACTTGGCGACAAAGCACATACAGTAAAAGAAAAGCGGCACAGGAGTTAAGGATCAAGAAGCTTGAGGGAAGATCTATGGCTGTCGCTATACCACCATGTGAAAGTGCCCAATGGTTATCACATGCGACATAGTGACTAACCAAGTGGTAGTTAATGTGGTAGTCCAAGTGGGCTCAGGGTGAGTCAGGAAGTGCCATGTAGTGGGAGTATAAGAAAAATTAGGGCAGGACCAAGTCCAGTGGCAAGTCCAAGGTGGCAGATAGATGGATCCAAGGGCAAGTCAGGATGTGACATGTGTCTGGCCTGATAGAAGAGAAAGTGATAATGGGAGTTGCTCAGGTGAGGTAAAAGCTAGACAAGTTAGGGTAGATCAATGGTGATCTAAGCTAGATCAATGGCTTCCACCATGTCGTGATGGAAAGGTGCTCGATGGCTATCAGTGTGACTTGGCGACCAAGTGGTGGGACCTGACAAAGATGAGGATCTGATGAAATTGTGGATTTGATGAGACATGAAGGAAATTTGTCGAAGAATGGGCCCAAAGAAAATCAAGGCCAATCCAGAGGTTACATATGGTAGAGATCTGCATGGGAAAGTCAAATTTAAAATATAATTTCAGACTGTGGTGAAAGGGGCAGAAAATTAAATGACCGACCTGTAGAAAGATTGGTGGCAGACAGATTTATTTTTTGCTCGATATATAAGTGTTATATATCATTGGAAAGCTCTCGATCTAAGGAATACATTTATATAGTCATGTTGAACCCACAAGAAATATTTTTGGGGTAGTTACCTCAAGATCTCATAATTTATTTTTAGTCAAAAAAGATTAGATTTTCTGCAGGCCAAGTGTGTGGGCAGTTAATGCTGAAAGATAGGGTAGTTACCATTATCAGAGAATGAAATATGATTTTTTCCTTCTTTCCTTCTTATTCAAGGGTCTTCTCATTTTGTAGGGGGTTCCATATTTTTTGTGAGTGGGGCTCCATAATCTTGGTTTCCAATTCTGGAGTTTTTTCCAAATTTATAATACAATGTCCTTTTTCAATTAATGAAAGATATATTCTTTTTGTAGGTCACATGTATGTAAGGCATATGTATAGTTTATTAGATTATCTCTAGGCCTTCTCTTCTTCTCAATAAATCCAGTTTTCAAGGGAGTTTGGGTTTGTCCTCTCAAAGTGGGAGTGTAATGGGTGTTCTTAGGTAATCTTCAAGGAAGATTTTAAATTCTATGAACAATCATTTTTTATTAAAGATAATGTTGGGATGTATGATCCTATGTTGGAGTCTAGAATGTATTAATGTTAGGCTTTAATATAGGGATATCTTTTTGAATAAATTGGATTTGAAGTTTTCATTTATAGTTTGATGTATGACTCCATGCCCTTGGATAAGGCACTGGTCTTGCAGATTCTGGAGATTCTCAAAGATTTTAAAATCAAATATCCATTTACTTTTATGTTTATAGGCTTAGTTTGTTCCACCTATCTCATGCTTTAACTTAGTTGAGATGCCAATGTAGATCTAGCATATTTGTAGTAACCTCCTAGTTGTTAAGCCTTATGAGATCTATCAGCTTTGGTTGATGCTATCATATGTGGGTAATGAGTCTGATTCAATGCATCAAAGGTACACCCACCTAGGTTTTGTAGAGCCTTAAGAGTAGAAGGATTGATATCCTTGTTATGTTGTCCAAGTTCTGAAGTTATTCATTGTATGAAGTAGGCTACTTCATAGATCAATTGCAGGTGAACTTGGTTTGCTCTTTTTTGAGAACAACAATATCTTGATGTTTCCATGGTGTTTACTCTTGCTGACCAATCCAGATTGATATCTTTAAGGTCCCTCCTAATTAGTGACTGCACCACATGGTATTAGAGCCAGGTTTCATTCTAGAGATTGCATTGTTCTGAGAATTTTTTTGTGGGGTGGTGGATTGAGGATCCGACCTACAGTAGTAAAGGACTGGCATGAAGATGGCACAAGGAGGAAATAGGAATGGTAGACTATATGGGAATGGAGACCTGTCTGTGATGGAAATGTTGAGTAGAATTGCAACCTGGTTGGAAGCCATTGAGATATCTCAAAGAAGAGGCCAACATATTGAGGATATAAGTGGAGATGAAGTAGAAGAAGCCCTGACAGAACAAGAAAATCCACCATATTTTACCCCACTAGAATATGATGGCAAGTTGGATTCAGATGAATTAATAGATTGGATCTGGGAGATGGAGAAATATTTTTATTTTGAGAATACTGTAGAGGAAAGGAATGTGAAATATGCCTATACTTGGTTGAAAGTTCATGGATCTCTTTGGTGGGAGCATTTGTAGGTTGATAAATAGAGAAGAGGTGAAGAAAAGATTAAGACATGGGATTAGATGGTTTCTAAGTTTAAATTAAAGATTATGCTAGCTTATTATCAAGTAAATTTGTTTTGGAAGTTGCAGAATTTGAAGCAGAAGGAGTCTAGTGTAAAGGAGTACACCTAAGAATTCTACAAGCTGAATATAAGATTTAGACATGTTGATGATGAAGTTGAGAAAGTTGCAAGATATTTGAATGGATTGTGGATGTCTATACAAGATGAACTCAGTTTGATCAAGTTGCAAAGTGTTGAAGAAGCCTATCAGTATGTGTCATGCTCTATGAAGTGTACCTGTACTTGCAACCACAATGCACTCAATAAATCATTACAAGCAATGGTTAGTAAACTGAAACAATGAAAGATAAACCATTAACTAATCGACTTATTGCCTCCTAGTAAATGCGAGTGTAGATTTTGCTCTCAGATCTTAGTATACAAATTCCAGTGACTTGACTACACTTAGATGGAGGGTTTGAATGATTATGTATGAACTAATATGATAGCATGATTAAGCTATATGAATTCATGATTATCCTAGCATGATTTAGCTAAAATTCAAACCAAATTGAGCATGATAACATTGCTAAACTAATGAATTATAAGCTAGATGCCTATAATAACAACGCATGAATCAAAAATGATATGAATTGGCCTAAATTAGTGAATTGGTAAAGTGGCCATTAGTTCTCCAAAATAGGGTCTATTTATAGGATTTCCCAAGGCTAGGGGTGATGTGGTAGGATTCAACGGTCAAGATTGATCTGAAGATATCAATGGTTAAATTGAAGGAGGTTGGCAAAGGGGGTTGGATTAAAGGGAACACTTAGTGACAAGTGTCACAAAGGTTCTTGAAGATGTTTTATGAAAGGGGACATGAGGTTAGGTAGAATGGGTTAGGTTGTTAAATGTTAGTAGAATTTGAATTTAGAAATTCATTTAATATGAAAAAGGCTAATTAATCTCAACAACTCATAAATGATTTGTTTTAATTAATTATGGGATTTAGAAGAATGATTTTGATGGGGAGAATTAATTAATTTGAATTAATTAATCAAGGAGGATTATTGAGATGAACCTATTTAATAAATCCTTAGATTTATTAATAAGTAGATGAAAATGGAGGATTTAATCAAATTGTTGATGAATTTAATTAAATTGGGGAGGGAGATTAATCAAATAATTTCTTATTCAATTAATTATCTTCAGACCATTTTTAGGTGTATAGAGTATGTCTTGAAAGAAAAAGAGAAGCTGAACATTAGACATGAGTAGAGACAGAGAGGTAGAGGTGGAAGGTTTACTAGAGGAAGATTTCAAGGAGGAATAGGATATAATGGAGGAAGAGGAACCTATACAAATCAGAATAAGGACAAGGAAGTAAGAAAAGAATGAAATGCATACCATAAGCATGAAAGGAATTTATATTGAGGAGAGAACCTGATGGCTACCAAAATGAGGGTTTTGGAAAAGATGATAGAAGATAAGACAAGAGAGTATTTAAAGGAACATTTTTAAGTGTGGAGAAGGACATCATGCTTTTGAATGCAAGAAGACAAAGAATATTGGGAGAGAAGAAAGTGGTGGAAGAAATCCCCACTAGATAGGCTAATAAACTAGAGGATGGATAACTATTGATGATGAGGAGAGCTTTGTGTCATACCAGAGGAGATGAAGAGCCCTTGCAAAGGAGAAATTTGATCAAGGCTAGATGTAAGGTATATAGTAAGTGTTTTAAAGATTTTATTTATAGTGGTAGTTTAGATGGTGATGGTGACTAAGTTGAATTTGGAAAGATTGAAACACCCCAAGCCTTATCAGATAGGACGGATTCAAGATGATCATAAGTTTTTAGTAAGCGAGAAATGTTTGGTAAAATTGAAAATTGGGAATTATCTTGATGAAGTCTTGTGTGATATTATGGCTATGAATATTTGTCATCTTTTATTGGGTGTGTTGGCCATTTGGTGGAATTGATTATGTGTTGCATTGAAGTTTTGTCATTGATGTCAACACTATATGTTTGGATACTTTACTGACACCCTTCTGGTCTCGATAGGTTGAGTGGTTTTCTAGTTTACTTAGATTCGGCATGATCTGGTAGAGTCTGGTATAATCTGGTGATGGAATTTGCTTGTTCATGATGCTTACACTCATATTTGGTCATTTGGTTTTGGTCTAGCAATTGGATGTTGTCCTGCTTGTTGAGAAGCTTGGTTAATGTAAGAGGTCATGGTCAAGGATTATAATGTGTGAATAATGTAATATCATTCATGAAGAGGAGTTGGTCAATCATTGATGAGGATTTAGTCCTCCAGTATTAAGCTTTAACTAAAATTGTACTCTATCATAGGAGATGCTATTTCTTGCAGTTCAACACTTCTCCTGATTGTAGTTTGGATTTGTATGTAGTCACTGATATTCCTTTTGTGATGAGTAGTGTGCTCTAGGTTGTTGGCCTTCATGCAAGTGCAGGCCCGTTTCATTGTAATTCACATACTTATTGCACAAGTATTATCTGATTGTGGGTAGGCTTCCCACCATGGTTTTTCCCTTTACCGATTTGTCCACGTACAAATATTGGCATTGTGTGAATGACTCTTATTCTATAATAATTTTTTGTACTTAATTGGATTAACTGCTATTCCAATATTATTATTTTGGGTTCTAGTAATCTATAACAATGGATTCACCCCCTTCTTAGTTGTCTTCTCATTATCTGAACTATCTAACAATTAGTATCAGAGCTTTGGTCCTCTCTGTAGAATGATTAACTACTTGAGGAAGATCCTATGATGACTAACAGTTCAAGCTCATCCAGATCTTCTATAGATATCTTTAGAAGGGATATATCGATGCTTGATGGAACAAATTACACAGTATGGAAGATTCAGATGGAGACTCATTTGAGATGTTTTGGCAGGGAGATTTGTGAGATCACATAGAATGGTGTCACACCCTATAATCCAAGATCTAGCAATTGTCCTCCAGCAAACCTCGACAAGGAGCTTGAGAATGATTGCATAGCAAGAGAAGCCCACTTGTGTGCATTTTCTAATCAGCAAATAATGTGATTAACTGATAAATCATCTGGAAAGGCAAAATGGGATAAGTTGGAGACTCTAAATGAAGGTGACCCTATAGTGAAGATTGCTAAACTTGATGGTTACCAGGTGAGATATGAGAACCTAAAGATGGAAGAATATGAAAAGAATACTGCATTCATGGAAAGGGTAAATGAGATTGTTATGGGAATTCAATGTTGTGGTAGAACTTTGACCAAAGATGAAATTGTTTCTAAAGTCTTGAGAACCCTACCACTGGATTATAAAATGAAGGCTACTACTATCAATGAGCTAAGAATAATTGCTAATACATGTGTCAACAAAGACACCTAGGCTGGGAAACTATTTGATTTTGAGCTTGAGGAATTTGCACCTTCTGGAGCTATGAAGACTGAACCTCCTTTTCATGTATCTACATTTGCAATCGGTAACCAAGACTGGAAAGCTTTATATGCAAAAGAGTTAGAAGATATGAAGAGAGAAGATGATGAGTTTGAGAAACTTGAAGCACTATTTGCTAGAAGAGTACTGAAAGGACTGATAGGAAGTAAGTATGAAGGAAAAGCATCTTTTAAATGTTTTGCATGTAATAAGATTAGTCATTTTGTATCTAGATGTCCTAAAAGTGTTGGCAATTTACACTCATCGCATTCATTTTGTTGTCATTAATTGCAACAAGATTAAATGGAAGTCATATACCAACATAAGGAGGCATTCATCAGCAAACATCGACATTGAGTATCTAGGGTTACAACTGGCATTGACACTAGCACCAACACCGATATCCAACCCTTCAGGGAAGATGACATCATGGAAGTTTTATTTGAAAAATCATTTTCTAATTCATGTATAAGACCGACATTGTATATATTTTATATTGTAAGGCGACATAAGGCATATTGTTTGTAAATGGTATATAGGTCAGTTTGTTAGGTCATTATGATATGTGGATGAGATAATGTGATAATAGAGTATGTGGATAGAATAGGATTATGGATATAGAACTCTATAATGTGAAGGATATAGATCATTTTATATGTGACTATTATATCATGCAATGATCTGTAGATATTTTGTAAGGCATTCTTGGAGGGAAGGAAATACCAGTAGAAGTGTTTATGGTTTATGAACCAGTATAGAGCATAGCTATAATTGAAACTTTTTTGGCATAGGAGATGCATTTTGTGAGTTCATTATCATTATTTGACTTTAGTAAAAGCTTATAGTTAGTGAGACTCTTTAGTGATGAGCAATGTTCTCTAGGAAGTTTTCCTTCCTGCATGTGCAGGCCCCCTCTCTATGTAATATCTTTCATATGGCTAGTGAATTGATATTGTGGGTCACAAATCCCACTATTTTTTTTCCTCTTTGAGGTTTTCCATGTATAATTTTTGTGTGTTATGGTGTTCATTCATGTGGATGCTTTATTTGCTTCAAGTTATATGTTTATTCATTTACCAGTTTATATGTGTATGCTATAAAAGCATAAAATCTTATCTTACCGGCAAAAAACTGACTCACCCCGCTCTCTATGTTCTTGGATCCTATCAATTGGTATCAGAGCCTAGTAGCTCAGAAGAAGTTTAATAGCTTGACGAAGATACTCAAACCAGAATCCTTAGGCATGGCTATGGAAATACAACTTGAGATGGCTCTTGAGGATTATGATGTTGAAAGGATGAAGAACATGAAACTGCAAGATGAACAAAATTCTGCAAATGAATTCATTATTTTCCTACAAAAAAGGTTATCGTTAGCTCAAGCTAGGAGGAAGGAACTTTTACAAAAATAGGATGATGATAATGCACTCAAGAAACATTGTTAGAAATTGAGTCAAGCAAACATGCTCACACAAAATGAAATGCAAGACCTGACTATGAGGATGTCAAAGGATATTGAGGATAGAAAGAAGAAAGAAGAAAAAATTGCTACATCTCTGAAAAAAAAATCTAAAGAATGTGATAGATTGGCTTATGAGAATTATATGTTGAAAACTAGAGTGGTGCAATCCTAGAATAATGAACAAGAACTTGAAAGACAAGTAATAACTCTGAGAGATGATCTAACTACTGCAAGTGAGTACAAAGAAAATTTTAGGACCATTGTTGCACAATTGGATGACTTATTGAAAAGAGAAAGGCAAAGTGATGATTCTAGAGGACTTGGATTTATACAAGGTGAAAACTACGATACTGGAAATAAAGATGAAACAACCGGTATGCAGAAATCATCAGAAAAGAGGAAACTAGTAAGGCAATCTAATGCTTCTAAATTCAATGGTCGATGCTTTGTTTGTAATAAATTTGGGAATATGGCTAAACAATGTAGAAATAGAGAAAATCAAAACTACAATTTTATTCCTAGTAAATGCACAAATTGCAAGAAATATGGTCATAAGTCAGAAGATTGTAGAATGAATGTTAAATGTCATGCATGTGGAAATTTTGGATATTTGGCTAATCATTGTAGGTCAAGGAATGACACCGGATATGTCAAAGAAATTCAAAACAACAATGTTACATGTTATGCATGCAACACAATAGGTCATATTGCTAAGTACTCCAAAAGAAAGACTCAACCGGTTAGCAATGATAAGGAAAATGAGAAAGGAAAGTAGAAGGTAGATTAAATACAACAGGATCACACCAAGAGATGGGTTAGAAAATATGAAGGACCAAGTGGAGAAGCAACAAAACCGGTAACTCCACCAGTAGAACAAAGCATTCCTCCACCAGTAGGAAATTCCACTGGTAACTGAGGCATAAGCCTTAGGGGTTGGAAAACTCATTGCAAATCTTTCATATTCCTTGAAGGAGATTTAAAGAGATCTAGAGAGTTGTGTTCATCATTGATGAAGGTTCACCTAGCATAAGACTGTGAAACTAGCATCTAGTAGGGTAGTTCATGAAGCATTTATGACAGTGAAGGATTAGGATTTATTCACTGATAAAAGGGGAAAGTGGATTCATTTTCACTCACCCAGCATGCAAGCATCCAAAGTGAAGAAAAGGAGAAGTTTAGGTGATTAAGAGTGAGAAAAGGCATTCTAAAAGGATTTCTAGCAATTACCTAAGAAGCACTCAATCTTCCAACCAATGATCACTTTTAGGTGTTTCTTTGAAATGGCATCCAGATCTTTAGCTCCTACTTTCATTGCAAATCCCACTATTATCGAAGTCAAGGATAGGATGAGACCCATTTTCAAGGAGGTTCTCTTGATAGCTAAGAAGGAAAACTCTATTGGAGCATACATTCACTACACCTAAGAGGATCTAGGCACAGAAGAAATAAAAGGCATGTATCAATCTATGATACTAGGAATCTCCAAAATAATCAAGCTATAATACAAAGCCATTGAGTATCTAGGGTTAACTGGTATCCTGTACATACCAGAATTCAAAGATGAGGTCATTAGATACATTCTAAGTAGGGTTCACAATGAGTTCGTCTAGATGGATTGGCCTTACATGATCACTAAGGAGGCTATTCAAGCAGTCACCGACTTACCAAAAATTGGACAAGAACCTGGCAAGAAGATCTCCAACATTGAAGTTGAGAAGCTCATCGATGAAACCCATGATGGAAGATCAATGAGGATCAACACAATCAAGGACATATATGTGAAGTTTTCAAGCATGATAATCAATTATAAGGTAACTCAATCTAGCCGATTGAATTTTGTTGCTAGTTCTTGCATCCATGTTGCACATCAAATGTTGAGGAATGATGGTAAATATGACTTGTGTGAGTGGTTGAGAAGTGAACTAATGTTGAATCTTGGAAAGATTAAGGGAGTTAAGAAAGGAACCTTTAGATTTGGAAATCTCATTGTTTGTTTAATGCTTTACTTCATAAATGAGCTACCTAGTCTAGGGAAGAAGTGTTGGGGTCATGACATACTGGTAGGTATGCAAATCAAGGAAGCAATCGCCAGTCTTAGTACTGATGAAACTCTCATGGAGGCAGTAGAACCAAGGACCATATGGGTCACTAAGCTTGGATATGAAGTGGATGATAACAATATGGATCTTTATGCAAAGATGCTCCTAGATGCTCCATTGGATGACAAAACCAAACATTTTGGCACTGCAAAAGAAAAGTCTCTTGAAGTCAAAACTAGCTTCAATAGGAAGAGAAGAGAGAAGAAAATAGATAAGATGTTTGTATTTATACAAAATGTCATTCATAGGATAGCTATTGAAATGGGTTCTGGATCTAAACCGACAACAAAATTGGTAGTGGCTAATACTCTAGAAGTGAAGAAGCCTAAAACTTACATTTCTACTATCACTTCTGATTTTGATCCAAAGGGAAATGAACCTCTAGCATTTAGAAGGGTACAAAGGAAGAAATTAGACTAGCTACCGGTAGAGGAGAAGAAGGTGGAGCCAAGGAGGAAACTTGTAAGAAAACTAACAAAACCTATTGCACCCCCACCTTTGGCAAGGAAGCCTACTCAAAAGAGAAAACCACTTACATCCACTCTAGCAACCCCCAACAAAAAGAAGATGAGTGATGATGCTACTAGGTTAAAATGACCTGTGTTGAATTGATTTATGAAATAATTGTTGTCACATGGATTTGCACCTGATGCAAGCTTCAAATTCCTACAATCCAATGACACATTGGACTTCTCTCAGGCTGTGGGTATCTTATTATGAGAGCAGACCTTTGGATTATAGGCCGGCTTCCTATTTGATCACCTAATACTAACTTGAAATTGACTTCCAAAAGAGATAGAAGGATATGCATAAAATGAAACTATTGCTAAAAAGGTGATCCACCAATGGCTGAAATTGACTTGCAAATGCTTACAAACCACACAAAATACTCATATAATTAAGCTCTATAATCTCACAACTCAAATATGCATGCTTGCAAAAATGATACATATGAAAGGTCTAAACTTTTATGTGTTCACAAGAGTGAAAACATTGATATTTTCATAGCTTCAAACATTAAATATAACAACACATTCACTAACCTACACTATAGCATGTTGCATATGATCATAGCACTAAGGCAATAAGATGAAAATGAGGATTCTATAAAAATCACAAAAATTCACTTTAAGAAACTCACACACAATGCTTGAACAACACAAATCTGAGAAGGAAATGGACTTCTTTATTGATCAATAGGAGGTATCTACATTACAAATCTGTAGAACTGCTGACAAAAATTTGAATATTACTCATGAGAAATCAGAAAATACTCATAAATAATGAGTTACAAGAGCAAGTTGTTGAACTAGTACAAACTTCATAACTCTAGAACTCTCATCCCAAAACCCCAGTGAAAAACCAACAAACAAGCGACCTCCAAAATTAAAAATTTGAATTTTGGCACTCAAAAAACAAAATGTGTTGTCATTTCTCCACTAAATCAGGAATCTAACTAAAAGAAAAAATCCTCTAAAACTACTGACTTCCCATAATTTCGCGCTGAGTTCACCTAGACCGAGTCACTCATTTGCCGATAGTTTACAACTTGTGAACCTTCTTATCAGGTTATCAACATAGCATTAGAAAACTCCCACTGACATTCGATGGTGCACTCCCAATAGTGTGATATCTGATGGTGCACTCTACCACACACTATGACTCACTCCAATCTACTAGCAACCTCATTGGGATATTGGGGTAGGGTGATTTGTTTCGATAGCCAATGTTAGCACTCCACATAATTTTTTGTTGGACCCCACCATTTGGTTCATTCTCATATCCAACTGACCACCATCTAACTTGCCACATGAGTGCCATCTCACCTTAGGTTGTACCCACCATTGGACTTGTTGCTGATCCATGATAGGTAACTGTCGATCATCTTCACATTGAAGAATACTGATAGCCATTGGATCGGCTCCAACTAGCTCACTATTTAACTCCTTGTCCATCTGTGTCATGTGTCAGCCTCTGATTTGCTTGTGGGTCCACCTTGTCTACCATTTGGATTGCCATCTCAACCTACCACCTCACCAGTCGCTAAATCACATCGATAACTAGGTGTGAAACTTTTCCTTGCACCTTAGTGAAAGCCATAGGATCTTTCGTGATCACTGTTTGATCTTCCTTGATGTGCCCATCCATTAACCCTAGTTGATCTTCTCCCCTCTGCCATGTGTCAGTCTATGATTTGCAACCTGATCCACCTGAGCATGGCCTCATCCACCACTGGACACCATCTGTTTGCCATGTGTCAGCCACTTCATCTGTCACTAGATGCCATCTCATTAGTCACGGATCCATGATGGGTAACAGGCCATCATCTTTGCATAGCAGATCAGTGACCACCATTGATTCATCTTGAACCTGCATGCCCTTTAATCAACCCTTTTCGGCACGTGCTTTGTCACCAAGTCACAGTGAGTATTCGGTGATCATCTTCCTATTGTGACATAGTAGTGACATGGAGGCCGCCATGTCAACTATGCTTTGCAAAAAAGTGGATCTAGAGCATATGAAAGTTAGAGAGCTGCATGGAACCATAGAAGAAATGTCCCTATAGGAGCAAGAGGTCTACCAGTTTCTGTTGCTAGTCATAGGAACATGATTAGGAGAAGATGGTCAAACTGGTATGTAAAAAGATTCCCCAATCATGAAGTTGGGATGGATGTTGTGTGCTACGATAGCACTACTTCTGGCTATGATGGAAAATCAAAAAATAGAAAGACCCATCAACAGGTAATATCTCCTAAGGCCTAAAGGAGATGCATGATCTTAGGGGGAGTAGCACATTGAATTTATCATTCACCCCCTTAGTGAACAAGGCAACATGGAAAAAACATGTTGTTACTGGTGTGAAGGATGAAAATGTAAAGATAAGTGTGTGTAGATGTTGCCTTCACTACACACCTACAGATCAGTGATGGATCACTACTACATGTGTCAATAAGTGGAGGTTAACAATTGGTATTAGATGTTAACTAGTATGTTCAAGATGTTACCGATGTCTATACTAACAGGTACATGTAGGTTATGTAAGACAATGAAGTTGGAATTTCATTGCATTAGCCCCGGTAGAATGGAATGTGGAGTTCATGTCTAAGGTGGTATTGGAAAAGACCTGAATGATATATGTTGGCCTTGTGGTTGTTCATGCAGGCATGCATGCTTTTGGGCTAACCAGTTTAATTCTTGGCATGATGATAACATTGTCTAGTAGTGTGTAGATCCAGGATCATGTCATAGGCTGTGATTGATACAATGGATTTGAAGGATCATCATACGATCACATATGCATAGGTAAATCGGTATATGGTGAAGATTGGAGTCCTAGTACTATACCTAACCAAAGATAAGAACTTGAGATGTATGACTCAGGAGGAGTTCAAGTGCCTCATAATGAAGAGTTGGCTTGCTTGAACTTGCAAGGATACTGACTGCCCAAACTGTAGGAAATGGAAATTGCAGAGGTGTTGCAGGTTGACCGGCAGGTGAGTAGTATTCACTGACACATCAATAATTGGTATCAATCCTTCTACAAATTGAGTTCAAATAGCATTGGACTTGCATGCTCAATTGGTGTCATTTGGTGGTTAATTTCCCCATCTCAAGAGCTGTGACTTGAGAGGATGTAACATTTGGTGACAAGATAACAAGTGGTATCAAACAAGGAGTTGCATCCAATGAAGACAAAGGGGGAGAAAGTATTATGTTAGTGACCGAAACATACAAAGCAAAATAATATCCTGACAGTGCCCTTTTCCATTGTTGTCAAAGGGGGAGAAAAATTATGTAGTATACAACATACTACATGTGTGGGAATCCATGGATCACAGAAAGGGGGAGAAAGACTATGTAGTAGGTTGGATACTACATGTGTTGACATCAATGCCAAAGGGGGAGATTGTTGGCATTGTGTTGTCATTGATGTCAACTAGTATGGCATGACTACCGATAGAAGAGATGTATGTGTAACACTGCTATGGAGGAGTATGGGATGAGATATACCAGATATCACCTTATGTTGCAGAACACCGATAATGGTAAGAAAGATGACCTCAGGTGTCACCAGTACACAAGTTAGTGCCTAAACTATGTGATGAGATGGATAGGTGTTTTGAGTAGTTGTTTGTGATGAAGAGGCAAAATGTTATCTGAATCACATCAATACTGGAATAGGAGAATGAAAATATCATAGGTATGATGTGAGATTTCAGAAAAATAGGACTCCCACTAGATGAAGGTGTAGTCATCATGAGAAGCAATGACTAATAATGAGTGTGCCCACATCATATCACATGCACTTGCTTGAAGAGATGTTGCACAAATAGGGAAGTCACATGAAGTGCATTGTAGAATGTAGAGGACAAGGTGTTACTCCACCAAGTAAGTGGAGCTTATCTCCTATTATGCATTATGTGCATTATAGTTTGGTGAGATAAGAGTGAAGAGGTAAAGGCAAGTACTTGAAGAATCAAACTAGATCTATCAGTGAATTGAGGGAATTCCATAAGTGCATGAGATCAAGGTTATGCACTGGATTGACAAAGAAGGCATGTTGAGATTCCAATATAAAAGAAGTATGAATTGTTTGTTAGCTTGACAAACCGGTAGATGAATGAAAAAAATTGATTAGGGAGAAAGCAAGGCTAAGGAGATGCAGTAAGAAGTAGAATGACCTAATTAAAGATGGAGACTTGTGAAGATTGATGATATGGTGTCATCAAGAGTGGTAATCGATATGTAAGTCCACCAGTTATATAAGCAAGGTGCAAATGTAGAAGAGTTCCCACTTGTGGGAATGAGCATACTTTGGATTTACCTATCTGGAGACTGGTTTGGGAGTTCCATCGATAGTTCAAGATGAGGGTAGATATGATGAGGAAACTAGTACAATGAGTGAGACTAGCAGGGTTAGAGAACTGACAGACAAGAGGAACTTCTAAGGTAGTTGGTCATTGATCCTATCTGAACCAACTTGAAGGGCCAAGTTAATAGTTGGTCAACTTGGATGCCACATGGATTCAATGTTGCGAACCTGCATCGGATGAAGATGGAATGTACACTGATAGGGTAGGTGTAGAGTTGGTTGACCTTAAATGAGACTGTGAAGCTCTAGCTGAAGATGCAAAAGTTCGTGGCTCAATACTAAATGGAAAAGAGAGGATTGAGGATAGACTGATCGAGCAGATCAGAGTAGTTGAAGCAACCTGTCATGCCATTAGTGGTGATTGACCAAGAAGTATGCCAATAGATTGTTTGTAGGTTGCTAAAGAGAGAAGGTGTGTTCTGGGAGGCACATTGATGGTGGAATTATGCAGTTGGATGTCAAGAAGATTAGATCAAGCAAGATCTGATTGGATTTGGTTTGCCTCGAGGATAGTGAGGAAATCCTAACCACCTAGATTTTGAATTGGTTTTTCATGGGAAGTCTGGGCTATAAGTATGAAGGCCAAAGAGATTGTTTGTTGTTGTTGAATAGAAGAATATTGTGCTACTATGAAGTGTGTTACTTTTGCAGGTAAGAGTAAAACAACCAAGTGCTCAACAAGCATCTAAGAAGAGTGTGACAGTGAGGGTGAACCAAGTTGAAGTGTTAAACTGGTAGTAGAGTGGAATTGGTAGTGGTTATACTAGCAAAGCAAGAGGGAAGAGAGCTGAAGACAAGGCAAACAGTGGACCAGCAGAGTTAAGCACTGGTAAAGTGTAGAGCAGTAAGGAGGAGATTCAGTGAGAGTATAATAGAAGAGAGATGAACTAGTAGGGTTTACAGATAGAGAAGTAGTAGGTGAAGAGCAGTAGAGAAGTGAGTCAGTGTAGCAAGAGGGTATCTCACCGATAGAGTAAGATATATGTAGTGGTTGCAAGATAACTACCTATGTATTTGATGTTTATATTGTGAACACTGAGTTGTACCTCGATGCAAGGGTTCAAGCTCCTTGGGTTGGTGCCCTAAAGAAAGGGGTTGTAGCTCCTTTGGGTTGTAGCCCATAAATTAGGTAGGAGTTGGTTCTCCTTGGGTTGGTGCCCTAAACTTTGTAACTAGTTTTTCATTGTGAGGTTGGATTGGAGTAGTAGACTCCAACAACATTGCTCAATGAGGTTTTTCCCATCTTCGGTTTTCCTCATACATCCTAGTGTTATGAGATGTCTCTTTGTGTGTGTGTGTATTTGAGTTATTCTCCTCACTAACCGATAAGTATGTATTGTGTTTGATCCTTAAACGGGTATGCTCACAATGGACAGTTAAAGGGAAATATTTGAGAACCATTAATTCACCCCCTCCCCCTCTCAGTGGTTCATTGTGTGTAACACCCTTCACATACCGAAGGAAAAGTACAAGAAGGTTTATTTTTTACCCTAAAAATGATAACAAGGATCCTACAAGAAGGACTCCGCACCTTAAGGAATTGAACTACTCCCCACTACTCAAGCCTAGCACCTACTCAAGATGAGTAAATGGCTTCAACTTCTCTAACATGCCTCACCATGAATCATGCTCTTTGGGGCCTTGGATTTGGTCAATTCATGACATCTAGGACCTATTCCAAACATTTATTTTAGACTTAGGCATCAATGCCCTATACCTCCTTTGGAAACCTACCCCCTAGGCTAGTAGCCCTATTTGATGGGTGTTCTACCCTTAACTCCAAAATATTGAAAACAACCTAGAAAACTAATTACCATTCCAGATACCCTTTATGGAGTTACACTCATCCCCAAAGGGGATTGGCAATATTTTCCACCTAAGGGTCAAAACCCTTTAGAAGCCTAGAGACCTAATTAGGGTGATTAGGCCTAATTTACAAAGAAACACCAATTTCAAAAATCTCAAATACAAAATAAACTTCATGAGAATGTTGGGGATCATTAATAACCTCTAATTCTATGGTTACATTCATGGAATCTACTGCTATAATATTTTAGGATGACTATCCTAATTTTGGCTAAGGTAGTCACATGAAGATGCCTACCTATATTTGCTTCAAACACTACACAACCAATCCTTCCCTACAAAAAAACATGAAAACCATAGAATACATTGACCAATCCTACAATCCACCAAAGGAAGAAACTTACAGATGGAAGGATTGCAAGATATGGCCATTTTTGGTCAAAACCCTAGCCAAACCCTTTCTTTTTGGGTTACAGTCAGCAAATTGAAGGGTTATCCCTACTCACAAAAGATAAAATCCTTAGATCACCACCAAAATAAATTTAATTCAACCCTCCATCTTCTCCATGAGTTATTTTTTCAAATTCAATTCATACAAGGATGTACAACCTCTGTAAACTCAATTTTTTTGGGGAAAAATTCAATTTTCAATGTTTTATTGCCTTCAAACATCAATCCACATTAACTCTAACCTTGGGAATCATGTCCACAGGGGATATATCCTTCCCCAATGGTATCCAACTAAATTTTTAAGAGGTTGGAGCCATTGAGAGGCTTACAATAACCAAAAGTGGAAAAGTTGCACTTTTTGACAAAGTTGTCAATTCACACCAATTTGGGATCCAAACAACTTGGATCAACCAAAAATCACTTGCAAACCCTAAAATCCTATCAAACATCAAAACAAACATCAATCTACCCCTTATACACCAAATTTTCCAAATTGGCTTATCAAGTTGCCTAATTTGTAACAATGGTTTACATGGTGGGGTCCTTATTGAATACATGAAAAGCTCACAAACAAAAGACATTCACAATGACTCAAGGATCCTAATATTCATCATCAGATCCATGATTGGCTTGTTGAAGAGGTGCCCCTATACCATTTTTGTAGGCGTGAAGGAGAACCGATTAGGTTATTCTAGTAAGGTGTGTTGAACCGGTAGCGAGTCTTAGTCGATGAATAGTATCAGACTAACATAACAAGTCTGAAGAGGATGCCAAAACAACTCAGAAGTCTGAGCAAAGGTTGATGTCAATCAGGATGACAAGTGGTGAGCATGTAGAGGTTGGTGAAATTTCATGTCAACATGTTAGTTGGCAAGTAGGTTGATATTGATGAAAAACTCACAAATCACAAGTTGATGACAACATGTTGCAACTCAAGGAAGAGAGAGTGGCAGGATGTTTGATTGAATCTTGAAGGATGTTTAATCTGAACTTGAAGGAAACAACTGAAGAATTTAATGTTTGACAAAAGGCATGGTTGACAAATAAAAGAATATTATGGCTGACAAACTGAGTATAGTCTGCTAAAGATAGGAAACATGCTCCTAGAGGAATAAAATATTGCAAATTTTGCAAAGTGTGAGCTTTGGAAAAGCAATTCAATCTAATCTACCATAGATCAGGATTTGTGAAAAACCCTAACACACCACTATTTGAATGGTATATTTGAGAGAATTATCAGATTAAATATGGGGACTGAAGACTAAAGGGGATGATGCTAGATGTGAGCTAGGAGAGAAGGAAGTGCTTGAGAAAGAAGAGAGATAATCTATTGAGAGCTACTTCATAGAAAATAGAGTGATCAAGTATGATAAGATATAACCAGTAAGAGGTCTCAACCGATGAAGACAGTGCAACTGGTAAACTACTACAAGATCAACTGACAAGTGTACTAACCGAGTGTGTACCAGTAGGAAAGCATCCTTAAGTGAGTTAGTGATAGGTGAGGATCAAAAGAAGAGAAGAAAGGCAGCAAGTGACCAGTAGGAGATCTGAGAGAGCAATTGGATAACTGGCAATAAGGAAACCGGTGAAATAGATCAGTGTGTAATCGACAGATAGGAGTTGAGTTAGAGTTTCAAAATCTATTTGTAACAAGGCAATAACTATTATATTGAACTACTTATTATATCACACTAAGTTGGTTCTTGGTGTAGGGCTTGGTGCTCCTTGGGTTGGTGCCCTAAATTATTGTAAACCATTGTTTCATTGTGAGACTATATTGGAGCAGTAGACTCTAGCAGCATTTCTCATCAAGGCTTTTCCCATATTGTCTTTTCCTTGTATAACTGGTGTTTTGGGTTATGCATTTGTGCATTTGTGTGTTTGTCTTTTTGATATCCTCTCTTATCTTATTAGTTTGAATGCACAATACTTAGGTTGTTATCTGGCAGTCAAAGCTTGCTTTTAGAAAGAAAATATTTCTAGGAACCACTGATTCACCCCCCTCTTAGTGGTACATGGTGTTCAACAATTGGTATAAGAGCCTTAGGTTCCTGGCTGGTCAAAGCTTTCTCTACCTTGGGTAGATTCTTGTCTAAGAACATAATGGCAAGAAATAAGTCTACCTGCTTCAAAGAACCTATGTTTGATGGAACTAACTATGCCTTTTGGAGCAGAAGAATGGAGACCTATCTTTTCTCTCTTGGTTTTGATGTGTGGAAGTCTTTGAAAAATGGGTACGTTGTCCCAAATGCTCCACCTATAGATCCTAATGCCAAGACGAATATGAGAACAATGCTAAGGCCAAACATACTATTCTTAGTGCATTGTCTGATAATGAGTTTGTCAAAGTAATGCACTGCTCATCCACCAAGGACATGGGATAAATTATAGACATTATTTGAAGGATATGACAAGGTAAAGGAGGCCAAGCTACAAATACTAAGAGGTCAGATTGAAGGCATAAAGATGAGAGAAGAATTAAAGATTGCATATCACCTGATGAATACTGATGAGCAACTTAGGACCTAATCAGTACTGAGAGGGGGGGGTGAATAAGTACAGACAAAAAGTTTTGCTTCAAAACTTTGATAAAACAAAACACAACTGATCAGTTCTCATCACCGCTGAACTTTACTAAAGCAATACCAGTTAAACAAAGATACTTTGGATAAATATACTGGTTAAACATAAATACTTCAGACAATAATCGATGACACTCAAACCATGAAGATTACTTTACTGATATAATCATGCATGATTTGTATCCATAATATCATAGCCAATTTAATATTACATGCATATCAGACTCAATTAGAATCACACAATCATGACATGAAAAAATTAGAACCCATAACATAGTGTAGACATCTAAAAATGGTCAACGCTTGTGGAGTCATACTTTAACATTGGCACATTGCCTTATTTTAGGGTTCTTGTGTCACATTAACATTTCTTCTATGTTGCACACTTGGTCTTTATCATTTGCGAGCATCAAGTCCTTCTTCTACATTCCTTATTTTTCACGCTTTCGAATTAGGTCTTGTCAATAGCAATCTTCAATCATGATTTTGGTCGATCTTATCAATCTCTTATCAACTTGTCAATCTCGTCATTTTGTGATTGATTCATCATCAATCCTTGTTCTTTTCAATCATGTCAATTTGGATCGATTAGTCATTGTTCCTTGTTAATTGGCACCTATCAATTTTATCTCCTTGTCAATCTTGGTCAATTTGTCATTGATTTTTGTCAACCAATCTCAATCATTTATCAACATTGGTCCTTTGTCAATAAGAATCATGATCAAACCTACATTAATTTCTTGTTGTCTTGACCTAATTCCTTGTCCTCTTATTTTTAGGGTTTTATGATTAGTTCATTTAATCCTTTTCTTCTTCTTTGTGGGTTAAATAAATCTATTTATTTAGTCCTAGGTCTATTTCATGAATTAATTAATGGATGAAAACCTATTAATTAATTTACCTAATTTCTATTTCATCTTTTTCCTCAATTTTCTATTTTGCTAATTTCTCCTAATTCCTAATTTCTATTTCTCCTATTTTCTCTCTTCCCTTTTATCATGGGAATGGCATTTCAATCTTGTCATAATTTGTCATACATCTTGCATAGCAACTTGTCATAATTTGTCATAATTTGTCATACACCTTGCGTAGAAATTGTCATACATTTGTCATAATCTTGCCATTCTTGATTTGAATTTCCTTTCAAATCTCTTCATGCTAATCTTCTCCTCTCTCCAATTTTTCTATAACTTGGATGATTTTCTTCAATGAAAAGGGGGAAATCAATCACATTTTCAGATAGATCAATCAATCACATTTTCAAGTAGCCTTATGTTGCAAATTTCATCTCTCAACAAATTGCTTTCTACTTGCATTTTGCACTTGTAGGTGAGATCAATATCAAATTTGAATGTGAAAGAAGAACAATCATGAAGGAGATATCTGCATTGGTTTGCTTCGATTTCATTTGATTTGAATATCTTGTCTTTATGTCTTCATTGGTTGGATTGGGATTGTTTTCATAGCTACTTTAGGTTTTGTGGTTGTCCTAATTGGTATTGTTTTGATGATTTTCAATTTCTTGATCTACATTTTTGGTGAACTTGACGTGAAACTAACCCCTTAACCGTGTTTTGAGTGCTTTTGAGCTATTTGCAGGTGAAAAACTCAAGAAATAGGGTGACTCAGAGCTCTCTAAGCACTTTTGCACCTGTGTAGAGATGTTCTGCACCTGTGTAAGGTACACAGGCACATCTTGATTGGTTTTGCGCCTGTGTTGATGCATTCTGTGCCTGTGCAAGGCCAAAAAAAAAAAAAAAAAAAGCCTATGTTGAGGCATTCTGCGCCTGTGTTGAGGCATTTTGCACCTGTGTTGAAGTTTTATGCCCCTGTGTTGAGGCATTTTGCACCTATGCAAGGCCAGAAATAGAGCTGAAATCAGTTGTTTTTACTTGCAAATTTGTTTGTTTTCATTCTGTTTCTTGCATTCTGGCTTTTTTTTTTTGGTGCTAATTCTCTATGCAACATCTTGGCGTTACATGTGACGAAGACTAAAAATGCAACTACTAATGAATCTTATGCAGGACGTGGTCAAAGACTCTCATTAAAACATCTTGCTTGCAATTTTTAAAGTAGTTGCACATTTCATTTCTTAAAGGTTAATGAACACCATGCATGCTTTGTCTGTCTTTAATTTGATTGCATGTTATAACCCTTAGAACTGGGCCTACCTCCCAATTTTCCTGGCACTTCACACAAGCATTGGTGAGAAGGAATGACCCAAAGTGGTGACAGGCTAAAGCCAAGCTCTTTTGAACCACTCTAAATAACTGTGGATGCAACGAAAGTTGTAGACAACAGGTGCTGGAATGGTATTGTGATGATTTATTTGCCAGATCAATACCCACCCAAATGGATGCCCTTAGTAGAATCTCTTGTTTTTAGATGCCAAAATCCTTCTATCTGTTGGCTCAAGCATTGTGATACGTGCATGCTGAAGACACCTCTCATGTACTCCTTAGTTAGAGATAGCAAATTCTTGGGAAGTGATTCCCCGTGAACTCGAAGCTTGGTATGCCTGAGAAGTGAGTGCACTGTAAGGGGGAGCTAGTGCTACCAAGCGTCTAGCTATTTAGCTAAGTGTTGTATTTTATGGTTAGAGGATTCAAAAGATATTGCCCTTGCTAGCCATAGGATTTTTTGTGAATGTGCTTCATTGTCTTGAGTCAAAGTCAAACAAACATTTTGTCTTTCGTGATTGTCAAAAGTTAAATCAAATACAAACTTTCAAAAGTGCTCATAATAAACTTGGGTTTTCAAAATCAACAACCTTCAATTCAAAACAAAATCCAAACAAAAGTCCAAATATGTCCAAGTATTCATCCAACATTTGAACATGGCTTGTCAAAACATTGAATGTCTTTGTTTCAAAATTCATGTCACTTTAGGCTAGGTTTTGCATATTCCAAGTCATTGATCTTCGCATATCCTTATCATTGTATTGTCATATTGTCTTGGCTTCATCTTGTCATATCATATCCTTAGATCATTTTCATGTCATATCCTAAGTCATTGTCATAATCATTGCCTTCTTGCATTTAGTCTCAAAAATTTGGTTTTTCAAACTTAAAAAAATCAAAACTTTGGATTAAAACATAAGTTGTTGTCAAGGAGTCTTGAGCTTGTCTAAGATTTGTCCTTTCATTAATATCATTTTTGTCAAACCTAGCTTAGTATCCAAGCATATAGGTGAGACATTGTCAATTTGTCCTATTGTCATTTGGTCCTTTGTCCTTTAAGGTCTTGGCTTCATTTCAACTTCCCAAGGTTGCATCTTTAGCTTTGCATTTCAAAAGTTTGTCTCCAAAAATTTAAAAGGTACAAAAACATTAAGTTGCATTGTCATCCTTTTAGGTTGCATTTGTCAATCCCATTAGTTACATTGCATAGTGACATGTTTGTTAAAATGAGGTCTCAACCTTCTTACGAAGCCATGTCATCACATTTGAGAAATAAATCATGTCAATCCAATCTCTACATGTCTCAGAACATGGATCAAACTTATCATGATGATGTAAATTTCCAAATACAAAAACTAGAGAAGAAACTAGCTTAAGAAAAGGAGATTTTGGAACAAAAAGTGAAAAACATTGAGAAGAATAGATCACAAATGTCCAAAATTTTTCAAAAATTTCCAGGTTGAAATCCAAATATTGAGCCAATTGATGTAAGATCTCTTATCGAACAATCAAACATACCAAATCTCCTCTCACAAATAGAGATGATGACACAATTTCAAGAAAAGAGACAACAACATAATGTGCCTCCACAACAAGAACAAGAAGGTGTTTACTATCAATCAGATTTTTAACCATCACAACCAATTGTTCAATAGTTGCAACATTTACAACCAACACAACCAATGGTCCAATTTCAACAATATGTCCAACCAACTGTTAATTATCGACAACAAACTCAATATCAACAACTACAATCACAAATTCAAAAACAAAACTTGCAACATGCACCAACCCAATTTTTAAACATGTCAAAACAATTGAACCGAGTATAATATCAAAACATGACATCAAACCAAGACCAAATTCTTGCTAAGAAAGTTAAAATTATAAATCCAATCATGTGAAAACCTTGAAAGAAAGGTGGCCTTATTGCAAGGATCTTAAGGAAACTACCAAGTGAGTTCTTTAAGGAAGATCAAGATAATACACTTATGTCTAGCAATGCCTCATCCCCCCACAAACAAATTGACTCTCCAATGGCATCTATCCCTACACCTTTAGAAGTTTCACAAGAACCTTCCATATTGTCCTCATCAAACAATACACCCAAGGATGAAATTATCCAAGGGCTATCCATAATTGATTGCCAAGATAATCCAATTCATGATGCACATCCTTGTCATGTTTTAGAAATACAAGACCCAATGCCACCATGCACTTTATTGCCATTGCCTATTTTAGATGACCCCATTCAAAGTCCCTCTTCCTCATGTTCAAGCATTGATTCCTTGCCATAATCCATCTCAAATGTTCAAAGTGCATTTACTTCATGCCAAAACATTGATTCCTTGTTAGAATACCCCATGCATATCCAAATTCCAACCCCATGTCAAGAGGATAATTTAGAGCATGAGGAAATGTGTCTTAAAAAAGATCAAGATTAAGATCCTGAAACCTTATCATCCTATCCAATTGTTGATCAGGACCCCATGTTCCTAGACACTCATGATGATTCCCCTATTCTTGTCCATCCTATCCAAAGTCCTATTGACACTCCATTCCCTGAGAAAGATCAAGATATCCCAGTCCATCCAATCCCAAATGATCCCATTCCATTTCATGAAAAAAATGTCCTTTCAAATCCCATTGACATTCCAGATATGCCCTCCATCCTTTCCGATGATCCCATTAAAAGTCAAGAACAAAGCACCTTTGAAGAGGATTCCAATGATCTTCCTCCTTGTCAAGATCAAATTATTCCTTTAAATCCTCCATAAGATCCTTTTGTTCCTTCGTCTCCTTGTCTTAATGCTCCATATCCACTCCAAGATCTCATTTCTTTTGATGATCCCATTATTTCTCCCATTCCATCTCTTGAAGAGCCTGTCATTGAACCATGTCCACTACACAATCTTAGTCCCCCTCATGATCCTGATACCCTTCATGATTCTAACATGTCAGTGCAATATTTTCATGAACCCTCGACATGCATAATGGGTTCTTCCACTTTGGTGCACTCCGATCCACTTCAAGATCTCATTATTTCTCTCATATGATATCCACCTCATAATGGACTTGTGTCTTCTTCCCAAAGAAAAGAGTATCCTACAAGTCAAGATATTCAGAAAGGCAAAGGGGTAGACCTTCATGAGAAAGAACCCCTCCATATCAAAGAAGATCTTAAGGCTCATGTCTACACAACTCACTCTCGAGATGTTGGTATCCCTCCATCAAAATCCAAACATATGCCTTCCCCATCATACTTTCCATCCATCTTAGGTCCTTATATCCCTTCATCCTTTATGCAAGGTTAGCAAAGGCACACATCCTTGAGTAAATTTCATCAATCCAAAATAACTCCATTTCAATCATATCCATCCATGCATTCCTTTCCTCCTCTAAGCAATTTGGATGCCAAGCATAAAAGTCATAAGTCTAAAAATCCACATGTATTCAAGGATCAACATGTCCAATCTAATCAACATGTCAAAGCAAAGAAAAATATGATCCAAAAAGAAAAGGAAAAATCCAAAAGGTCACAAAGGCCCATTGCTCAAAAACAAAAGTCAAAATATATATGGGTTCCTAAATCCCTTGTGCAAGCAATGCACTCCAATGAACCACAAAAGCATGAAAAATCAAAAACCATGTGGATCCATAAGCAGCTCCTTGAAGCACAAAAGCCTAAAGAAACATCACAATTGGCATCTACAATTGCTATTCCTCCATCCAAACCTTCCAAGTCTATTCCTCCATCACCTTCTTCATCCATTTTGGGCCCTTATGTCCCAAAATCCATAGCCTTTCCTTCATCAAAATCTCAATATCCAAAATACATTTTTCCTCCATTAGTCCATCACCCCTCAAGGTGTGTGCCAATGTTGATCTTGCCTTCATTTCCATCCACTGAAGCCCAATTCTTCCAATACCATACCTATTATCCAATGTATATTTTGCATCCTTCCATCCCTCTGGTCCAATCCTTTACATAAATCCTTGTCTTAGTTTCATCTTATTTTCCATGTCCTTATCCTACCAATGTCTTTGAGCATGCTTTTAAAGGTCATGGTCCATTTTTTTTCAAGGCTACTATCCAAACAAAAAGATGTTTGAGTCCTTCTTCCATCCCTTATCATGTGTCCATTTTCAACTAGTATGTCAAAATCCAAAAATAAAATTAAAAAAAGACAAAAAGAGAAAAAGTAAAGAAAAAATAATTCGTCCACTGGTGAAAACCTAGCAAACAAGTGCCTTGGACAAGTACCATGATGAAAACCTAGCAAACAGGCATCATGCATAATCTATGAACTTCTTGCATACCATACTTGGGGACAGGTTTTACCCTATCATATCATTTTTTCCTTCACTGTTCCATTATCCTATCGAACCCCTGTCATTACCCTTCATATCCTATTGTCCCTCATGTCCAATTTCCCTTTCCACCTTTGATCTTGATAAGGCTGAGGATCGTCATGAGCATCATGCATCTTGTTTGCAACTTTTAGTCTATCATAGCTTTTGGTATTTATCCATTTGCTTATTACAACCTTTCATCCATATTCTCTAGCTTATTGCAACTTTCTACCACTATCCCTTAGCCAATCCTGACCTTCAGTCCATGTCCCTTATCCATTCTTGGTCTTTCTTATCCTATCCATATCTTATCACTATCCATACACTCTTTTTCATTTCTTGATCTTGATCTGACATAAGGACGCAAAATTTAAACATAGTTTTAAAAACCTCTTGACATGTCCTTCATGCCATGTTACTACTTTACATTGTCATATCCAGTCTCTTGTCCCATCATGCAATAGACCTTGAAAATTGCATCCGTATTGTCTCCTTGATAAAAGGCCTTTGTCTTCCCTTTATCCACCAACATTTCAGCAAGATTGTTTATTCACCTATCATATTCCTTGCCTTGCTAGACATTGGGGGTAAAATCATAAAAATCAAATAATGTCCTGAAAAAATCCCTAAAAAAATCAAATAATGTCCTAAAAAAATCGCTACAAAAATCAAATAATGTCCTGAAAAAATCCCTACAAATCAAATAATGTCCTAAAAAAATCCCTAAAAATCATATAAAGTCCTGAAAAAATCCCTAAAAGTCAAATAATGTCCTTAAAAAAAATCCCTAAAAATCAAATAATGTCCTGAAAAAATCCCTAAACAGTCAAATAAAGTCCTAAAAACGAACAAAAAAATTGTAAAAAACTCAAAATTCCTACAAAGTGAAAAACATCAAAATCCAAAAACAATTTCTTTGGCATTTTGCATTTTGTCAATAAATGGTCCCCTTTGTGCATAGATAGATCGCTGAGCATACATCCAATGACAATCAATCAAACATTGTGCTTTAATGCAATCATGCATTAACAAATGAACTATTTGACCAAGCAAGCATTCAACTTGATCATAGTTGTCACATCAATCCAAATAGCATCATCATTACCATTGGTCCTTGTCAACATTATCATGGGTCTTATACAGGGTGTGGTATACTCGAAACCAGACTGTGTCCTATCTTAGACGGGGTACTGCATTCCCTAGAACTAGACAACATGATCATTCTTGTTTTCCACTTTTGACAATGACGATCAGACTATTTGTTTGACTTAGTTGAATTTGTGCATCTTATCTTTTTATTGATTTATTTTTGGCTTCAACCATGTTCCTATGTTGCTTGATGATGTCACTAAGTGATTTAGAGTGGTCGGGATGGCTCATGGTCCTTTATTATTTTTGTCTTCTATTTGTGGAGTGTTTCATAACATTCTGGGGCAAGTTTGTCTTAGTATTTTTGAGCCATTCCTTGTCTGTGAACATGTCTGTCTTTTGCAAAAGGGGTTGCGTTCCAACTCTGGCCTTCAATGCCATGATGCTCTACATCTGCTTTGCTACAATAAATAAAGGTTCTCACCTACTTATGTGCATCTATGAAAGCAAGTTTTCCTTCATCTCTAACTATCCTCTGTCTAATTTCTACTTACTAACATTTCTTCCGTCAGCCTTTTGCAGTCTTGTCCTTTATGCATTTGACCTTCAATTTTTGATCCGTTCAAACCTATCATCTTCTGTCATTCTTATCGATCACTTGGCCTCTTTTCTAGATTTTTCCAGCCAATTCCTCAAGGGGGCATGCATATGTCATTGTTATTGTTTGGGGCATTTTTATTATTGTTCTTTGAAACAACACTTAGAATCGCATTGTCTCAAAGAGGGGCAAAATGTAGACATCTAAAAATGGTCAATGCTTGTGGAGTCATACTTGAACATTGGTGCATTGCCTTATTTTAGGGTTCTTACATCGCATTAACATTTCTTCTATGTTGCGCACTTCATCTTTATCATTTGCGAGCATTGAGTCCTTCTTCTGCATTCCTTATTTTTCTCGCTTTTGAATTAGGTCTTGTCAATAGCAGTCTTCAGTCATGATTTTGGTCAATCTTGTCAATCTCATCATTTTGTGATCGATTCATCATCGATCCTTGTCCTTTTCAATCATGTCAATTTGGATCGATTAGTCATTGTTCCTCGTCAATTGGTGCCTATCAATTTGATCTCCTTGTCAATCTTGGTCAATTTGTCATTGATTTTTGTCAACCAATCTCAATCATTTATCAACATTGGTCCTTTGTCAATCAGAATCATGATCGAAACTACATTAATTTCTTATTGTCTTGACCTAATTCCTTGTCCTCTTATTTCTAGGGTTTTATGATTAGTTCATTTAATCCTTTTCTTCCTCTTTGTGGGTTAAATAAATCTATTTATTTAGTCCTAGGTCTGTTTCATGAATTAATTAATGGATGAAAACCCATTAATTAATGTACCTAATTTATATTTCATCTTTTTCCTCAATTTTCTAATTTGCTAATTTCTCCTAATTCCTAATTTCTATTTCTCCTATTTTCTCTCTTCCCTTTTATCATGGGAATGGCATTTCAATCTTGTCATAATTTGTCATACATCTTGCATAGCATCTTGTCATAATTTTTCATAATTTGTCATACACCTTGCATAGAAATTGTCATACATTTGTCATAATCTTGCCATTCCTAATTTGAATTTCCTTTCAAATCTCTTCATGCTAATCTTCTCCTCTCTCCAATTTGTCTATAAATTGGATGATTTTCTTCAATGAAAACGGGGAAATCAATCACATTTTCGAGTAGCCTTATGCTACGAATTTCATCTCTCAACAAATTGCTTTCTACTTGCATTTTGCACTTTTAGGTGAGATCAACATCAAATTTGAAGGTGAAAGTAGAAAAATGAAGCCACATGAAGGAGATATCTGCATCGGTTTGCTCTGATTTCATTTGATTTGAATATCTTGTCTTTATGTCTTCATTGGTTGGATTGGGATTGTTTTCATAGCTACTTTAGGTTTTGTGGTTGTCCTAATTGCTATTGTTTTGATGATTTTCAATTTACTGATCTACACATAGATTTTTCATGTGGAAACCCAAATGGGAAAAACCACAATGGGGATGAATACCCACAAGCTTGTTTTTGAACTCTATTGAAGTTCGCTCTATTAGGAGCCTAGTTTGGTTAAAGACTTTATAATAAGGTTCTATTAGGAATCAATCCTGTTAGGATCACCTGGTTATGGGATGGCTATATAACCCAGTTAAAGGTTTTAACCCTGTTAAGAGTTACCTTGCTAGACGATTTCAATAACTTGATAAAATTGAGCCACCAGGTTAAAGGAATTACATCAAAGCCTATTAAAGCTACCCGATCAAGGGATTTTCCATCTGTTCAAATGGTTAGAAGACAATAGGTGAAACACCGATTTGAAGATAGCACACCTTTCAAGGGAAGATCCTTTTTAGTTCCTCTTTTCTGGAATCACACTCTACAAGTTTCTCACTCAGGCTTGGAAAGTATCAAATCTCCAATCATGCAGACACATACAAATTTTGCCAACTTCTACAAAATTAGAATTCATCGACCTTATAGAGAACAACTTTGTCAATGGCGTAAAACCTAAACACTAAATTTTAAGTTTACACTTACAAATGGTTCAATCCTAACCATCTTCTTAGAAGCGGTCCAATCCTAACCATCCAAACACATTGGATGGAAACAAATGATCTAAATCAGATCGCAAAAATATTCTGCATCATTTAGTCTTTTCTGCATCTACAAATTAATAACCCATCACACACTCTTCAGCTACTGAATAAGAAAAACACACACTCCTAAGGTAGGAAATTAATGCATTCAGTCTTTCATACAACTGACATGGTGTCTTATTCCCTTCTTAGTAGATCATGAAACATAATTGGTTGCTTTGCCAAACTGGTAACCCTAGAACTGAACTGAGACTATCAACCAATAGTCATACTTAGTGAACCCCGACATCGATCCACTCCATTCTGGTTGGCCATCACTACTACCAATCTTTATACATCCTAGGTTCATACCGGTTCCCTTGCTTGAACATCAATGACAACATCTTCTGATCTTCATCTTTCTTGAGCACTTATTGACATCAATGGTAACATACATTAACACTGCTTCATCATATTCCAACAATCTCCCCCTTTGGAATCGATGGCAATACCCAGTGTATCATTGCACAGTATATGCACCATTCTTAATAACATATATCAGTGCAACTATAACCAACAACACAATCTTCTCCACTCAATATATCTTCTCTCCCTTTGACAACAATGCCAAAGTGGAGGCACAAGTTTCCAATCTCCACTATGCAGCTCCCCCTATGGAGTAGCATCCTTCAACACATCAATCCTGTAAGGTTTGACACTGTAGTACTTGATTGATGAGGAGAACACATCTTTAATTTAATTCATGAATGCCTAATGCACCTCTCAAATAGGTGAATATAGTCTTCGGTAAAGGCTTAGTGAATATGTCTCCTAGTTGCTCCTTACTGGAAACATGTTCTAACACAACTTCTTTATTCTGAACTTTTTCTCTCAAGAAATGATACTTAAGCTCAATGTGCTTGGTCCTAGCATGCAATACCAATTTTTTTGAAATATTTATTGCACTTGTATTGTCACAAAATATACTCACCGGTTTAGATATAACCACTTTGAAGCCATTCAATACATGCTTCATCTAGATTTCCTGAGTGAAGTTAATGAATGCTGCCACATACTCTGCTTTAGCTATAGACTAGGAAATATAGCTCTTCTTTTTTCTTTTCCATGAGACTAGTCTTCCACCAAGAAAGAATGCTCCACTGGTTGTTCTCTTCTAGTCATCCACATTACCTACCCAATCTACATTGGTAAATACTTTGAGGTCAAAATCATGATTGTATGGATACCACAATCCATAATCAACTATCCCTTTTAGGTATCTAATAATCCTATTTACTGCTACCAAGTGGGACTCTCTTGGACTTTTCTAAAAATGGGCCACAATTCCCACTACATGAACAATATCTGGTCTACTATGCACCACATATTGTAGCTTACCGATCATTGACCAACAATCCTTCTCATACACTAACACTGTATCATCCTCCTTTTTTAGTCTGCAACTGGTCACCATTGGTGTTCCAACTGGTTTGCTCTCCTCCATGCCAAAGGTCTTCAATACCTCTTTGACATACTTGGACTGGGTAATGAAGATACCTTCTTTCATCTGTTGAATTTGTAGACCAATGAAAAACTTTATCTCTCCAATCAGAGACATCTCAAACTCCTTTTTCATCACATATGCAAATGAATGACTCATATCATTATCTCCACCAAAGATTATATCATCTACAAATACTTCACATATCAGAATCTAATCACCTTCAGATTTTAGGTAGATGTTGTTGTCCTCACTTGTTTTTTGAAATCCTATCTTCATAAGATGAGAGTGTAACCATTCATACCATGCTCTTGGTGCCTGTTTCAATTCATACAAGGCTTTGTGTAATCTACACACCATATCACTATCTTCTGACAAAGCAAACCCATCTAGTTTCTCTAAATATACTTCTTCCTCCATGATTCCATTCAAGAAGGTAGAGTTAACATCCATCTCATATACCGTAAATCCCTTAAATGCTACAAATGCAAGTAGCATTCAGACACATTCCAATCTAGCCACTGGGGAAAAGATCTCTCCATAGTCTTCTCCTTCTTCTTGAGCATATCCTTTGCATACAAGTCTTGCCTTGTTCCTTAACATTGTGCCTTCTTCATTTAGCTTATTCCTGAAGACCCATTTGGTACCTATGACATTCTTGTGGTTTGGTCTGGGTACCAAGGACCATGTTTCATTCTTCTTTATCTTGTCCAATTCCTCTTCCATTGCCTGTATCCAGTCTTCATTGGTAAGTGCCTCTCTAGAGGTCTTAGGTTCAAATTATGAGATCATGCAAGAGTTTTCTTTCACCTTTCTCCTTGTAAGTATTCCTACATCTTTGTCTCCTATGATCTACTTTGGATCATGATGTAGTCTTACATACCTAGGAATGATTGTAGTAGGTTCCCCTTGATTTCCCTCTTCATTTTTAGCTTCATCTTCTTCTTCACAAACTGATGCTTCTACCGATATAGAAACATTGAGGTATTTACTTGTTTCTTTCTTAACTGGTTCCCAGAAAGTTAAACCTAGTTCATCTTCCACTTTCTCGCTACAAGTTTCCTCAGGCTTCTCATGGAATTCATCAACCTTGACATTGATGCTCTCAACAATTTTCTGAGTCTTGCTATTGTAGCACTTGAGAGCTTTGCTTTTAGTGGAATATCCAAAAAATATTCCTTCATCACACTTAACATCAAACTTGCTCAGGTGCTCACCTCTCTTGATATAGCATTTACTTCCAAACACTTTGAAATAACTCACAGTGGGAGTCTTCCCAGTCTAGTACTCATAGGGGGTTTTGCCTTTACCTTTCTTGATGATTACCCAATTCATGGTATAGACTGCAGTGCTCATCGCTTCTCTCCAAAATGTATGAGCAACATTTCCTTGGATCAACATAGATCTTAAAGCTTCAACCATAGTCTTGTTGTTTCTTTCTTCTATGTCATTCTGTTGTGGTGTCCTAGGGGTAGACAATTGCCTCTTAATACTATTCTCCTCATAGTACTTGTTGAATTCATCAGAAGTGAATTCACCTCCTTGATCGGTTCTCATGTATTTTATTCTTTGATGGCTTTCCTTCTCCACCAATGCTCTAAAGGCTTTGAACTATCCAAATGTGTCAGATTTGTCTTTCAAGAATGCCACCCACATCATTCTTGAGCAGTCCTCGGTAAGAGTCATGAAGTACTAATCACCTTGAATGCTTCTAGTTTTCATCGGACCACACATATCAGTGTGCACTACATCAAGTAAGTTCTCTGAGGAAAAAGACTTACCTTTGAATGTTGAGGAAGACATCTTCCCAAGTTGACATTCTCTACACACAGCATTCTCTAGTTTGTTCAGCAAAGGAAATCCTCTTACTACCTTGATCTTACTAACCTTTACAATATTTTCAAAATTTACATGACAAAGTCTCCTATACCATATCCAAATGTCAGCAAATTTTTCCATCAGGCACTGACTGATCTTGGCATTCAGTTGAAACAGGTTTCCTTTGGTTTGCTTACTAGTGGCAATAAGTTCTCCACTCTTTCCATTTATTTTGCAGACTCCACCTTTGAATTATAGTATAAGTCTTTTGTCGTTTAGCTGAGAAACACTCAAAGGATTATGCTTAAGGCCTTCCACCTAGTAGACATCTTCTACACTGCTCTTGCCATTCAGTGAGATGGATCCTTTTCCTTTCACCATGCATGGTGCATCATTGCCAAACTGGACAACACCACCATCATATTCTTCAAGAGACAGAAACTTTCTCAAGTCATCGGTCATGTGATGAGAACACTCGCTATCAATGATCCACTCATTAGAGTTATTAATATGTGAGACAAGGCCTTTCTGGTCAGATAACTCTACCTTGATAGCCACAAACACTATGTCCTCATTCTCTTCATCCTTATATTCCTCATCGGTAGCACCTTCATCCACTGCAACAAGACAATTTCTCCTCCCTGCTCCTTTATACTTCCTAAACCTCTCTAGTTTATTCTTATTGTCATTGTTAGGATAGTTAATAGCTATATGTCCTATTTTATTGTAGGAAAATCACTTCAAAGGAAGCTTACCTCTATATTTTCCGGTGCCTTTTGGAAGTCTCTTAGCAATAAGAGCTTCAAACTCCATCAGAATCTCCTCATTGTCCATATCTTTGTTTGGCCTGGATTTATAACTAGTACTGATCTCTTTTCCTTTCCTAGTTGGTGTGGAGGAATCAGACATTCTAAAGGCTGACTTAGTCTTCTGAACACTTCCATCATAGCTATTCAATTCATATGCAGTGAATTTTGCAATAATAGAGTCTAAAGATGTAGACCCCCTCCCCAATCAAGCTCTGTCTAACTTAGTTGACCATGGTTGACCTTATGTATAAATGCTATAATTCAATAGAATGGGCTATGTTAGATGGATAGATTGGTGAGAAAAGTAATGGAACCAAGTTACAGAATCTTTTCACCTTGCAGTTTACATTTTGATTTGTTATAGATTTTAAATCCTATATAATCCATTGATTGGATAATCTTGATTTGATGTATGTTAGCTATATCTGAATTTGCAGGACTTTATTATGATGTTAGAAATTATGATGCATGCCTTATGAATGGCTGGAATTATGAGGATTATGATAATTGTTTTATATAGATTGCATTGATTTTATGGTAAATTGATTTGTATGATGTCAATTGTGTGGAAAGTGATTGATTTGTATTCTTATTTATGTGTTTAATATTATATGAGGCTATTTGGGAATTACTAATGTGTAATTGAGATGCACATGAAAATTATCCATGTGACCATGGAAACATTATGGAGAATCAAGACTAGACCTTTGTACATTTGTAAAACCAAGGGTCATCTATTTGGAGAGACAACACCCCTTATGTATCGTATTTTATTTGTAAATGTAAATGTTTGCATGTGTGTTAAATTGTATTTATTAAATTATTTAAAACCAACAAGAGACAATTTCCATGTGTAAATTAAGTAATGTATTTTATTCTGTCACTTGGCACATGTGCTAAATAATGTTTTGATTTGACATGTCTCTTGGAGGGAAATTGTTTCAACGAAATCCTTTTTCAAATATTTGAGTGTGGTCCCAAATTTGCCTTGGGTACAGAGTCTTTGGGGTGGTCAACTCAGGTTTGACCCGTAGGTTAACTTCAGTTGGGTTTCTAAGGGGTCAAATAGACTCCTAGGGTTAGTTTAGGGGCTTTTCCAAAGGTCCATAGGGTATACCTATGGGTTAGGGGTATTTTTAAGCATGCAACCACTCCCATGTGACTGATTTGACCCTTCAAAAATTGGTTTTTCTAAGATGAGCGAAAATCCAACTTGGAGGATTCTTCCTTGGTTAGATAACCTTCTTGGTATGTGTCATTCCTTTTCCCCATTCCATTTCCCTTTTTGAGGCGTCTTGGTTAGGGAGTGTGTATGGCTTTGGGAAGACCAACCAATGAGATCTCTTACTCTATCCAAGAGGTTGGAAAGAGTGAGAGAAGCCTTCTTAGGAAAGGGATTGAGACTTAGGAAGTTAATCACCCACTCTCCATCTTTGGAGACTAGATCTTGCAGTTTTGAAACAAGTTTAGGATAGAATTTTGGCTAAGTGTGGAAGGAAATAAGTGTGGAATTGGGTTTCTCTTCTTCAAACTATCCCTTGTAAACCCTTGGAAAATTCAAGGTTGGTACAATCTTTTCCCTTGTATGTAACAATTTTGCTTTGAAAGTTGCTTGAGTGTAGTTTGTTTTCTTCCTTTGTATTTAATTTGTGAAGAAATATATGTGAGCTTTCACTTGTTTTGGTTATGCATTTACTTGTGTTTTGGGAGTATCCAAGGACATCTTACATTTGGAAGGGTAGAGTGGTCTTGAGGGTGGAAGGTTGTTTGACAGCCTTAGAGTGAGAGGCTCTTTTTAAGAGAGTGATCTCAAGGGTTTGTTTATGTGACCCTTGTTGCATAGTTTTGTTTATACATTTGGGGGTCATAAGGGGAGAGATTATGGCATGTGTGCCTTGGGGGTCATAAGGATGTTGGGTCAAGTTGGACTTGTGATGTGTTCTTGGTTTCCATGAGTTGGCTTGTGATATACTATTTTGTAGTTATCCTCAAGGTACTTAGTCCACTTCCACCCATTAAAAAAAAAAAATCACATTTGGTGATGATGTTTAGCCTTGGGATGGGAAAGTGTTTATTGTAAGTTTTCTATGCTTGTTTGTGTATTTCTTGACTGTAACCCATCTAGGTCTTGGTTCTCCAAGCTCGGGGGTGGCTTCTAGTAAGCCTAGGTTGGGAGGTGAGCCCTCCATGGTCACAGCCATAAAAATTTGTATTGCAGTTTGCTTTGGGAAGGGATTGAAGGAAAAGCTTTGGAATTGATCCTATTGTGGCATTTTAGTTGCAGAAATGAAAGAAAAAGGGTTTTTCTATTGTATTATTATTTTTTTTAAAAGTAAATGTATTATTCAATTAAGCTTACCATGTAATGTAATTTTTTTTTGAGGCCCTTATTTAGTAGAAATGAGAGGCTAAGTTGGGTATTCACCTCTTTTTAAAAGTTACTATGTTGAAAAATTAGAGTATTCTTTATTCCATGTTTTATCATAAAAATGGAATACATTCTTTTACTAAGTTATTATTGCAAGAAAGAAAAAGAATACATTTGCAGTATGATTCTATAGTTTGTGAGTTATTATTTATTGGAAATTGCTTCTTGCAAATAAAAGTAAATTTCTATTTGAGTTATTTTAGTTTTCATTCTGGAAGGAAAAAAAAAATATAGATGTTAATGCTGCAATTTACCTTCTTGTATAAATCAATGGATTTTAGAATTTGTTAGTTGTAGCTATTAAATAATTTATTTCCGCTAAAAGTTAAAAATCTGGAAATACATGTTAGTAGAAAAAAAATATATATATAACTCTAATTCTATAATTTCTATTCATTCTGTAAAAACAGTAAAATTACTCATTCTGTAGATAAATAAAATTGTCATATTTTACAAAATCTGAAAATAAATCTAGACTATTTAACATATCTCTAAGGTTAACTATGTAAAAAAAAAAAAAAGGAAAATGAATACATTTATTTAAATCTGTTAATTTTAAATAATCTGCCTTACTCTGTTAGAAAATAAAGACTTAAACGTGAAAGAGAAAACTAGATAGTTTAAAATGTCTTGTTTTAATAAGAACAAATATATGCATACATATTTAAATGATCTATACTTTAAAACTATTGGACAATAAGCATTTATCTACTTTATGTTGATGGTTATTTATCTATTTTAGACAGTTATTTTATACCTCTATATATTTTAATATATAAATATATATTATTATATATATATAAATAATAAAATATGTAAAATAAAAAAATATATATATATAACTAAAATTATTTAAAAAAAAAAAAGAGGAAGACTAGGGGAAACCCTACCCTGAGGGTGGAGCCAAAGCTCCCTATGGCTGCCTTGGGGTGACAAGGGGCCCTCTGTGGGCCATGATCCACAAAGGTTGCATGGTGCCACTGTGGGGTAAGGTCCACAAGGGTGCCCGTGGTGCCATTGCAGGCTGCGACCCGCAGGGGCAGCCTTGGCAACACTGTGGGCCATGTCTCGCAGGGACATCCCGGCGCTACTGCAACCCATGAACTATAGTGGTAGCCTCGGTGCAACTGTGGGTGGCACCCGCCACCCTCGTTGCCTCCTCTCCCCCTTTGTGTTTCACCACCACCAATGCCATGCCTTCCTTTGGGCCACCGCCTCTTGCAAAACCCTACACACACACAGTCGCCAAACAAAAAAAAATGAGCAAGGAACCCGAAATGATAAAATATGCAACCCTAACCCATTTTTGGGTTAGGGTTACCATGTAAAAAAATAAATAAATAAAAGAAAGGAGATAAGAAATGGAACCCTAGCTCATATTTGGGTTAGGGTTAGCATTTGGTAAGAATAAAATATTAGGGTAAAACAAGAAGTGAAATTGTATGGGTTATTTAGTTTTTTATAGATTTTTTTAAATTAGGTTACTTGGTTTTATTTTTAATATATTTTAGTAAATATTGAGGGGGGGGGAACCCTATATTATATTATGTCTTTTTAGTAGAAGTTGAACTAATTAACTTTTATAATTTTGCAACTGAAATGAAAGGGACAATTGAGTGAATTTATTCTTGTCCTTATAAAATTAATTTGTTTCACTTGATATTAGGAGTTATCATAATTGTTATATAAGTAAGATTCTTATTCAATCGTCTAGGAGTTTATTCGGAACCTAAGGCTTCTAATTAAATTTTATTTCATCACTCACTAAGAAACCCATTTTTATATCTATTAAGGTTTCGTTGGAATAACTTGTTAAGTTGTCATGACTATTTAAGCATAGGAGACATGTAATTAAGTGTTCAAAAAAAATTTGTTGTTTGTGTTTTTGCCCAAAAGTTTGAGCACAATAAAAGATACCTTGGTTTTGTCGATAGACCTTAGCTCCTGAATAGTGGCAATTGTGATTGCATAGATCAGTAAGAGTGTTTTCAAAACTTTACTGACAATAGTAGTATCATCAATTGTTCCACCAGTGCTCTTGATTTCTCCAACCACTGTCTTGATTCTTATGCCATACTATTGAATGGTCTCTCCATCAACCATCCTCATATCTTCAAACTTTCCTCTAAGGCTTTCTTCCTTAGACTGCTTAACATGTTCATCACCACCATAAATAGATTCTAGTTTGTCCCATACCTCTTTCGGATTGTCCTTGTCTTGTACATCAATGAACTCTACATTGGACAAGCTTCTAATAAGAGCTTCCATGACTTTCCCATTTTCTTGTATTTCTCTTTTCTGATCATCAGTTAAAGTGACAGTAGGGATTACATAGGAATTTTTAACATAACTCCAGTGTTAAGCACCCAAACTCTTGATATATATCTTCATTCTATCCTTCCATATTTAAAAGTTGTCCCTATCGAACTTCAGACCTTCCCGCTTCATCATTAAAACATGATCTTTTACCTCAACTGGTTAAGCTTATTCACCAAGGACCTGGATGTGCTCTGATACCAATTGATGAATAATGATGAGCAAGTTAGGACCTAATCAGTGCTAAGAGGGGGTTGAATCAGTACAGACAAAAATTTCTACTTCAACACTTTGATAAAACAAAACATAGCTAACCGGTTCTCATCACCACTCAACTTTACTAAAGTAATACTGGTTAAACAAACATACTCTAGATCGATTTACCGGTTAAACAGAAATACTTCAGACAACTATCAATGGCACTCAAACCATGAAGATTACTTTACTGATATAATCATGCATGAGATGTATCCATAATATCATAGCCAATTTAACATTACATGCATATCAAACTCAATCAAAATCACACAATCATGACATGAAAAACTCAGAACCCATAACACACAGATTTTTCACATGGAAACCCAAATGAGAAAAACCACAATGGGGATGAATACCCACAAGTTTGTTTTTCAACTCTCTCAAAGTCCACTCTTTTAGGAGCTTAGTCCAGTTAAAGACTTTACAATAAGGTTATGTTAGGAACTAATCCTGTTAGGGATCACTCAGTTAAGGGATGGCTATATAACCTAGTTAAAGGTTGAAACCTTGTTAAGAGTTACCTCACTAGATGGTTTAAGTAACTCAATAAACTTGAGCCACCTAGTTAAAGGAATTACATCGAATCCTATTAAAGCTAGCCAATCAAGGGGTTTTCCATCTTTTGAAAGGGTTAGAAGACAATAGGTAAAACACCAATCTGAAGATAGCACAACATGCTAGGGTAGATCCTTTTCAGTTCGTCTTTTTTGCAATTACACTCTGCAGATTTCTCACATAGGTTTGGCAAGTATCAAATCTCCAATCATGCAGACACATACAACTTTTGGCAACTTCTGCAAAATGAGAACTCATCGACCTTATAGACAATGACCTGGTTGATGGCGTAAACACTAAGCACTAAATTTTAGGTTTATACTTACAAACAATTCAAGCCTGACCATCCAAACACATTGCATAGAAAGAAATGATTTAAATCAGATCACAAAATTATTTTACATCATTCAATCTTTTCTGCATTTGCAAATTAATAACCCATCACACACTCTTCACCTACCAGATAAGAAAAAAATACACTCCCGAGGTAGGAAATTAATGCATTCAGTCTTTTAGATAGCTGACATGGTGTCTTATTCCTTTCTTAGTAGATCACGGAACATCATCGATTGCTCTGTCAAACCAGTAACCCTAGAACTAAACTGAGACTATCAACTGGTAGTCATACTTAGTGAACCCTAACAGCGGTCCACTCCATTCTGATTGTCCATCACCGCTACTAATCTTCATACATACCGGTTCATACTGGTTCCCTTGCTTGAACATCAATGACAACATCTTCTGATCTTCAACTTTCTTGAGCACTTATTGACATCAGTGACAACATACATTAACACTGCTTCATCATATGCCAACAATTATCTTCATAGGGTTGATGAGACTATAAATACTATCAAATGACTTGGAGAAGAGGTATCTGATGTAGTCATTATCAAGAAGGTACTTAGATCACCTTATTCCAATTATGATACAAAGGTCTTTGCTATTTAAGAAGCCAAGGATCTGAATAAAAATTTCAATGGATGAACTATTTGGATCCTTAACTGCATATGAAATGAGGACAACTGGTAAATTATCCTCTAAGAGAGAAGCTACATTCAATTCCATCAAGAAGGGAAAGGAAGAACCTGCTCAAGGAAAATCCAAGGAGGACTTAGATGCAGAAGTGGAAAAATTTATGAGGAAGCTCAAGAGAGGATCTGGTAAGTACAAGGGTAAACTACCTCTAAAATGCTTTAACTATGGAAAAATAGGACACTTTTCTTATAAGTGTCCCTATGGTGAGAATGATGGAGAAGAGATACAAAGAACTGACAGATCTTTAGGAAAGAAAAAAGAGATGAAGGTTTACTGGCAAGGAAGAAGGAGATACCAAAAGAAGAATATCCTATACACCATTGAGGATGATGCCACAGATGAAGAGAGTGCATCGAAGGATGATTTTTGTGAGGGAGAAAGAGTATTCAATCTCTTTATGGTAGTAGATGAACTTGTTAATGAATAAGAGGAAGACAAGGAAAATGAAGGTGAGGTAGACTTATAAGGAGAACTCATAAGTGCACTAGAATAACTAAGTAAAACAAGAAAAGAACTCAAGAAGGTCAAACATGTTTCTACTAAAGGACAAGATCTCTTGAAGAAATCCTTGGATAAGTCTAATCAAGTGATTTCTAATTTAAAATTCTAGTTGGAAGAGGCTAAGAGGATATGTGAAGTCACATCCCGTGACTTGTTAAAAATGGAGAAGGGGAATCAATATCTAGAAGAAGAAATAGTCAATCTCAGAAAGGAGATTGAAAAGAGCAAGGAAGAACTAAAAATGAGAAGCAAGTATGAGGGTAGCACAAAAGACTTGGACAAGATGTTGAGCAAACAAAAGTAATAAAAAGAGACTGGTGGATTAGGATTTGAAGAAGGACAAAGCTCAAACAACAAGGATACTGCTAGAAAAGAGATTCAATTCACTTCTTCCAGTGAAGGTGAAGTGAAGAAGACATTCACTCTAAGAAAAGATACCAATAAAAGGACTTATGTAGAGGCTACAAGGAATCATCCTACTAACTAGTATGCTCAACCTATGAACCAAAGGCCTTACACAACATACCGGAGTGCAAATACCATGAGAAAAGGAAGGGTTGATCTTGAAGGGTTTATTAGAGTCAACCACCTGAGCAAATGACCCCCAGTAAGACAAATGATTGCTAGATCAAGGCAATCAAACTAGTATGTATCAAACTTTCATGGCTACTTGTGTAGGGAAAAAAGGCGAGACTAGGCTAACATGCCCTAATCCTACCTTTTGACACACATTGTGGAATACGAAAGAGCCTAGGGGTATCACACATTTGGCTACTTCTTTTTATGGAAGAGAGAGCCATGGGCTACCTATTAGGGTTTCTATTCCTTTGTTGTAATTGAAAGATAAAATGATGCAAGTTCAATTCCTAACCCCAAAGTGCAAGTATGAACTAATAACAAGATTGCAGAATTGAGATTAAACAATGGAAAGTTGTAAACACAAGGACAAGACAAGAATGTAGATGCATACCTGGAGTTAAAATTTGAGTGAAAATGTTTAGGATGGGGGCGCAGGTGCCACTATCCTGATTCTACCCCTGAAACTACTCCTAAAACTATTGTTTTGCAACCTGAAAAGCTATCAAAAATGCTGAAACTTGCTGTCTGACAGAGGGACTAGGGTGCCCAGCGCCCCTATCCCAGGGACCAAGGTGCCCAATGTCCCTGTCCTGATGGGACCAGGGTGCCCCATGCCCCTGTCCTGGTCTTTTGCCCTGAAATTTGGTGTGTAGCTCAGTTTCTATTTGCTTCTGCTGGATCTACAACTTGCGGCATCATCCGAATCCCAAAATCTGCACTTATATCTGAAAAGGTATGGCGGGCAGCTATATAGGGTTTTGCCTTAGTCAAACCCCCACTTTGGTGATTTTCACCTCCACGAATAGCCAAGTTGGATTGTAAAAGTAGTGTGTGTGCAAACCTTGTGTGTGTGCAAGATCCTAAAATGCAAGTAAGCAAACTAGAGCAACCTAGAAAGTAAACCCTAATTGCTTGTAAATGCTCCAAATCAAGATGCAAAGTGATCTAAAGCATGAATACAAATGATATAATGAGGCTTATGCAAAGACATGAAAACAACATGAAATCATACCCAACCCCAAGGGAGGGGTACAAGCCAATCTTCAGTCGGTGATCCCTTATTGCTCTTCAATGCTTTCAAAGCCCTAAATGGATGAATGAAATTGATGAATACTTGATGGATGGATGTTGAATGTTATTTAAGTCTTCAAAGATCTCCTCTTTCACTGCATAGAAGGTCCCTGAAACCAAAATTCCCCTCCTTTCAAATGAAGAAAGAGAGCTCTTATATATGAAACCCTAGGTCTTAATTTCAACTTTTGGCCAACCTAGAGATTGAATCTCCTACCAATTTCTTGGGGTTAAGCTTTATTTTATGATTGGATCGCACTCCTAAAATTTTGAGAAAAATGTCTGGGACTGTGTGCACTCCGGGTGCCATGGTCCCGGCAACTTCTCACCAAATTTTCAGGGCCGTTGGATATGATGATTTTAGAGAGTATCCCGAAGTTACAGGTGATTTCGAGATGTTTTGACCCCCGAAATCAAGCCCCCAAGTTCAAAATAAGACCTAATTAGGGTTTTTGATTAAATGATGTATTGGAGGAATAAAATGAAAGGGGCACACTTTAATGAAAGGGCCCAATTTTATGATGTGGAAGATGATGAAATAGAACCTTAGACCTAATTAATTTAATTAATTAAATGCTAAAGGGGAAATGCAATGCAAAATGCAAAATGTGCCAAGGCGGGTGCTAAACTAGGTGTGAAATTGTACCACCCTAGCAAGTGCGTACAATTTACGATGCTACATTTAGCCCCCACTTTAGCGGTCATATGAACACTATGTGCAGATGCAAGCTAAAGTACAAAAAAGTAAACATTATTTGAAAAAGGATATATCCATAAGTTGTCGGATGAAGCCCCCAGCGGCATCTGCAGTACTCAGTTAGGAACCACAACCTACAAAACCACATGTTAGATCACAAAATCACCTAATTCTTACTAAGGAAGGTGATGAAAATTCGAGGGTAGCTATATGCCCCCCCCTGTTTCGGCTTGCTAATTTTAGTGAGTTGAAACAGGGTATCATGTTTACCACTTCGAATTGTTAAATAATATTGATGACAAATGCTCACAAGAAGATTTGATATGAGATCAAAAACTAATGGAGAATCATTTGGTAAGAAAGAGGACTAAATCTCAATTCCAACGCAACAAAGAGTGTGAGGATTTGAGAGCTCTCTAACATAAGATGAAGGATGTAAATGGAAACAAAATGCAAAGAGAAGAAAAGAAAGGAAAAAAGCATGAATACACACATTGGTGATCCATGAGAAAAATAATGAGAGAGAAAACATGGACTTCTCACCCCTAGATCTTGTCTAGGTGATCCATGGGAAAAAGGACATGGAAAACTAGCCCCTAGAGTCTATCTAGGTGATCCATGTAAGGGAGGAGAATGAGAAAGTCTAGCCTTATGCCACTAGTTCCACTCAACCTCGTGCATGTAAGTGAGGTTATAAGCACCTCATAGGAGTCTATGCTAGAGTATGCTACAACCTGTATATGTATAGTACAAAAGCATGACATCTCGCTCTAAGAGTCTGTGCTCTGGTTCTAAGAATAATCACCTTGCATAAAAGAAAAATGGAGACATCTCGCTCTCAGAGTCTGTGCTCTAGTTATGAGAATGACCCATTGCTCAAAAAGTGTAATGTTTATGTCATAAGAAAAGTAGAACAAGGATACCTACCTTCATCACAAAAGAAGATACCCCAAAAATGAAACAATGTCATAGATCCAAGCAAGAGAGTTTTGCACTCTTTAAGCAAGGATAAGATAGTTGAAAAGGGATATCTTGTAATATGTGTAAAGAAGATCCTTAGAGGAGAAGAGATCTTTATACAAAAGACATCTATCCCCGAGAGGAATTGTCTTAGACAAATATAACATCTTCTAGAATAAGACAAAGAAGAGAATAAGAATGCAATACTTCCTTCTTTTGCGAGGTGAAAGTGATTCTTAATGAAGGATGATGCTCTTTTTAACCCAATTGGGAGAGTGAATTCATTATGGATGTATTTTACCAAGTGCAAAAGAGGTTGTAGTCAAGGACTTACACCTCTTGTAAGAGAGAATCCTTGAACAAACAACAATAAATGCATACAAGGAATAACATCAAGTAATAAAGTTCACACCATCCACGAAATAGGAAAAAGTGGATCCTTAGATAAGAATAAGGAAAGATCATTGCCTCCCAAGGATAAGGACAATGAGAAGGACTTACACAATCTTCTAGGGAGAGATTTAGACATAAGCAAAATGTACTACATACTCACATGAGTTCATGCAAGCAAGACATTAGTGTATGTAAAATGCTCCTCACAAGAAGTGGGTAGGATAAGAAAGAGAATACACATCTTCTCCCATATCTAGGAAAAGAGGATTCTAAAGAAAAGATGATCAATATTTCCACACTATTACCCCGAAGGGAAATTTTAACCATAAAAAGAAGAGATGTATGAAATCACTCTTGTCCCCATAGGAACAAGAGATAACATAGAAAAATTAGGCTATTATGTTGCTTCAAAAATATGATTGCACTTGAAATTGTACCATCATGAATGACAATGAGCCCCTAGTAAATGAGCTACCAATTTCACATAATGATGAGCAACATAATAGCCATTAATGTTATTTAAAGACATGATAGATTGAATGAGGTATTTGAATATGATATGCTAAATGCTCAACTATAAGTGAGATCAAAAACATGTATAAAATGATAAAAATTGAAGAAGAAAAGTCACAAGAAATATTATAAGAGGGATGAGTGTAATTTATTAGAGCCTTATCCCTAGAGGAAAGGACTTTATGATGAATAGGAGATAAAGATTCATAAGTGGATTTAGAAATTTGAGGGGAGTCATAAAGAGATTTGTTCATCGCCAAGATTTCCTTATGAGGGGAATGAGAGTTGATAGAAGTAGAAGATGATTTAGTTGAAGTGAGATCATCATCACTACTAAATATAGAATTCACATTGAGAGATGGTCTTTTAGATTCTTTTGTGGGCTTAGAAAGATTATATCCAAGTCCAAATGAATATTCATGCATGTTATGTTCTAAAGGAACTTTAATTCCTTGTTCATTTGTGCCACTACCATTTCCACTATAGCCACTCTTAGCTAGAATGTGAAAACCACGACCATAAAGGGATGCTAAATCAAAGAGGGATGGTGATGCCCCAGAGGTCTTAGTGCTATTTGTATTAGAGGAAGATGTTGAAGAGTTATTTGAATCAGAGGTAGCCACAAAGTTGTTACTGAATTGCTTAAACAAAGTGGGCTTCTCTTTAGTTTCTTCCTTAGATTTTCCCTTCTCAATCTTAGGCACTCTATATTCTCCTACAAAAGTAGGGTTAAAGTATAAAGATCCCCAATCATCATCTAAGAGAGCCTTTTTGGGAGAAAAGATATCTTCGGGAGAAGATTCTGATTGAGTAGAAGGATCAAGAGTACTAGAGGGGACAAAATCCTTAAAAGAAGTAGATGCATTTGAAGTGGTAGAAGGATTGGAAGTAGTTGAACAAGAAGATCCAGTTTGTAATGGTTCTTGAAGATTAGTATCAGCTAGCAAGGTGTATGTTATATTGTCATAAATGAATTTGACTTGCCCATGCAAAGTTGAGGGGACAACTTGCATACTATGAAGCCAAGGTCTCCCTAATAGAAGATTGTAAGTCAAATTACCAGAGATGACATGAATAGGTGTAGGTAAAGTAACCGGACCTACTATAATAGGTAGGATTATGATACCCAAACATTCTTTACCAACATTATCAAAGCCTCGAATAGAAATAGAAGAATGTTTAATGAGAGAATGATCCACATTAAGCTTGTCCACTAGATCAATACTACAAACATTAAGGTCAGATCCATTGTCCACAAGGGTTCATCTTATAGCACTTCAATTGATAATAACTACAATCATAAGAGGATCATATTGATTTTGAATTTCATGAGAAGGTAACTCATCTTGTGTGAACACAATTTGAGCTTTGGGTTTTCTTGTAGAATCAATCAGGGAAGCCATGTTATTATTATTATTATTAGGTGTCACTGCAGGTGGGACATCTAAATTTTTTAAAGCATCTTGTAACATCCCATGATAGGCACATGAAGTTTGAACGAAATCCCAAATAGACATCTTTTCTAGAGTAGTTTTAAGTTGTTCAATAAGATCATAGTCCTTACTAAGCATTTGTGAAATATGTGGAGCTTGCGGAAGAATTGGTTGAGGATTAGGAAGAGAAACTAGAGTAATAGGAGGAGGATTAGGCTGCCTATTATTTCTAGTATTATAAGTATGGGCAACCACATTATAACTCTCTCTAGTTAATTGCTTGGCATAACTATAAGGACTTATAGGTTTTCTTCCTTGCACAATGATGATAGGTTTATTTAGAGTAAGAAAGGAATCATGACCATACCCTCCTTGGATAGTAAGGAGAGGTGATTTAGGAACTTGAAAGGTGGGAGAAGGATAAGCACCTTGGACTTCAAAGAGAGGCTTATTATGCTCATTCCAGTTTATCATGTTAACTAATTTAGAAGTTTTGTTCATGTTTAAAGATTTTGATAAAGCCACAAAGTCATCAAGAGCATCATCCAACAAAGCATGATCATATCTATTAAAAGGTTTATCTTTTGATTTAAAAGGTTTATCTTTTGTTTCAAAAGGAGACATCTCTTCATAGAGGGGATCATTGAAAACAACCATGTTACTAGATTTAGTGGAAGAGTTGATAGGAATGTACCCTTGAGAGGCATCATTCGACTTATCTTTCTCATCACAACGAAATGGCATAGTAACAATGTTTATGAGTTTTTGGTAAAATGAAGGTTTGGTATCTTTAGGGTTCAAAAACTCATCTAAAGCTTCATCTAATTCATCTTGGCTATACTCATGATCAACATAATTGCATACATCATCATAAATATGAACATCTTGCAAATAAAAATCTAACATTTTGAAATAAAAATTGCATAAAACCTAAACAGACAATGCAAAGAAACAAAGAAACACACTCTTTCTTTTCCTTTTTTTTTTTTTCCTTTTTTTTCTTCTTTTTCTTTTTGTAATGAAAAATGAAACTTAAATGAAACACACTAAATATAGATCTAGATCTAACAAATGCAATACAAGAGAAAGCAATAATAGTTTCACGTCGGGTTCACCAAAATGTGTAGGGAAAAAAGGCGAGACTAGGCTAACATGCCCTAATCCTACCTTTTGACACACATTGTGGAATACGAAAGAGCCTAGAGGTATCACACATTTGGCTACCTCTTTTTGTGGAAGAGAGAGAGCCATGAGCTACCTATTAGGGTTTCTATTCCTTTGTTGTAATTGAAAGATAAAATGATGCAAGTTCAATTCCTAACCCCAAAGTGCAAGTATGAACTAATAACAAGATTGCAGAATTGAGATTAAACAATGGAAAGTTGTAAACACAAGGACAAGACAAGAATGTAGATGCATACTCGAAGTTAAAATCTGAGTGAAAATGTTTAGGATGGGGGTGCAAGCACCACTGTCCTGATTCTGCCCCTGAAACTGCTCCTAAAACTGTTGTTTTGCAACCTGAAAAGCTGTTAGAAATGCTGAAACTTGTTATCTGACAGAGGGACCAGGGCGCCTAGCACCCCTATCCCAGGGACCAAGGCACCCAACATCCCTGTCCTGATGGGACTAGGGTACCCCATGCCCCTGTCCTAGTCTTTTGCCCTAAAATTTGGTGTGTAGCTCAGTTTCTATCTACTTCTACTGGATCTGCAACTTGCGGCGTCCTCTGAATCCCAAAATCTGCACTTATATCTAAAAAGGTATGGTGGGTAGCTATATAGGGTTTTACCTTAGTCAAACCCCCACTTTGGTGATTTCCACCTCCATGAATAGCCAAGTTGTATTGTAAAAGTAGTGTGTGTGCAAGATCCTAAAATGCAAGTAAGCAAACTAGAGCAACCTAGAAAGTAAACCCTAATTGCTTGTAAATGATAATGTAAATGCTCCAAATCAAGATGCAAAGTGATCTAAAGCATGAATACAAATGATATAATGAGGCTTATGCAAAGACATGAAAACAACATGAAATCATACCCAACCCCAAGGGAGGGGTACAAACCATTCTTCAGTCGGTGATCCCTTATTGCTCTTCAAAGCTTTCAAAGCCCTAAATGGATGAATGAAATTGATGAATACTTGACGGATGGATGTTGAATGTTATTGAAGTCTTCAAAGATCTTCTCTTTCATTGCATAGAAGGTCCCTGAAACCAAAATTCCCCTCCCTTCAAATGAAGAAAGAGAGCTCTTATATATGAAACCCTAGGTCTTAATTTCAACTTTTGGCCAACCTAGAGATTGAATCTCCCACCAATTTCTTGGGGTTAAGCTTTATTTTATGATTGGATTGCACTCCTAAAATTTCGAGAAAATTGTCTGGGACCGTGTGCACTTTGGGTGCCATGGTCCCAGCAACTTCTCACCAAATTTTTAGGGCCGTCAGATATGATGATTTTAGAGAGAATCCCAAAGTTATAGGTGATTTTGAGATGTTTTGACCTCCAAAATCAAGCCCCCAAGTTCAAAATAGGACCTAATTAGGGTTTTTGATTAAATGATGTATTGGAGGAATAAAATGAAAGGGGCACACTTTAATGAAAGGGCCCAACTTTATGATGTGGAAGATGATGAAAAAGAACCTTAGACCTAATTAATTTAATTAATTAAGTGCTAAAGGGGAAATGCAATGCAAAATGCAAAATGCGCCAAGGCGGGTGCTAAACTAGGTGTGAAATTGTACCACCCTAGCAAGTGCATACAATTTATGACCCTACACTACTATTACCAGTGTAATAAGTTTATGATTAGAATAGCTAATTGTAGATTGATTAACAAGCCCACTATGAGTTATGAAAGTAGAAACCCCTTTAATGCACTCTAGGAGATGAATGATACCTTCTATCAATGTAATGGTTTAGGGTATAAGAGATGAGTATAGAGAGGTTAAAAGGTCTTTCATAATAAGTTTCCAAAATCACCTTTTGATGCAAATAATAAATGTTATAACTATAATGAGTTTGGATATATTGAAAAGTTTTGTAAGAATGGGAAAATCAAGCAGAAGTGGTCAACCCCTAATCAAGAACTGGTAGCCAAACTGAGACAAAAGATTGTAGTAGAAAAGAAGAGAGAAACTCAACCGGTGTGGGTTGAGAAAGACAATCAAAGCAGAATCAGGCCTGATTGTGCAAACTACCCTACATGCAGAAAGAAGGAATCTATGGGTAGCTGATAGTGGCTAATCAAATCACATGACCAGAGACAAGAAAAATTTCATCAAATTTGAAGATTGGAATGGTGGTTCAGTGAGGTTTGGAGATAACTCATCTATCAAGATAAAAGGAAAGGGTACTCTAAACATCGATGGAAAACTTAAAGCTCATGATGTGTATTATGTGGAAGGGTTGAAGCATAATTTGCTGAGTGTGAGTCAGATGTGTGACAAAGGTTACAAATTCACTTTTGACTCTAACGGGTGCCAAATAAGGAAGGAGAGTACCGGTCAGGTTGTAGCAAAAGGTAAGAGAATAGATGGAAATTTATACAACTTGAAAGAGTGCTTTGAATCTGAATGCATGTTGGGACAAGTGGATGAAAGTTGGTTGTGGCACAGAAGATTAGGACATATAAATTTTGATAATCTAGTTAAGGTGAGCAAGGAAGGTTATCTAAGACACCTACTGGAGATCATCAAACCAGTAAGTACATTTTGTGATGAATCTTTTAAAGGAAAGAAAACTAAGGTGTCTTTTTAGAGGGTGAACTCACAAAGCTAGTTCCCACTTTTTGGTACGTCCTGATTTTTGCTGAAATCATACATTTTAAAAAAAATATAATGATTTAAGCTTTAAGAGGTCCCATTTGAAATAATTAATTGAAGAGAGTTAAATCAAAGGCTCTTAGATCAAAATTTCTTGGATAGAACCTCTCTACTTCTAAATCATACTTGTAATGGAGTCTCCTTTGCATCTATCAAATGTTGATAAAAAACCAATTTTACATTAACATTTGGGAGGTCAAATTAATTCATTTAAAAGTTTGTTTTTTTAAAGTATTTAGTCCTTATTATAAGGTTTCCAAATAGTATAAATTTTAATATATTTAATTTTATTAATATATTTTTATTTTATTTCTTATGAATATAGGTTTTTCACTGAACATGAACTTCTTTGTTCAATGCATTGGGAAAAATAGTAAACTAATTCAAAAATATTCTGAAAAATATCTATGCACTAGGTATTGGTGTTTTCTTTCTAACAAAAAAAACAAAATTGAATTTTGATATATATAGAACAAGTTATGTGTTCAAACGTACACCTATATCCAAATTATAATTAGTCAAACTTCAAAACTTAATAAAATAAAAAATATTCAACATATCACTATAAAACTAAGTGCATGCCCTAGGTATTGATGTTACAAACCAAAATTAAAAAGAATTAAGTTTTTATCATTTATAGAAAAAAAATTATGCGTTTTGGGATACACATCACTCTTAAAAAAATTTGTTTGTTGTAAACAACTACTTTTTGAGGGACATAGAAAAATAAATAAAATTTTATTCAAACAAATTTGCAAAAAATATATTTAGAATCTACAAACAAGATGTTAAAAATCAATAGTTTATATCATCTTCAAATTCTTAACAGTTTAAAAATTATAGGTGTCAGAAAGTGAAAGTTTTTTTCAAAATATTTATCTAAGTGTCAAAGTTGGTCAAAAAGTGGGAACCAATTTTGTGAGTTAACCCTAGAGTAAAGAACATAACACCTCAAGGCCCTTAGAATTGGTGCACACAGAAATATGTGGTCCAACTAGGACAAGAGCTCTTGCTGGTGAGAGATACTTCATGCTCTTCATAGATGACTACTCAAGAATGACATGGGTGACTTTACTCCATGATAAATCATAGGTGTGAGATTTTGCCAAGATCAAGAGGCAATGGAAAGCACAAATAAGAGAGACAAAATAGATGATAGAAATAAATTGTATTCTATCAAGAGAAAATACTAATCAACTGGATCATCAATTGTTCAATTACATACAATGTAGATGAGCCTGGTTATATAGGCAAGGCTTATGGATATGTGAGCACACAAACATGACATGTGGCTCAGTAAGAAACAAGGGTAAGTAGGAAATAGGTGTGGGTAGGTAGGAGAAATAATATAATAGTCCACATGAGGTGGATCACACACTAAATGTGGATTGTAACAATAAGATCAACACCATAAAAGGTGGAAATTATCCTACACACACTATCCCAATGTGGCACAAACACCCAAGTGTCTCATACCCAAACTACTATGAAATGCATTTCCTAAGTAAACTTAAGTAAGTGTAATAATATCCAAGATGAATAATTATTTACACCAACACCCCCCCTTAAGTGCAACTTAGGGGAATGCACTAAAGTCTACAATGCAACTAAGCAATGCAAGATGGGTCCTAGCTATGAGGCCATGTTAGGTGCCCATGTACAAATGCAAATGCATGAAAACCAATGCAATGAAATCTCTCACAAAGTGGGGAAAGAGAGAAAAACCCAATGGGAAAAAACACTCCCCCAAAAGAGAGATGAAAGCTATACAAGAGAACTCTCATAGAAGAATGTGAGGATCAAAACCCCATGTGAGGAAAAAGTCTCCCCATATGAGAGAAGAAGAAGAAGAGAGACTAGGAAGCCCCCCCTCAATGTGGAATCTGCACCAATGATAGAAGTTCAATGTATGAAGAAACTGCTCCATGATCATTGAACAACATTCCTCCCCTTAGGAAGAAACAAAACCAAAGGTGTATCCATGAAGTATCCCCAATCATGAAGGGACGATGTATGAAAAAAAGTCATGATGAAAGGAATCTCTGAAAACTGCTCAAGTGTCCCCATGTCGATGCTAAAAGATACCTCCTCCAAAGGTGGTAAACTATGCCACACTGCTGAAAAAGGCACTCCAAGATCTAGTGGAGATGGATGTAGAACATGTCCCAAAGACTCACATGTTTCCTCAAAAGATAAAGAGACCTTCTCCAAGTGTTGTACAAAAGTATCCACAATCATGTCAACCTCTAAAGATTGATCATGTAGAGAATGCACAAGATGGTCAAAGTGATCCCTCACAACAATCAAAGAAGGATCATCTTCATCAAAGAGAAGATGAATGTCATCAATGGTATCTCCCGAATATGTAATGTAGGACTCCACAAACAAACCTACAATGTCTGTCAAGTAGGCATCCCAATCAACTGAAGCTGGGAGACATGAAATATCCTACTGTACTGAATCATAAGAAGGCAAAACTGTCGCACTAGCTACATCATCAGGTGCAATAGGTGGTGTGATATCAAGAGAAGGAGATGAAATGCAAGGCTCAAGAATGGGGTCACATGTAAGAATCCCCAAGTTCAAATGCCCAAAGTTCTCAAAATCTGAATCATCAACATAGGAAGAATCAACCTCATCAATAGGACCAAAATCTGAAAAGAGTACAACCATGATGCATGATCAACCACCCTAGTCACAATGATAGCTCCACTCTCCAAGTCTCTAATGATAACTAAATTAGGTGTGAACTCCATAGTTTTCCTAGTTGCCCCATGTGTGATTTGATAGATGGAAAGAAGATTATTTTTCAAGTGGGGTATACAAAACAAAACACATCATTGAAGGAGTTATCCCTAATGGAAATAGATCCTTTCCCAATCACATCCATGTATATATGATTGCCCATCAAAATTTGTGGCATGTGGCAAGGCTCAAATGTAGAAAACATAGACTGCGAAGATGCCATATGATGAGAAGGCCCTGAATCTAGAAGCCATCTCCCTGAATCATGACTTGTAGTAGCACAAAGAGCTTGTCCCTTTCCTTTATCTATCCCAAAAGAGTGATCCTTTCCTTTATCCTTGGAAGAAGAAGCCAATGTAGACATTCTAGAAGGTACGTTGATCCTATTCTTCTCAAGAAGATTCTTCAACTCATCAATATCCTTCTTATAACAATGATGTTCATCATGTCCTGACTTCTTGAAATATCCACAAAAAAGATTGTCCTTATATGATTTCCTCTTAGGTGAGAATGGTGAATCATCTTGTTGTGGACAGGAAGATTGTGCTCCATCTTGTTGTGGTTTAGACTTAGGTTGCTTTTTATTCTTTCCTTTTCCTTGATTACATTGATTCCCTTTGTTAGCCACCAAAGCTTGTGACTTTGAATATTTGAGAATCCCCATCATGGTCAGCTTAGATTGCTCAAGTATCAACATCTCCATGAATGAATCAAATGAGGGAGAAGTGCATGAGGAACCTTGAGCTAACCTATGGGTGTGAAAGCTAGATACAAAGGCTAAATACTCTGAAGGAAGCTTGTCCAACAAGTTATAAACCAATTGAGCATCATTTTTGTCAATTCCACAATCCTTTAGCTTTGCTCTTAACTCGGTTGCTTTTGTGACATAATCTTGGATTGTATCAAAATCCTTGGGATTCAAAGTTGTGAGTTCACTATCAAGCTTCTAGCCCTTAATCTCATCAACTTGACCATACAATTTCTTAAAAATATCCCAATCCTCTTTAATTGTAGTACACTTATCAATGTGAAAAATGAGGTCATCTGATACATACTTTCTAAGTGTTCCAAGTGCCATAGCATTCTTAGTAATCCATTCAATTTGAACATTAGGATCAGCCTTAGGATTAGGTGGTGCTGTAATAGTTTCATTTACATAATGAATGAGTCCTTTTTCCATTAGTTTACTCCATGCCTTAATTTTCCATGATGCATAATTATGAGGAGTTAAAAGTGGAAATTTAGGAGAACCCATAGCACCAAAATGAAAAAACACACGATAGAGAGAGGCACAATCACACAAGACACCCCCCTAAAATACTCAAACAAGAAATCCCCCCAAAATGGTGATTTTGGCACTTTATACTTAGTGCGTATACAATGGACCACTTGCAAAACAAGGAAAAGTGGACATCTGATTTCAATTTACAACTTCTCAAAATGAGATCTAAGAGACTTCAACAAATACTACTAGTGATCTAAACTGAGATCCAAGCAAAATACAAGTACCAAATAGGCCAAAAATGACCAAATACTAAAAGTACAATTTCTACTAAGAATCACTACAAACAAATAGTAGATTATGAAATTAGATGAAAAAATATGCACTTTCAAAAAAAATGGCACCTAAAAATGAGTCCATATGAGCCCAAACGAAGCCTCCAAAGTTGTAAAAATTAGGATTTTGTGCTTTCCGAAAAACCTGTATCCGAAAATCAAAAGAATTCTGCACCACTATACAGATGACAAAATTATACCCCAAAACAAAAAAAAATTCTCAAAAAAACGAGTCCAGATGAGTGAGATATCGCTATTTGAAAATTGCCTGCAAAATTATAATTTCTGGAAAATTTCCATCACAGTGTCAAACTTCAAATGCCTCTAGATTTGGCCTCTGATTTTTTATTTGGATGAAACAAAAGGCAAAAATGACTTTCTTCGACCTCCTCAATCTAATGGTAACCTCAGATTTGACCCTCAAGCTTCAATAATAACCTGTAATAGAAAACTCCAAAATACACAACCCCAAATAACATCAAATTTCTCTCAATTAGCAAACCAATGACACTCTAATAGCTTTGATAACATGTGAGATTTTGCCAAGATCAAGAGGCAATGGAAAGCACAAATAAGAGAGATAAAATAGATGATAGAAATAAACTGTATTCTATCAAGAGAGAATACTAATCAATTGGATCATCAATCATTCAATTACATACAATGTAGATGAGCCTGGTTATATAGGCAAGGCTTATGGATATGTGAGCACACAAACATGACATGTGGCTCAATAAGAAACAAGGGTAGGTAGGAAATAGGTGTGGGTAGGTAGGAGAAATAATATAATAGTCCACATTAGGTGGCTCTCCCACTGAATGTGGAGTGTAACAACAAGATCAACACCATAAAAGGTGGAAATTCTCCTACACACACTATCCCAATGTGGCACAAACACCCAAGTGTCTCATACCCAAACTACTATGAAATGCATTTCCTAAGTAAACTTAAGTAAGTGTAATAATATCCAAGATGAATAATTATTTACACCAATAATAGGCCTATGAGAGATTTAAAATCTTTAGAAAGATGGTAGAGAAGGAAAGTTGTTACAATACAAAATGCCTAAGATGAGACTGGGGTGGAGAGTTTACATCCAATTAGCTTGAATACTACTATAAGAGACATGGAATCAGAAGGTAGTACTCAGCTCCAAGGACACCACAACAAAATGAGTGGTGGAAAGGAAAAATAGGACAGGCAAGGAGATGGATAGAAGCATGTTAAATGAAGCAAACATACTGAATATCTATTGGAAGTAGTTCATACTATAGTGTACACTCTGAAATAGGTGTAATTGAGAACAAACAATGAGATGACACCCTATGAGTTGTGGCATGGCTAGAAACCATCAGTCAAACACTTCAAGGTGTTTGGAAGTAAATTTTTTATCAAGAGAGACATAGATGGTTTGGGAAGTTTTGATTCTAGAAGTGATGAAAGAATATTCCTAGGTTACTCAACTCATAGTAAGGCCTACAAATGCTACAATAAAATACTAAGAAGAGTCATTGAAAGTGTAAATGTTAGGGTTGATGAGGAATTGCACAAGGGAAGACAACCAGAAGACTATTAGTATGATGACACTGGTGATGAAGATATTGAAATTTAGACTGATAATGAACTCGAAGATGAAACCAGTAAGTTCGCTAACTGATATGTGCAGAAGAATCACCAAGAAGAGAATATCATAGGCAACAAATATGATGGTGTGCAAACAAGAAGGAGATTAGCTTGGCACAATGAGCAGGTAAACTTTTACCTCATGACAAAAATAGAACCTAAAACCTTCATTGAGGCTAGCAAGGATGAGAAGTAGATGGCTACCATGGAAGAAGAGTTACAACAAATTGATAAGAACAAGACTTGGGAATTGGTCCCCAGACCGACAAAGAAGAACATTATTGGCACCAAATGGGTCAATTAGAACAAGATGAATGAAGAAGGTAAGATTGTTAGGCATAAATCTAGACTTTTGTGTAAAGGTTACTCTCAAATAGAGGGCATTGAATTTGAAGAAACATTTGCACCTATTGCTAATCTAGAAACCATTAGGATGATTCTAGCTTTCTTAGCCTACAAGGGATACAAAGTGTATTGGATGGATGTAAAATCTGCCTTCCTCAATGGAAATTTGGAAGATGAAGTGTATATGGAGCAACCGGAAGGTTTCTTGTTACATGATGATGAACCCTTTGTGTGTCGATTGAAGAAAGCCTTGTATGGGTTGAAGTGGTCTCCTAGGGCTTGATATTCAAGGACTAGACAAATACCTAAAGGAGAAAGAATTCAGAAAGGGAAGTGATGACAATGACCTATACATCAAAGAAAATGGAAACCACATGATTATTATGGTTGTATATGTGGATGACATCATTTTTGGAGGTGACAAGGACACCCTATGCAAGAACTTTGTTGATCAAATGAAATCAGAATTTGAGATGTTCATGCTTGGAGAGTTGTCATTCTTTCTTGGCTTGCAGATTTCATAGCAAGGTAAAGGGATATTTATCTCTCAAACCAAGTATGCTAGAGATATGTTGAAGAAGTTTCAGATGGAGGACAACAAACCGGTAAGTACTCCATGGTTACCAAATGCAAATTGAGAAAGGAAGACAAGTCACTGGTAGTGGATCAGACATTGTATAGATCCATGATTGGTAGCTTGTTGTATATAACCACTTCAAGACCGGATATAGTGTAGTCAGTATGCATGGTGGCTAGGTTTCAAGAAGCACCAAAACATTCACATATGAATGTAGAACAAAGAATTTTTAGGTACCTACAAGGGACACTCAACTATGGATTATGGTACCCTAGGAAAGGATAATTCACTTTGGAGGCATACACTGATGCTGATTGGGTAGGTTACATTGATGACTGGAAGAATGTAAGTGGTGGTGCATTCTTCCTAGGTGACCAGTTGGTCTCATAGCACATAAAGAAGCAGGATTCAATCTCCCTATCAACTTCTAAAGTAGAATACATTACTACTACCACATGTTGCTCTCAGGTTCTTTGGATGAAGTAGACCCTCAAGGACATATAGGTGGATATCTCTGATCCTATTCCCATCTAGTATGACAACCCAAGTGTCATCAACATATCTAAGAACCTAGTAATGCACTCAAGGAACAAGCATAAGGCCATCAAGTATCATTTTCTTAGAGAGAAGATTGAAGGATAGGAGGTCATGATGGAATATGTCCCCACCAATGAACAAGTGGCAGATATCTTCACCAATCCATTACTGGTAAGCACTTTTGAGTATTTGAGACACAAGTTGGGATTTGTATCACCTCCATCATGCACTTAAGTTAGTAAAGAGACCTATGGTTCAAGGGGAGTTTTATTGCAATATTTGTCTCTTGAACCACATGCTGGCTATAGGGGGACTTTAGGAATTTATGTCCCTATACTGGTTGCACTTACATAGAGAAAATTTGATAAAGGGGGAGAATGAGTCAGTTATGGCAACACTCAGGCAATGTCTATAGGGGGAGAAATCTACATGAAAGCTTGTAGGTATTGCACCTTATGTAAAAGATGAAGAATAAACTAGATAATGAAAATAACCTAACCCTTTGTCATTATTGTCAAAGGGGGAGAAATATACTGGTGTTGTAGGAGTGTGTGTGCTGACATTAATGCCAAGGGGGGAGATTGTTGGCATTAGGTTGTCATCAATGTCAACTGGTGTGGAATGATCACCGGTGAGTAAGTAGAAGTGACCGGTATGTGTGAGAACATATGTGATGTCAACTGGTATGAAGGAAGAAGTATACAAGAAGGAAAATGATGACATCATCAAGAGAGCAAGGTATGGTGGATGTTGATTTTGATGAAGAGGTAGAATGTTACAAGAATCACATCAATACCAATGGTGAAGTATGTGCATGCCACTAGTATGAAGGATGGATTATGGAAGCTGACATAAATAATATATTATTGATACTTATGAAGAGAAGCATCTATCGATAAGAAGGATCACATGCAAGCAAGCAAGCAAGAAAATAGGACAACCGGTAAATAGACTCAACCAATGGACCAATATTGTTGATGGCAAACTAAGTGGATCCACCGATAAAAGATATGTTGGCAGATATGAAGGAGAACTGATTAGGTTAAGCTGGTAAGGTGTGTTAAACAAGTAGTGAGTCTTGGTTGGTGAATGGTGTCAAACTAACATAACAAGTTTGAAGAGGAAGCCAAATCGACTCAACAATCTAAGTAGAGGTGGATGTCAATGAGGATGACAGGTGCTGAGCATGCAGAGGTTGGTGAAATGTTGTGTCAGCATGGTAGTTGGGAAGTAGATCAAGATTGATGAAAAAATTGCAAATCATGGGTCAATGGCAGTATGTTGTGGCTCGAGGAAGACAGAGCGGCGGGATGTTTGATCGGATCTTACAAGATATTTGATCTGATCTTGAAAGAAACAATAGAAGAATTTAATACATCTAACAAAAGGCATGGCCAAAAAATAAAAGAAGAGTATGGTCGACATTGAGTACAATCTACTAAAGATAGAAAACATGCTCTTGGAGGAATAAAATATTATAGTTATTATAGAGTGTGAGATTTGGAAAAGCAATTCAATCTGATCTACCATAGCTTGGTTTTGGTGAAAAAACCTAACATGCCACTGTTTGAATGATGTTTTGGCTAGAATATTCAGATTTAAATATGGGGACTAAGACTAAAGGGGATGATGTTGGATATGAGTTGGGATAGAAGGAGCTACTTGAGCAAGAAGAGAGACAATGTATCGAGAGCTGCTTTGCATGAAAATAGAGTGATCAAGTGTGAGAATATAGAAATGATAAGAGGTCTTAATAGGTGAAGACATTGCAACCGGTAAGCTACTACAAGATCAACTGACAAGTGCACTGGCCAAGTTTGTACCTATAGGAGAGCATCCTTAAGTGATTCAGTGATAGGTGAGGATCAAAAGAATTGAAGAAAGGCAACAAGTGACTGGTGGGAGATGTAAAAGAGCAATTGGATAACCAACAATAAGGAAATTGGTGAAACAAAGAAGTGTCTAACTGGTAGATAGGAGTTGACTAGAGTTACAAAATCTATTTGTAACAGGGAAATAACTATTGTATCAAATTGATTATTGTATCACACTGATTTTGTGCTTGGTGCAAGGGTTGGTGCCCTAAATCATTGTAATTGATTATTTCATTGTGAGGCTAGATTGGAGGAGTAGACTCCAACAACATTCCTCACCAAGGTTTTTCCCATATTGGGGTTTCCTCATATATTTGGTGTTGTGGGTGGTGCATTTGTGTGTTTCTCTTTTTTATGTCCTTTCTTATCTTACCAGTTTGAATACACAGTACTTAGGTTGCTAACTGGCAGTAAAAGATTACTTTTAGAAAGAAAAGATTTCTAGGAACCTCTAATTCACCCCCTCTTAGTGGTACATTGTATTCAACAAGGAGACCTACTCCTCATCAAGCACAGAGTTCTCAGCTAGCTTCTAGTAGAGGTAGTGTTCAGCAATTGCGTACATAACCATGTAGTAGAGTGTTTGGTAGGAAGGATTGTTTTGCATGTGGACAACTAGGACACATTGTCATTCATTGTCCTGAGCATACTTCTCAGATGATAGGGCACCAGAAGCTAGCTACTTTTGAACCTATAGTTGGAGATCCAAGAAGGTCCATTTGGATATTTGTGGCAGTTGATAACTATCAAGCTAAGCATTAGGCCACCATTGTGGAGACATCAAGTGTGATAGGCGATATCTCTTGTTCAGTGTTATTTGATTCATGAGCATCAGACTCTTTTATTTCTCTTTTTCTAGTAAAGAAATGTGGGCTTTCTATGGAAAAGTAAGATGATAGGTGGCAGGTAGAGTTAGCTACAGGGTCCAAAGTGGTAGTGGATTCCCTTTTGCTTTGTTGTCCTTTAGTTTTTAGGGAATGACATACTTATGTGGATCTTCATGTTATTTCCTTGGGATCTTATGATGTGGTTCTTGGTATGGATTGGCTTGGATCTCACCAAGCATAGATAGATTATAGAGGCGAGAGAGTGCATTATGTGGATGATAGTGGGAAGAGTATGGATATTGTAGGTATTCAAAGGCCTATCTCTCTTCACATGATTTCCGCTATTCAAATGAGGAGGTGTGTGTGTAAGGGTTGTCAGTTGTTTGTAGTGAGGGTGAAGGAAGTGGATGAGGGGGTTGGTTTAGAGGATTTATCATAGTAGCATCTCATTCTTTAAACAATTTTAGATGTTTTTCCTAGTGAGATTCCAAGTATGTTCCCTCAGCGATATTGATTTTAGGATTGATTTGGTGCTAGGAGATAAGCCTATCTCTAAGGATCCCTATCGGATGACCACAAAAGAGTTCAGCGAGTAGAGAATTTAGTTGGATGAGTTGTTGGCAAGGGGTTTATTCATCCTAGTGTGTCCCCTTGGGGTGCACTTGTGCTATTCATGAAGAAGAAGGATGGATCTCTTCGATTATGCTTTGATTACAAGCATCTTAATAGGGTGATAGTGAAGAATTGATATCCCTTGCCTCATATAGATGATTTGTTTGATCAAATTAAGGATGCAAAGGTCTTTTCCAAGATTGACCTTAAGTCTAGGTATCAACAGTTGAGGATTCATGAGGCAAATATTCATCGCACATCTTTTCGCACTAGATATGGTCACTATGAGTTTATAGTGGTACCTTTTGGTCTCATGAATGCATCATAAATTTTCATGAGCTTGATGAATGGTGTATTCGGGTCATATTTGGATAGATTTATATTGGTATTTCTAGATGACATTTTGATTTATTTGAGATCAGTCGAGGAGCATGAGGATCATGTGAGGTAGGTTTTGCAGTGTCTTAGGGAGAATCAGCTATACACCAATTTAGAAAAGTGTGAGTTCTTCTAGACCAAGGTGAGATATCTTGGTCATGTGATTTCTAGAGACAGTATCACAATTGATCCCTCGAATATTCAAGCAATTGTTGATTGGCCAGCACCCACTAATGTGGGAGAGGTGCGTAGTTTCATGGGTTTAGCTGGATATTATCACAAATATGTTTAGGATTTCTCTAGGATAGCCCATCTTATCACTTCTCTTTAGAAGAAAGGGAAGAAATTTGTTTGGATAGAGTAGTGTCAGACATCATTCTAGATCCTTAAAGAGCATTTGACTAGTGCACCTATTTTAGCAGTGCTAGACCCTTTGGAGAATTTTGTGGTGTGCATAGATGCTTCTTTGGAGGGTCTATGAGTAGTGTTGATGTAGGATGGTCATGTGATTGCATATGAGTCACAGAAACTTTAAGATCATGAGTGAAATTATCCCACCCATGATCTTGAGTTAGCAGTAGTGGTTCATGCTTTGGTTAGATGGAGGCATTTTCTACCTGGACATAGATTCAAGTTGCACAGTGATCACCATAGTTTGCGGTATATCTTCACACATCCAAATTTGGATGCTAGGCAGAGGTGTTAGATAGAGTTTTAATGTGAGTATGATTTTGAGGTGAGATACATCTAGGGTAAGGAGAACGTGGTAGTAGATGCATTGAGCCACATGAGGCATGAGATTTCAGCAATGTCTATTAGTGTGGATTTGAGGAGCCATATTCTTAGAGCCCTTCCTTAAGATGTGTGGTATCAAGAGGTTATTGTAGAGGTATCCATAGGTAGATTTCTTGAGGGTAGATATGTAGGTTATTCAGTTGAGTCAAATGGATTTCTTATACATTTGGTATGCATTTATGTTCCACCATCAAACGGTCTTTGAGATTTGATCATTCCAGAGGCACATCATGCACCTTACTCGGCATATCTAGGTGTGAAGAAGATGCACATAGATTTAAGACATATATATCATTGGTCTGGTATGAGGAGAGGTATTGTACATTTTGTGGCATGTTGCCTAGAGTGTCAGTGAGTGAATGCAAAGCATCAACATCCCGCAAGATTGTTACAGTCACATATGGTTCTAGGATGGAAATGGGATATTATATCTATGGATTTTATAGTTGTCTTACCCCTATATTCATGTTGTCATGATGCTATTATGGTCACTATAGATAGATTGACCAAAGTAGCACACTTTTCTCTGATCAGATGTTCATACACAATAGCGATAATAACTTGGGTTTTTTTTGAGGGAGTTGTGAGGTTGCATGGTATTCCTCGACAGATTATATCATATCATGATCTAGTGTTCACATCATCATTTTTGATAGCTCTTCAGCATGATTTGGGCACACAGTTGAACTTTAGTTCAATTTATCACCCCAAGACAAATGGATAGACAGAGATGGTGAACCAGGTTTTGTAGGACATGTTGAGGATGTACATGATGGATCAACAGTAATTTTGGGAGGATGACCTCTATTTGGTTGAGTTTACATACAATAATAGCTAGCACAACTCTATTGGTATGTCCCCTTATCAGGCATTATATGGTAGACCATGTCATACAACCCTAAGCTGGGACCATTTGGAGGACGTAGTGCATATTGGATCAAAGATGTTGTAGGATATGGAGGAGCATGTGGCTCTCATTAGAGAGAATTTGATGGCTACATAGGATAGATAGAAGAAGTATGCAGATACACAATAAGTGGACATGCAGTTTTCTATTGGAGATAGGGTGTTTTTGAGAGTTCACTCACAAAAGAGTCTGAACCGTTACGAAAAAGGCTCTAAGCTAGCACCTTGGTTTGTTGGACCTTTTGAGATTCTAAAGAACATTGGCCCTATGGATTATGGCCTTTCCTTGCTACCTAGCCTATCCTACATCCATGATGTTTTTCATGTTTCATTTTTGGGGTTATATCATCCTAATATTTTGCATGTGTTGGATTGGAATTATTTATAGGTCGAGGATGGGCAGCATTCTATGGAGCTCGTGAAAATTATTCAACACAAAGAGATGTCCATTAGATGTCAAAACATAGAGTAGGTAAGGGTCTAGTGGGATTCAATTTATGATTATTCAGCTACATGGGAGGACACAACATAGATGAGAGAGCTATACCCCTATTTGTTCTCAAGCCTCCATGAGTAATCCTAGGCAAATAAGGGGAGGATGTAGTATCCACCCTTCATTTGATCTATTTTGAATAGAGTTGACTTTTATTTAATATTTGATAGACTTATCTAGACCATATTTGAATATTTGGAGGATGATTACTCATGTGCTTCAGTTACTTATTATTGATGTTAGACACTATTGGACATATCATATTTTTATGATCTATATGGATGATGATACTATCATTATTGATCATGTGATTAGATGGATATATGTGCTCGATGGATTCCATAAGCTTACTATGTGATGGATTATTGATAGATTAGATTTATCATGGTTCTGATGATGATAATGATTTCACTAACCCTATTTCATGATTACACATGATTAGATGTTTATGAGATGTGTTTGACCATTGTACGATTGTCTTCATGATAGAGATGATTCCACATCAATCATTGCGAGCGGGATGTGTCATCGTGATACTCTATCACTTGCTTGTTCTATATATTTATATGCATTTTTTATATGTATATGAACTGTATTGTCAATTTGTGGTTGCAGGAATTCGTAGGTACCAGACATCGACTCCACCTGGATTCACATGTTTGAGAGTGTCTTCAATTCCAATGGCTTATGTGGTTCAGAGATGACATGAGTTCCCTTTGCATACTATAGGTCTAACTTGTTCACCATGAGTCATTAGTGTCTTGGCGTAATTGGCCATGTTAGTTAGTAAGCTTGGTCTTCTTGGTGTTGTGAGTATACTTAGTGATGGTTGATTTACTTGTTTATGTTCAAAGTAATTATGTGACTCTTGATGTATGGTTTTATATTTAGTAATGTTTATTTTAATATTTTTAATTTATTAGTTGTGAGTATTTAATTATTTGTTATTTAATGCTATAGATTTTATGATTATTTTATATTTCTTGGTAAGCTTTATTATTGTTTAATATTTATTTTATATTTATGATTTAATCTTTATTGCTATTTGATTATTTAATTATTTAATTGATTTTCTATGGTTTAGTATTTATTTTATATTTAATATTTATTTGGGGTTCTTTAATTTGTTTATTGGCTTTTGGTTTATTTAATTTTAATCCCCATTTGGATTATTTATTTATAGCTTATGTTTATTTAATAGTTTTACTTTCATTTCTTAAGTGGGGTGTATGACCACATTAAATTAAAATAATAATATAACATTACCACTTGGCTAGATAAATATGTTTTACATTTACTATACCTACTATTTACTCTCATTGGCTATATTCAAAATGGGACAATAAATTATATTATATGGTGGGGTTGGTAAAATATATTCCAAAAAGGAATATTTTGAATGGTCAGTATTGAAGCTAGGGTTTTTGTTTTTGTTTGCTTTTTATTTTCATTCCCGTGATGTTTTTCGGGTTGGATATTTTGCTGAAATTTTTTTTGCAAGCGTTTTCCTTTGGCTTTCAATATCTGCATTGTGATTTTGGCTAGATATTGGTTGGATTTTTTCTTGGCTTTGTGGGGAGCTCTTCTTCAGCTACATTCCATCACTTTTGGTTGCAGGTTGGAGCCTTCAACCTTTGTATTATTTTTATTTTGATGGCTTCCTTGTATACTTTGTGTTTGCACATTGTTTGCAGGATATGGGATGAAAATAATATTTATTCAATGGTTTCAATATAGTTTTGGAAATAAACATTTGGGGAGAAACTTTATGTTATATGGGTTTTTATATAGTTTGTGAGAAATATTATTTTGGTTTTCTATGAATGTTGTTCATCACTCTATGAGTTTATCTGAGAATGTACTCTCTCCAGGTTATTTGATTTGGTTGGTTTGGGTGTTCAAAGATCTATTCCCTAAGTGTCACTAATTTTTGAGAGTGTTACTAGGTTACTTTGAGATTTCATATGTGTTTTCTAGAATTCTCTATGAGTTTTTCTGTGAGGAAAACTTTGGTGTATCTTGGTTTATACTTGGTTATTTTCTATTTTGTTCATACCTAATTATTCTTCTACTCTGGGCGACCTTCTTGGTCTTTATTTCATAAAATTTGGTTGTATGATTTTATATTTCTGCTGAAAGTTTTCTTAAGTTTTTTGTTAAATTTATGCATTTGTGTTGTTTTAGGAAAAGTGCTAACCTATTGAGTAAATGCACTAACCTATTATGGAAAAGTACTAACCTATTGTGCAAAAGTGCTAACCTATTTTGTAAAAGTACTAACGTGCTGAGTAAATGCGCTAACCTATTGTGCAAAAGCATTAACCTATTATGTAAAAGTGTTAACCTATTTTGTAAAAGTGCTAACTTGATTTGCAAAATCTCTAACCAGTTGTGTGAAAGCGCTAACCTATTGGGTAAATGTGCTAAACTATTGTCTGAATGCGTGAACCTATGTAATTTATATGTTTTTCATAGTTTTTCTTATTTTGATTAATTTTTCAAATTGAATTTTTATACCAGAGGCTTTATTCAGGTCTGCTGATATTTTCCTGATTTGGCTTTGATTAGTTTTAATGTAATTTTGTGGCTTTATGTATATTTACTTGCATATGTCACTGTGGATGCTTGGACTCTCTCCATTTTGATGTGTCATGGATTGATGCATAGATTTGTGGTTGTTGTTTCTGTCTAGTAAGTGAATAGGCCTTGTTTTGGTTTTACTTTTACTTTTGACAACATATTTGATGGCTTGATATGCCTTTATTTATTGTTGGCCAAGAGGTTCGTTTGTTATATCTGATGTTGTTGTAGCCTTGCATATGTTGTGAGAGTATGTGTGGAAGTTCTTGGCTACATATGAATGCCATTTTCATATTTTTCTTATGGTTTATAGCCTCTTGTGATTTATTGTTGGGCCATGTTAGGGGGAGTGGGCTTCTTTATGATGACCAGGGTCACAAGAGATAGGCTTGCATGAGTTTCCTTGTAAGGGTGCATGAAGTCTAGACTGCCAAGGCACATTGGAGTTTACCTTGATTTGTAAATAAGTGATAACCTAATAATTGATGCGTTGGGTAGCTAGATTCATTAATAAGATAATAAATTGATTTGAGCCTTATGACTTAGTCGTAGGGAGGATATTTTAGGTTAAGCATGAGAAGGATGTGAAGATGATAAGTTAATTTCCTTAGTCTCTCATAGGTTGATATGAGTCCACATGCCCATCAAGATAGTTCCATATTTTTTTATGTTTTGAGGATGGCATGTGATGACACTCCATTGCTACATGTGTTTCCCTTTTATAATTTATGATTATGCCTTATTGGATGCATTATGTCTTAATGATTTATATGCATCCAGGAGTTTATTATTGATTTATTAAGTAGGTTCTTACATGAGAGTCTTTGTGTGGTTAGGATTTTGGTTATAGGTGCTAGCTTAGGTTTAGAGTGTACGTTGGGACCTTCTGTCATCTCGTAGCATGGGGGGTGCTTCCTTTGGCTCAACATGGTCAGGTGGCTGGTAATTTTTAGCCATTGGGATGTTCTCTTGGATTCTTCACGCATGGATGTTGATTATTCTTCATGATGATTATGGATATACCTTGTAGAATATTTATGTAATGGAAGATGGATTACATGCAATGTAATATTCTTGTATTTAGATGGAGTCTTGTAGTAGAAAGAACTATGCTCATGATGTATTTAATGTACTTGTAATTTTTGGAAATTGACACTCATTAAATTCATTTTGTTGTCATTGATGGAAACAAGATTTGATGGAAGTCACAAACCGGCACTAGGAGGTGTATACCAGCAGATACCAGCATTTAGGCCTACACTGGCACTGGCATCAATACTTCAAGGAAGCTGACATTAAGGAAGATTTATTTAGTAAATCATTTTGTAATTATTTTTGAGGCCGACATTGAATATATTTTGTAAATACATTGTAAGCCGAGATAAGGCATATCATGTAATAGGTACATAAGTTAGTGTATCAGGTCAATTTAATATGATGGTGTTGTGATGGAATAGATGATAGACATATATAGGTATAGTGGAACTGTGAGATGTGAAATATATGTATGGAGATCATTTTTGTATGCAAACATCATATCATACAATGATCTATAGATATCTTGGAAAGCATTCTTAGAGGAGAAGTAATACCAGTAATAAATCAAGTTTGTGAACCGGTACAAAGCAGAACCAAAACTGGAACTCTATCTGGCATAGCAGATGCACTCCTAAGTTCATTTTTAGTAATTTACTTTGGCAGAAATCTTGTAGTCAGTGAGGCTCTTTAGTGATGAGTGGTATGCTCTAGGCAGTGTGCCTTCCTGCAAGTGCAGGCCCCTATTATATGTAATATCTTTTCATATGGCCAATGAACTGATGTTGTGGGTCACAAATCCCATTGTGGTTTCTCCTCATTGAGGTTTTCCATGTATAAAATTTTGTGTGTTATGGTGTTTATTTATGTGGATGGTTTACTTGCTTCTTGTTATATGCTTATTTGTTTACCATTACATACATGCATGGTTTAGAAAGTTATAGACTATTCATTCTAACATAACACTAATTCAGCCCCCCCTGTCTTAGTATTCTTAGATCCCAACAATTGGTATCAGATCTTGGTACCTTGGAAGAATTTTAACAACTTGAAGAAAATCCTGAAACCAAAATCTTTGAACATGGCTATGGATAAGCAACTAGAGATGGCTCTTGAGGATTATGATGCTGAAAGGATGAAGAACTTGAAATTGCAAGAAGAATTGAATTCTTCAAATGAATTCATTCTTATCTTGCAAGAAAGGTTATCATATGCTCAAGCTAAGAGAAAAGAAATTCTGCAATAACCGGATGATGAAGAGAAGAATTCTCTTAAGGAACAATGTCAAAAACTAAGTCAAGAAAACATGCTGATGAAGAAAATGAATGTAAGATCTAACCATGAGGTTATCAAAAGATACTAAGGATAGAAAGAAGAAGGAAGATAATCTTGTTTTATCTATGAAGAACAAGTTTTATGAATGTGGAAGATTGACTCATGAGAATAATCGGTTGAGGACTAATTTGGAACACTCCCAGAACAATGAACAAAAACTTGAAAGGCAAGTAACTACTCTGAGAGATGATCTGACTATTGCAAGTGAGTATAAAGAGAAGTTTAGGATTAGTGCTGCATAGTTGGATGACTTATTTAAAAGACAAAGATAGATTGATGACTCTAGAGGACTTGGATTTGTACAAGGTGAAAGCTCTGGTACTACTAATGAAGATTAGACAACCAATATGTAGAACTCATCAGAACGGAGGAAATTGGTAAGGCAATCTAATGCTTTTAAATGCAATGGTAAATGTTTTGTTTGCAATAAATCTGGGCATATGGCTAAACAATGTAGAAATAAGGCAAATCGAAACTACAACTATGTTCCTAGTCAATGTACAAACTGCAAGAAATATGGTCATAGATCAAAAGATTGTAGAATGAATGTTAAATGTCATGCATGTACAAAGTTTGGCCATTTTGCTAATCATTATAGGTCAAGAAATAATAATACTAGATATGTCAAAGCAATTTAGAAGAACAATGTTACATGCTATGAATGCAACAAAATAGGTCACATTGCTAAGTACTCTAGAAGCTGATAACTCAATGATGAATGAATAGTACCAAACTGATACTGAGAGGGGGGGGTGAATCAGTATAGACAAAAACATAGCCTAAAATTGGTTTGTCAGCAGACACAGTGTATTGACAGACACTGGTCCTTAAACAGAGTACAACTAGCAAAACTCAGAATGACTGAGACAAGAATATACCAGCTGATACTTATCTTCTCAAACAATCTAACACTTCATTTCTATTTCACCCTAATATTTGACCAAGTAATCTATCATCAAAGATGTACATATTACTGCTAGATCAACATGAATCATTGCTTAATAGAAAACAATCAAAGCATCACATGAAGAAGACATCACACATGACACCCAAATTTTTCATGTGGAAACCCAACTAGGAAAAACCATGGTGGGGATGAATACCCACAAGCTTTTTAAACTCTTTAGAAGTCCGCTCTATTAGGAGCCTAGTCTAGTTAAAGATAAATACAATAGGCTTTGTTAGGAACTAGTCCTGTTAGGGATCACCTGGTTAAGGGATGGCTATAATACCTGGTTAAGGGTTAAACCCTGTTAAAGGTTACCTTGTTAGAGGATTTCAACAACTCAATAGCTAAAGGATTTCAACAACTGAATAGCTTCAAGTTACCCAGTTAAAGGATTTACAACAAGCTGGTTAAGGCTACCCTGTTAAGGGATTTCACAACTATTGAAGTGATTAGAAATCAACAGGTATAAAAATGACCTGATAATAGCACTCAATGCCAATGCAGATCCACTTAAGCTCCTCTTCACCTTCTGCACTTACACTCTGTAGATATTACTTCTCTCCTCCGGTCTAGCAAGAATCACGTATCTCTTCTCTTAGATACACACTCACAAATTTTGCCAACAACATCAGACAAAAACATAACATTGACCTTATAGGAAAACAGATATGTCGGTAGCATAAACCCTAAACCCTGAGCCTGTTAGGTTATGGAATTCAAATGATTCAATCCCAACCATTGAGATCACTACATTAAATGCAACAGTCTTGATCCAATCTCAAGACATTCTCCATCATCCATTTCCACTGATTTTATGGTGGCTAATAACCCATCACATGTTATCACTATTTTACAGACTTCACACATTCCCAAGGTGGATAGGAACAATCTCCCTCATGCAAGATCCTTCACGCACACAAGCTTACGTGTCAACACGATCTATTCTTCTTTACAATGCTAACTCATCACACAATGTCACTGGTTGAGCCACTCAGACTTGAAGCACTCCAACTAGAAACCCTGAAGTTGAGACCACCAACCGATAGTCATACACCACTTCCATGTGCCGATTCCCATAACCATGTGCCATTTTACTATGTTATACTGGTTCTCACATATGTTGGTTCTCACCTCTTTAGCATATTGGCATCAATGACAACAATGTCATTATCTCCTCATACCAGTTCTTATACTGGTTCACATAATGCCAACAATCTCCCCCTTTGGCATTGATGGCAATATACAAAGACATCTCTCCACTTCACATCTTCTCCCCCTTTGACAACAATGCCAAAGTGGAGGCACAAGCTTCCCTATTCCATTATGATGTTCCCCCTGAGAAGTAGCATTCTTCAACACATCAATCCTGAAAAGATTTGACCATGCAATACCTGACTGATGTGGAACACATACCTTTAGTTCACCTCCTGAAGGGGTAGCACCCCTAATTCACCTCTCAAGTGGGTAAATGTGGCCTTCGAGAGAGTCTTGGTGAATATGCCTACTAACTGTTCCTTGCTGGAAACATGTTCCAGTGTAATCTCGTTGTTCTGAAACTTTTCCCTCAAGAAATGATACTTAAGCTCAAAGTGCTTGGTTCTAGATTGCAAAACTAGATTCTTTGAAATATTGATATCACTTGTGTTATCATAGAATATGCTTACCGGTTCAGATATAGGAACTTTGAAGCCATTTAGTACATGCTTCATCTAGATTGTCTAAGTGCAGTTCATGAAAGCTGCAACATACTTTGCTTTTGCTGTAGACTGAGAGATACAACTCTTCTTCTTACTCATCCATGAGACCAGTCTACCACTGAGAAAGAATGCACCACCGGTTGTGCTCTTCCGGTCATCCACATTACTAGCCCAATCAACATCTATAAATACTTTCAAGTTGAAATCATTGCTATAAGGATATCATAATCCATAGTCAACTGTTCCCTTTAGATACCTAAGAATCTGCTTGACTGCAACCAAGTGAGATTCTCTTGGACTTTTCTGGAACCTTGCAGTAATGCCAACTGCATGAGCAATATCCAGTCTACTATGCACTACATAATGCAACTTACCAATCATTGATTGGTATTCCTTCTCATCAACCAATGTTGAGTCATCCTCTTTGGATAGTTTACAATCAATCACCATTGGTGTACCAACCAGTTTTCTATCTTCCATGCCAAAGGTCTTCAACGCCTCTTTGACATATTTGGACTGAGTGATAAAGATTCCATCTTTTATTTGCTGAATCTACAGTCCAATGAAGAATTTAATCTCCCCTGTGAGTGACATCTCAAACTCCTTCTTCATCTCATTTGCAAACTCATGACTCATCTTGTCATCTCCACCAAAGATAATGTCATCAACAAATACCTCATAGATCAGAATCTAATCTCCTTTAGTTTTCAAGTAGACATTGCTATCTTCACTTGTTCTCTCAAATCCAATTTTCACAAGGTGGGAGTGTAGATGTTCATACCATGCTCTAGGTGCTTGCTTTAGACCATATTAGGCTTTATGTAGCCTACACACCATGTCACTATCTTTAGATAGGGCAAACCCATCTGGTTACTCTATGTATACCTCCTCTTCAAGTAATCCATTTAGGAATGTAGATTTTACATCCATTTGGTATACTTTGAATCCTTTAAAAGTTGCATATGCAAGAAGCATACGAACTCCATCCAATCTTGCTACTGGAGCGAAGGTTTCTCCATAATCTTCTCCTTCTTCTTGAGCATACCCCTTACACACTAGTCTGGCTTTGTTCCTTATCACTATGCCATCCTCATTCAACTTATTTCTGAAAACCCATTTGGTTCCAATGACATTTTTATGCTCCGGTCTGGGTACCAAAGACCATGTACCATTTTTCTCTATCTGGTCAAGTTCCTCTTCCATTGCCTTGATCTAGTCTTCATCTTTCTGTGCCTTTTTGAATGACTTAGGCTCAAATTCAGAGATTAAATATGAGCTTTCTCTAACCTTTCTTCTTGTAAGGATACCAACATCCTTATCTCCTATGATCTGCTTAGGATCATGATTCAGCTTGACATATCGAGGAATGGTCTTAACAGATTCCTCTTGCTTTTCTTCTTCATCCTCATCTCCATCAGTATCAGCATCTACATCTGCCAGTGTAGGAACCCTGTTACTAGTACTTGGTTGACTGACAACTGGTTCCCAAAAGGTTACAACTGGTTCATTTACCACTTGTTCACTATCAGTTTCCTCATTTTTCTCAAAGGTTTCATCAACTCTTACATTGATACTTTCTATAATTCTCTGAGTCCTATTATTGAAACACTTGAGAGCTTTCCTCTTGGTGGAATACCCTAGGAATATTCCCTCATCACATTTTGCATCAAATTTGCTCTAGTGTTCACTCCTCTTGATGTAACATTTGCTACCAAACACTCTAAAGTAGCTAACCACAGGTGTCTTACCGGTCCAGTACTCATAAGGAGTCTTAGCCTTTCCTTTCTTGATGAGTACCTGGTTCATTGTGTAGACTGTAGTGCTCACCGCTTCTCTCCAAAAGGTGTGAGCTACCTTTCCTTGAATCAACATAGTTCTAGCTACTTCAACCATAGTCCAGTTATTCCTCTCTACTAGGCCATTCTACTATGGAGTCTGAGGGGTAGACAGTTGCCTCTTGATGCCATGTTCTTCACAGTACTTGTTGAATTCACTAGAAGTGAATTCCCCTCCTTGATCAGTTCTCAAGCACTTGATCCTTTTGCCACTTTCCTTCTGAACTAATGCTCTGAATGCTTTGAACTTTACAAAAGCTTTAGACTTATCTTTCAAGAATGTGACCCACATCATTCTTGAGCAGTCATCAGTGAGAATCATGAAGTACCTATCACCCTGCACGCTTCTAGTTTTTATAGGACCACACAAGTTAGTATGCACAAGATCAAGCAAATTGTCAGTAGTGAAAGGTTTACCTTTAAAGGTTGAGGAAGACATTTTCCCCAATTGACACTCTTTGCACAAGGTATTATCTAGTTTTCTTAGCACCAGCAACCCTCTAACTACCTTGATCTTACTATCCTTCACAATGTTATCAAAGTTTACATGTTAGAGTCTCCTATGTCATATCCAGCTATCATCAAATTTAGCCATAAGACATGTACTTATATTTGCATTCAACTAAAATAAGTTACCTTTGGTCTGCATGTTGATGGCCACTAGTTCACCATTCTTTCCTTTGATTCTGCACACTCCATTCTTGAATTCCAGAGTGAGACCACTATCATTCAGCTGGGCAACACTCAGAAGGTTGTGTCTGAGACCATCAACCCAATACACATTGTTAGCACTACTCTTTCCATTCAGAGAGATGGACCCTCTACCTTTGACCATGAATGGTGCATCATTACTAAAGTGAACCACGCCACCATCATACTCTTCCAAGGATAGAAACTTGCTTTGGTCACTAGTCATATGGTGAGAATAGCCACTGTCAATGATCCACCCATTGGAATTATCAAACCTGGAGACAAGAGCTTTCTTGTCTGATGCATCTTCCTTGATAGCAACAAACACAATATCTTCATTTTCTTCATCCTCTGATTCCTCATTTGTGACACCTTCATCAACTTCCACAAGACAGTTTCTCTAGTTTCCTCCTTTGAATTTCTTGAACCTTTCTGGTTTGTCCTTGTTATCACCATTAGGATAGTTTATAACTATATGTCCTATCCAGTTGCAAGAGAAACATTTCAAAGGAAGCTTACCTCTGTATTTACCAGTTCCTTTAGGAAGTTTCCTCACAAGAAGAGCTTCAAATTCCATTAGAAATTCCTCATCATCCATTACTCTGCCCTATCTTGTTCCATCACTAGTGCTTACTTCTTTTCCTTTTCTGGATGGTACAGTAGAAGCTTTAAAAGTTGATTTAGTCTTTTGAACACTGCCATCAAAACAATTTAGCTCATAGTTTTGCAATGATGGAGTCTAGGGATACCTTAGTCTTGTCTATTGACCTCAACTCCTTAATAGTTGCAACCCTTATTGCATAGACTGGTAATAAGGATCTCAGAACTTTGCTTACCATAGTGGCATCTTCCATGGTACCACCTGCACTCTTGATATCTCTGACAATAGTTTTGATTCTTATTCCATACTATTGAATGGTCTCACCTTCAACCATCTGCATGTCTTCAAACTTCCCTCTAAGGCTTTCTTCCTTGGCTTGTTTTACATGCTCATCACTGCCATAGATATTTTCAACAGCATCCCATACTTCTTTGGGATTTACTTTATCTTGGACATCAATAAACTCAATGTCAGATAAACTACTAATTAAGGCTTCCATGACTTGCCCATTCTCCTGTATTTCTCTTTTTTGGTCATTGGTAAGAGTACCGGTAGGGGCTACATAGGCATTCTCAAAATAGCTCTAGTGTTGAGCATCCATGCTTCTGATGTATATCTTCATTCTATCTTTCCATATACTGAAATTATCTCTATTCAACTTTGGACCTTCCCTCTTCATCATTTCAATAGGATCTTTTCCTCAAGCGGTTAAGCTTACAATACAGAGGACCTGGAGGTTTTCTTTGATACCAATTGGTAACTCAATGATGAATGGATAGTACCAAATTGGTACTGAAAGGGGGGGTGAATTAGTAAAAACAAAAACATAACCTAAAACTAGTTTGTTAGTAGACATAGTGTATTGATAGACACTAGTCCTTAAATAGAGTACAACTGACAAAACTCAGAATGACTGAGACAAGAATATACTAGTTGACACTTATCTTCTCAAACAATCTAACACTTCATTTATATTTCATCCTAATACATGACCAAGTAATCTATCATCAAAGATGTGCATATTACTACTAGATCAACATGAATCACTACTTAACAGAAAATAATCAAAGCATCACATGAAGAAGACATCACACATGACACCCAAATTCTTCACGTGGAAACCCAACTGGGAAAAACCATAGTGGGGATGAATACCCACAAGCTTTTTGAACTCTTTAGAAGTCCGCTCTATTAGGAGCCTAGTCCAGTTAAAGATAGATACAATAGGTTCTGTTAGGAACCGATCCAGTTAGGGGTCACCCGGTTAAGGGATGGCTATAATACTCGGCTAAGGGTTAAACCCTGTTAAAGGTTACCTTGTTAGAGGATTTCAACAACTCGATAGCTAAAGGATTTCAATAACTGAATAGCTTCAAGTTACCCTATTAAAGGATTTACAACAAGCTAGTTAAGGCTACCCTGTTAAGGGATTTCAGAACTATTGAAGTGATTAGAGATCAATAGGTATAAAAATGACCTAATAATAGCACTCAATGTCAATGCAGATCCGCTTAAGCTCCTCTTCACCTTCTGTACTTACACTCTACAGATATTACTTCTCTCCTCCAGTCTGGAAAGAATCACGTATCTCTTCTCTTAGATACACACTCACAACTTTTGCCAACAACATTAGACAAAAGCATAACATCAACCTTATAGGAAAACAGATATGTTGGTAGCATAAACCCTAAACCTTGAGCCTGTTAGGTTAAGGAATTCAAATGGTTCAATCCTGACCATTGAGATCATTGCATTAAATGCAACAGCCTTGATCCAATCTCAAGACATTCTCCATCATCCATTTCCACTAATTCTATGGCGGTTGATAACCCATCACATGTTATCACCATTTTATAGACTTTGCACATTCCTGAGGTGGATAGGAACAATCTCCCTAATGCAAGATCCTTCACGCACACAAGCTTATGTGGCAACACGATCTGATCTTCTTTACAATGCTAACTCATCACACAATGTCACCAGTTGAGCCATTCAGACTTGAAGCACTCCAACTAGAAACCCTGAAGTTGAGACCACCAACCGATAGTCATACACCACTTCCATGTGCCAGTTCCCATAACCTTGTGTCAGTTGATCTTTAAACAAATGCACTGCTTCACTTTGGCACAAATACCAGTTCACTGTGTTATATCAGTTCTCACATATGTCGGTTCTCACCTCTTCAGCATATTGGCATCAATGAGAACAATGTCATTATCTCCTCATACCGGTTCTTATACTAGTTCACATAATGCCAACAGAAGCAAGACTCAACTGGTTAATAATGAGAAAGGAAAGTAGAAGGTAGATAAAATACAACAAGATCACACCAAGAGATGGGTTAGAAAATCTAAAGAACAAAGTGGAGATGGATCTAGACTAGTAGAATAGGGTATTCCTCCACCGGTAGTAAATTACATCGGTAACTGAGGCATAAGTCTTAGGGGTTGGCAAAGTCACTACTAAATTTTGCATATTACCCCAAAAGAGATCTAAGGATTTCTAGAATTTAGAGATATGGAGAAATGTGTTCATCATCGATGAAGGTTACCCTAGCACATAACTGTGAAACTGACATCCATAAGGTTGTTGGTGAAGCATTAATTACAAAAATTTAGGGTTTTATTCACTGTTAAAAGAGGGTAAGTGAATTCATTTTCACTCACCAATCATTCAAGAAATCAGAGAAAAGTAAAGGTGAATTGAGAGCGAGCAAAGCATTGAGAGAGGATTTTGAAGCACTCAATCGTCCACTGGTATTCACTTTCAGCTATTTTCTGACATGGCATCTGGATCATTAGCACCTAGTTTTATTGCAATTCCCACCATTGTCAAAGTCAAGGATAGGTTCAGGCCAGTCTTTAAGGAGGTTCCCAAAATTTCCAAGAAGGAAGACTCTGCGGGAGCATTTTCTAGGGTTCCTAACGGAGTAATGTATGTTGAAGATGTGAGGGCATACATTCATTACACTCTTGAGTATTTGGGTACCAAAGACATCAAAAGCATGTATCAAGTAGTGATACTGGGGGACACCAAAATGCTCAAACCAGAATTCAAGGCAATTGAGGATATAGGGTTCACTAGTACTCTATACATACCAGAATTCAAGGATGAAGTGATCAGATACATTTTAAGTAGGGTTCACAATGAATTCATTTGGTTAGATAGATCCTACATGATCATGAAGGAGGCAATTCAAGCTATCACTAGCTTACCTAGGGTTAGACAAGAGCCTAGCAAGAAAATTTCCAACACAAAGGTTGAAAAACTCATTGGTACTACATCTGATAGCAGATAAATGAGGATAGGCACAATCACCAATACAAACATAAAGTTTGGAAGCATGATCATAGGATATAAGGTAACTCAATCCAACCGATTGAATTCTATTGCAAGTTCATACAATCATGTCGCATATCAGATGCTAAGGAATAATGTGAAGTATGACTTTTGTGAATGGATGAGGAGTGAATTGATGCTAAACCTTACTAGGATCAAAGGAACCAAGAATGACACCTTCAGATATGGAAACTTGATTCTTTGTTTAATGCTTTACTTCCTGAATGAGATGCTAATTTAGGAAAGAAGCAATGGGCTCATGACATACTGATAGGTATGCAGATCAAGACAATTATCACTGGTCTTGGTACTGACAGAGATGAGAAACTTTGGGGGTATTTTAAGACTTTTCAGGAAAACATGAGTAAAAGGGAGAGAGTTTCAAAGAATATTGTGGAGAAGTATTCCACTGACATATGTTTCATGGTGAAAACTGATGAAATTCTCATGGAAGTAGGTGAACCCAGGAAAATCTGGATTATTGAGCTTAGATATGAGGTAGATGATAGCATTTTTTAGCTTTAAGAAAAGATGTTATTAGATGCCCCATTAGATGATAAGATAAAACACTTTGGTACAACAGAAGAGAAGTCTTTTGAAGTGAAAACCAACTTCAACATGAAGAGAAGAGATAAGAAAATAGAAAATATGTTTACATATGTACAAGATGTGGTGCATAAGATAGACACTCAGCTGGGTTCCAAATCAAAATCGACAGTCAAACTGACAGAGGTTGCTACTGAAGAAGTGAAAAAGCCACAGGTTCACATTTACCCTATCACTTATGACTCTAATCTTGAGGATAATGAGCCTCAGGATTTCAGAAGGGTACAAAGGAAGAATGTGGTAAAACCATTGGTAGAGAAACAAAAGGCAGAACCTAGGAGGAGACTTGTTAGAAAGGAAACTCAACCTATTGCACCTCCACCACCAGAAAGAAAGCCTATGCAGAAGAGGAAACCAGTCACATCGACAACCACAAGCAAAAAGCAAAAGGGTGATGATACTGGAACTAGTAAGACAACAATGACCTGTGCTAAAATCATTGATGAAGTTACAAAAGATGGAATATTAAAGAATATATCAAAGTATTATGAAGATTTTGAAGAAAATGAGCAAAATGAGTTAGAAGAGGCTATTTTAGTGTATATAGACATCTATAAGAAAGCCTTAGTTGAAATTTTGAAGGAAATACCTTTAACCTTGTATAATAAAATTGAGTCTAGAAGACTTTATGCTATCATAAGGGATAGGGAAATCAAGGAAGTTGTACTTTTGGAACAATGTGGTACTATAAATAATGAAGAGATAAAAAGATGTATAGATACTGCTAATAGGACAATTTTCAGTAGTAAAAACTAGCAGATAAGCCTTGTTATCGGAAGAGTAAATGAGGTGATAAATGAGACAAGTAAGGGATGGACAAAATTCTTTCTAAAAAACCCAAACTTTCTCACATCACAAGAATAATTTGCAAAGGCAACATCCCCCACCATTCCTGACAAATCAAAAGGAAAAGGTATTTTGGGTAGCTCAACTCCAGTTTTGGCACAACCACAACCGACAGTTCAAGAGAGTGTACAGTATGTACTGGCACAAACCAATTCTGAGCAAGAGAATGTATAGGGCACTAAAAACACCAGTGCAATAGAGATTGAGATGGACAAGGTAAAATCAACTGAGTCCATACCGACAGGTAAAATTGATTCCCCGACAAGAGTTTTTGCAATTGAAACTTCTCAGGTCGAGAAGAAATCAGTCTCTAAGTTAAGTCAAACAAAATTAATGATGATGGCCACTCAGAAATTGCTAAAGGAAGGAACTATAGATAAAGAGTTAATTGATCAATTGCTCTCTATTCTACAAAGAATAATGCCTGACTGCTAGATTGAGGATGGAGAAAGCCCTTCCGGTAAGCTCAAGACTTTAACAAAGCACATATCTAATAATTTTCAATCTTTGAGATAGATTATAGACCGATAGGCTTTGGATAGTTTCTCTGCAACAAAAAGAGCAGCTTTTGATCAACTCATAGAATTTGGGAAGAAGAAAATAGAAGACAAGCTTATTCCCATTGAAATTTGTTTAAAATAATGTACTAATATCTATAGAGTATGTTGTAATTTAGGAAATCTTACAACTAATGTAGATAGCAGATTGAAAGAGTTATATGACAAAATGGCTAATATTGCTAACTCTTTTGATGGACTGACTACACTAACTGCATCTGTTGATGGACAAATTTTGTCCTTGGAGAACCAAGTTTTTGCTTTTGAGAAGGAGAAAGATAAAATGATGAGAGCAAGTGTAGAGCCCCTCCCCGATCAAGCTCTAGTTAACTTAGTTGACCATGGTTGACCATATTAATAAATGTTATAATTCAATAGGATGGGCTATGTTAGATAGATATATTAGTGGGATAAATAATTAAACCAGGTTATGGAATCATTTTACCTTTTGGTGCACATTTTGATGTGTTATGGATTTAGATCCTATATGATCCACCGATTTGATAATCTTGATATGACGTATGTCATCGATCTTAGAATTTGCATTACTTCTTTTTGATATTTGAAATTATGGATGCATGGTCTATAAATGATTTAATTTCATGTTTATGATGATGATGCCATTTAGTAGATTATTATATGTGGATGTTATTAGATAGCTGGATACTTGATTTTAATAATTGAAATTTTATGCGATGTCTGAATTGTATTCTTTTTGATAATATTATATGTGATTTTTGGAATTACTAATGTGCAAGTGAGATGTGCAGGAAAATTATTCCATGTGGCGATGGAAATTATTCGGAGAATCAAGCCTAGGCCTATGTGCCATTGTGAAGCTAGGGGCTGTCTATTTGAAGAGACAACCCCTCATTTGTAAATGTGTTTTAATTTGTAAATGTTATTCTTGGATGTGTGTTTAATTTATTAATTCCAAAAAAAAGGGACATTTGCCATGTGTGATTTAGTGATGTGTAATTCTTTTTGTAGTGTCACTTGACACGTGTTGTAGGATGAGTTGGCATTGTCATGTCTCTTTTTGAGAACATTTATTTTACCAATGCATATATTTTCAATTATCCTAAAATGGTCCCAAGTAAACCCTGGATAGGGAGCCATTAGAAAGGTCAACTAAGGGTTGACCCGTAGGTAAACTTTGGGTGGACTTCTAGGGGGTTAAACTAACTCCTGGCGTCAAGTTAGGGAAATTTTTAGTGGGCCAGATGATGTACCTATGGATGAAGGCCAAATTTAGCCATGTGTCCACTCCCTAGGGCCTCTTTAACCTCCCCAAAAATTGAGTTTCGTAAGTTGGCCGAATTTCATCTTTAGAAGAGCCTTCCTTTGTTAGATAACCCTCCTTATGAGTAGCATTGCTCTTCCCCATTCCTTTTACCCTTTTTGAGGTACCTTGGTTAGGGAGTGTGTAAGATATTGGGAAGACCAACCAATGAACATCCTTCACCCTGCTCAAGTGGGTTGGAAAGAGTGAGGAGTGTCTTCATAGGAAATAGTTTGGGAGGGAGAAGTTTGATCACCCACTCTCCATTTTGGAGACTTAGAATTTTGGAAAAATTTTGTATGTTTTTGGGAAGATTTTGGCTAAGTTTTGAAGGAGAAAAAGTTGTGGATTTGGGCAGCTCTCCTACAACTTCTTTCACCCTTTTTGGCAGATTTAGGGTTGGTTGAACTCCTATCTCATGTATGTTGATGTTATGGAAAAGATTGTTGTTGTATTGTTTTTTTTTGTTGTTTTTCCTTGTTCTTTTTTTTCATATATGTGTAGGAAGATGTTGAGTCCTTCCATATGTGATTTTGGTTAAGTTTTTATTGTTTTTTTTTTGGGAGTTTTCAAGGCCAAATTCACCCTTGGGAGGGTAGAGTGGCCTTGAGGTGAAGGGTTGTTTGATAGCCTTTGAGTGAGAGACTCTCTTTGGAAGAGAGTGAATCTCAAGGGATTTTGTGACCCTTGCTGCATAGTATTATTTTTATGCAATAGGGGTCATAAGGGGAGTTGTTGGCTTGTATGCCTTGCGGGTCATAAGGAATTGTAGGGACAAGTTTGGAACTTGTGGATGTGTTATATTTGTAGCCTTGTTATGGCATTATGTTCATTATTTGCAGAATTCTCCTCAAGGTTCTTAGTCCACCTTCACCCCACTTGAAAAGTCACATAAGTGACATTGTTTAATCCTTGGGATGGGAGTGTCTTTGTTGTTATGAGTTTCTGTATGTATGTGTTTGAATGTGTGTTTCTCGTCTAGCCTTGATTATTCTAGCTTGGGGCTGGCTTCTAGTAAGCCTAGGTTGGGAGGTCAGCCTCCATGGTCACAACCTTCATGTTTTATTGCAGGTTTTGCTTAGGAAAATATTGGAGAAAAAACCTTAAGATGATCGTATTGTATTTTAGTTGCAAAAAAGAAAAAGGAGTTTATTATTGTATTTTAGTTGTAGAAAAGAAAAGGAGTTTATTATTATATTTTAGTTGCAAAAAAGAAAAAGAATTCTTATTGTATTTAAGTTGCAAGAAAGAAAATGTAATTATTTGATTTAAGTTTAATCATGAAACAAGATGTAATCTTTTATTAGATTTTCATCTTGCAGAGAAAGAATAAAATATTGAGTTATTTCCCTATAGCTATTTGAGTAATTTCTTTGTAAATTATTCATTCCAAAAAAAAAAAAAGGGAAAGGAAGTAAATAGTTGTATATCTAAGTTGTTCCATTCTGTTTCCTTTTATTATTCTGCTAATAAAAGTTTTAGAAATGCAGTTGAAAATAAGTAAAAAAAAAAAGAATAGATATTTAGAGTGAATGTTAATATTGCATCTTGCCTTGTGGTTTATGGATTAAATAGATTTTTTTCTAGATAGTTAGTTGCAGATGTTAATAAAAATATCTCTGTCATAATTCTACAATTCTATAAATGCATGATTAAGTAGGAAATAAATAGATTAGAAAGGTTAATTTGTAGCTGTTAAAATAAATTATTTCTGTTAAAGCTATAATTGTAGAAATGCATACATAATGGTAATATAGATCTAGCTAGTTTGATTTTTAAAAAATCAATCATCTATGCTACTGTATTTATCTTTAGCAGAAAAAAAAAAAAAAAAAGAATAAAAATAATAGATATGCTGCACCGGTGTTAAAATATATACATTTGAGAAAATATGAATAAACTGAAAATAAAAAGAAATGCTTTTTATCTTAGTGATCTGGTTAGTATTTTAATTCTTATACTCTTTGTTGTCAATATATATATATATAGTACTATATATAATAACATATATATATATACATTATTATATAAACAAAACAAAAAAAAGAAATAAAATAAATAATTAAAGAGGAAATTTTTGAGCTTGACATGGGGAATGGGAGAGCCAAGAGCTCCACCCCAGCCCCCACTGCCAAGTGGGTACTCTGCAGTGGGTGGTGCGACCGCCACTGTGGGTAACCACTGTGAGCAGTGCAACCCGCCACTGTGGGTATCCACAATGGCTGGCACGACCCACCACTATGGGTATCCACAATGGGCAGCGCGACTACCACTGTGGGTATCCACAGTGAGCGGCATGACCTGCCATAGTGGGCGGCGCGGCCCGCCACTATGGGTATCCATAGTGAGCGGTGCTCCCGCCTTCAAGCCCCTCTCCCTATCATCTGCCATGGCCTGCGAAATCCGCCGACCTGCACACCCTCAGCCACCAGGAATAAAATAAGACCCTGCATAAAAAGTTTAAAGTTTTAAATGAATACCCTAACCCTAATGTGGGTTAGGGATTAAGAAGAAGAATAAGAAACAAATAGATAGTATGTTATCAAAAAAAAGAAACCCTAAATAGGGTATAAAATAAAATAAATTAATCATAATAGATGGGTTCTATTCAAAATTGAAAAAAAATGAGTGGGAAATAATCCCATTTTAAAAAGGGGTAAATTATAAAGTTTAGGGATCATTTAAATATCTTAGGGCTTATAATAAACTATTAATAAAATGAGAGGAGGGGAATTCTTTTTAAATTTTGAAAAAAGAATTTCCCCCCCATTCAAAATTATTTAACCCTTAATTATTGGCTAGGGTAGAGTTAGTTTTTTAATATAGACTTTTTAGGGATTAATTTTTATATAGCAATATTATTGTCATAATTGAATAAATTTTATTAGCAAGGGTTATTAATGACAATTTTATATAGTTAGTTTCATATTTAATTAAATATGGATGTTTGGGTTAAAATCCCTTTGGGGGATTTTATTGATGAAATTTATTAATTGTTTAATGAAAAATTTTAGCCTATGAGGTCATTATTGGCTGAATATTTAATAGTTGAAATTTAAATGTCTTAGGGGATTTATAATTGACTTTGATATAAAATGAATTTAATTGGTTGATTTGGTTAACTTTAATAGTTATATTTAAAAGTGTATTTCACGTATGATCAATTAATTATTTAATATGAATTATCATTATTTTATTTAGCCTTGAGTATTTTAAATACTATCGAGATACTAAATATCTCTCAATTCCTTATTGGAAAATTTTATTAGGGGAAAATTAATTAATTAAGTTGTGACGACCCCTTTTAGGGAATAACTAGTCTTCTCTAATTATCGTCACCATATTGATTTAGTTAATTGAATCAACATTAGTAAACCCGTTTTAGTAATTGTAGGCAACTAAAAATGGTCAACGCTTGCGGAGTCATACTTTAACATTTGCGCATTGCCCATTTTAGGTTTTTGGGTTGCATTAACATTTCTCCTATGATTCGCACTTGATCTTTATTATTTGCGAGCATCGAGTCATTCTTCTACATTCTTTAATCATTTCGTTCTCAAATTCGGTCTTGTCGACAACAACTTTCAATCACGATTTTGGTCAAAATTATCCTGTCATATCAATGTGCATGCTTATTTGTCATCATTTTGGACATCGTCAATCCTAATTAGGGTTTTGTCCTATTTTCAATCTAGTCATTTTGTGATCGATTTTGTCATCGATCATGGTCATTTTTAATCTCATCATCGATCCTTGTCCTCTTGTCAATTTTGTCATCTTGCGATCAATTTATCATCAATCGTCGTCGTCCTCTCAATCATGTCAATTTGGATCAATTAGTCATTGTTCCTCGTCAATTGGCGCATTTATCAATCAAATCATTTATCACATTGGTCATTTATCAATTCAAAATCATGATCAAATCGACATCAATCAAATCGACATTACGACCTAATTATCGTCCTTGCATTTCTAATTCATCTTCTAAGGTTTTATGATTTATTCATTTAACCTAATTTATCATTTCTTCCTCTAGGTTAAATAATCTATTTATTTATCCTAAGTCTTCTTGTCACAATTAAATATTTATTTAATTGGCAAACTTATTCCTCTTTTTTGTGAATTAATTAATAAATGACAAATCATTAATTAATTTACCTAATTTTCCTAATTTTCATCATTTCTAATTCTTGATTTCCACCTATTTTCTAATTTCCTAATTCTAATTTCCACCTAATTAAATTATCTCTAGTTCTCCCTATTTTTGTGCTTCGGTGGAAGCATGAATTTCTCATGCGTCATACTCTTGACATAGCAAGATGTCATAAGGTTCTAGTTTTCTAACCTTTGCATTGGCAATTTGTCATAATTCATGACATAGAAGGTGTCATAACCTTCTTCTTTTCACTCAATTGTGCCATTTTTGAAATCAATTGCTTCTAATAACCATTTCATGCTAATTTGATATTTTCTCCAATTTGTCTATAAATTGGATGAATTTCTTCTATCAAAGCTAATTGGTAATCACTTTGTCAAATCAATCAGGTTATTGAATCAATCACGCTTCGAGTACTCTTGTGCCACAATCTTGTCTACTTGCTTTCATCTCATGTGTATGCACTTGAAGGTGAGATCCACAAACAAAGGCTATTTGGAGAGGAAAGAAGAACAATGGAGCCGCATGAAGGAAGCATTCAGATCTACGTTTGGTTTGCATAGTCTTTAGTTTTGTATGCTTTGTTTTCATGTCTTTATTGAGTGTATTTAGGATAGATCATTGCATTTAAGCTTTCTTGATTGACCTAAATTAGTTTTTATATTGCTTGTGATGATCTCCGAATTCCTAACGTACAGTAACGACAGTTATTGTAAATATTAAGTAAGTTAAAAGTCTAGATCGTAACTAACTATTTACGAGGTTGAGATAAATCTTAAGTCTCCTAATTAAATTAAATAAATTAGTGCTCACTTAGAAACCCATTTTATTAGCAATTAAGATTTCATTTGGAACAACTTGTTAAGTTCTCACATCTAATTAAGCATAGGTTGTTAGGTCCCGGAGACAACTGAGAGGGGGGATGAATTAGTTGTCAAATGAATTTAAACCAAAATTTACTTAACCAAAACTTAATGCTTAATACCAGTAAACCAAACTTAATGTCGGGAGACAGTTTATTAGTTAATTGCGGTACCAGTAAAGATTAATGCATGAAACAGAAAGACAATAACATCCACAACACATAACACCAATGTTTGTACATGGAAAGCCTGTAAGGGGAAAAACCCATGGTGGGAAACCTTACCCACTATCATGCCCAAACTTTTGGGCACAAATGGAATAATTTTTTCAAGTCTTGTCTTAACTAAGTTTGGTTTCTTTTCAACTAATAGTAATCTATACATTAGATCAACTAAGTGAGATGATCTAAGTTAAATGTGGAATATTAATTCTCCAAAGAATTATTATTATCTCATCCAATAATTAGTAATAATAATTTCGTTTAAACAAAAGTCTCTAAATAAATTTGCAAGTGATTTTATTAATCTCAAATAGACTATTAATTGTCTAGGAATTAAATTAATTGGCCCTAGCACTTAGTTTTATAAAACCTATTATTTATTTTAACAATAATTATAATTTGTCTAAAATTTGACCAATATAATTTAACTTCTAAGGCTAATTATTTCTAGAGTTTTTTTTATTATTCCCCCAAAAGTTCAAACCCAAAAAGGGTTCTAAAACTAGCTTTTAATTAAAGCCCTAAGAAAAAAAATCTACTTAATAACAAAAGTAATTTCACTAATTGAATAAATAATCCAATTAAACTCTAATATTTATAAGACATTTTCTATATATGTGACTAAATATATAACTATGTACTATTACTCTTTGAAGTTATATATATATATATATATATATATATATATATATATATATATATATATATATATATATATATATATATATATATATATATATATATATATATATATATATATATATATATATATATATACGTAAATGAATATCTAACTACATATAGGGTTACAAGGAGTTGTTAAATAAAAATATAATCATGTTCAAAGTCTATGGGGGGGGATACCCTATTCAAAATTCGAATAGGGTTTCCCCCTCTTTTTTTTTTTTAATAATAAAATCATAAAACCCTAATTTTTTTAAAGGCATAACCCACACATGTTTTTTTTGAATCCATGTGTGTTTTGCCCTAACCTGAAAGTTGGGTTAGGGCATGTGTGTGTGTGCAGGTTGGTGGAAGAGGCGACGGCCAAGGAAGACATAGAGGGTGGCGATTTCACAAAGGAGTGCAGCATTTTTAATTAAGCACGAGGGGGGGGGGATTCCTGCAATGGCACCGAGCACCACTGTAGGTCGCACCCTGTACGGATGCCGGGGGGGAGGGGGGGCATGCTTCCTGCAGCGGCACCGAGCACCACTGCGGGTCACAGCTTGCAGTGATGCTGAGGCATCCCTTCGGGGCATGACCTGCAGTGGTGCCGTGACGTCCCTGTAGGGCGCAGCTCATAGTGGCGGCCAAGGCCGCCCCTACAAGTCGCATCCCATAGTAGTGCCGCCAGCGCTTCTATGGGGCTCGGCCCACCGAGCGGCCCCATGTGGAACTTAGCTCCGCGAAACCCTTGTTTGGGGGGAAAGGTTAACAGTCTCCTTTTTTTTTTTTTATTAATTAATTAATTTATTTTTTTAAAAATAGGCACTAATATATATATATATATATATATATATATATATATATATATCTGTGTGTGTGTGTGTGTGTGTGTGTGTGTGTGTGTGTGTGTGTGTGTGTGTGTGTGTGTGCAGATATGTATTCCTTGGTTATAATAAAAAAAAAAGTTTCCCAGGTAGAAACTATATTTAAATAAAATGACTAGTTTCTCATAGTATATATATATATATATAAACATACTTTAGCATGTTGTATTTTTTTTTTATTACATCTTTTAACTCATGCAACAAACTGATAAAATAATGACAGCATGCAATAGATGAGATTTTCATTCTTTTAATAAGTTAATATGTATGCTTTGAATTCTACTATTATTTTCTTTTTATGCAAAACAAAACTAAAAACCTCCCTAGCACATTATAGTGGGAAATAATTTTTTTTTTGTTGATTAAAGCATTCTGTATATTTCTTTCCTACTGAAAAAGAACATTAACAACAAGCTCTAATATATATATTTTTTAAGTCTAGATGCTAACTTTAGAAGTAGACTATTTCTTTCAGAATTATTTTCTGCAATAAATTAAAAAAAATAGAATGAAATAAATTTTAACAACAACTACATTAACCTAGAAAACATTTTAAAACCAATTTAGAGATAGACATAATAGACCTATTTAACCTGAATTTGTATTTATTTTTTTAAAACTAAATAGAACTAGATGCAGCTTTTACAAATCCCAAAATTTCATTTTGCATGATGGTATAAAATGAACTTTTATTTTCCAATACTAAGAAAGCAACAAATATATTAACTCAACAACTATACGAACTTAATACATAAATAACATAATTTTTTTTTTTCTGCAAAAATAACTTAATGGGGAAAATACATATTTCTTTCAAGGGCATATAGAATACAAGGTAGCCAATATTACAAATGGTATAATACCCAAACTAGTTGCTCAGTCCATTAAATGAGGACTTGAAATAAAAATGAATACATATCTTTTTAAAATAAAAATAATATATAACTTTTCTTTTTACATTGCTGCCATTTAAAATACAATATTCCCTTTCCCAACTTTTTTGCAAGTCAAATAATAACCAGCAACTCCTAGCTCCTTTTTTTCCTTTCCTCCCAAGTAACCTGCAATTAAAACATAAGGCTTGACCATGGAGTTCTCACCTCCCATCCTAGGCTTACTAGAAGCCAACCCCACGCTTGGAGAACCAAGCACTAGATGGGTTACACACATACAACCACAACAAGCAAGGGGTAAACACACAACAAACAATTTTCCCAACCAAGGCTACACTTCACCACAACTTGTGATGATTTTCCAAGGGTGGAAGTGGACCAAATACCATTGGGGAGACTGCAAGCATGGAACATCTCAAGCCACCTCAAGGCAATCAAATACAACACAAATCCATCCCCACATCCTTATGCCCCCCAAAGGCATATAAGCCATATCATCTCTCCTTATGACCCTCAAATGCATAAACAAGGCTATGCAGCAAGGGTCACAAAAGAAACACCCTTGAGATCACTCTCATAATGAGAGCCTCTCACCCAAGGCTATCAAACTCCTTCCACCCCAAGACCATCCTACTCTCCCAAGAGTAGAAGGCCTTGGTTACTCCCAATACAAGAAAATGCATAAAAGAAATGAAGGGAAAAATCACATATTCTTTCACAAAGGAAAAATACAAGAAACAATTCTTACATACAAGCATTTCTTCAAACATGCATATGAAACATAAACAAAAAAAGAGCAAGAACCAACCTTAATCTGCCCAAGGGTTTTGCTAGATCTAGTTGAGGATGAGCAACCCAAATCCACACAATCTTTTATCCAACACTTAGCCAAAATTATATCCTACAACTATTCCTCTCAAAAATTGCATAATCTCCAACAATGGAATGTGGGCAATTAACTCACTAAGTCCCTAATCCTTGCCTAAGAAGGCTTCTCTCACTCTTCCTAACCCCTTGGATGGAGTGAGAGTTCCCATTGGTTGGTCTTCCCAACCTCTTACATGTTGCTAAAACTGGAAAGGGAAAAAGTAAGAGAAGATGGGGAAGAGAGTCTGACATCAAAAAGGAAGGTTGTCTATCCTAGGAGGAACCTTCTTAGTTGAATTTTCACTCACCTTGGGAAAACCACTTTTTGAGGTAACTAAATAGCCACATGGGAGTAGTCACATGGTTAAAAATACCCCTAACCCATAGGTATACCCTTTGGACCTTTGGGAAAGCCCTAAAACTAACCCTAGGAGTCCATTTGACCCCTTAGAAACCCAACTGAAGTTAACCTACGGGTCAAACAAAAGTTGACCACTCCCAAGACTCTCTACCTAAGGCAAATTTAGGTCCAGACCCAAATATTTGAAAACGGCTTTGGTAGAAACAAACTCCCTCCAAGAGGCAAGTCAAAATCAATGACACTAATCAGCATATGTGTCAAGTCACACAATAAAATACATTACAAAATTGCACATGGAATTTGTCTCTTGTTGGATTTACACAAATTAATAAAATCAATTTAACACACATACAACATTTACTTTCACAAATAAAATATGATACATACGGGGTGTTGTCTCTCCAAATAGACAACCCCTAGTTTCACGAGTGTACATAGGTCTAGGTTTGGTTCTCCATAATATTTCCATGGTCACATGGATAATTTTCCTGTGCATCTCAATTTACACATTAGTAATTCTGAATTACCTCATATAATATTAAACACATGAATTTGAATACACATCAAACACTCTGCATACAATTGACATTAATAAATCAATACCTCATATATCCCAATTAATCTACATAAGCAATTATCATAATCCTCATAATTTTGATCCATTCATAATATATGCATCCTATTCCTATCATCATAATAAAGTCCTACAAATCCAATAATGACATATTTCATCTCAAAGTCATCCTATTCTAGAATCATATAAAGTTTCATATCCATAATGCATAAAAATGAAGCATCAACATACATCAATGTTATCCAAATAATGGAATCATATAAGTTCTAAATCCATACTACGTAAAAATAAAGTATCCATAATAGTCTCATCATGAAAATACTGAAATGCTAGGATGCATCGAGATAGGGCCTCACACCGTCCCCCTCTAGGCATGAACTTCCTCCCAGAGTTCATCAAAAAGGTGGGGGTACTATGATCTCATACGTGCTGCATGCTCCCATGAAGCTATAACCTCATCATAGCAATCCCACTGGACCCTAACCTGGTCCAGCTCTTGACCTCAAAGGGCTAGCATCTGGCATGCCAAAATGCAAATGGGCTCCAAAGCTAGCTGCCCGTCTGACTCCACTTGCAAGGCATCCCAAACTAGAATATGAGACTCATCATATATATATTTCCTCAAAACTAAAACATGAGACACATCATGGATGAGCGACAGGCTAGGTGGCAATGCTAAATGATAGGCAACTAGTCCTATCCTCTCAAGGATCTCAAATAGTCCTACAAATCAAGGTGTAAGCTTAGAACCCTTTCCATAATAGATTGGACTCTTATGCGATCGAACCCTCAAGAAGACTCTATCTCCAACCAAGTAGCTATGATCTATCCTCTTCGCATCTACATACTTCTTTTGTCTATCCTATCCCTCTCTAAGCCACTCCCTAATCAAATCCACCTATTGTTCCATATCCCAAACTATCTCAGGACCAATAGCAACTCTATCCTCTATGTGGTCCCAACTCAAAGGTGTCCTACAAGGTCTGTCGTATAATACTTGATAGGGTGGACTCCCTAATGAAGTGTGATGCCCATTATTATAGGCAAACTCTACTAAAGTAAGGTACTCTTCCCATCTAGTCTGATGATCCATGACGTACATGCGAAGCATATCCTCTAACACCTTGTTAACCCTCTCTATTTGTCCATCCATTTTTGGATGATAGGCTATACTGAAATTGAGCTTGGTGCCCATAGCTGTCTATAATGCCTTCCAAAAGGAAGAAGTGAAGAGGGAATCCGTATCAGAAATAAACTTGCATGGAACACCATGAAGTCTGACAATGTCTCATAAGAACACCTGTGCTACTACTAGTGCTATGAAGGTAGTCTGAACTCCAATGATGAAATCCATGGATATAATATCCCACTTCCACTTTGGTATAGCATGAGACTAGAGTAACCCACCCAGATGGCAATGCTCCACCTTGACTCTCTGACACTCAAGGCATCAGGCTACTAACTCAGCAATAAGCTACTGCATTCCTGGCCAATGATATAACTATCTTAAGTCAGCATGCATCTTCTTAACTCTTGGATGTGCTGCATGAGGAGCTCTATGAGCCTCCGTGATAATGAACTCTCACAATCCCCTGGAAGAAAGTATATAGATGTGCCCTCTATGGCATAATAGTCCATCTGACTCTAAGGAATAATTTACATATTTCCCTTCTAGATTTTTCTGAGATCGTATAACCTGGCAAACCTCTAAATACCATCCATCCTCTGCCAACTATTGCAATATATGATCCCTCAAATCCATGCCCATAGATATGGTGTATACCTCATGACGTCTCCTACTCAAAGCATTTGCAACTACGTTTTCCTTCCCTTTGATGTAGTGAATGTCAAAATCATACTCGCATAGGAACTCCATCCATCTCCTCTGACATGCATTAAGATTTGGCTGAGAGAATATGTATTGAAGGCTTTGATGGTCTGAATGAAGCTCAAAATGATGACCCAAAAGGAAATGTCTCCACCTCACAAGTGCATGTACTACTGCTACAAGCTCAAGGTCATGAGTAGGGTAATTAAGCTTGTGAGTCTTAAGTGTCCTAGACTCAAAAGCTATAGCTCTACCATCCTGGATAAGGACTTCTCCTAAACCCTCTAAGGAAGCATCTGTGCAAACCATGAAGTCAGCTGAGGGATCTAGCACTACAAGGATAGGTGCATTAGTGAGTGCCTTTTTAAGTTCCTAAAAGTCCTTCTTGCACTTCTCCATCCACTCAAATTTCTTCCCTTTACACTGAAGAGAAGTAATAGGATGTGTGACTCTAGAGAATCCCTCAACAAAATGTCAATAATAACTTGCTAAGCCCATGAAGCTCCTGACCTCTGTCACACTGGTTGGCATTGGCCAATCCATAATGGCTCTGATCTTTGATGGGTCGACTGAGATCCTTTTACCAGATATAACATGTCCAAGGTACTTGACCTCTATTCTAAAGAAAGCATGCTTCAACAAACTTCCATACAACTGATTATCCCTCAAAAACTACAAAACCTATCTCAGGTGCTCCTCATGCTCCTTCTCATTTCGTGAATATATCAATATGTCATCGAGAAACACAATCACCAAATGGTCAAGGAATGTGTGGAATACTCCATTCATGAGACTCATGAAAATAGCTTAGACATTTGTAAGACCGAATGGAACCATGGTGAACTCATAGTGGCCATATCTAGTGTGAAAAGTGGTCTTGTGGATATCGCTATCCACTATCCTCAACTGATGGTACCTTGACTTCAGATCAATTTTTGAAAATACTTTGGCACCCTGAAGTTGGTCAAATAAATCATCGATCCTAGGCAAAGGATATCAGTTCTTGATGGTTACTTTGTTCAACTGATGGTAATCCATGCATAATTAGAGAGATCTATCCTTCTTCTTCACAAAGATGACTAGTGCACCCCAAGGGGATACACTAGGATGAATATGGCCCTTCTCTAGGAGTTCCTCAAGCTGTATCTTGAGCTCATTAAGCTCATTTGTGGTCATCCTATATGGTGCTCTTGAAACTGGCTCGGCTCCTGGTATGAGGTCTATATGAAAATCAATCTCTCTACGGGGTGGCATACTGGGTAACTCTAAAGGAAATACGTCTGAAAATCCCTTAAGGATAGGATGGTCATCAATAGATGGTTCCTTTTCATCTTCTTCTTCTCTATCACTAATGGTGATGGCAAATAACTAGCATCCCTTTTGCATGCTCCCCTTAAGCTGCATTGCAGAAATCATACAAAGAGACACGAGTCTCTAAATTCTAGTGATTACTATGGGAGAACCATGATCATCCTCACACTCAATCTTTTTTAGGTGACAATCCATCTTGGCTCTGTGGGCATAAAGCCAATCCATGCCAAGTATGATTTTATATGATCCGAGGGGTGCAACTCTAAGGTCTACTAAGGTGGTGGTATTGTAAATATGAAGCTGACATCCCCTAACCTCTATTTCCACTGACACTCTAGCCCCTGAAGCTAACTCCACTTCCTAGCTGACCTCTTGTCTAATTGCCACTAGCTCACAATGCTCCACAACCAATGGAGATATAAAAGATTTAGTAGCTCCTGAATCAAATAATATAGATACACTGCTACCTCTGATCATACTTGCAACCTCAATAACCGTGGCCTAATGCTCTCCCTGGCAGTTGTCAACTACTGCAAAGACCCTATGGGACTTGCCCATATCCCCAACTGTCAGCTTTGATGCTGCCATCTTCTAACTACCTGCCATCTAACCCTGAGGGAACTCTCTCACCATGTGTCCCATGGCTCCACATGTGAAGCAAATGCCACATGCCTGAAACTGCACACCCTATGGTCTAGAGAAAGACTATCCCCCTATTTTGCTAGAACCACTGTACCCACCTCTAGAGGACTACTGAGTCCTCATCAGAGGTGTGTAAGGAACCTGAGATCACTGGTCTCTCCTCTGACCCTGAGACTACCACTGCTTGGGCTTTATGCCCTACTGACTCTACGGAGGCCTCTGCCTCTGGTTTTGCTATGACTACTGCAGAGAAGGGGGTTTGGTGAGCCCTGATGTGTGTCTATTGTTACCCTTCTAATGGGGTTTCTGAAATCCATAAGTCTAGGGTATAGGGTTTCAATTCTATGACTGATCTCTCGAGTCTTGAGGCCTGACCTGAATCTCCTTTGCTATCAAGGTCTTCTCCATGGCAACCCGAAGGCTCCCTAGAGCAGCCATCCTCACCGGTCCTACTATGCTGACATTCAGCCCTTTGATAAATCGATTGATGAGAAGCTTCTCATCTTTCAGGTAGTCCACATACGGTAAGAGCTCGAAGAACTTACTCTCATATTGGGTCACCAAAAGGCCCTTCTGCTAGACGTCATGAAACTCATCCACCCTACGTTGTCTGTAGTGCTCTGATAAGTACCTCTCCTTGAAACTCTCTATGAAAATCTCCCGTGTGAGAGTATCTGCCACTAATCCACACTTATATTCCTCCTATCTCCACCATGTGGAGGTCGTTCCTCTCAATAGTTGGACCGCTACACGTGCCTTTAGATTGCTCTCATAGGAGTGCAATGCAAAGCACCTATCCAGGCTCAAAAGCCATGCCTCTACTTCTACCCTATCGGTAGATCCCCCAAAAGATGGTGGTTGAAGGTGCATAACCTCTTTGATTAGATCCCCTAGATCCTGATGTGCCCTCTCATAATACACTAGTGCTACTACTGGAGGTGGTTCTGGTAGGTGAACGGACTCGGGCTCATGCCCAACCTGACTCTCTACGGGATTAGGAGGTGGACTCCTACTCCATTCCTGTTATACTATTCTATGGCTCCCTAAGTTCTGGTTTTCAAAATGATGATCCACTGCCAGAAGCCTATCCTAGACTATGCCAATTAGGTTCTATAGAGCTAACAAGATGTCTCAATTCGGGTCAACTGGCCTTTCAGGAGGAGCCTCTGGGTTCCCTTTCGAAACTGATTCCTCCCTATCGACCTCTTCGCGTGCCATGTGTTCATACCTAGGGCCTCTACCACATTTGCGAGCTTGTCACGTAGTTGGAGGCATCCTTAAGAGAAAATAAAATAAAATGAAATAAATAAATAATTTTTGGAGGAAATTTCAATTTATTTAAAATTAACTATAATAAAAATAAATATAATTTATTTAATTAAAAAAAAAATTAAAGCAAAACGTAATGGAGAAAGGTTCCTAGTGTTGGAAACCTTGCTCTGATACCAAAATGTCATGCCCAAACTTTTCACCACAAACGGAATAAATTTTTTTTTTTTTTTTTAAAACTTAACCTAATAAAACTAAATTTGCTAAATAACACTTAGCCAAAATTCTATCCTCCAACTATTCTTCTCAATAATTGCATAATCTCCAACAATGGAGAGTGGGTGATTAACTCACTAAGTCCCTAATCCTTTCCTAAGAATGCTTCTCTCACTCTTCCCAACCCCCTGGATAGAGTGAGAGTTCCCATTGGTTGGTCTTCCCAACCTCTTACATGTTGCTAAAACTAGAAAGGGAAAAGGTAAGAGAAGATGGGGAAGGGAGTCTAACATCAAAAAGGAAGGTTGTGTATCCTAGGAGGAACCTTCTTAGTTGAATTTTCGCTCACCTTGGGAAAACCACTTTTTGAGGTGACTAAATAGCCACATGGAAGTAGTCACATGGTTAAAAATACCCCTAACCCATAGGTATACCCTTTGGACCTTTGGAAAAGCCCTAAAACTAACCCTAGGAGTCCATTTGACCCCTTAGAAACCCAACTGAAGTTAACCTACGGGTCAAACCTGAGTTGACCACTCCCAAGTCTCTCTACCCAAGGCAAATTTGGGTCCACAACCAAATATTTGAAAAGGGCTTTGGTAGAAACAAACTCCCTCCAAGAGGCAAGTCAAAATCAATGACACTAATTAGCATGTGTCAAGTGGCACAATAAAATACATTACAAAATTACACATGGAATTTGTCTCTTGTTGGATTTACACAAATTAATAAAATCAATTTAACACACATGCAACATTTACTTTCACAAATAAAATATGATACATACAGGGTGTTGTCTCTCCAAATAGACAACCCCTGGTTTCACGAACATACATAGGTCTAGGTTTGGTTCTCCATAATATTTCCATGGTCACATGGATAATTTTCCTATGCATCTCAATTTACACATTAGTAATTCTGAATTACCTCATATAATATTAAACACATGAATTTGAATACACATCAAACACTCTGCATACAATTGACATTAATAAATCAATACCTCATATATCCCAATTAATCCACATAAGCAATTATCATAATCCTCATAATTTTGATCCATTCATAATATATGCATCCTATTCCTATCATCATAATAAAGTCCTGCAAATCCAATAATGACATACATAATCTCAAAGTCATCCTATTCTAGAATCATATAAAGTTTCATATCCATAATGCATAAAAATGAAGCATTAACATACATCAATGTCATCCAAATCATGGAATCATATAAGTTGTAAATCCATACTACATAAAAATAAAACATCCATAATAGTCTCATCATGAAAACACTGAAATACTAGGATGTGTTGGGGTAGGGCCTCACACCCATAATCAGATGATACTATTGTAGATAGTATGTGTATACAATAGGGGTCTACACATGCAGAAAGGCCAAGTGCCTAGAGCTCACTGCTCAATCACAAATGGGAGTCACACTGACTACAATTAGATGGTTAAATCCAATAATAATATACTGCTCAAAATAACATCTTCATATGATGGATTCAGTACTAGTTTAGCTCTAATATGCCTTCACAAAACCTTCCTTCAACCTTAAAATGATGTCTGCATGTATAGCTCTGCTTATTCTTGCATATACCTTATTACAGTCCTTTTCGCATTCTCATTCCTTACTTCTTCTTCCAATCAAATATGATCTTACATATATATTGAAGCCTAGGACCAAAATGTGTAGGTTGGCTTAACAAAAGATATTACAATAAAAACAATTTACATGTAAATCAATAACCGATGCAATATATGATACAACATGTGAGATTAATACATTTACAACTATAATAAATCATCTCCATAGCGTGTCGTGGTGATCTGGAATAGATAATCCTGTTGGTTCTTAGCCTAGACCTATTTGCCGGTAACAACAAATATAAAAACTTGAATATACCAATGAACAAATATCCAAGACAGTGTCCAAATGATGTCTTCGACATAACTAAGTGTTTTCCATGTCATTTCAAGTGTCGGTGAACAATATATCCTATCGGTGAACCAAATACCGGTGACTGTGCATAAGTCACTTGCTTGCTGGTGAACATTGCCAATCAATATGATAAGTGTTGACATCAATGACAAAACTATATCAACATATCCAAAATACCAACAATCTCCCCCTTTGGCATTGATGGCAACATAGGATGGAAAAACCATCAAAGTGCAAAAATAAAAATGCCAAATATCGAAAACCAACAATCTCCCAAAAAAGATCATAACTAGAAATAAAAATATAGATACAGAGAGTAATCAATCTCTCCCCAAAGTAACAATCTCTCCCCCAAGGGATAAAGTCTCTCTGTAATGGAGTAACATGTGTTTTTTCATATCAATCTCTCCCCCTTTGACATCAAATGCCAAAGTAATACAAAAACAGGTTCAAATACAAAATACCAACTCATTTAGTATGCCAATTACTCCCCCTGAGAAGTAGCTCTCCTCATCAAAGCCAGAGTAAAAGATTTCTCTGTTAATTCTGTCGATTGATGACAAACATCAACTATCTAAGTCTCTACCAGTGGGGGTATGACCCCAAGCTTATCTCTAAGATATTTAAAAGTTTTCTTAGGCAAAGGCTTAGTAAAAATATCTGCAATCTGCTGTTTAGTATTCACATAAACCAATTTTACTTCTTTTGCTTCAACATTCTCTTTCAGAAAATTCAATTTGATAGAAACATGTTTAGTTTTTTAATGTAATACCCGATTCTTAAATATATCAATTATTATTGTATTATCACAATAGATAGTTATAGGTTCCTTGAATTTTACCTTTATGTCCTTCAACATTTGCTTAAGCCATAATACCTATGTGCAATTAGTTGTTGTTGTAACATATTCTAATTCTGCTATTGATAAAGATGTGCAACTTTGTTTCTTACTCAACCAAGAAATTAATCTGCTTCCAAGAAAAAATGCTCTACCGGTGGTGCTTTTTCTTTCATCTACATCTCCTACCCAATTTGCATCTATGTATGCACATAATTCAAAGTTTTCATCTCTAAGATACCATAAGCCAAGATTTTTAGTGCCTTGTAGGTACCGAAAAATCTTTTTTACTGCTAATTCATGATTTTCTTTAGGATTACTCTAAAATCTTGAAACAATACATACTGCATTCATAATATTAGGTCTTGTTTCTATCAAATATAGTAAACCTCCTATCATAGACTTGTACCTAGTCGGATTAACAAGTGTTGATTCATCCCTTAGTGATAATTTGTCATTTGTAGTCATAGGTGTGCTTACCGGTTTAGAGTTTTCCATGCCAAATTTCTTTAGTAACTCCTTCAAATATTTAGATTGACTCAAGTATATACCTTTATCAGTCTATGAAATCTGCAATCCTAAAAAAGAATTTTATCTCTCCAATCATAGACATTTCAAATTCTTGTTGCATTTCATTAGAAAAGTCTTTACATAATCCATCTTCTCCTCCAAAGATTATATCATCAACAAAAACTTCTATAACCAAGATGTCATCATTAGTCGCTTTATAGTATAAGTTGCTATCAGCATTACCTTTAGAAAAACCAATCTTCAAAAGATATTTATCCAATCTAGCATACCAATCTCTTGGAGCTTGCTTCAACCCATACAAAGGTTTCCTTAACTTGCAAACCATATCTTTGTTATTTGTCAAAGAAAATCCATCACGATGTTCAATATAAACTTCTTCTTCAAGATCTCCATTCAAAAATGTACATTTAATATCCATTTGATATACTTTGTAGTTCTTGTGTGCTGCAAAAGCCAAGAATAATCTCACTGCCTCAATTCTAGCTACCGGTGCAAAGGTTTCATTGTAATCAATTCCTTCTTTCTATGAATATCCCTTACACACTAGTTTTTCTTTATTTCTAATCACCTTACCCTCTTCATTAAGTTTGTTTTTGAATACCCATTTTGTTCCAATTACATTTTTATCTTTAGGTCGGGGAACTAATGTCCATGTGTTATTCTTTTCAATTTGTTCTAATTCTTCTTCCATAGCTTTAATCCAGTGTTTATCTTCACATGCCTCATTAACTGATGCTGGTTCAATTTGAGAAATAAGACATACCTCTTCATTCACCAGTCTTCCTCTAGTCATAACTCCTTGATACTTGTTCCCAATTATCTGATCTTCAGAGTGGTTCAATCTTACATACCGGGGTGTCTTTGTTTGCTGTTGGTCTTTAGTTACTGTGGAATTTTTAGATGATGCCAGTGTAACTAGATCTTCATTCTGTGTCGGTGTGTTCAATGTAGGATCATTTGTCAGTATCTCTATTGTCGGTTCAAAGTTTATATACCTTGAAGTTCCTCTAAACTATTCATCAATTTTCACATTTGTACTCTCAACAATTTTTTGCAATCTCTTGTTAAAACATCTATATGCTTTTCTCTTAAATGAATAACTGAGAAATATTCTTTCATCACTTCTAGGATCAAATTTTCCAGTATACTCATCTCTTCTAATATAGAATTTACTTCCAAATATTCTGAAATATTTAAGAGTAGGAGTAATACCAAACCATAGTTCATGAGGGGTTTTACCAGTTTCACCTTTGATATGAACTTTGTTGAATGTGTAGACTATTGTACTTATTGCCTCTCTCCAATATACATGAGGTAGATTTGCTTCTGATAACATACTTCTTGCTGCATCCAAGATAGTTCTATTTTTCCTTTCTACAACACCATTTTCCTGGGGTGTCCGGGGTGCTGATAATTGTCTTCTGATCCCATTCACTTCACAAAATGTATTAAATTCCTTGGATGTGAATTCACCTCCTTGATCTAATCTCAAACATTTGATTTTCTTACTGGTTTCATTCTCTACCATTGCCTTGAATAGCTTCAATTTCCCAAGTGCTTCTGATTTCTCCCTAAGAAAAGTAACCCAACACATTCTAGAATAGTCATCAATGATTAACATGAAATATCTATCTCCTTCTAAGATTTTAGTTCTAGCTGGACCACATAAATCAGTATGAATTAAGTCAAGAGCATTATTGGATTTTTCTAGAATACTCTTAAAAGATGCTCTCACTTGTTTTTCAAATTGACATTCCTTACATACCAAATTGTGAGGTTTGACAATTCTAGGTAAATCTCTAACTACTTTAGTAGTACTGATTTTCACAATGCAATCAAAATTTACATGACAGAGTCTCTTATGCCATAGCCAACTTTCATCAATAGGTGCAATCAAGCATGTCTTTTCATTGTTATTCAAATGAAAGATATTACCTCTAGTTTGATTACTAGTTGCAATTTCTAAACTAGTTTTATTCATGATTTTGCATTTGCCATTCTTGAATTGTAACTGAAATCCTTTTTCAACTAATTGACCAACACTCAAAAGATTATACTTTAAACCTTCAACATAGTAAACATTGCCAGTATTGTGCTTACCATCAAGAGATATAGTACCTTTTCCTTTGATCAAAGAAGCTTTATCATCTCTAAATCTTACTAGACCTCCATTATGTTCCCGAAAAGTCAAGAATTTACTTTTTTCACCAGTCATATGATGTGAACATCCTAAATCAATAATCCATTCAACCTTATTTTCAACTTTAGCTACTAGGGCCTGCTCTACTGGTTGAACAGTAGGTGCCAATTGATCTTTTGTTATAGCAACAAAGACCCATCCATTGTCTACCAGATCCTCATCAGAATCATTAGTGACTCCATCAGCAAGATAACAAGATTTATCTCTATTCTTCTTAAATCTATATCTCTCATATTCAGGGTTAGGCTTGTATGTTCTTCTAGCTTCTTCTTTCAATCTTGCATGTCTATCAGAGAATCTAGAAGCCATATGACCAATCTTATTATACTTAAAACATTTAAAGGGTGTTTTACCTTCATACTTACTTCGAACTGGACCTTTAGACATTTTCCTTGCAAATAGTGCTCCAAGTTCTTCAAGTTCTTCATTTTCTCTCCTGCTTTCTTCAAGTTCTCTTGCATAAAAGGCTTTCCAATTAGAATTTTCAAATGATGATGATGATGAAGAAGACAATGTTGATGCCTTAAAAGATAAATCTATCTTTATAGTAGCAATAGGACCAAATTCCTCAATTTCAAAAGCTGAAAGTTTTCCAATCAATGTATCTCTAGTTACTGATGTATTAGGCATTGTTCTTAATTGATTTATTGTAATAACTTTTATTTTGTATGCTGGTGGTAATCCTCCTAAAACTTTTGAAACAATTGCATCTTCACTTAAGGTTCCTCCACAACATTTAATACCTAAAACAATTTCATTTACTCTTTCCATACAAGTAGAAATCCTTTCATCTTCTTCCATTTTTAGACTTTCATACCTAACTCAAAAGCTTTCAAGTTTTGGACTTTTGACTATGGAATCTCCTTCATTCAATGTTTCCAAATGGTCCCAAATAGGTTTAGTAGTAGATCTATCTAATAATCCCATGATTTGTTGATCTGATAATGTGCTCAAAAGTGCTTCTCTCGCTTTGCAATCATTTTCTTCATCTTTAGCCAAGTTAGGTCGATTAGGTTGACCTTGAGTAGGAGTAGTATAGCCATTCTTAGTAACATACCATATGTACTTACTAATGCAATTCAAATGTGTCTCCATCCTGATGTTCCATATGCCATAGTTGGTTCCATCAACTTTAGGACTATCCTTCCTAAAATAGTTAGAAGACATTGGATCTCCTCAAGCTGTTAAACTTCTGCAAAAAGAGGACTAGGCTCTGATACCAATTGTTAGGACCCAGACACAGCTAAGAGAGGGGGGGTGAATCAGTTGTCAAATGAATTCAAATGAAAATTTAATTAACCAAAACGTAATGCTTAATACCGGTAAACCAAACTTAATGTCGGTAGATAGTTTATCAGTTAATTGCAGTACTGGTAAAGATTAATGCATGAAACAGAAAGACAATAACATCCACAACATATAACACCAATGTTTGTACATGGAAACACTATAAGGGGAAAAACCATGGTGGGAAACCTTACCCACAATTAGATGATACTACTATAGATAGTATGCGTATACAATAGGGGGTCTGCACATGCAGAAAGGCCAAGCGCCTTGAGTTCACTACTTAATCACAAATGGGAGTCACACTAACTACAATTGGATGGTTAAATCCAATAATAATGTACTGCTCAAAATAGCATCTTCATATGCTGGATTCAGTACCGGTTTAGCTTTGATATGCCTTCACAAAACTTTCCTTCAACCTTCAAAAGATGTCTGCATGTATAGCTCTGCTTATTCTCGCATATACCTTATTACAATCATTTTTGCATTCACATTCCTTACTTCTTCTTCCAATCAAATAAGATCTTACATATATATCGAATCCTAGGACCAAAATGTGTAGGTCCGCTTAACAAAAGATATTACAATAAAAACAATTTACAAGTAAATCAATAACCGATACAATATCCGATACAACATGTCGGCTTAATGTATTTACAACAATAATAAATCATCTCCATAGTGTGTTGTGCTAATCTGGAATAGATAAGCCTATCGGTGCTTATCCTGGACCTATTTTCTGGTAACATAAAATATCCAAACTCAAATATACCAATGAACAAATCTCCAAGACAAAGTGTCGAAATGATGTCTTTGACATAACCAAGTATTTTCCATGTCATTTCTAGTGTTGGTGAACAATATATCCTACTGGTGAACCAAATACCAGTGACTATGCATAAGTCACTTGCTTGCCGGTGAACATTGCCAATCAGTATGATAAGTGTTGACATTAATGACAAAACCATATCAACATATCCAAAATACCAACATAGGTCACAAGTAATTAAGTGTTCAAAAAAATAAATTGTTGTTGTATTATTGCCCAAAATTTTGGGCATGACAACAAAAAATTTAAGAGGATTGGTAAGCCCTCGACTTGATTCATTGGGTGTTCACAAGAAACAATGCATGCATCTGCTAGCAAAACCAACACTGGTAGATACCCAGGAGAAGGAATCACTTGCCCACTTACTCAGTGGACTTGCATCGATATCTAATACTTTCAAATCAGGTTGGGACACATATCTTCAATTGCTAAAAAAGGTATACCCAAAAATCCTAAAGATGACTATGATGAATACTAAGAAGGGGGGTGAATTAGTATCCTAAAAAAAACTTAACTAAGACACTTAAACAATCTAATAGTAAACCGGTAAAATAGTCTCATAGACAAACCAGTCAACACACATGCAAACCAAATAGAAAATAATGCATTCACCCACAGAAGCACAATCACCATAACACAAGAGATTTTGACGTGGAATCCCAAATGGGAAAAAACCATGGTGAGATGAAGCTCACAAGTAACTATCTATAGAATAGTACCCAGGCTGGTTAAGGTTAGACTGGTTAAGGTCATACAATGTTCTTTACCAGAACAGATCCTATTAGGAATCTTAATCTCTATTAGGAGATAAGTCTGATTAAAGACTACCATCTAAGAGGATTTAAGATCCACTGATGTGAACCACCTTGTTAGAGGATTTACAAAAGGCTTTCCGGGCCTACCTGGTTAAGGGCTTTAGACTTGTCAAAGATGTGAGTAATCAACAAGTGAGTGATCTACTCAATAGCATAGATTGCTTGATTAGATCCTTGATAGCTTGTTCCTATTGCATTCTAGAATTACTTTAGTCTTCATCACTTTCACACTTTACAAAAACTCATGGACCACCTTAAACCCTTGCAACAACCCTTAAAACCCTAGACATGATGTCCTTATAAAGGAATCTGATTTCATGTCGGTCTAATAGGATTACAATACAATTTCCTAGGTTTAATGCATCTGGACACTTTTGGTAACATGATACAATATGCACCACCAAAGTGTCAGCACTGCTAAAAAATTGATGGATGGTAACTCATCACAAAATGCCGATTGGTAACTCAGCATAGAGTATTACCGGTTCAAACAAAATACTGATTTAACCAAAATACCAGTTGTTGGTTTTGACAAAATGAAGACTAGGAAATATGTGTTTTTCCACTTCTCTCCTTCGTACCACTTGAGATCCTCAAACCACTTGGGGTCTTCATGCCACTTAAGACTGGTGAACACTTTCTACAAAACACCAATAGTCTAAAGACTATAATACATGATATCGGTTGGAAAAAATACTGGTTGAGCTTTAACTCATACAAACAAAAAATGATCTCAAGGCAAGTGTGTGACCATCAATGACAATCACAACATCAAACATCAAAATTGCCAACAATCTCCCCCTTTGGCATTGATTGCAACACTTAAGAAAATTTTGACATCTAAGTGTTTTACAACAAACAATATGCCATAAGCAAAATTACTCCCCCCAAGCATATACACTATCCCTTTTTGCAAACAAAAAAATGTATAACTATTTGCTTACAGAGATGTACATAGCATACATCAAAATTTTAAAATACCAGAATACATCTCCCCCTTTGCCAACAATGACAAAGTACAGCTGAACAATCCCTGTTTTCATTTGGTATTAAAGTAATAAGAGTTTATGACAATAAAGTGTAGAACTTGTCAAAAACTAATTTAAAGTCCTGGAAAAATTATTTCATAGATAAGGACCAGGACTCAAGTAGGGAGGTAGCCACTTCTTTCTCTATCTGCATCTGGGAGACCTATTATTCCATGGCATCTATTGTGCTCATTTCTTGAGTCACCATTAAGGCATCCAGATTGAGATAACATTTTTGGAGAATTTGCAGTTTGGGCAGTAGGACCAGTTGAAGTTCCTGCAAGTTCCTTGTCCGGTTGCTTATTTATGCCTCAATTCTTACAAACTAGAGTTGAAGCCTATGAACAGTTTTCCAATATGTGGAGAAGGAATCATATGCCATCTTGAAAGTGTTGATAAATGAATGCATTTCTGATTGCAGTTTGTCCTTCTAGGTGAGCACATCATCACAAAATAGATGGGGTTGGCAAATCTTACTAAGAAGTAGATTGCCCTCATCCAAAGCACCCCTTATATCTTTTTGAGCTTTTTGTAGATTAGACTGGAGCTCATTTAGATTCTTTTCTAGGGCAATGTTCAGAGCCTTTTGATGTTCTTTCTTAGCATTTTCTTTTGCTACCTCTTCTAGGCTCTGCACCTGATCATCCACTACTGTGCATAGGAGCTTTAATTGTGCTAGTGATGAATTAGTGTTGGGAAGGTTTGTAACAGGTATCAAGCCGGTAAGAGTGTCCACCATAGCTTGGATCACATCTTGCTCCTTCTTCCTCCTTATCACTTCAAGACATTCTTGAGCAACCTTGATTCTCTATAGCAGCTCCATTTTGTTTGCAGACTAGAGGTCAATAGGACTGGTGAGGTCAGCCAGTTTGGCGTGACTACTGGTTGCCTTTGGAGTCTCCATCTGAGTGTTTTTTCCACTTGTTCTTTTTCTTCTTCCTTCTTTTTCTTCTCTTCTTCTTTTTGCTTCTCCTCTTCCTTTTCCTCCTCTACTTATTTCTTCTCCGCTTCCTTCCGCGTCTCCTCTACCTTTTGTGAGATTCTGCAAGAAGCAAGAACCGAGCCAAGATCTAATGTCGATCGTAGATCACATGCAACTCCTCACACAATGGATGATCAAAGATCCAAATAGCTGAATGAAGATAATTTCAATATGAGAGAGAAATAGAGACAAAGAGGAGAATTTGGAGAATACTCTCACTGAGCTATCACTCCACTACTTGACTAGTGAAGGTGAGAGTATAGTGCTTATTATATAGAAAAATATAAGCATATACATCCAAGGGGTGCATTAACTCCTATTCCCCATAAAAAGTGGGAGGTTTTACCTTCTTGGTAAATGCCAAAACATGTGGCATAACCTCCTTACATGAAGACAAAAAAGGAGTTGAGAAAGTTGGCACATAAGGCCAAAAGAGGGTGTGAAACCCAACTACCCCATAACCCACTTAGGAAATGACAAAATAGTGGTTATGAGAGGTGGCACAACAAGCCAAAAGAGGGTGTGTAACTCAACTACCCATGTGAGGTGGAGAATTACACATGTAGCTAAAGTATTTTGCCACGTGTCCTCATATAAACCACTCCTATTAACCTAAGCAAGCTTAAATAATATATGTGTAGGAAAAATAAATATCCCCTAACATAAGGAAAATAAAAAACCTACACTAACACCCCCCCTTAAGCATAGCTTACGTGAGTAAAAATATGGGTCCCAACAAATGCAACCATGTTAGGTACCCATGTACATAGATAGCCCCCCCAAATGAAGAAGCCCCCCATAAGAGGAATAGCGCCCCCCTAAATAAGAAGAGAAAGAAAGGAGAACTAAGAAGTCCCTCCTATAGTAGACACCTATCATATCCCAAGAAGAGATCGCAAATGAAGGAACTTGCTTGCGGTGAAGGGTTTGGTGAAGATGTCCATAGTTTTCTCCATTGTAGAACAATACTTAAGATCAATGATGCCTTCTTGAATGAGCTCCCGAATATAGTGCATATGTATCTCAATGTGTTTTGTCCTCTGGTGATGAACTGGATTTCTTGAGATCTGTATAGCACTTTGATTATCACAAAAGATGATAGTAAGATTCCTAACTAGAATACCAAACTCAGTGAGAATATTCTGAAGCCAAATAGCCTCAATGGTGGCATTAACTACCCCTCGATACTCAGCCTCTATTGATGAAAGAGCAATTGTAGACTACTTCTTACTCAACCAATAAACTGGACCAGAACCAAGTGACAAGTAATACCTTGAAGTGGATTTGTGATCTTGAGAATCACTAGCCCAATCTAAATCCATATATCCCACCAAGTCAATATCCATAACTACTGCATACTAAATTCCATAATTGTGAGTACCCTGAATGTAGTGGAAAATCCACTTAGCTGCTTTCCAATGCAACTCATGTGGCTCCTGCATGAATCTAGAGACCATGCCCACTGCATATGAAATGTCAAGTCTCGTATGAGTCAATTAGATGAGGCTCCCAACAATATGTCGATATAAAGTGCTATCAACCAAGGGTGAAGAGCAATTAGCCTCAAGTTTGACCCTAGATAAAAATGGAGTAGGTGCAAGCTTACAATCAGCCATGCGAAATCTAGAGAGCATATCGAGTGCATACTTGGGTTTTCTATGGAAGATGCCTGAAGAAGATTGAGTGATCTCAATTCCTAAGAAGTAATGTAGAAGACCCAAGTCTGACATCAAAAATCTATCATGTAGAGTAGTTTTCACTACCTTAATGGTGGATGAGTGACTTCCTGTGATCAACAAGTCATCAACATAGAGAACTAGAAATGTGAGAGTATCATCCTGGTGCAGAATGTAGACATTCAGATCAAAATGGCATCAAGTAAAACCAACTATCAGAAGGAAGGAGTCCATCTTGGCATACCAAGCTCAAGGAGCTTGTTTGAGGCCATAGAGAGACTTTTGAAGTCAACACACAAGTGAAGGATCTTGAACAAACCCTTGTGGCTGCTCCATGTAGATTCCCTCCTGAAGGTCACCATGAAGAAATGCACTCTTGACATCCATCTGATGAACTTCCCAATGATGGGTTGCAGCGATAGCAAGAACAAGCCGGATGGAATTCATCTTAGCAACTAGAGCAAAAGTCTTAGAGTAATCAATCCTTGGAACTTGGGAAAAGCCTTTTTCTACCAAGTGAGCCTTATACTTATCAACCAACCCATCTGCTGCAAATTTTGTTTGATAGATCCACTTGCACTGAACAAGTTTCCTTCCCTTAGGAAGAGGAACTAAATCCCATGTGTGATTCCTTTCCAAGGAATTAAACTCTTCTTGCATTGTAGCATCCCATTCAGGAACACCTATAGCTTCTCAAAAAGACCGTGGATCAAAAGCTGAAGCAATGAAGAGATGTGGAGCTTGCTGAAATTGTGACCTAGTTCTTCTAGAATCTGATGGATCACCAAGCCAATCTCCTACTAACTCAAAAGTTTGTCGAGCCCAAAGAGGCACTGAAGCTAGAGAGTGGGGGAGAATCATCAACCTCTGAAGGATGACTATGAGAATAATGTGAATCCTCACCATCACTGTCACCATCTGAAGTGGAGGAAGAAGACTCCTCAATAGGATTAGGAGGATTAATATCCTCAAAAGAACTATCATCATCATGCAATGTCTCCAATGTGATAGTGGATGGAGAAGTGGTATGAGAAGAAATAGAAGAACTCTCCTCAAAAGGAACACTCCTCTCAATGAACAACTCATGTGTAGAGGGATGGAGAAGTCTATACCCTTTGACATCATCTAGATACCCAACAAATATGCAAGACTTTCTCTATGGATCCATAGCCTTGCATTTCTCTATTGTAATGTGGGCCCATGCAAGAGAACCAAACACTCTGAAATGCTTAACTGTAGGTTTTCAACCGGTCCAAGCTTGAAAAGGAGTTACCCCCTTCACAACTTTATGAGGAACTCAAATCTAGATGTAACATGCATAATTGATGGCCTTTGCCCAATATTGAGGTGAGAAAGGCTTGGAGTGAATCATACAATTTGCCATCTCCTTCAAGGACCTATTCTTCCATTCCGTCACACCATTCTGCTAAGGATTGTATGGAACTATGTGCTGCATGTTGATACCTTCTGAAGCACAAAATTGTTCAAACTAATTATTAACATATTCACCCCCATTATCTATATGCAGAATCTTGATGAACTTCCCATATTGTTTCTCTACAAAACCTTTGAAATCTAGAAAATTCTCAAATACCTAAGACTTTTGTTTGAGAAAGTAAACCCATGTAAATCTAGAAAAGTCATCAATAAATGTTAAGACATATCTAGCCTTGCTAAAAGATGGTTGTGGAAATGGTCCTACCAAGTCACTATGTACCAACTCCAATAGTTGTGGAGCTCTCCATGCTTTTTCTTTATCATACTTCTCCTCAAGATGTTTACCAAGAATACATCCCTGACAAACTCCATTAGAAAATCGAATAGAAGGCAACCCTGAAACCATGTCTTGTTTACTGAGTTGTTGCAAGTAATGATAGTTCAAGTAGCCAAATCGTTGATGCCACAACTAATCTCATCTGCATGAGTGAGTAAAACTGTTGAAGGAGAGTCAGGAACAAAGTGAGAAAACTGATATAATCTAGATTGATGATCTGCTTTTCCCATAGCAATAGTAGACCCATTATGCATTTCATTGATTACCACTATATCTAGTGTGAACTCAACTCGCTTGCTAGAACTAGTGTGAGTGATCTAATAAACAGATAGGAGATTAGTTGATAAAGATGGAACACAAAGGAAATCCTTAAATGTTCCTACACCCACATCAACAGACCCTCTCCCATGCACTTCAACAGGAGTGTCATCATCCATTAGTATGGAAGACATAGAGCATGGCTCTAAAGAGGTGAAATCATCTTTTGAAGAAGCCATGTGGTGTGAAGCACCCGAGTCAATTATCCAAGAATTGGGTTGTGAAGCAACAACAACTAGGGCCTTACCCTTTCCTTTCCCTTTACTCTTATCTGTATCCTTAGAAGATCCTTCTGATGAACTCTGTTTGACTGAATTAGGCACCTTGATATTATTCTTTTCAAGAAGATTTGAAAGGTGAACAATTTGTTTCTTTAAACACTTATGTTCATCATGACCAGGCCTCTTATAATAAGAACACTTGACCTTCTCCTTCTTAGGTTGTTCACCTCTTGATGAAGAGGTCTGATTATCTGCTTTTGAAGTAGCAGATTTCTGATCTTTTTTCTTCTCTCCTTGGTTCTTTTGTTTCTTATCTTGCTTACTAGACCCTTTTTGTTCTTTTGTGCCTTGATTTACAACTAAGGCATGTGACTTAGAGGGTTTTATTGTACCCATTTGAACCAATTTGTCTTGCTCTCTAGTGAGTTCTACAGCAAATTCATCCAGAGAAGGCATTTTGAATGTGGTACCTAGGGCACATTTTGTAGGATAGAATATAAAAACAAACACTAAATAGTTAGGACCAAACTTAGAAAGAATACTCAAGATTAGTTGCTTATCATCTTTCTTAATTCCACACAATTCCAACTGTAATCTTACAGACTTAAGTTTAGTGAATAAGTCTTGTATAGTATCAAAATTGGTTGGATTCAACCCTATGAGTTCATTATTTAACTAATGACCTCTTAGCTCATCTTGCTTACCAAAGAGGTTTTCCAAAGTGGTCCATGTTAGGGTTCCCACAGATATTGAGAGGGGGGGGTGAATTAGTATCTGACCGGTAATGAAATTTTCTTAAAACTGAATATGTAGAATATAAAGTAACAGTATACCGATATGCAAGAATTAATGCAAATAACAGAATCAAAATTATCCACATGAAAAGAACACCATAACACAAGATGTTTAACAAGGAAACCTGGTGTAGGAAAAACCTCAATGGGATTTGTGACCCACAATATTCACTTACTGGCCAATAAGAGAATATTACTTACAATAGGGGCCTACACATGCAGGAAGGCCAATTGCCTAGAGCTCACTGCTCAATAAGAAGTCACACTGACTTACAATGAGGATTTACACAAATCCAATATTTTGTACTTCTTTACAATAGCATCTTCAATGCCAGATTCAGTACCGGTTCTTGCTCTTGTTCTTTACATATACCCTTGACCTACAATTCGCACATTAGGTCTGCCTTACAATTTATTTATTACTTTCTATCCATATCCTACAAATGCCTACAATGATCTCTTTTATATACAAGAGTCATTTTATAATTTACCAAGTTGGCTTACAATGATAAACAAAATATTGCATATCAAAAATCCTGTCGGCCTTTGTGCCGGTATACATCTTCTGTGTCGGTGCAAGTGTAAATTGATTTTGTTGATGCTGGAGCACTGTTTTGTTTGAGTAATTCTTTGCTGGTATAATGTCTTGCTAGTGCCATAGGATTGCAAGGTTGCCTATGTAATGCTTTGCTAATATAATGTCTTGCCGGTGCCATAGGATTGCAAGGTTGCCTATGTAATGCTTTGCCAGTATAATGTCTTGCCAGTGCCATAGGATTGCAAGGTTGCCATCAATGACAAAACCTTCAATCATAAACAATGTCTCATTGGAGTGTCCATATGCCAACAATCTCCCCCTTTGGCATTCATGGAAACACTCATGAGAAATTTCAGAAAGATATCCAAAAATGTGTATACCAAAAAAAATGTTACCAAAAATGTGAGAGCTCCCCCCGAGCATGTGATCCCTGTGTTTTGAATTTTCTCATCTACTACTCCCCCTTTGGCATCAATGACAAAGGTTAGTAGATTTTGTAGTTGTACCAATTCATAACCTCAACCTTGTAGTTGGGTAGTTATTATCTAAAGAATATCTCCCAAAATTAAGTTTATATCATCCATAAACTTCTTGCTCTCCTTTATTGCTATCTCAGTTCTATATACTATATCGGTGAGATGCTACAAGTGCTCTGTCGATGTTTTGCTACCCTATGTTAGTGCCTCTGAGATTTCCTTACGCAGAGATGCTAAATAGTCCAATCTTGGACTTAGTTTAGATCTCAAAAATTTTTCCTTGTTTATTATTTTCTCTTTTTCTCTTTCTAATTTGAGCAATTCTTCCTCAAAATTTGTTATCTTTTCCTCAAAAACTAATAATGTATCGAGTGAGTTAACAAAATTATCAGCAAGTTTATTGATCTCTTCTTGTACCTTGCTCATCTTTTTATCTACATCCATGGTCAAAAAGTTTATCTTACTACAGATTTTTGTACTCTTTCAATAAATTGCACAGTTCCGGTAGAAGTGTGTCAAATTCCCTGTTACACTTCTTTATTCCTTCCTCGAAGAATTTCTATTTCTCTTTTTCTACACTTTCCTTTATAGTTTCTACCTTTGTTTGCTCAAAATTTCCAGAAATATATTTACAAAGTGTATCCAACTGGCCTAAAGAATCTTTGTTGGCTATATTACAATTTGGTACTATTGATTTCAAAACTAGAATTGAATCATCTATCGCTTTATAGGCTTGTGAGCTATAATCAATTATTTTCTTGATAGATTCAAGAAATACCTCTGTTACATTTGATGGTGACCCAATAAACTCAGTGTCGGTGGAAGTGACCATGCTGGTATTGACCTCTGGTAGGTCTGTTTGTGTCTCCATCTCTTTAAGCATAGTTTTTCTTGTATCATTTCTTATCGGTGGCATCTATTCTGAATCCTTTAGCTCTATTGGTTGCTCTATTTGTGTTCCAGATTCCATCTTTTTCTCTGAATCTACTGTCAGTTGCTCTTTGTTATCATATTTATCTGTGGTATCCTTATCTACCACTATGTTGATTTTTTGAGTATCAACATTCATAGTATACAAGACTTCAAGATTAGGATTATTATCCTTTATGTCCATGCTCTTAGCTGTCGGTTGATCTTCTGCAGTTGTTGTTTTTACCAGTGGAGTATTTAAAGGAGGTGGGGGTAAGTTGTCTCTGATCTTGATGCTTGGTGGTCCACCAACTTTACCTTTCCCTTTGTCCTTTTGATATACTAGAATGGGCTTGGGATTCCTATATTCTTCTTGTTTTTCTTTTTAAACCAAGAATTTATCCCAACCATCTTCTATTTCATTTGAAACTTTAGTAACTCTACCTGCCATTAGTGATATTTGTCGGTGTGCAGTGGAAAAAATTGTCTAGTTGGCCTGAGCTATCAAATCATCAATTTCCTTAGGTGAGTTGACTAGGTATACTGCAAGTAATTTTTCTATTTTAATTTTCTTATCCAACTCAATTATTCCTTGCCTTTTGGCCTCAAGTATTTTATATAATTCATCAGGAATTTCATTTAGGACTTGCATTAAAAACTTTTTATACATGTCCATGTCTAATATAACACTTTCCTCAACTTGTCCTTTCTCATCACCTGATAGGGTGTCATAGATTTTCCCTATGTTTTTCAATTTACCTTCCTCTGTGATCTCATTCAGTAATATGTCAAAATGGGCCAAGTTAGTGTTTGTCTTCTTCTTCTTTTTGGAGGTCAGCTTTTTCTTAGGTGTGGCTTTCTTGACTGGAGACCTTACAGCTTGTTGCTTCTATCTTGTCCTTCTAGGTGAAGGAGTGGATACCGGTGAGGGGTCTCTTTTCCTAACAACTCTTTTGAAAGTTGCTAGCATATCTCCTTCTGAGGAGGTATCTACTGGTGATAGATGAGTTTTAGGCTATTGGGCTACCAACTCTTCTTCTATTATGCCGGTTTTCTTTAATACATCATCTTTTATGGCTTTTGCTTGCTTGGTTCCTTTCCTCACAGATGCCTCAACTTTCTTTACTCTCTTTTTAGATTGAATTTGACTTTCGATGGTCTCAGCACTACCAAATACTTCTTCCTTTGGTTCATTGGGGGCTTCCAGAAGTGCTTTGGCATAAGTTTCCACTATGTGGCCATCTGTTTCATACCCCATCTCTATAACCTAGATTGTTCTTGGGATGACTGCTTCCATCCAAATCTCATCCTTTTTTATTACAAAGCATATATCATCCTTGTATATGTTGACAATTTCCTATGATAGTCTGATCCTCTTATTCATTTTGACCTTTAGTGCTTGAAAATACTCATTGATATTCTTTTCTTTGTTTTCACCCATGTTGTTGAATAAGTTAGACAATTGTTTTCCTACTGGTATGTCAAATCCAAAATCCTTGTTGCCTATACCAGGAGCCTGTTTGGTTATATGTAGCATTAAGCATAAAAGTAAATTTCCAAATCTAAAGGTTCCTTTCTTATCCTTCTTGATTTTTGCCAAATTGTCAATTAACTCATCTTTTAACCATTCACAGATATCAATTTTCATATTGTCCTTAACCATGTCATAAGCACTCTTTATGCATAAAATGGAAATAGAGTTAAGCCTATTTGCATGAGTTGCTTTGTAACCTAGAATCATGCTAATGAATCTCACATTTGTATGGGTCACATCATTAACCCTCAATGATCTTTTGTGAGATGTTGCACCAGTTAATTTCATTACTAGGTCATTGGAGACCTTCTTGGTTTTGTCAGGTCTGGTACTGGTGGAAGGTAACCCTGTTACTGCTTTCATAGCTACCTTTGTAATTTTATGCACTAAGTCAAGCCAAAAGAATGAGCCATGTACCCTGCTAAGAACTATCATAACCACTTCCTTGGGAAATTTAGGAATGCAGAGGATTTCAGTGAATCCTAGGGTTTCAACAATTTTATGTTCAGGTTTCACATTTCTGGCACTGTCACATATAACAGATTTATACATGTTTTTTTATTTCTTCATCACCTAATTCCTCTATGTTGTAATGAATATACATTCTAGGGTCTTCTGCATAAACAACACCCTTTGGAATTTGGAAAAAAGCACCTGTGTTGTCATCTTTCTTAGCTACCTCAAGAACTAGCTGAAACACGGGCCTAGGTCATTTTATAACCTTGACTACTATAGGGTTTGCTATGAATTCAGGTGCAGAGGAGGATGCCATGATGATAAATACCTTTTTCTGCCTTTGGATGGATTGATTGCTGAAGTGCTTTGCCTCTTTACTCAGAATGCCTTAGCTCGGAAATCTTCATGCTCTCTGAAAGTTTGAATTCATGGTGAAATGAAATGGAGCCAAAAACCTTATTTTATAAAGTCTTTTCTGCTACCTACCACATTAATTGTTTGCCGGCAATGTATTAACTCAACTTTATTTGCCAGTAATGAAAGATTTTCAACTTCTTTTCTCTAACCGAGGGAATAATAGCACATGTGTCATTAAATTGCCAAACCCTCAAGATAATTTTCTTCAATTTGATGAAGAACATCTTGTCAGTGGAGCATTGCTTTGTTCTACTGGTGGAGCATCATATTGTCCTGTCGGTGAAGCATTTGTTGGTTCTACTGTTGGAGGAGTAACCCCAATATTTAGATCACCTTTTCTAATCCATTGCTTTGAAAATTCCTGCTTAACCTCTTCAACCTTTTCTTTACCTTTCAAGCTAGTACTTTTGTTATCTATCAGTGTACCTTTACTTCTATAGAATTTAACAATATGACCAGTCTTGTTACATGCATAACAAGTTACATTATTTTTTTGAATAGCTTTCCCATAACCTATGCCAGTTTGTGTTCTGCATTTATTTGATAAATGACCAAATCTTCCACAAACATAACATCTCACATTCATTCTGCAATTTTCAGAGTTATGACCAATTTTGTTGCATTTGGTGCATTGACCGGTGGGAGGATTGATGTTCTGATAATTCCTAGATCTACATTCATTTGCCCTATGACCATATTTATTATAGTTAAAGCATTTTCCATTGAATTTGTAAGTATTAGAGGGTCTTACCAGTTTGCTTTGATCTTGGGTATTTGTAGTACCGGAGCTTTCTCCAACTTCAAATTCAACTCCAGAAGTGTCACCTTTGGGTTTTTGATTCTTCAATAAGGTACCAAGTTCTTTTGAGCTTTTCTTGAATTTTTCTTTGTGTTGATTTGCAGTTTCCAATTGCCTTTCCAAGATCTCTTTTTGTCTCATTAGTTCATTTGAGTCATTTTGAGTATGCATCAGATCTGTCTTCAACATATCATTTTCATAGCTAAGTCTTGTGTTCTCATTTGCTGCATCACTTAGTCTTCTGGTCAATTCTTCTTCATTCTTCTTTCTGTCCTCAATCTCTTTGCAGAATCCCATAGTCATATCCTACATTTCATTTTTTGTTGTCATGATCTCTTGTTTCAATTTGCTTATCATAACATTTAGTGATTCCTTTTCATCATTTTCATTTTGCAATTTTTCACAAAGTTCTCTTCTCTTGTTTCTTGTAACAGTAAGATTTTCTTGAAGTGCCTGAATAATGTCCTGAACTGCTTTTAAATCATCTTCTAATTTGATATTTTTCAACTTCTCTGCATCATAGTTAGTAAGAGCTCCTTCAAGTTGCTTCATCAAATTTTCCATCTTTACCGGTGTCAAGATCTTCCTCAAGCTGTTAGGCTTCTGAAAATAGAGGACCAGGCTTTGATACCAACTATTAGGGTTCCCACAAATACTGAGAGGGGGGGGTGAATCAGTATTTGATCGGTAATGAAATTTTCTTAAAACTGAATATGTAGAATATAAAGTAATAGTATACCGGTATGCAAGAATTAATGCAAATAACAAAATCAAAAGCATCCACATGAAAAGAACACCATAACACAAGATGTTTAACGAGGAAACCTGGTGTGGGAAAAACCTTGATGGGATTTGTGACCCACAATATTCACTTACTAGCCCATAAGAGAATATTACTTACAATAGGGGCCTGCACATGTAGGAAGGCCAATTGCCTAGAGCTCACTGCTCAATAAGAAATCACACTGACTTACAATGAGGATTTACACAAATCCAATATTCTGTACTGCTTTACAATAGCATCTTCAATGCCAGATTCAGTACTAGTTCTTGCTCTTGTTCTTTACATATACCCTTGACCTACAATTCACACATTAGGTCTGCCTTATAATTTATTTATTACTTTCTATCCATATCCTACAAATGCCTACAATGATCTCTTTTATATACAAGAGTCATTTTACAATTTGCCAAGTCAGCTTACAATGATAAATAAAATATTACATATCAAAAATCCTGTCAGCCTCTGTGCTGGTATACATCTTCTGTGCTGGTGCCAGTGTAGATTGATTTTGTTGATGCTAGAGCATTGTTTTGTTTGAGTAATGCTTTGTCGGTATAATGTCTTGCCGGTGCCATAGGATTGCAAGGTTGCCTGTGTAATGCTTTGCCATTATAATGTCTTGTCGATGCCATAGGATTGCAAGGTTGCCTGTGTAATGCTTTATCGATATAATGTCTTTCCGGTGCCATAGGATTGCAAGGTTGCCATCAATGACAAAACCTTCAATCACACACAATGTCTCATTGGAGTGTCCATTTGCCAACAGTCCACACTGCATTTGGTGTAGTGGCAGATCAATGTGAAAAAGAAGGTTTGGAGAGACTGACATACATAGAGTACCAAAAGCTTCATCACATTTATTAAACCATTTAATCTTTTTTGCAACATCTTGAGGTTCAATTTCAAGTCCCATAGTAACATGATGATATCCATGTCTTTTTAGATATATTATCATCTTAGATTTCCATTAAAAATAATTATATAGTGATAAAAGTGGAACTATAGATGCATCCATGATAGTAGAAAAGAAGATTTCAAATAATTAGGAAAAGTGCAAGAAAGAAGGCACAAGAGACACCCCCCCTTTTCACTAGTCTCAGAAATCACCCCCCCCCCCCAAAAAAAAAATATTACAAGGTTTGCACTTTATAATTAGTGCATTTACAAGGCTTTTTATCAGATTACAATTCTTTTAAGAAACCAATAGAGATTTTAAATACAAATAATTTTAGACAATATCTAAAACAAATTAGCCTTATAACTGCTTAATTTATCTCAATACCTTTCCAACAACTATTAGTTTTTGAAAAATAGAGTTGTGAGGAGAAAGATATGACCAGGAGAAGAGAAAATGAAGTAGCTGATACAACCTTTAATATCTGATAGGAAAAGGAAAAAAATTTCAATTAGACCTACAATAATGGAGAGTGCTCATTTCCATCTTTCCGTCAAGTATTTGTTTGCAAAAATCTAACATCCGAGGCAAAAGTTGTGCAACTTTTAAGAAAGGTTGCTGAATTTTCATGATAGAAAAATGGCTTAGGCCCTATTCAAGCTCGATTTCTGCAAAATTTATTCATTTTCTAGAAATACCATCCGAAACCTAGAAGTTTTTTGATGCTAGGAAGAAAAACCAGAAATCATTTTTTGTGAAAGTGAACAGAAGTTGGAACACTAAAGCCAAAATGAAAACAGCTCTAGTAAAAAAAATTTACTCTGATTTTTTTACTGTGTCCTCCAAACTCTGATTTTGGTGAAGTAAAATTCACTTTTGACTTTGTCAAGCCTTATGGGTACTCTGGAAATTTTTATTAAGCTTCCAATATTACCACAAAGCCGCAATCACCTAGATCTTACAAGAACACATACATGTAAACCAAATTTAACTAGAAGCTATTTTCTTTTAAATTGTTCTGATTCTCCAGATCACATGAGAATGCAGGAGAAGAGCATACTTAGTTTTTAAGGAAAATATTATCTATATAAAAGTATCAAATCCCTCAAATAAATAAAAAAACACAATGAGTTATACTAGATAATAAGCTCTAATACCATGTGAGATTCTGCAAGAAGCGAGAATCGAGCCAAGATCTGATGTTGGTCGTAGATCACATGAAACTCCTCACACAATGGATGATCGAAGATCAAAATAGCTGAATGAAGATAATTTCAATATGAGAGAGAAATAGAGACAAAGAGGAGAATTTGGAGAAGACTCTCACTGAGCTATCACTCCACTAACTAGACTAGTGAAGGTGAGAGTATAGTGCTTATTATATAGAAAAATATAAGTATATAAATCCAAGGGGTGCATTAACTCCTATTCCCCATACAAAGTGGGAGGTTTTACCTTCTTGGTAAATGCCAAAACATGTGGCATAACCTCCTTACATGAAGACAAAAAAGGAGTTGAGAAAGTTGGCACATAAGGCCAAAAGAGGGTGTGAAACCCAACTACCCCATAACCCACTTAGGAAATGACAAAATAATGGTTATGAGAGGTGACACAACAAGCCAAAAGAGGGTGTGTAACTCAACTACCCATGTTAGGTGGAGAGTTACACATGTAGCTGAAGTATTTCACCACGTGTCCTCATATAAATCACTCCTATTAACCTAAGCAAGCTTAAATAATATATGTGTAGGAAAAATAAATATCCCCTAACATAAGGAAAGTAAAAAACCTACACTAACACCTTTTCCTCCTCAACTTTCTTCTTCTCTGCTTCTTTTCTTTTCTTCTCTTCCTTATCCTCCTCTTCTTTCTTCTTCTTCTCATCTTCTTATTTCTTTTTCTCTTCTTCCTCTTTCCTCTTTTCCTCCTATTTCCTTTTCTTCTCCTCGTCATCCTTCTTCTTCTTCTCCTCTTCATCCTTCTTCTTCTTCTCCTCTTCATCTTCATCCTCTTTCTTTTTCTTCTTCTCCTCTTTCTTTTTCTTTTCTTTCTCTTGTTTTCTCTTTTCTTCTTCATCTTCCTATCTTTTCTTTTCCGCTTCCTTTCTCTTCTCCTCCTCTGCCTGTTTTCTCGTCTTCCTCCTATTTCTCCTATCCTTCAGCTTTTGTTGATGCATCTGGAGTAACATGATACTAGTTGGAACAAATATCGGTTGAGCTTTAACTCATACAAACAAAAAGTGATCTCAAGGCAAGTGTGTGACCATCAATGACAATCACAACATCAAACATCAAAATTGCCAACAGACTGAGCTCGAATGACACTAATAGTATTCTTTCATTCTGTTATTCTTTCACTGGTCTTTGGCATTAATGTCAAAGGAGGAGTATGTGCATATGTGAAAAATATCAAAGAAAATATTATCAGATGGAGTATATGGAGTGTATTGCTCAGGGGGAGCACATTGGGAGGGAATCGATTTTTCACATGAGTGTTTCCATCAATGCCAAAGGGGGAGATTGTTGGTAATTGATAGTCATTTGATTTGTTTTGTTGTTATTGATAGCAATAAGATCTGATGGAAGTCACAAACCGACACTAGGAGGCATATACTGAGAAATACCAGCATTGGAAGCATTCAAGCCTACACTGACACTGGCATCAATACTTCAATGAAGCCGACATCAAAGAAGATTTATTTAGTAAATCATTTTGTAATTATTGTCGAGGCTGACATTGAATATCTTTTGTAAATACATTGTAAGTCGACATAAGGCATATAACGTAATAGGTATATAAGTCAGTCTGCTAGGTCAATTTAGTATGATGGTATTGTGATGGAATAGATGATAGACATATATAGGTATAGCAGAACTATGAGATACAAAATATATGTATGGAGATCTTTGTTGTATGAGAACATTATATCAGGTAATGATCTCTAGATAACTTGGAAAGCATTCTTGGAGGATAAGTAATACTAGTAATAGTTCAAGTTTGTGAACCGGTACAGAGTAAAACCAGAACCGAAACTCTATTTGGCATAACAAATGCACTCTTGAGTTCATATTTAGTAATTTACTTTGGCAAAAAGCTTGTAGTCAGTGAGGCTCTTTAGTGATGAGAAGTATGCTCTAGGCATTGTGCCTTCCTACAAGTGCAGGCCCCTATTATATGTAATATCTTTTCATATGGCCAGTGAACTGATATTGTGGGTCACAAATCCCACCATGGTTTTTCCTCATTGAGGTTTTCCATGTATAAAATTATGTGTGCTATGGTGTTTATTTATGTGGATGGTTTACTTTCTTCTTGTTATATTCTTATTTGTTTATCGGTACATACATGCATAGTTTAGAAAGTTAAAAACTATTCATTTCGGTAGAACACTGATTCCACCCCCCTCCCCTCTTAGTGTTCTCATATCCCAACAGTAATTATATGATGGATGATAGTTGGAAATTAATATTATGTCATAATTTGTAATGAAACATTAGGGATATAATTGTATTACTGTAGAGATGTGATCTTATGTATCTTGGAATAAAAGTGGATTTCCATTGTGGTTTAGTTGTATTATTCTATGGAATGTTTAGAAAGAAAGTTAGAATGTAAAGTAACCTTAGAAGAGTAATGTTTATAAAGTAATAAATGAATATGCTAGAAGATGTTAATTAGATCTAGTGAAGATGAATGATTCATATAGATGCATTGGTAGAAAGGAAATTATGCATATCATGCAATAATTGTATGTAGGAAGTTGTATTGAGATTATTGCATTTTGCATTTGGAATTAATGATAAGGAGGATGATCATGCTAGAATTAGTTGCAAATGAGATAAGATTAGTTGGGTTAGTAAAGATGGATTTATCTATGCATTAGGATTGTGTTATCATGAAAAGGAAAAGAGCATGTAGATAGGAAAAGTTGTCTTAACACACATTTGGTTTTGGTGCATAAAATGAATGTAGGATATGGGATTTGTCCAGCATTTTAAAATAGGAATTTTATTATGTTAGTAGAATGATATAATGGCATGTACATCATGATGGATAAATAATGTAGTAGGTTGCAAATCTCATGGTTAGGGAATTAAATATGATGCATTAAATCAAGATGGAATATGTCTCTGTGAGCTTCTAAATTAGATTGTGTGATCTTTTTTGTATCAACATTTTGGATCACACTCCGTGATCCATCATTTTCTCCTTGTGCTCTTTGTATGCTTTGATCTTGATGATGGATCACAGAGTGTGATCTGAAATGTTTATACAAAAAAATCTCACACAATCTAATCAAGAAGCTCACACAAACATACATATGGATTGTGGAAATCTACAGATAAAGATGGAATATGCTTATCATGTGAGTAGGATGGCATTATGGTAGTCAATTAGGTAATGATGTCGAAGTACCCTAGGGATGGATTAATGATGTTATGTTATTTACGCTTGTGTTAAATAATGAAATGTGAATGATGTATGTTCATAATGGTTAAATGGTTAATGAATGCAGTTAGATGGAGATGTTATGTGTTACATTAGTTATTATTAGATTTTGAATAAATAAAAAATTATCTCCATTTGTATGTTAGATGCTTAGTTTATCTTGGGTATTTTGGTGGGCATTACATAAAATTTGTCCTTATACTCATTTGTAGTGACCAAGTCATCTCTCATGATTATAATGTCTCTCAAGCTCTTATTCATTATTCTAGGACTAGACCAATTCAATTTTGAGCAAATCATTCTCATGTGTTAGTTTGTTGCGTTCATCAGATCTATCCTTCAATTCTTGAGCTAGATTTTCTTCATTCTTATTTTTGTCTTCAATATCCTTGCACATTCTCATGGTTAGGGTTTGCATTTGACTCTTCAAGATAGTGTTCTCCTGAGTAAGTTTGTTACATTGATCCTTCATAGAATCTTCCTCATCACTACTCTGATTTTGCAATTGATAATAAAGTTCTTTTTTCTTAGCTTGAACAATTGAAATCTTTCCTTGCAATGAAATGATGTGTTCTTTGGCTTGCTTCAGTTCATTTTTCAAGTTACTATTCTCCATCTTCTCATTATCAAGATCCTTAAGAGCAATTTGAAGTTGTTGTTACGGACTAGTATCCATTGATTCCACAGTCTAGATCTTACTTAAGTGGTTAAACTTCTTCAGAAGAGCCAAGATCTGATACCAATTGTTGGAATCTAAGAAAAATGAGAGGGGGGTGAATCAGTGTTCTACGAGTAAAGATAAATTTGAACTTATTGCTTATTAACTGGTTAATAGTAAATAAAATTGAAGTGCATACACCAAATAACACATAAAGAGCCAACACCATAAAACCAATATTTATACATGGAAAACCCTACAAAAGGACAAACCATGGTGGGGCTAATACCCACAATATCTATATACTTGATCAAGGTATACAAATATTACATGAAGGAGATTGCACATGAAATCAGGCCAACTGTATAGAGCTTACAACTCAATACAAAAGAAGAAGTCTGACTGACTTACAAAACATTACAAAGTGATTACAAACAAGAATGAACTTATGAAATGCATTAGCCAATGCTGGATAAATTCCTGTGAATGCTTTGATAACCTTCACTGTATACCAGTTCTTTGGTACTCTATTCTACACTATTATCCTATTGGTTAAGCTGTACACATGAAAGTGTACATAAAAGATTCCTATCATTGACCAAAGTGCATATCAATAATCCTTGATCAATTCACAACAAAAATTTTGATTTCTTACATCTATCACATCTCTAGATCCTATGGAACACAAGACACCACTGAGAGAGGGGTGAAATAGTGGTTTACAAAGTTTTAGACCTTTTAAAACAAGCTTACGTAATGGTTAGCAAATACCAACACTAAGTTATTATACTAGTTAAAAAAGGAAGAGATCAAGATGCAAGAACATAGAAAATCAAAACACACAACACCGAATGTACAAGGAAAACCCAATATGGGAAAAAAACTCAGTGAGAAATGCTACTAGAGTCTACTACTCCAATCCATCCTCATAATGAAAAATCACTTTTACAACTTTTAGGGCACCAACCCCTTTTGATTTAGGGCAAGAACCCAAGGAGCACCAACCCCTACACTGAGCTTCAACTTAGTGAAATATAGTGAATCAATTTAATACAATGGTTATCGCCTTGTTATAAATGATTTTTTAACACCTTCATTCAAATATCTTTACCGATTCTACTTCTTCCCTATTGGTTTGGCTTTCCTCTATCCTCTACTGGTTCACTATTCACCTCTATCTGAATATTCTTCTGCCTTACCTCTGCCTCGCTCAACCTCTACCAGTTCACCTCTCACTGCCTTAATCTATGCTACCTTCTATCTAATCTCACACACTAAATTTGAACAATTGATATACTCAACAATAGTTTACCCATCACCTGACTCTTACTGGTTAAACCTCTGATAAACCCTTACATTGATTACTCTCCTCCTATCAATTCTTATCACACACTTAGAAACTTTGGATATTTCTCTGAATGGTTTCCACTCTCTTCTCTAGTATTAATCCACACACAACATTATCAACTTCAGTCTTTAGTCTGCATATTTATACTTGAATGTTCCCACCAAAACCAATATTCAAAATGGGCATGTTAGGGTTTTCCTCAATTGAGTGAATCCATATCAAATAACATCTAATTTCCTTTTCTTGATTGATGATCTACAACAAGTCAATTAGTACCACCAAATCTGATGGTTTCAATCCATACTTTCTACATTTAACAACATGCGACATGATTTTTGGCCTTGCTTTGTCAGTCACCATAAATGCTTCAACTGTTTCCTTGAACAAGCGAGCACAAGGATCATATCATCCTACTTGATTAGATGAAAAGCTCTCAATCTAGTTCTACCTCGAGCCATACTCTTTTGTCATTAACCCATGATTTACAGGTTCCTCATTTAATGCCAACTAACTCATCACCTACCACATCGATGGACACTTCACCGACCTTTGCATGCATTCTACTTGGTATCCACATCTCATCCTTGTCAACATCCACCTTTGTTCAATCCATTGAGTCGGTTCTAATTCAATCACCGACCATTATGCACTACCAATGCTTACCCACCAATTTACTAACCCTTTCTGCACATATCATCTTACTGGTATACACTAACCAGTTATCCTTGAAGCCTATTATCCTCTATTTTGTTAGTGGATCAACTTGACCTGACATCAACCTTGGCAAACCAAAAACATATAACTGAAGTGAGTCATTATGCATCCCTTCATCTGATGAGAACTCTTCACTTTTGCATCTTCATACATATGCTTGCATACCAGTAACATGCCTACTGGTTCACACTGCTCCTGTCACATACCATAAATGAGCATGATAAAATACCTACCAGTCACATCTCATTACATACTGGTGATCTTTCTCTTCTATTTTTCTTTTCTTTCTTACTGATAGAAGATGCATCTCATGTTTATCGGTAACATACCTAATTTATTTTCCTTCATACTTATTCCTACATATCAGTTGACTATAATGATTGACGTCAATGACAACACACTGCTAACAATCTCCCCCTTTTGCATTGATGTCAACACACTCTTCTCCTTCAACTGGCTCTTTCTCCCCCTTTGACAACAATGACAAAGGGTTAGGGCATCTCTTCATCAGAACCGTTCTCTATTGGTTAAATAATAAATTCTCCCCCTTTGACAAATCTTGTCTTTGTGATTATAACCAGTACTGATGCATAAATTCTTGAACTCGCCCTATGATCAGTATGTGTTTCAAGAGATACAGATATAGCTATAAACCCCCCTGAACCATAGAATTCCTTATGACTTTAAGTGCATGAGGTAGGTGGAACAACTCCTAGCTTGTGTTTGAGATACTCAAATGTACTTACTGGTAATGGTTTGGTAGAGATATCAGTCACTTGTTCACTAGTAGGGACATATTCCATCATGAATTTCTACCCCTCAACCTTCTCCTTGAGAAAATTATACTTGATGGCTATGTGTTTTTTCCTTGAGTGCATCACTGGATTCTTAGATATATTGATGACACTTGAATTATTAGATCGGATGGGAATAGGATCAGAGATATCTACCCGAATATCCTTAAGAGTTTGCTTCATCTATATTTGTTGGTAAGCTTTATTGTTGTTTAATAATTATTTTATATTTGTGATTTAATCTTTATTGGTATTTGATTATTTAATTATTTACTTGATTTTTTATGGTTTAGTATTTATTTGATATTTAATATCTATTTGGGGTTCTTTAATTTTTTATTGGCTTTTGTTTTATTTAATTTTAATCCCCATTTGGATTATTTATTTATAAATTATGTTTATTTAATAGTTTTACTTTCATTTCTTTAGTGGGGTGTATGACCACATTAAATTAAAATAATAATATAACATTCCTACTTGGCTGGATAAATATGTTTTACATTTACTATACCTACCCTTTACTCTTATTGGCTATATTGAAAATGGGAGAATAAATTATATTATATGGTGGGGTATGTAAAATATAATCCAAAAAGGAATATTTTGATTGGTCAATATTGAGGCTAGGGTTTTGGTTATTGTTTGCTTTTTATTTTCATTCCCGTGATTTTTTTTGGGTTGGATATTTTTCTTAAATTTTTCTGCAAGCGTTTTCCTTTGGCTTTCAATTTTTGCATTGGGAATTTGGCTGGAGATTGGTTGGATTTTGTCTTGGCTTTGTGGGGATCTCTTCTTTAGCTACATTCCATCACTTTTGGTTGCATGTTGGAGCCTTAAGCCTTTTTATTATTTATATTCTGATGGCTTCCTTGTATACTTTATGTTTTGACATTGTTTGTGGGAGATTGAATGAAAATAATATTTATTCAATAGTTTTAATATAGTTTTGGAAATAAATATTTGGGGAGAAACTTTATGTTTTATGTGTTTTTGAATAGTTTGCTAGAAATATTATTTTCATTTTCTATGAATGTCATTCATGGCTCTATGAGTTTTTCTGAGAATGTACTCTCTCCCTATGATTTGATTTGATTGGTTTGGGTGTTCAAATATTTCTTTTCTTAAGTGTCATTAATTTTAGAGCATGTTGTTGGGTTGCTTGGAGGTTTCGTATGTGTTTTCTTGAACTCTGTGAGGAAAAATTTGGTGTATCTTGGTATATACTTGGTTATTTTCTATTTTGTTTGTACCTAATTATTCTTCTCCTTGGGCAAAACTTAGTGACAAGTGTCACAAAGATTCTAGAAGAGGTTAGATGAAAGGGAACACTTAGTGACAAGTGTCACAAAGCTTTGCTCATGAGAGGGTAAAGTGTTCAAGGAAAGGGGACATGTGGGTAAATGGAATGGGTTAGGTTAAGTGGTTAAAAGTTAAGAGAATTTGAATTTATAAATTCAAATAATAGGAAAAGGCTAATTAATTTCAACAACTCATAATTGATTTTCTTTAATTAATTAGGAGATTAGAAGAATGATTTTGATGGAGAAGAATTAATTAATTTGAATTAATTAATCAAAGGGGATTACTGAAATGAACCTATTTAATAAATCCTTAGATTTATTAATAAGTAGATGAAAGGGGGTATTTAATCAAATTGTTCATGAATTCAATTAAATTGGGGAGGGAGATTATTTAAATAATTGCTCATTCAATTAATTATCTTCAAACCATTTTTAGGTGTATAGATTTTGCCCCTCTTTGAAGCGAGGTGTCATGATGTGTTGATTCAAAGAATAATCTCATTTTGATGATGATATCGGTTTGATAGGATGCCCCAACTCTTGATTTCTAAATTCCGGTATGATGATGCCCCCTTGGGAGATCAATTGAGATAATTGATCTTTGGAGTTTTTGGATCTTTGCGAAATTGATATCCCGATCAGAAATGATTTGATTTCTGCAACTGTGTTTGATGAAAATGTGAGTTCTTCGATTAGCTTGATTGATTAGATTTGATAAGATTGATAAATCTTGATTGATTAGATTGATATTCAGTCTGGTTTTAGGAATGACACCTCCTGTATAAGACAAAGATGATCAAAGCGTCTAGTTTCAAGAAGGATTCATCCCGTATAAGACATGATTAGAACGTCTGGTTTTAGGAAGGATATATCATGTATAAGACATGAATCAGAATTAGATCATCTCATTTCAGGAAGGATATATCCTATATAAGAAGTGAATCAGCATCAATTGGGTTTGATTGTTTGATTTGATTTGATTTGATAAGGTTGAATAGATAAATAATTGACAGTTTGTTGATATCAAGTTGCAGAAAAATTCGGATATGCTAATGTTGATTCTGTTGAGAGAGATAGCATAAGATTTTCCTTGGGTTGATAATATCTGAAGAGATATGAGTCATTCATCTGATTGTGTATACACTTGTGATGATACTTTGATGATTCCTATGATAGATTTAACCTTGGATGAAAGGAGCATGCAGGATCCCATACAAGAATGAAATGCAAGCTAAAATGCAAAGCTATGATCGGACCAGTCACTGGATTATTGTGTTTTGTCATCATTGAGCTTTTGAAATGTGGGAAGTGAGTGCAAATATTGATGGTATAATTAAACCATGATGACCTAAGCACTTCTTTCCTGGATTTTGATATAGAAAGTTAGCACAAGCATCGAGGTATAATTGAATTGAGATGACTAGAGTGTTGTTTATGGAAAATAGGTAGTATTAATCATTTTAATATGCAAATTGGAAATGTCTTCAATGATACTCTAATGATCATGTCCCAAGACAAATTTGCACATATTAATGATTAATTTTTAGATGGCAGACAAGAAAAATATCATATTCCTTCCTTGTTCCTCTAGTCAAAGACATCCTAGAGTCACTCAGAAATCATGGTAGTGAAAAGCAATATAGAAAACTTGAACAATCATGTTAAAATCATTATCCAAAAGATATTATCCACTGCAAAGTGTGTGAATGTGCTTATATTGACTTCATGATAGCTTCATAGTTGATAGGTTGATCTTGTGTTCAACATTGGATGTGTCTCAGTTTTCACTTGATAAGAGTTGTCTAACTATTGTTCTACCTATTTGATTAAGCTCAAAATGATCAAGAGTTTGCCACTAGCTAGGTGTAGGATTTTTCCCCAAGCCTAGAAACAAATTCGTTATGATATATCCAATGATCCAAACCATGGCAAGAAGCCACCTAGGATGTTTGTGTATGTACAAAGGCTTTATAATGGTCAACCCTAATGAAAAATGAATGGATGCAAGCAGAAAGATGCATGAACTAATAGATGGAAGAGCTAGCAGACAGATAGCGCCTGTTTGCCAGGTTTTCACCGTCTATTTTTATTGCACTTTTTCTCATATTTTATTTTTTTATTTTTTTATTTTTTGGATTTTAAATTTTTCCACTGTTTTTTGATTTTTTGATTTTTGATTTTTCACTATTTTTTGATTTTTTTGATTTTCACTGTTTTTTGATTTTTCTGTTTTTTCATTGTTTTTTGATTTTTTTGATTTTTCACTGTTTTTGATTTTTTTGATTTTTCACTATTTTTGATTTTTTTACTTTTTCAGACATAAAACTTTTTTAGATACATGTACTGATAGGTTCCTGTGTTGATAGCTAATATGCTTCTGACCCAAATACTGTTGTGACCACAAATGGACCTAACCAGTTGGGTTCAAACTTTCCTTTCTTTTTTCGATCTGCCTGGTTGCGTGGATTTTCCTTTACCACTAGTTCTCCAACTTGAAAGACTCATTGTTTAACCTTATGATTATAACTCTGACACATTCTTTACTGATATACCCTTAGATGATCAAAGGCATTTTATCTTTGTTCATGGATCAGTTCTAACTCTTGTAGTCTAGATGCTCATTGTTCTTCATCTAGGATTAGACCTTTTAATGATACACATAGAGAGGGTATCTCTACTTCGATTGGCAATATGGCTTCTAATTCATATACAAGAGAGAAAGGTGTGGCACCTGTTGGTGTGCAAATACTGGTACGATAGGCCCATAAAGAAAGGTTTAGTTGAATATGCCAATCTCTTCTAGCATCATTCACTATCTTTTTGAGGATTCTCAAAATAGTTTTGTTAGATACTTCTACCTGCCCATTTCCCTATGGATAATATGGTGTGGAGAATTTGTGCTGGATTTTGAACTTCTCACATAGCTCTTGTACATCCTAGTTCTTGAATGGTTGCCCATTATTAGTGATAATGGTCATTGGTATTCTATAGTGATAGATGATGTAATTCAAGATAAATGTAGCAATTTGTTTTCCTGTGATGTTTGTGAGAGGTATAGCCTCAATCCATTTTATAAAATATTTTGTAGCGACCAGGATGAATTTGTGACCATTAGATGAAGAAGGATTTATCTTTCCTACTAGATCAAGACCCCATTGACAAAAAGGCCAAGATATTGCTAAAGCATGAAGTTCTTGTGCTGGTGCATGAATCAAATTCCCATGGATCTGATATTGTTTGCATGTTCTAGCTATTTGAAAAGAATCTCGTTCCATAGTCGGCCAATAATAGCCCAAGCATATGAGTTTTTTCGAAAGGGCAAGACCACTTGAATGAGTGTCACAAATGTTGTTATGGACTTCATGTAAGGCCTTCTCAAATTCTTCTTGTTTGATACATCTTAAGAGAGTACCGTCTAGACCATGTTTAAACAGGGTATCCACGATGAGAGTAAAATGGGAGGATTGGCAAATAAAGTTTCTCTTTTGGTTCTTTGATAAATCAGGAGGTAGGGTGTTATTTTTCAGGTATGTGTAAGTTTGGCCATAGCGGGATGAATCATGCTCGACAAGGTGATAAATAGTTTGGGGATCAGGACAATTATGAGCAGGGTAAAACAATTCTTCCACCAGGAATTCATAACGCTGTTGATTTTCCTATTTTTGAAGGAGTGAAGCAAGAGTAGCCATGGCATCTGCTGCTTTGTTGTCATTTCTTTGAATCTACTGAAAAAGTTATTTCTACAAAGTACTTCTTGATATCATCAACCATCTTTTTATAAGGCATCAATGTTTTGTCTATTTTTTTATAATCATCATTAATTTGATTGATTATGAGCTGAGAGTCTCCCAAGACTTGAAGTTGTGTAATTTCCATTCTATAGCCAGTTTGATACATGTAACTAAAGCTTCATATTCTTCTATATTTTTGGTGCATGGAAAGCTTAATTTGTATGGTTTTGGGATTGTATGACCTTGTGGTGTGATGAATAGAATACCTACTTCTGATCTATGTTGTGTTCCATTATTAATGTTTTCTCTTGGACTGATATTCGGGTGATGTATTGTAATATATGGATCGAATCCTAGAGTGTCTGTATATGAACAAGTAAAATTGATTTGCCATCTTTTGAAGGGTTCCAAATATTTTTGCCTCGCTAGTTTTGATGGAAAGATGGTTGGATGTAGATCAATCATGCCAATGATAACTATCTTTGCTGGTTCTATTAGGATAGATAACTTCTCTTGATAAAATTCAAGCAAGGTGTTAAATCTCCCATCTTCTGGTTCCTCGAGGAGGTTTTCACCATTAGATGCATCCTTTATTTTTACTTTTTTCCGATCTAATGTTGTGAAGAAATGGTTTTCAAAATTAGACATGATATTGTTTTCTTTATTTTAACTTTTGCGACTAGGAGATTTAACACCCACTTGACATGAAGATACATTAGCAGAATCCCTAGTGAAAGTTGTTGTGGGTTTGATTTCATTAAGATATATGGATATAGCATGGTCATTCGAAAAGGTATCAATGGAAGTATGTCCTTGATTTTCCCAGTCCATAGGCTTAGGGAGGATTAGAGATAAAGGATCCTCATATTGGATTATGTCAAAGATATTAGGTGTCATTATAGAGATGTCAGAGCTTTCAATATATATGTCGATGTCTAGAATGATACTCTCGTCAGAATGACCTTGCATAAGAAACTCTTGATCATCCTCAGTTAAGTCCATGTCAGTCTAATGTGATTCTGATTCAAGTAGGCTAGTTCCTAACATTTGTTTTGCATACGTGTGAACTACATCGATATCTATATCTATTTCTTCACTTTCAATTTCAAGTTGCTCTTGTTGGTTTTTCCATGATAGCAAATATTCTCCGTTCCCTCGATCTTTTAGCTACATTTGTTTTTCCATGTTTGAAAAAATAGATGCAAATGATTGTTCTTTGGATTGTGTGCTTGAATATGCTGCCTCTTTGTTCTGTGAAACATTGACCTCTTGAGCTGATTTCAGATTATTACCACACTGCAATGGATTTGAATTTGCTGATATTGTGATTTCTTGTCCATTATATGAAATTTTTTAGCACTGATGGCATGTTGATGTAATAGCTTGTATATCATGTATCCATGGTTTTCCCAAGAGTATATTGTATGGTAGGTCCAAGTCTAGAACTTGGCATGTTGTGTCTTTTTGCAAAGGTCACACTCTTAGAGGTAATACCACAATTCCTTTAGAGTAATGTTCTTCTTCACTATATGCTTTGATTTTTATCCTTTTCTAGGGATCAATTGCATCTTCTAAATATCCTAGATCACATACAAGACTCAAAGAGAAAATGTTCAAGCCAACTCCCCCATCTATTAGAACACGTTTAACAAGCATTCTATGAATGAGTACTTTGATTTGCAAGGAAACAATGCTTGGATATGAAGGAGATGGGCTTTGAATATGATCCTCTGAAATAGGTTTGATGGTCATTATGGATATCCCTTGGGGAACTTCATCTTTGGATGTATTGTTTGGTAAGGATGCTATGAAAGGTTCTTGCAAGCTTTCAAGAGGTGTACAAATAGATGCCTTTGAAGCGTAAATTTCCTTATAGGGGGATGAGCCATTGCTAGACATAGGTGCGTGATTTTGATCTTTCTCAGCCAAATCCTTTAGAGATCTCTTTAAGAGTTGCATAAAAGAACCACTTTTTTTTGGAGATGTGTTTGAATCCTTGTGAGATTTTAGCATAGTTGGATTTTGATTTTTGGACTTGTTTGATTTCTTTGATATGTTGGCTTGTTATTTGTATTTTGCTTTGGTATGTCATGTTGATATGATTTTCAGCTATTTCAAATGTTTCTATCTCCATTTCAGGGGTTTGATTGTTTAAATGTTGTTTCCGTAAGTGATCAACTATCACTATAGATACACTACAATGATAGGACATGTAAAGATAATTCAAGTGGTTAAAAGTTTGCAAGTTTTTCGATCTTCAGTTTAGGAGTGCAATGATGATGATTTGATAAAAATCAAGTCCAGTAGGAATGATATATCCTACGATGTGGGATAAGATTATCCTAACCAAACGTTTCAGTTTTGTGATAAAGGATGATTGATCCTAATGAGAAACTATGTTTGTGTTATCACTATTTTGAATATTGGGTGATTTTGTTCTTTAATCCGTTATAATCTTCAAAAATATGCTTAGTATCTTCATTTCTTCCTCTGAGACTTATTGGTCTGAAGGTTTAGGGTTTTTGAAATTTACCATTTTTCTCTTTTGGAATCCCCACGTTCTATTTCTATGTTACTTTTTCCACTTAAGTGGAAGGGTCGGTCCATCATGAGAAGAGGTCCCCCCTTTAACATTTGCCCTAGGCGAGTTATTAATAAATTTTTATTTTTTGCCTTTTCCTAAGTTTTATTTCTTTGTCGGGCCTTGTAAAGACCATGCAAGTTCTGATTGATATGACGGTGCGTGCGATCTTGCAAAGGGAAGATGTGCGAAACTTACCCTTCACGAAGCAACAAAAAGGTGGTGGGCCAGTGTAAAATGGTCAAAAAGGAAGGCTAAAGGATAGATATCTTCTGGTTGATCTAACGGCCCACGTTGTTTTGTGATGGAAAGATGGGTGAGGTTTATGCTACACGAAATAGTGAAGAGATTGGCGGGCCCGACAAGTGGGTTAAAAAATGAAGTTAAGGATGGAACATCTTGCTCGAGATCCAACGATCCATGTTGATTCAGAAAGGAAAGATGCTAGGAGTTTATCTTTCATGAAATAGCAAAATGATGGTAGGCCTGGCAGATAGACAATTCCCAATATTTTAAGACCGATCAACTTGGAGTTGACTGGATGGCTCGCGTTGTTTCATAGCCAGAAGCAACATGAAGTTTACTCTTCATGAAGTGGTGAAAAGGAGCTGGAGGTTACATGGCAAATGATGTAGCAATATAGTTGGATGTCTAGCTAGGGTGAAAGGTGATCTGTTAATAGGACACATGGCTCCAAAGGATCATGAAGGGCCAACTTTGATTGAGCGGTGATGGTGATCAAATTCATGGGTAAGTAAAACATGTGGCAGTTTAGATGTGGAGTCCGATGGAGTTCTTGAATGAATGAATGGCTAACATGTAGGACCTATTTGTCACAAATCAATAGGGTAAGTGGATTCCGTATAGAGGTCCCACTTTGAAGGATAAAGGATGTTAAAGGCCACACATCTCAAAAGTAATCCAACGATGAGCATTGTTTTGCAACCCAAAGATGCAAGGTGATTAAGCTTTGCAAACAACGAAAACCATTAGCGGTGACAGTTCAAGTGGTTAGTTAAAAAGACTAGTGGTCACCATGGAGAGTAAAGATCGAGCGAATGGTACAATATCCAACGGCCAATGCTATTTCGCATGGAAGAGATGCATGAGATTTACACTTCACGAAATAGTGAAAAGCCAAGACACTTAGAATTTTCTTTGTGGTCCATTGGAGCCAATTTTTGAATTCAATTATGAATTGATTGCCGAAGCATGTGGCTTAATGTTTCAATTCAATGCTTATTTGCCATATTAAGCTTCACAGCAACTGAATTTTAGCATCATTTCAAAGAGTTTTGTAGAGGAGCCATTGTGGAGAGCAAATTTCTTCAAGCAACAAGTAAGTTTTGCATATCTCTTGATAGTTACAATTTGAATTGATATCACTAGGTGCTTGTCTTCTCAAAGGTTTGCTTAAATATTTTAATTGAAGTAGCTATAATTTCAAGATGGCACCAAGAAGGGATTTTACAGGGAAGGTTAATTATCAGGATAGAGCCATTTGTGAGGATTTTTTAGAACAATTAACCATGTCCACAAATGCTGCTGCTAAGATAAAAGAATTAGTGCCCAAAGCTCCCCACCTGAGAATTGGTGACGATTTGTATGACAAGGGGAACCGGTTGAGGGATGCACAAATAGGGATATCAGGTTTAGGACTCTTCAAAGTGGTATTTCATCAGGGACATTCCCCTACTCCAATGAACAGAATATGGGAGTTAGACATGAGAAATCTCATAGTCCCTAGGGTTTTCATGGATGTAGATTTATTAACCCAGATTGCAAATAATTATGACCTTGTTGCCAAACGTGTTAGAAATGTAAATGGGGGAGCTTTTAATTGAGATAAATGATGATGAGTTTAGGAAAGTATTCAGACTCAGTGAGGTGTCAAATTATCTAGAACCCATCAATTTTGATACACTTGCATAGGTCTACAATGTGCAGAAAGATCACCTCAAGAGTGGCCCTTTGAAAGAGCTTTTTGTCAAAATAGGAGGACTGACTGTTGTAGGCCCTAGCACTAGCGAACCTTTCTCTCTAAATATTTTTACTTTAAGGGCCAAAGGGATGTATTGGTCCCTATGTTATATTTTTGGGGAAGATGCTAAAACAACCATGCCTACCCATTACATGCTCATGTTAGCACAGATTTTAAAACCATCTGTGGCAGTAACTTTTGACTTTGCACCTTATCTCACTAATGCAATTCATGCAAGGCTGGTAGGGATAAAAAATGATAAGGTAGATAGACCTTTTAGGTGGTATTCTCTTCTTGTGCACATGCTTTTGTTTAAAGGTGCTGATTATTTTGCTAAGGAAATGGACCTGGTTAAGGAGAATGATGGTGAAGAGATGCCTATACAATTGTGGAGCACAATTTTGTCTTGGGACATAGAGGATAGAAGTTACTTGAAGTTTGATAGATGTTTTGCATCTATGCTTAGGATCCTCTTGTGCCCACAAACCCCTAGGATCCCTAAGGCTCTCTTAGAGTTCCTTAGGCCTAAAGAATTCACTGAGGACATCAAGATTATTCACAATTGGGGTGATATATATTTATACCTTGTCTCTACTATGTTCAGAGTTTATGGTTTCATAGGTACACCATACTTGGTCCCATATCAAGTCCCATTTAAGATAGGAATTGCAGAGGTCCTGAGGCAAATCAGGGGTGTGCAAGAGGCAGAATTAACAAATAGGGGGAAAGGGGCCATTTTCCCAACTCTCACCATTGCACATTAGTTTGTAATCACCAAGGGTCGTTGGAAACATTTTGATGATTTCTTTCAACCCTATAGGTTGTCTACTATAGTGTCAAGGTTTGCTGACCCTGAAGATTTCTTTAATGGAATGTTCAAGAAAAGAGCCGTATGTAAAGGTAGAGCACATCAGTTCAATTTTCCTGAGGATCTGATTAGAAATGAATTCAATCTAGATGAGCAGGAATCAACAAAAGAGAAATGGAAAAAGAGCTCTTGATTTTATCCACCAATTTGATATTGGTTATGACCCTTTGTCTAGTTTTACTCCCTTTGAGGAGAAGGCTAAACTCTTGATACTATATTTTGAAGATTTAATGCAAACCTTGAAGGAGAAGAGGGAAGCTATAATGATAAATGATCCTAAAAAGGATAAGTTGGTTTTAGCCAAGCCTTCCTTTGCTAAGACCATCCCTCTAAGTGAGTATGTGATGTATAAGACGCCAAAGTATGGTGTGCTAGTGTCATTTAGAGTTGATTCTTCCACTTCAAAAGGGAAAAGACCAATAGAAGATGTAATTGACATCCAAGACTCTCCTAAAAGGCAAAGGGTGGGAAACAAGGTGGAAATAGGTGAACCTTTATACTCTCCATCCCAATCCCCAATCAATGTGGGAGATGAAAATGTTTAGATTTGAAACTCTTGTTTGATTTGGGTGACTCTGTAGACTGGATAAGACACTGATATCAATGGTGGAATTCTTTCTATCTTTCTTGGGATCAAGACTGAAAATGAGCACAAGTTTTCTTTAATGTTTCAGTTTTATTGATATGATGAAGTCTATAGGTTTTTAGCATTGGTTTATTGTGGATCTCAATTAAAAAGTGTGAAAGTATTCACAAAAGGTATATGCACCTGAGCTTTGGATAAGTTCAAAGTGTAGAAGGTTTTGCTGAAACCTTGTTATAAGTTATTCTGGAATTCTATTTTCTTGTTGTCCTCTTCATACACAAATAAAGTTATCAAATTTTCTTATAGAGAGGATAGGGGGAATCAGAATTTGAGAACAACAAAAGTAGCAACTCTGCTGGGGAAGTCATAGTGTGAATTTGTATTGCAGATCTATTGCTTGTGTTGCCCAAAAGTTTGTTTGAATTTGTATGTGTTTGGTCCTTGTAGCAGGCCATTTTTATCACATTGTTTGATTATTTCTCTCTCTGTAGATCTTCTTGTTCTATATTCTCCTGCAAGTGATTTTTCAAGATTGTTTTCTTATTTCCCATAACTTTGGGTGTCAACTTTGACATAAAGTAATCGGTGCTCCTAAATAAGCATAATTCATTGAGGAAAAATCCTCAAGAGATGTTGCAAGAAGGATTACCTAAGCAAGCACGAAGAGGCCAGAAAAGATCAGTTGCACATGAGCCATCTAGTGCTTCCTAGATACAAAAAAGAATTCATATGGGTAAGTCATCTGAAAGACCCATATATGCCAATTCAAATTATTCTTCCCATTAATCTAAGCCAGACATTTTGGGTTTTCATTCTGGTTTGTTTGGTAATCATGAGGATGTTCAAGTTTTGAATCAGAGGATTTCTCATGCTAGTTTATCTGGGAAGGATAGAAATAGTTCTAATGTTAAGATGGACTCTATGCCAAGAATTGTAGATGGGAGTATTAATTTAATTGATATCGATCAAGTCAATATGTCATATTCTAAAGAGATGTTCCCTAATGAAGATAAGGTATCCCAAGAGATTGAGGCCCTAAATAGAAAAGTTCATCAATTGATCTCTCTAAGGACACAAAAAGAAGCAAATAGAGAAAAAGAACTTAAAGCTAAATTAATTGAGAGAGATAGGCTTTTAAGGAAAATTGCTAATCTCGAATTGTTCACCCAAGAGAAAGCTAAGAGTGAGGATGAAGGTCCAATCATCAAAGAAAATATGACTGCAAAGATCAACCCTACACATAAATTTATTGTACAACCTAGTAGGGAGGTTCTTAGTGAGCCATAACCTGCTAGAAATAATGTTGACAAAGGAAAACAAAAGTGCATTGAAAATGAGTCTAGGTCTAAGAATGCAGTAGAAATTTCTCATTAGTTGTATGCACATGAGAGAGAAATAGACAGAATGAGGAAAGATAAAGAAGACCTGCAAAGAGAATTGGAGAAAGTTGAATTAGAAGCAACCAATCAAGAGGTTAAAAGAAAAATTAACTATCTAAAGGCTCCTCCCATAATCTTTCTTTCAACAGATCCAAATAAGATTCTACCTCAGCATGCCCCAATCCCTCCAGTTAAAATTCAGTCAACACTGCCTGTGAGTACTGTCCCAGTTAGTCAAGTCCCTACTACCAACCAAACTAACCAAGTCACTCCAACTCATGGTCTTAATATAAGAATGAATATGGGTAATAACCCTACTGGTAACTAGTTTCAAAGAAGACCCATTAATTTAGAATTGTATAGGCAACTTTTCTTTGATGGGATTCCCAGGTACCCAAACCATACTCCTATGGAACTTAGGGACAGGCTTCACAAATTTATTGGCAATAATGCTATAAGTGTAGAAGACCACTTAAAATATTTTCGTGACATGGTAAATGACTATGAGATAGTAAATGAAGATGTCATCATGAAATTATTTCTCTAGTCCTTGGTGGATGATGCAAGGGATTGGTATAGAGGTCTACCCATACATAGCATTGGTTCTTGGGAGGAGTTCAAGAATTGCTTCCAAGAGCAATACGGTGATAAAATGAATGTGACCTTTATGCTCAACGAGTTCAACAATATCAGAAAGACTAATAATGAAATTGTCATAGACTTCAATGTAAGGTTTCAAAAGGCAATGCATAGGCTCTTCCAAGTGATGAGATTAGATGATAATATGTGTCTAAACACTTATTATAATACTTTTGATTCTAAAATGGCTTATATCTTGAGGGATAAAAACCCACATAGTCTCAGAGATGCTTTTAGAATTGCCATCAATGAAAAAAGTAGTAGGAAAGCATCTGGAAAGGTGGGAAGGAGGAATGATGGTAGGTTGTGGCAAGAATCAAAACAACAACCTAATAAAGTTGCCAAGGAAGAAGACAAAATAGAAAAGTTAATGATTGCTATGAAAGACCTTACTGCTAAGGTAGGTAAGAATGAGAAGCGTCATTATAATTGGCAAGATAGGCCTCCCAGATTACATGATATGCCATACAAAACCACTTGGAAGGATGGAAAACCTCAATATGATAAGTTAAAGAACATGCAAAACCAGGACACCCCAGATCATTTAAAAGGAGGAAATGTACACAATATGGAAAATACTCCTTGGTGCATGGCCTGTGATGGGCCACATTCTCCTCATCAGTGTGTTGTAGCTCAACCTCTTGAAGAATCCATGAAAAAGGAGGGTGAGCCTGATATTAATATGTTTGACACTATGGTTGAGAGTGATAATGAATCTTCACAAAGTGAATCTAGTGGGTGTGATGAGCTAAGTTATAATAAATGTGGTCAAGGGCAGCTGCAAATTGATTGGCATCCCACTCTAAATGTGGCAAGCATTGAAGATGAAGAAGTTCATCTCAGAAGACCCAGTGATGAAGAGGTAAAAAATCTTACTAAGGCTGCCATAGCCAAAGCTAAGCATAATTACAATCTGAGAAGAAATAAAAAAGATGGAGATCAGGGTGAATGTAGCTCCTTGTTTATGAAAGATGTATCTCAGAAAAGGATAGCAAGCAATAGTGCCCTACCTCAAGATGGTCATACAAAAGGTGACTAATCCAAAGATGTAGCCAAGAGTGTAGATAATAATACTACTAGTGATTTGCAAGGGACTGCTATAGCTAAGAATGCAAGTCAGCCTAAAGAAGAAAAAGCCAAAATTAATACTGAGTCAATTAATAGCTCCACTTTTGATATGACTCAGGCTTTGATCCAAATGAGGGTTATAGTCCCATTAGTAGAATTGTTGAAAATAAAGGAACATAGAAAAGTTGCTCTCTTTATTTTCTACTATATCAGATAATACTGCAACTTTTCCTACAAATACTATGAAGGATCATGAGTTGCAAACTCCAGAAATATATGTAGGAACTACTATAACATAGGAACCTTCACAGGTAGATCCTCTCTATGTGACTTTGTTAGTGAATAACAGATTAATTAAGAATTGTATGATACATTCTAGTGCAGCTGCAAATTTGATGATGTATGGTGTCATGAAAGAATTGGGACTATCAGTAAGCACTGTGTATGGGAAGTGTTATGCTATGGACAACAAAGAAGTACTTGTGATAGGTACAATAAAAGATGTAGATATTAAAATAGTAGAATTTCCTGAAGAAACATATAAGATGGATGTCATATTAACTGATACTAAACCTCACTATGACATGCTGTTATCTAGACAATGGGCTACAACAATGGGGGGAAATGTTCAGTTAGATCTTTCATATGCTACAATCCTAGTAAATGGAAGTTTAGTCAAGTTGTATAGAGAACCATGTGCTCTCAAAGTAATTGAAAAGATAGACCCTAATATGTTAAACTATATGACTGATGTATTTCTTGATTATTTCATAATACAACTAGTTTTACCTAAGTTGAAAAATATTGATCCTATTGTGACTGAATTGGAATCTCAGCAACAAGGTTTATGGCACATGTACTTTGATGGTGCTTTCCCTAGGGAAGGATCTGGAGTAGGAGTTCTTTTTGTGTCCCCATCAGGTATAACTTTCAAGTACTCCTTTCTGCTAGCTTTCTAGTGTACCAATAATACTACAGAATATGAAGCCTTGTTGTTGGGACTGGAAATTGCTAAGAAACATGGCATTCAATTGTTAAGAGTGTTAGGGGATTTAGAATTGGTTGTTTCTTAGGTAAGGTCTAAATATGCATCCAAAAATGATCGTTTGAAAAGATATAAACATGCTGTTTGGGATGTGATTGAGCATTTTTGTGCATTTTCTATTAACTGGATAGAAAGATCAAAGAACATCATGGCTGATTGCTTAGCTAATGTTGCATTGAAGAATCATGATGTTACATTAACCAATGTGTCCACAGTTGAGATAAAAGCTAGGCCTGCCATTCCTGATAATGTATATAACTAGCAAGTATTTGCAGATGATGAAGATATTCTTAGATTCATATAGTGCATTGATGACTATGATGGAGAGAAAATTGATTGCAATGCATTAGTAGAAGTGGTAGATGATAAAGAAACAATGTTTGGAAGTGACATCATCCAATTGGAAACCAATGAAATCCCCAAAGGGCTGGTAGAATTGGAAGGTATGTTTAGTTACAATGATAGTCATTTGCATCAACAATCAACCACCAAGTTAGAAGAACTAGAGGAGGTAAACTTAGGGACTCAATCACTCCCTAAGTTGGTATATATAGGAAGAACTTGGCTCCTCACATTAAAGCTAACCTTATTAATTTATTAAGAAAGTATAAACATGTTTTTGCTTGGTCTTATGAAGACCTGAAGGCATGTAGACAAGATCTATTTTAGCTTGAAGTCCCTTTGCTTCTAGATGCTAAGCCTTTTCGACAGAAGCAAAGACCTATCAACCCCTTTTTGGAAATCAAAATGCAACAAGAGTTAACTAGGTTGAGGGAAGGGGGGATCATTAATCCTATAAGACATTTATCATGGGTGTCTAATTTAGTCCTAGTTAGAAAGAAGAATGGGGATATAAGGCTCTGTGTTGACTTTAGGAATTTGAATGTTGCTTCTTTGAAAGACAACTATTCTTCCCCCAATATGGATGCAATGTTGCAAAGAGTAACAGGTTGGACTTGTTATCCATGATGGATGGGTTTTTAGGATATAATCAGGTGTTAGTGAGAGAGTTTGAATAGTTCAAGACTACTTTTACCACCCCTTGGGAGACATATGTATATGTGAGGATGCCATTTGGTTTAAAAAATGCTGGAGCTACTTTTCAAAGGGCAATGGATGTAGCTTTCAAGGAATTCATCAACATCATCATGGTTGTGTACCAAGATGATTTAGCATGTTTCTCTAAAAGGGCAGATGACCACTGTGGTCACTTGGAAAAGGTTTTCAACAAAGCTCTAGAGTTTGGTGTTTTCCTAAACCCAAAAAAGTGTCATTTTGCAGTCACTGAAGGGAAGTTGCTTGGGCATATTGTCTCTAAGGAAGGGGTTAGAATAGACCCTGAAAGGATCAAAGCCATAAACAATGTACCTAAACCAAAGAATGTCAAAGGTATTCAATCTTTCTTGGGCAAGGTAAATTTTGTTAGACGATTCATTGCTAACTTTGCTGAAATAGTTAAACCTATTGTTAAGTTGCTTAAGAAAGATGCAAAGTTTTGTTGGGATGAAGAAGCTACAAAGGTTTTTAGTAAAATTAAAAAGGCTATTCAGGAGGCACCAGTGTTGAAATCCCCTGATTACAGTAAGCCCTTTTCATTGTTCTCTTTTTCTTATTATCATACAGTGGCTGCAGTCCTTCTTCAAAAGGATGCTGAGGGATATGAACACCCTATTCCTTTTTATAGAAAATATCTACAAGCTATAGAGCTAAAATATGAAATCATGGAGAAGCAAGCATATGCCTTGGTTAAAGCCACTAAAGCATTTAGGCCATATCTTGTGAACACACAAATAATTGCTTATGTCCCTCATGCGGTTGTCAAGGACATCCTATCTTAGTCTGAGGTCACTGGCAAAAGATGCAAATGGATAACCAGAATTCAAGAGTTTGATCTAGAAATCATGATCACTAAATTGGTAAGAGGGTTAGGTCTTGCTAAGTAAATGGCTGAATCAAATCTCCTTGATGTTGAAGTTAACAATGTGGAAATTAAAAATACCTTGGTCACAAGTATTGAGATACAGCCCTGGTACTCAGAGATAGTACAATTTTTAAGGGATGCAACATACTTGGAGGGAGTGACTCCAAACTAGAAAAGGACATTGAAACTCAAGTCTCAAAAGTATGTCCTTATTCAAGGTAATCTATATTGGTGAAATAGAGATGGGACATTTTTTATGTGCTTAGATAAATCTCAAGCTAAAAGGATGTTAACTAAAATGCATAATGGAGTATGTGGAGGCCATTACTCTACCAAAACCACAGCTGGTAAGATAATCTAGGCTAGATATTATTGGCCTACTCTATTCAAAGATGCCCATGAGCATGTCCAGAGGTGTGACCCATGCCAAAAAATTTCTTCCAAGTTAAAATATGGAGCTTTGCCCCTTAACCCAGTAACAATGGAAGTCCCTTTTGTCTAGTGGGGCATTGATTTTATTGATGAAATAGTTGAGAAATTAGGAAGTGGTCACAGATGGATCATAGTGGCCATTGATTACTTCACTAAGTGGATTGAGGTTGTACCTACTAAAAGAGCCACTAGCAAAGTTGTCATTGATTTCCTGATGGATAATGTTATAACAAGATTTGGTGTTCCTATGAAACTTATAATGGATAATGCCATGAGCTTTAGATTAGAGGAATTCAGTGAATTTTGTACCAGTCATGGAATAGTCATGTCTTATTCTTCACCATACCATCCACAAGCTAATGGACAAGCAGAATCCAGCAATAAGAGCCTTTTGAATATCATTAAGAAAATTCTTGAGGAAAACAAAAGGTCTTGGGATCAGAAACTAAAATTGGCCTTGTGGGCAGACAAAATTACTGTTAAAAAAGCAATTGGTGTATCACCATTTGAGTTGGTTTATGGCATGCAATCTAGAGTGCCAGTGAACAACCTTCTTCCTATATACAAGTTCCTGCAAGATGAGGATATGGAGTTGTCAGAACCCATGGAAGATAGAATGATTCAAATGGTGGAAGTGGAAGAAGTTAGGACTTTGGCTCACAAAAGAAATTTGAAGATTCAGTTGCAGTCTAAGTATCTCTTTGACAAAAGAACCACATTGAGAAAGTTTCAAATCAGTGACTTGGTTCTTCAATGGAATGCAAGAGGGAAAGATAAAGGAAAACACAAAAACTTTGAGTCACTATGGATGGGCCCTTCTATTGTTTGTGATCTTAATGGAAAAGACTCATATTTTTTGTAGACAATGAATGGTGAGGTACAAGAATTTCTAGTGCATGGACAATTCCTAAAGCATTACTTCTCATAAAGTCCATGCACATTAGGTTTTAGTCTGTATATAATTAGGTTTATTTCTGTTGGTTTCTTGTGGGCTTGTTTTGATCTATTCTCTAGAGTTTTATGTGTTCTTGTATTGATCTTGCAATCAACCATCCCCAATCAGAGCCATTGTTATCACTATTTTGACTATTGGGTGATTTTGTTCTTTAATCCATTATAATCTGCAAAAATGTGCTTAGTCTCTTCATTTTTGCCTCTGAGAGTTATTGGTCTAAAGGTTTAGTGTTTTTGAAATTTACCCTTTTTCTATTTTGGAATCCCTACATTCTATTTCTATCTTACTTCTTCCACTTAAGTGGAAGGGTTGGTCCATCATGAGAAGAGGTCCCCCCTTTAACATTTGCCCTAGGCGGGTCATTAATAATTTTTTATTTTTTGCCTTTTCCTAAGTTTTATTTCTTTGTCGGGCCTCGTAAAGACCATGCAAGTTTTGATTGATCTGATGATGCATGTGATCTCATGAAGGGAAGATGTGCAAAACATACCCTTCACAAAGTAGCGAAAAGGTGGTGGGCCTAGGTAAAATGGTCAAAAGGAAGGCTAAAGGACATATATCTTCCGGTTGATCTAAAGGCCCGCGTTGTTTCATGATGGAAAGACAAGCGAGGTTTATGCTCCGCAAAATAGCAAAAATATTGGTGGGTCTGATAGGTGGGTTAAAAAATGAAGTTAAGGACCGAATATATTGCTTGAGATCTAACGATCCGTGTTGATTCATAAAGGAAAGATGCTAGGAGTTTATCTTTCACAAAATAGTGAAAGGATGGTATGTCGAGTAGATAAACAGTTCCCAGTTTTTAAAGACTGATCAACTTGGAGTTGATCAAATGGCCCGCATTATTTTGCAGCCATAAGCAACATGAAGTTTACTCTTGGCAAAGTGGAGAAAAGGAGTTGGCAGTTACATGGTAGATGATGTGGCAATACAGCTGGATGTCTAGCTAGGGCGAAAGGTGATCTATTGATAGGAAACATGGCTCCAAAGGATCGTGAAGGGCCCACTTCGATTGAGTGGTGATGGTGATCAAATTCATGGCTAAGTAAAATAGGTGGCAGTTCAGATGTGGAGTCTGATGGAGTTCTTGAATGAATGAATGGCTGACGCATAGGAGCTATTTGCCAGAAATCAATAGGGTAAGTGGATTCTGTACAAAGGGCCTACTTTGAACGATAAAGGATGTTAAAGGCCACACATCTAAAAATTAATTCAACGATGAGAATTGTTTCGCAAACCAAAGATGCAAGGTGATTAACCTTTGAAAAATAATGAAAACCATTAGTGGTGATGGTTCATGCGGTTAGTTAAAAAGACTAGCGGTCACTATGGAGAGTAAAGATCGAGCGAAAGGAAGGTGGGGCCCATTTCTAAACAAGATGACCCAGGTAAGGTAAAGAGTGTACATGTTCTTCAAGATCCAATGGATGCTATTTTTTCACATGGTAAAGATGTGAGGTTTTTAACCTTCATGATATAGCAAAAAGCCAAGACAGTTAGAATTTTCTTTGTGCTCTATTGGAGCCAAATTTTGAATTGAATTATGAATTGATTGCCGAAGCATGTGGCTTAGTGTTTCAATTCAATAATCAGTTGTCGTATTAAGCTTCACATCAACTAAATTGTAGCATCATATCAAAGATTTTTACAGAGGAACCATTGCAGAGACCTAATTTCTTCAGGCAACAAGTAAGTTCTACATATCACTTGATAGTTACAGTTCGAATTGATCTCACTAGGTGCTTGTCTTCTCAGAGGTTTGTTTAAGTTTTTTTATTGAAGTAGCTATAATTTCAAGATGGTACCAAGAAGGGATTTTATAGGTAAGTTTAATTATCAGGATAGAGGCATTTGTGATGATTAACCATGTCCACAAATGCCGCTGCTAAGATAAAAGAATTAGTGCCCAAAGCTCCCCATCTGAGAATTGGCGACTCTTTGTATGACAAGGGGAACTGGTTCAGGGATGTACAGATAGGGATATTAGGTCTAGGACTCTTCAAAGTGGGATCTGGTCAGAGATATTCCCCTGATCCAATGAACATTACATGGGAGTTAGATGTGGGAACTCTCATAGTCCCTAGGGTTTTCATGGATGTAGATTTATTAACCCAGATTGCAAATAATTATGACCCTATTGCCAGATGTGTTAGAAATGTAAACGGAGGAGCTTTAATTGAGATAAATGATCACGAGTTTAGGAAAGTATTGAGACTCAGTGAGGTGTCAAATTATCTAGAACCCATCAATTTTGATACACTTGCACAGGTCTACAATGTGCAGAAAGATCACCTCAGGAGTGGCCCTTTGAAAGAGTTTTTTGTCAAAATAGGAGGACTGACTGTTGTAGGCCTTAGCACCATGGAACCTTTCTCTCTAAATATTTTTACTTAAAGGGCCAAAGGGATGTATTGGTCCCTATGTCAGATTTTTTGGGAAGATGTTGAAACAACCATGCCTACCCATTACATGCTCATGTTAGCACAGATTTTAAACCCATCTGTAGTGGCAACTATTGACTTTGCACCTTATCTCACTAATGCAATTCATGCAGGGTTGGTAGGGATAAAAAATGCTAAGGAGACATACATTTTGGGTGGTATTCTCTTCTTATGCACATGTTTTTGTTTAAAGGTGCCGATTATTTTGCTAAGGAAATTGACCTAGTTAAGGAGAATGATGGTGAAGAGATGCCTGTGAAATTATGGAGCACAATTTTGTCTTGGGATAGAGAGGATGCAAGTTACTTGAGGTTGGATAGATGTTTTGCATCTAGGCTTAGGATCCTCTTGTGCCCACAAAACCCTAGGATCCCTAAGGCTCTCTTAGAGTTCCTTAAGCCTAAAGAATTCCCTCAAAACATCAAGATTGTTCACAATTGGGGTGATATATATTTATAACTTGTCTCTTCTGTGTTTAGAGTTTATGGTTTCAAAGGTACTCCATACTTGCTCCCCTATCAAGTCCCATTGAAGATAGGAATTGCAGAGGTCCTGAGGCAAATCAGGGGTGTGCAAGAGGCAGAATTAACAAATAGGGGGAAAGGGACCATTTTCCCAATTGTCACCATTGCACATCAATTTGTAATCACCAAGGGTGGTTGGAAACATTTTGATGATTTCTTTCAACCCTATAGGTTGTCTACTATAGTGTCAAGGTTTGGTGACCCTGAAGATTTGTTTAATGGCATGTTCAGGAAAACAGCCATATGTAAAGGTAGAGCACATCAGTTCCGTTTTCCTGAGGATCTAATCAGAAATAAATTCAATCTAGATGAGAAGGAATTGAGAAAAGAGAAATGGATAGCATACAAAAGGGCTCTTGATTTTATCCAACAATTTGATATTGGTTATGACCCTTTGTCTAGTTGTACTCCCTTTGAGGAGAAGGCTAAATTCTTGATACTATATTTTGAATATTTAATGCAAACCTTGAAGGAGAAGAGGGAAGCTATAATGAGAAATGATCCTGAAAATGCTAAGTTGGTTTTAGCCAAGCCTACCTTTGCCAAGGCCATCCCTCTAGGTGAGTATGTGATGCATAAGAGGCCGAAGTATAGTGTGCTAGTGCCAATCAGGGGTGAGTCATCCACTTCAAAATGGAAAAGACCAATAGAAGATGTCCTTGACATCCAACACTCCCCGAAAAGGCAAAAGGTGGGAAAAGAGGTGCAAATAGGTGAACCTTTATACTCTCCATCCCAATCCCCAATCTATGTGGGAGATGAACATGCGGTGGCTAAGTAGTTGTTGTAGCTAGGGAGTCTTGGGGAGATTGCCTACACTTATGAGGAAACACAAGAGGGAATCCCTGAAGAGCCACCGAGTGCTGAGATGAACTTGACTGCAGATGAGTTTAAAGGAAAGGAGTTAGACCCTACCTTCAAACAAGCCAGTGAAGAGTTCTTTGCTGATAATAACTTTGTTACAACAGGATCCTTTATCCAATTTGTTTGGAGGCAAAAAATTGAACAATTCAAAGCAAGATGTGATAAGAGGAAGAATGAACAACCCCACAAAAATGCAATTGAAGTGAAGGAGGAAGTGAAACAAGAAATGATGGCAGAGTTCAAAACCATTACTCCTGAGTAGGGGAGAGAAATGGTAGCAAAAGCTAGTGTGTTAATTCTTCCCGAGTGGGACATAGCATATGCCTTAGTGCTTGAAGTAGCTAGGAAAGAATCCAACCCCATGGAAGGAGTGACATTCAACAAGGACAATGCTACTTTGGTCATGTGATCCCTAAGGAGGGATGAGAGCAGAAGAAGGAAGGACAGTTCAGAGTCCAGTTATCTTGGAGGTGTGATTGTGAAGAGGGTGCAAGACACAAGGGTGGTAGAAGCTACTAGCATAGTTCTAGAAATAGAAAAATTCAGTGTGGCAGTAGCTGAGAAGGAAGCTAAGGAGAAGGCTGATCTCTAGGTAAAACTAGAGACAATTTTAAAGGCTTATAATGAGGCCAAAGGAGAGATAGCCACCAGGCATAGTATCATTGCCAAATTAAAGAATTAATTAGCAGGGCAATACCAGAGGGTTGATTCTTCTACTCTAATGATTGCCTCTTCTCCAGCAAAACCTCCACCCACTAGTCCCATTATTAAATTTCCCCCTTATCCTATGACTTCTATTTTTCAACCAGCTGAGACCATACAAGATGAATTGGAAAAGTTAAAGCAGGCTCAGGCCCTGTTTGTAAGCAAATATGAGGAAAAGGTCAGGGGCACAATCTTGAGTTTTGCTGACATAGTAGGAGCTTCTATTATGCACATTAATATGACAAGAGTTTTGGACATATTGATTGAGCTGAATGAAGACAAGGCTACTCTAGAGCCAATTTTGAATAAGTGGATTCCTAGGGAGGTGGATTTGGAACTTATGTGTGCATCTTATGATGAGGTAGGGGATGATGCCAATATTAAATCCACTTGTGATTTAGTAAGAGGGATGACTAGGTTAATAGAAGGAAGAGATGGTGTAGAGAGAAAGGCCAACTTGTACAGGAAGGAGTATGCTGAACATAAATTTGAACTGTTTCCTGGGGGTTTTGTTAGTTCAAATCAATTGAAGGATAAAAAGGTGTGGCTTGATGAGCTAGGAGTTAACTTGTCCCAAAGGATAAATGAAGTCATCAATATAGATGACACATCTTTATTTATCCAAACAATTGAAGAAATAGAGAAGATAAAGTCACATTATGATTTTTTGGAGTCAGAGGTTAAGAAAATGAGAAACACTTGGAAAAGGTTGGATAAGTGTAAAAAGAAAATTGTTAATTTCTCCTGGCCTAGTGATGACATGTTCCAAGAATGGAAAAGCAAGTATGTGGTTCAAGAAGCAAAGGTTCAAGAAGATGCTACAATGGAATAACAAACTTAAAAGCCACTAGGATTGAAAATGACTTGTAACTTCTTTTTGAAGAAAATTGCAGTTGTAACAAACTATTCTTAAGAAAGTCTAAAGCTTGTTTTGCATCCATATTATTATAAATGGATACCAGGACTTTAGGAGAAGAGATCACAAGAATTTGTGATGATACTCTACTGAAATATATCTAGCATTTTCTAGTTATTTCATAAATTACCTTGAGTTATGTAAGGTTTTCAAAATGAATATGAATATATAGATCAAAGTTTTTCAGGCCTAAATCTTCATTGTCTTCTGGTGTGCAATCATCAGTTTGCTGGTTTTATTTGAATAATTTAGGGTTATTCGATTGAATATAGATTGTAAGGCAATCTTATAGATATGTTTCTAGATTTTCTCTTCATGAGAGGAATTAAATATGCGAGAAATTTCTCTGTCAGTAAATCAATTGTTTGCTGCTTTGAATTTGATAAATGGTTTTAGTTTAAAGAGAAAGAACTTATATATATGTCAGGCATGTATAGGGTTGATGAAAGCCAAAGTGATGAAATGTATGAAAATGTTCAGATTTGGAACTCTTGTTTGATTTGGGTGGCTCTGTAGCCTAGATAAGGCACTGATATCAGTGGTGGAATTCTTTCTATCTTTCTTGGGATCAAGACTAAAAATGAGCACAAGTTTTCTTTAATGTTTCAGTTTTATTGAGGTGATGAAGTCCATAGGTTCTTAGCTTTGGTTTACTGTGGATCTCAATTAAAAAGTGTGAAAGTATTCACAAAAGGTATACCCACCTGAGCTTTGGATAAGTTCATAGAAGGTTTTAATTAAACCTTGTTATATGTTATTCTGGAATTCTATTTTCTCGTTGTCCTCTTCATATGCAAATAGAGTTATCAAATTTTCTTATAGAGAGGATAGGGGGAATCAGAATTTGAGAACAACAGTTTGAGTGATCAGTTTATCAAAAAGGGTGATAATGCACTTTGAGATGTTTAGATTTTGAACTTGTTGAGGGTGAGAACTTGAAAAACCTTAAGGTGTTTATCTTCTGGAGTCTGATTTTGATAGATGATAACTTGACCAAGCAAACTAAGGAGACAATCCAAGCACAAAGCAACATATATCTGATGTTTATGATTACTGCAAATTGATCAAGCAGAATAACAGACCTGAAAAAGTCATGCAAAGAAACAACTCTGGATTGATAAAAACATAGACTCGTACGACAAAATACACAACCCCAAATGACAAGAGATACAAGACCAGATGACAAATAGGGATTTTCTTTTGAAAAAGAAGAGACTCGTATGACAAAACTTTATTAACTATATGATAAAATAGATTCCTCATACAACAAATAACCTAACTTGTATGACAGAGAACAGGACAATGAAAAATATGTTTGTTTTGCTGAATTTGGATTAGTGAATTTTGATGTTTTGCTTATGTTTTCTAGTTTTATATGTTTTATTTTTCAATTTAGGGATGAATACAAAACAAACACATGATGTGATAAGTGACTTCAAGCATGCTAAACCCTAAGGAAATTGTCTGAGGAGAGAAACCTTTGCTTGCAAACTTAGGTACACACCCAATAGCTAATCAAAATACGGCCATTGAGTCTCACACAATGGATTCTCAACGCCGTATTATCCAACTCCAAATGCTAATGGGGGAACAATATGGAAAGTGTCTTGTGAGAGTTACTATCTCTCTTGTACAAAGATTATCACCCTTTCAGAGGTGAATCGGGTAGCTTCGAATTTAATCAGAACTAGTAAGGGATCCGTTCAGCACGTCGGGGTATAATACTCAATTAAGAGGTCTCCCAGCCTTGAAAATCAAAGTTTGATATACCCTAAGGTACGGACGAGAGCTATTCTTGAGCACTACCATTGACTTGATTTTCATCAAATCACATTGATTTTATAGTGGGTTGGATTACTTGGCATTAGCCATTCCCACTTAGGTAATTCCTCTCACATTGGTCGTAATGGCTTTAAGATTTTTTAAGCTCCTCGAAAGGGTAGGCCTGCTAAAGATATGCACTAATAAAAGAAAAAGATGATTCTATCTTTTCGATCACCTAAGAAAGGTGAGAGCATACTCACCTATCATTACAAACACAACATACATGATTGTTCATTTTTAGCCAAAATCAAGTGTGCCTAAAATAACTTTAAGGAATACACAAAGTTTTGTTGAATTCTTTTAGGCAACCTGCAAAATAGATCCATCAGTAGTCATTGATTTGTTTTGAATTTGGTCTTTGACAAGTGTATCTTTAACAATTGTTCTGCAGAAAAGAGTTAGGACAGGTGTGAATATGGATTACCAATACGTTGAATTTGTATTTGCGAGAACTAGACAGAATATTAGAAAGATATATGCGAGGCTCCAGCCCCACGGTGGGTGCCAAATTGTCATGCCTATAAAGTGTGTACCTGTTATACCTACAACTGCAACAGAAAACACTCAATAAATCATTAGAGCAATGGTTAGAAAATTATTCAATGAAAGATAAAACCATAGCTAATTGATCTATTGTCTCCTAGTAAATGCGAGTATGAATTTTGCTCTCAAATCTAGTTATGCAAATTCCAGTAACTTGACTACACTTAAATGGAGGATTTAAATGATGAAGATGCATAAGCTAGTAATGATAGCATGATTAAGCTACATGATTTCATTATTATTCTAGAAAATAAGCTAGAATGGAGATGCAATTAAGCTAAATTTGAACATGATAACAATGCTATGAATGATTTGCTAAGAGCAATATGCCTATAGTAATAATGCTTGAATGCAAATGAGATGGGTTTGAAATTAGGGACCCTCTGTGCTCCAAAATAAGGTCTATTTATAGGATTTCCAAGGCTAGGGGTGAGGTGGCAAGAATCAATGGTCAAGATTAAGTTAGAAGATATCAATGGTGAAATTGGAGGAGGTTGGCAAAGAGGTTGGATTAAAGGGAACATCTGTCATCTCTATGGTGAAAAGTGTCAAGAGGATTCTACAAGAGGTTGGATGAAAGGGAAAACTTAGTGACAAGTGTCAAGAGCCTTCTAGAAGAGGTTGGATGAAAGGGAACACTTCGTGACAAGTGTCCCAAAGATTCTAGAAGAGGTTAGATGAAAGAGAACACTTAGTGATAAGTGTCACAATGATTCTAAAAGAGGTTAGATGAAAGGGAACACTTAGTGACAAGTGTCACAAAGATTCTAGAAGAGGCTGGATGAAAGGGAACACTTAGTGACAAGTGTCACAAAGCTTTGCTCATGAGAGGATAAAGTGTTCAAGAAAAGGGGATATCTGGGTAAATGGAATGGGTTAGGTTTAGGAATGGTTAGGTTAGGTGGTTAAAAGTTAGGAGAGTTTGAATTTAGAAATTCAAATAATAGGAAAAGGCTAATTAATTTCAGCAACTCATAATTGATTTTCTTTAATTAATTAGGAGATTAGAAGAATGATTTTGATGGAGAAGAATTAATTAATCAAAGGGGATTATTGAAATGAACCTATTTAATAAATCCTTAGATTTATTAATAAGTAGATGAAAGGGGGTATTTAATCAAATCATTTATGAATTCAATTAAATTAGGGAGGGAGATTAATTAAATAATTGCTTATTCAATTAATTATCTTCAAACCAGTTTTAGGTGTATACAACAGAAGCTCTAACCTATTGTGTGAAAGTGCTAAGCTATTGGGTAAATGCGCTAAACTATTTTGTGAATGTGCGAACCTATCTAATTTATGTGTTTTTCATAGTTTTGCTTATTTTGATTAATTTTTCCAATTGAATTTTTGTACTAGAGGCTTTATTCAGGTCTGCTAATATTTTCTTGATTTGGCTTTGATTAGTTTTAATGCAATTTTTTAGTTTTATGTATATTTAGTTGTATATGTCACTATGGATGCTTAGACTCTCTCCATGTTGATGTGCCATGGATTGATGCGTAGATTTTGGTGTTGTTGTTTTTGTCTAGTAAGTGAATAGGCCTTTCTTTGGTTTTACTTTTACTTTTGATAGCAGATTTGATGGCTTCATGTGCCTTTATTTATTGTTGGCCAAGAGGCTCGTTTGTTATATTTGATGTTGTTGTAGCCTTGCATATGTTGTGAGAGTATGTGTGGAAGTTCTTGGCTACATATGAATGTCATTTTCATGTTTTTCTTATGGTTTGTAGCCTCTTGTGATTTATTATTGGGCCATGTTAGAGGGAATGGGCTTTTTTGTGATGATAGGGGTCACAAGAGATAGGCTTGCATGAGTTTCCTTGTAAGGGTGCATGAAGTCTAGACTGCCAGGGCACATTGAAGTTTACCTTGATTTGTAAATAATTAATAACCTAATAATTGATGCATTGGGTAGCTAGATTCATTAATAAGATAATAAATTGATTTGAGACTCATGGCTTAGTCCTATGGAGGATGTTTTAGGTTAAGCATCACAAGGTCGTGAAGACGATAAGCTAATCTCCCTTAGTCTCTCATACATTGAGATGACTCCACATGCCTATTAGGATAGTTCCTTATATTTTAATGTTTTGAGGATGGCATGTGATGATAGTCCACTACTACATGTGTTTCCCTTTTATGATTTATGATTAAGCCTTATTGGATGCATTATGTCTTGATGATTTATATGCCTCTGGTAGTTTATTATTGTTGTATTAAGTAGGTTCTTGCATGATAGTCTTTGTGTGGTTAGTCTCTTTGGTTATAGGTGCTAGCTTAGGTTTAGAGTGTGCATTGGGACCTTGTGTCATCTCCTAGCATGGGGGTTGCTTCCTTTGGCTCAACATGGTCGAGTGGATGGTTTTTTTAGCCATTGCAATGTTCTCTTGGATTATTCATGCATGGATGTGGATTCCTCTGCATGATGATTATGGATATACCTTGTAGCAGATTTATCTAATGGAATATGAATTACATTTAATGCAATATTCTTGTATTTAGATGGAGTCTTGTAGTAGAAAGAACTATGCTCATGATGTATTTAATGTACTTGTAATTATATGATGGATGATAGTTGAAAATTAAAATTATGTCATAATTTGTAATGAAACATTAGGGATGTAATTCTATTACTATAGAGATGTGATCTTATGTATCTTGGGATTAAGGTGGATTATGATTGGAAGAGAAGTGGATTTGCATTGTGGCTCAATTGTATTATTCTATGGAATGTTTAGAAAGAAAATTAGAATGTAAAGTAACCTTAGAAGAGGAATGTTTATAAAGTAAGAAATGAATATGCTAGAAGATGTTAGTTAGATTTAGTGAAGATGAATTATTCATATAGATGCACTGGTAGAAAGAAAATTATGCATATCATGTAAGAATTATAAGTATGAAGTTCCATTATGAATTTGGAATTAATGATAAGTAGGATGATCATGCTATAATTAGTTGTAAATGAGATAAGATTAATTGGGTTAGTAAAGATGGATTTAGCTATGCATTAGGATTGAATTATCAAGAAAAGGAAAAGACCATGTATATAGGAAAAGTTGTCTTAAAACACATTTGATTTTGGTGCATAAAATGAATGTAGGATATCAGAATTATCCAACATTTTAAAATATGAATGTATTATGTTAATAGAAAGATATAATGGCATACATATCATGATGGATAAATAATGTAGTAGGTTGCATATCTCATGGTTAGAGAATTAAATATGATGCATTAAATCAAGATGGAATATGTTTGTGTGAGCTTCTAAATTAGATTGTGTGAGATTTTTTGTATCAACATTTCAGATCACACTTTGTGATCCATCAATTTCTCCTTATGCTCTCTGTATGCTTTCATCCTGATGAAGGATCACAAAGTGTGATCTGAAACATTTATACAAAAAAATCTCACACAATCTAATCAAGAAGATCACACAGACATACATATATATTGTGGAAATCTATAGACAAAGATGGAATATTCCTATCATGTGAGTAGTGTTGTTCACCAAAAGTGATAACCCAAGACACCTACAAATCTATCTATGAGATAGCCGATCTCAATCAATGAAACGCCTCAGGGATTGGACAACATAACATAGGATCCTAATGATCCTCCTGCACTTCAGGTTCTGCTATACCAAGGGGGGGACACCCTTTTGATGCATTGAAAACAACAATCACAAACATAAGACTACATCAACAATGAGCAGACAAACCATTCCACAAGCTGATCAAATTAGGTAACATGTACGGATGGGCTAGATCTTATACAAATAATAGGTGAAATAGAGCTTTGGAAGGATAGAACATTAACCCCGAAACATAAAGGGAAATAGATTTATCTTTTAATTTGTTTAATCTAAAAACATCCCCAAACTTGCAAAGACCAATGCTTTGTTCATTGGGCAACAGGGTCACTCATTAAACTATAAATAAGAGCTTATACTGCAAATCCATCTTCATTATTAAATATTCATGCATTTAATGCCTTGCATAAATGCATTACTCAACTCACTCACAGAAAATATCAAATCCAAAAACTATATTCCATTATTCATGATCTATTACAGAATTTAAATTCTTCCTTAAAGAATCCCTACAAACAATCACAATTACCTCCTTGAGATAACAAATCTCAGCCTCCTTGAGGATCTGATTTGAATATAATGAATATACAAATCCAAAGACAACTTCTGTGTGAATTTGTGCATGCCTTACATACACAAGAACCTGCAACTAAGAACACCTACAACAAAGAATTGAACTCCATTACTGAAAGGATGGCCCTACTCTGTACAATCTTTAAAAATACTCAAAATTGGAAGCCATGAAAAAATGGAGCCATTCTCCAAATTTTTGGAACCCTTACAACTAAGAAGAATTGGGAATAAGGAGAGGAAAAAAGAAAGTTTCAAATAGAACATGCCAAGTGTCCCTCCTTCTAACTAAATTTCATTCTCGACCAAACTTCTTCCAAAATATCTAATCTTCATGAAAATTAACTTCATAATCATATTCCTCATTCTGAGAGCTTTCCGAAAATATATAACTCTTCATACTTTGGCCAAAAATTAAGCCCTGGACGAATTAATTCCCATTTGTGCTCAGTCATTTAAATTTTTGAATTATTTGATATAGTTTAAACTATATCATTTACAATTTTAATTTTAATTTTTGCCTCCATTTGGTCCTAATGCTTTGCAACGTGGCAAGATCTGATTGGCTGATGGGGTCCATTGGGTGCCACCTGGGATGACACCTCATCACCACCACGTCATCCGCTTTGTCACTGCCACTTGGCTGCCATGTGTACACCACCTCAACGCCACATCATTGCCACCTAGGTGCCACCTCTATGCCACCTCACCTAACCTGCCTGCTAGAAATCTGACTGTACTCGCCACCTATGCGCCACCTAGCTTTTGCCATTTTGCAGGCTCTAACTTTTGTGCATCTTTGGCCTGCGAAATCACGTGGGCCATCGATCTTGATCTAACATGCTGACTGGTTAACTTGCTGCATTTTTGCAATTTTCATCCTATCTGCCTCAAGAAGCGTGTTTGCGTGGGGTCCACCTATCACCGACCAATCACCTCCTCCATCACCTTGAGTTCCGTGCTCACGTGTTGGACCACTTTGGGGCGCCCATAGGCACCATCCGTCAAAAGCCTTTATGGCTTAGACATTACTATTGTAAGGTTTTCAATATAAATATCAAAAAATGCTTTTGCCCAACTAATGTGGGATAAACCGTTTTCCTATGAAAGCATTTTCTAAAGCTTGGTCTGAGCTTTAATGGCCATTTTATTCATTTGCATGAGGTTCAATGGCTTTTTGAAGCACGCAGGGGAGGATACTATTACACTTTGCATTATTGTATATGCTATGAAATTTGTATTGCCTACTCTAAACATCATCGCCAGCAAGGAAATGGAAAGGCACGTGAGGGAGGATGATTTGGAAGGTTTACTTTGCTGAGCATTGCATTTGCTTGAAAGTTTCCATGTTGTTTAACTCACATAGAGGGATAGCCACGCAAGGATGAAGGAGGAAGACTCTTCTTCAAAAGAAAACACCATCTACCACGTTTTTACATAGGGGAGGAGATGGCTTTACAGTAGCCAATAGCATTTGTTGAATTTTCTGCTGTGTAACTCACACAAAGGGATAGCATGTGAGGAGAACTGTTGTTACCTTGCCCAATCCACGGTGCATGAAAGTCTTCTGCTGCCCCCTTGAACATTATGTGCACATGGCAATTGTCATTTGTTTTAAAACATGGTATCGCTGCCCCCTTTCAACATTTACCTTTGAGCTTGGGAAGATGGCTTTACATCAGCCAATATGCATCTCTTTTTTTTTAAGAAAACTAGCTCCCAATGCCATGTGAAGGAGGAAGGAAGTCATTATCTATGAACTCTTTCCCACGCAATGTAAAACATCTAGCCCAGCATATTCAAACATAAGCTATTTTGCCTTCTCTGGAATTTAGTGGAGCTGCTGGTAAAGTCATTTGCCAAAAGCATTATTTCAGTTTCCAATGGCTCTTCAACCCAAACACCACGTGAACAACAAAAAGAAAGAGAATTCATTATGCGAATTATATTTGCTGAATGATCAATCCCCTCTCCATTCCACACTATTTCCAAAATACATTTGCATTTTTTTTTTAAATCTCTTATCTGTTGCTGGAGGAGAAATTGGCATTAAAATTGCTGATCTGAAATTGCCTGGAAGTCTACAGTCTTTTCAAACCTCATGACATGTCTCATGATTACAATCCATATTTAGACATTCTGAAAAAAAAACTCTCAGTGAACAAAGTCGCCAATAAAAACAATGCAAGGGCAAGAGCCAGGTCGGGCCCCAAAGTGGGTCCAACGAAAAACAATTTTCAATTTCATGTAACTGACCTCTGGAATGATTCAGGAACTTTAAACACACCTCTGGAAATGATCAACATCATTTTCGAATCATTAATCCGCATTTTACAACCTTTAGGCAATTACGCCACATTTTCGCATTTAATCACGAAGACGTATTTTTCAAACCTGTCAAAACACTTTTCTGGAGCTCGCCATCTGACAGGCATGTACTCTGATATACAAGGATGACTTCTACCAAATGGTTTCTCAAGACAAGTCTCAAGCAAAGAGATATTAATCGGCAAAAATGACAAACTAGCTTTGTCGACACTACGGACCTGGTGAAGTCAATGTTCTGGCAACACATGACGCCTTTCTCAAAAATACCAAACGACCTTCGTAGGCCCTCATATTTGAAACATAGTTACCTTGAAGTACATATTAAAACTTAGAATTCTCAATTCAATCACCAGACTGACAGGATGCAAATGACGCACTCACAAAAATGGCTACATTAACTGGTATAGCATTGAAAGTACAGATAACTACATTTGATGGCAAAATGAGCTCTTTTGAAAACCAATCAAACAGATTGGTAGAGGCTTGAAATTTGAAACTTACTTCATCATTTATACCAACATTAGCCTAGAAGAAACATTCTGACATGAAGCTTACCGAGGCAACTTTTACACTTATGTAAAATAGGGCTCTGACTAGCTGTCGAAATAGGGACTTGCCAAACCACACAAACTACAAATGGATTTGGCTTTGAAAATCGAGCAAAAGGATTCGTCAAGACTTGAAATTTTGTAGGGTAACTCACTTTTATGCATAGAATTGAATCCACTTTGGAATTCTCCATGACGATCAATAGGGCAAAAGATACAAACACTCAAAGCAAGCTACTCCATAAAATCTGCATTTGTGCCTAAAATGCACTTTCAGCTCACCCCTCAAACTGGGTACCTCATAAAATTATCCAAATTGAATTCTAAAAGTTGCACATCACTGAATAGGCCAAATAAAAGGTGTGGGACATTTATCCTGAGCCTTACCCTCTGAAAATCAACCAGCTCCATTTTACCCCGTCTCAAACTAGGCCCTTCAAATTGGCTCATTTAGGTACTTTTCTGACATGCACAACAAAAATTTTGAAATGGGCCTCTAAACTTGACTCAATTTTAATCATTCCCAATAGTGGCTCTGACTAGGGATGGTTGATTGCAAGATCAACACAAGAACATTGAATCAATGGTTAAGTAGACCACCCAAAAATGGATCATTCTTCTCTTGTCAATTCTTCTCATTTCAAAAACAAGGCATCCTTATTCCACCCAAGCAGTAGGGCACTTTATTGAAAACCACGCAAATGAAGCAAAGCAACTATACAATAGATACAAACATGCTCACAATTGGATCATAAGCTACTCAAACAATCTTAGCATTTACCTCTGTCAAAAATCTGATTCTCGTTACTCGATAACATGATCCAAACAAAGACACTTTTCAATAATAGCTGAGCATAATTCTTATAATCAACCTCTTTTGTCTCATCACTATAATAGCTAGTGTGCTTACCTCTTGTCTGATTTTGAACTTTGTCATCACACACTACTTCAACACAAGTAAAAACATGAGACAATTCACCATAGAGGCCTTCCCATAAGCTGCAATACACTTCACTATCCCAATCAATTCTACCATTTGCAAGGACATCGTCATGCTGAACTTTAAAAGTAAAACATTCATTTTCAATGTTGTAAAACTCATTAGCACATATCTCATTATCATTTAAATCAATAGAATGAGGGACACTACTAACCAACAGATGCAAACAAGGAACATAAACATTTTGGTTCAGATGTGATACTTCCCTATGCTGATCACACTCTATACTCTCCTTGCTTATCAAACTGAAAACCTCCACATTCTCAACATCCCATTCATGGAAAAGAATGCATACCTCCAGCTGAAACAAATCCTTAGCTAAATCTTTCTCATTCAGGCTTACATCTACCTAAAACACTTCCATTTGTGGTCTGAAAAAGTCATCACATGACCCATGCCTCTTGTCTTCATCACGAAGTAAATTCTTACAACCCATGTTATTGCTGTTCGGAACTACATCAGCATTACAAATTTGTTTCACACAAGGGGAAACTTCATCATTCTCATCAATGAAATCAGCACCATGGATATTTGTATCAAAAGCAAAGAACTCCAAATCCAGTTCAAGCATACTATCAACATTCACATCCTCATCATGGTAATTGAAATTCTGAAAGCATTCAAATGTGGGTTCATTTAAATCTGAAAACAGAACATTACCAGCACTGTCACATACATTCTTATCTTCAAAAACACTTTCATTTTCAGATTCATAACTAAGGTACATAACTTGGTCTTCCATTATATCATCTTCACAAGATGAATAATAAGAATTCTCATAACCATTTTCAGCTACATAACTGCCATCCATTTGCTGATCAAAAGAAAGTGAAACACTTGTGCTAAGATTGTTCTCATTCTGAAATTGATCTTCATTGTTCATTTGCATACCTTCAAGGTGCTGGGGATAGAACTCATTGTCCTCATAATCAGCAATACCACCCCATTCTAAAACACATTCATCACTGGGTATACTTGCACTGAACACATCATCAACATCATTCACATTTTCATTTTCAGATTTATCAGACTTAACCAAAATCTGATTTTCATCATATTGCACATCTTCACTTGCATAATCAGCTACATTTGGTGATCCTTCAGTTTTTGGTATTTGAACATCAAATACATCAGCAACATTTAAAGATAGATGGTCATCATTACCATAATTTTCATTATTGTTAAGTTTAGGAGATGCATGATTAACTTGATAATTTGCAATCACATAGTCAGTATAACCGGCATACAAATCAAATGGTACATATCCCTTGTATATATCATACTTCGTATCAACATTATCACAACATTGCACACTAATCATTCCCTCATTACTCTGAGAGACAATCGGCATTGACAGCAAAGGATTTTGACTCTCATTCAAATCTGAAACACATGCATAAACAAAACTTTTCAGAACTGTAGAGCTTGATGCACCTAGACAAGCAATGATTGGTTGAGCTTCACATGGTATTTCATCATTGAAGGCATTTTGATAAGAAACTACAACAGACACAAATCTCTTGGCTATCACAAATTTCAAGTTATTTTCGATGTCCCTAGCTGTGTTAAAAGCTTCATACAAAGTCTTAGGTTCTATGTTTCTCAGTAGGAAACCCATCTTCTTACCAAAAGGACTCATAAATATCCAAACATACCATATCATCAAATTTATACTTTCTGGAAATTTTAGTCAATGCTTGTGAAAATCTGATGTTAAATGTGGGTACCAATTCATCTTCCTTGATTTGTATATAAGTGAATTCTTTCAACAAGTCATAATCACTCACCTTCTCATCGAATTGATCCATGAAATCTGAAATCAATTCTTCCCATGAGGTAATAGAATTCACTGGCAAAAAAGAGAACCAATCCCTTGCATCCTCTTTCAATGATTGAACAAATAATTTCATGCATATATCTTCTTGACAAATTTCAAATTCTCCTATCAAATCTAAAACTCTTTTCACATGCTGGCATGCTGATTCTGATTTCTTCCCACTGAATATAGGAAAATACTTTCTGATTTATGTGGGTATGGGATTTGGGTAACCCGGAATACCTTTCAAGTTTAAAGCAACATAGTATTTCATACTAAAACTTTTTCTATTACATGGTTGTTCTGGTTTACTAGGCATGGCTCTATGTGGAAATACACAAGGCTGAAAAATTCACTACTCATTCTTTCCTACTTCCATAAATGATTATACAATCTGGAATAAAAAACCTCAAGCACATATCCTTATTCAATTCTATTCCTTAACATTGCTTGACATAAAGTTCTTTCACATTTGCATACTACGGAAGATAACATACACTGAATATTTTAGCAGCATAGATATGCAAATCAATTTTGAGATTCTCTCTTTCCCTCTAGAGTAGTGTTGTTCACTAAATAGGAAAACTACATTATACATTCAAACTTTCATAAGAGATGTCTTGCATTTAAATCCTCTAAAAATACCTGGAGATTTGCAGCTACAAAAATTGTAGATCTGAAGATTTACTTGACCTTTAGCACGGTCTTTTACATCAGAGTCACCACTTCTTGCACAGAGGATATTTTGAATAGCAAAACACCATTCAACACACATTCAAGTTCTATACTGTCTCCTTCAATCTTGCTACAATAAACACTCTTCCAGGCTATTTAATACTGGTATGAACCACAAAGTCGCCACCAAAACAAGGAATTGGGGAAAAATTTGCATTCAGCTGAAAGAACTTCTCCCAACTTTCAACCATTCATTCACTGTTACTCCTTAATAAAATATGATATGAAACACATATCATTTTGCAAATCCAAAACATGGAACATTCTCTAACTTGTAAAACCACTTTCAACTTTGTGCATACACAATGGATAGATTGGCTAAATATGAAATTGATAGAACAAAGGATACATTCAACTTCTGATCTCATCAACCAAACATTCAAATCCATTAATTCCATAGCATAGTCGCCATTTTTGTTGTGGTGACTCGGATGGGATAATCTCAACCTTATATGAATTAATTCTTTCTTAACCAGAGGCTCTTGATAGTTCATTTACTCCCTAGCAGAGTCACCATTTTTGTTGTTCACCAAAAGTGATAACCCAAGACACCTACAAATCTATCTATGAGATAGCCGATCTTAATCAATGAAACACCTCAGGGCTTGGACAACATAAAATAGCATCCTAATGATCCTCCTACACTTCAGGTTCTGCTAGACCAAGGGGGGACACCCTTTTGATGCATTGAAAACAACAATCACAAACATAAGACTGCATCAACAATGAGCAGACAAACCATTCCACAAGATAACCAAATTAGGTAACATGTATAGATGGGCTAGATCTTATACAAATAATAGGTGAAATAGAGCTTTGGAAGGATAGAACGTTAACCCCTAAACATAAAGGGAAATAGATTTATCTTTTAATTTGTTTAATCTCAAAACATCCCCAAACTTGCAAAGACCAGTGCCTTATTCATTGGGCAACAGGGTCACTCATTAAACTATAAATGAGAGCTTATATTGCAAATCCATCTTCATTATTGAATATTCATGCATTTAATGCCTTGCATAAATGCATTACTCAGCTCACTCACAGAAAATATCAAATCCAGAAACTATATTCCATTATTCATGATCTATTACAGAATTTAAATTCTTCCTTAAAGAATCCCTACAAACAATCACAATTACCTCCTTGAGATAACAAATCTCAACCTCCTTGAGCATCTAATTTGAATATAATGAAAATACAAATCTAGAGACAACTTCTGTGTGAATTTGTGCATGTCTTACGTGCACAAGAACCTACAACTAAGAACACCTACAACAAAGAATTGAACTCCATTACTGAAAGGATAGCCCTGCTCTGTACAATCTTGAAAAATACTCAAAATTGGAAGCCATGAAAAAATGGAGCCATTCTCCAAATTTCTGGAACCCTTACAACTGAGAAGAATTGGGAATAAGGAGAGGAAAAAAGAAAGTTTCAAACAGAACATGCCAAGTGTCCCTCCTTCTAACTGAATTTCATTCTTGACCAAACGGCTTCCAAAATATCTGATATTCAACAAAATTAACCTCATAATCATATTCCTCATTCTAAGAGCTTTCCAAAAATATAAAACACTTCATACTTTGGCCAAAAATTGAGCCTGGGCAAATTAATTCCAATTTGTGCTCAGTCATTTAAATTTTTGAATTATTTGATATAGTTTAAACTATATCATTTACAAGTTTAATTTTGATTTTTGCCTCCATTTGATCTTGATGCTTTGCCACGTGGCAAGATCTGATTGGTTGATGGGGTCTACTGGGTGCCACCTGGGATGACACCTCATCACCACCACATCATCCACTTTGTCACTGCCACTTGGCCGCTACGTGTACACCACCTCGGCACCATGTCATTACCACCTAGGTGCCACCTCTACGCTACCTTACCTTGCCTTCCTGTTGGACATCTGATTGTACCCACCACCTGTGCGCCACTTGGCTTTCACCATTTCATAGGCTCTAACTTTCATGCATCTTTGGCCTGTGAAATCAAGCAGGCCGTCGATCTTGATCTAACATGCTCACTGGTTAACCTACTATATTTTTGTCATTTTCCTCCTGTCTACCTCGAGAAGCATGCCTGCATGGGGTCCACCTCTCACCACCCAGTCACCTCCTCCATCACCTTGGGATCTATGCTCATGCATGGGCCCACCTTGGGCACCCATAGGCACCATCCGTCAAAATCCTTTATGGCTTAGACATATTACTACTATAAGGTTTTCAATATAAATATCAAAAAATGCTTTTGCCCAGCCAATGTGGGATAAACCGTTTTCCTGAGAAAGCATTTTCTGAAGCTTGGTCTGAGCTTTAATGGCCATTTTATTCATTTGCATGAGGTTTGATGGCTTTCTGAAGCACACAGGGGAGGATACTATTACACTTTGCATTATTGTATATGCTATGAAATTTGTATTGCTTGCTCTAAACATCACCGCCAGCAAGGAAATGGAAAGGCATGTGAGGGAGGATGATTTGGAAGGTTTACTTTGCTGAGCATTGCATTTGCATGAAATTTTAACTCACACAGAGGGATAGCCATGTGGGGATGAAGCAGGAAGTCTCTTCTTCAAAAGAAAACGCCATCTGCCACGTTTTTACATAGGGGAGGAGATGGCTTTACAACAGCCAATAGCATTTGCTGAATTTGCTGCTGTGTAACTCACATAGAGGGATAGCACGTGAGGAGAACTGTTGTTACGTTGCCCAATCCCTAGTGCATGAAAGTCTTCTGCTGCCCCCTTCAACATCATGTGCACATGGCAATTGGCATTTGTTTTAAAACATGGTATCACTGCCCCCTTTCAACATTTACCTCTGAGCTTGGGAAGATGGCTTTACATCAGCCGATATGCATCTCTTTTTTTTTAAGAAAACTGGCTGCCAATGCCACGTGAAGGAGGAAGGAAGTCATTATCTATGAACTCTTTCCTGCGCAATGTAAAACATTTGGCCCAACATATTCAAACATAAGCTATTTTGCCTTCTCTAGAATTTTGGGGAGCTGCTGGTAAAGTCATTTGCCAAAAGCATTGTTTCAGTTTCAAATGGCTCTTCAACCCAAACACCACGCGAACAGAAAAAGGAAAGAAAATTCATTAGGTGAATTATATTTGCTAAATGATCAATCCCCTCTCCATTCCACACTATTTCCAAAATACATTTGCATTTTTTTTTTAAATCTTTTATCTGTTGCTGGAGGAGAAATTGGCATTAAAATCACCAATCTAAAATTGCCTGGAAGTCTACAGTCTTTTCAAACCTCATAACATGTCTCGTGATTACAATCCATATTTAGACATTCTAAAAAAAAAACTCTCAGTGAACAAAGTTGCTAATAAAAACAATGCATGGGCAAGAGCCAGGTCGGGCCCCAAAGTGGGTCCGACTAAAAACAATTTTTGATTTCATGCAACTGACCTCTGGAATGATTCAGGAACTTTAAACACACCTCTGGAAATGATCGGCATCGTTTTCAGATCATTAATCCGCATTTTACAACCTTCAGGCAATTATGCCACATTTTCGCATTTAATTGCGAAGACTTATTTTTCAAACCTGTCAAAACACCTTTCTGGAGCTCGCCATCTGATAGGCGTGTACTCTAATATACAAGGATGACTTCTACCAAACGGTTTCTCAAGACAAGTCCCGAGCGAAGAGATATTAATCGGCGAAAATGACAAACTGGCTTTGTCGACACTGTTGACCTGGTGAAGTCAATGTTCTGGCAACACATGATGCCTTTCTAAAAAATACCAAATGACCTCTATAGGCCCTAAAATTTGAAACATAGGTACCTTGAAGTACATATTAAAACTTAGAATTCTCAGTTTGATCACCAGACTGATAGGATGAAAACGACGTGCTCACATAAATTGCTACATTAACTGATATAGCACTGAAAGTACGGATAACTGCATTTGATTGCAAAATGAGCTCTTTTGCAAACCGATCAAACGGATTGGTAGAGGCTGAAATTTTAAATGTAGCTCATCATTTATACCAACATTATCTTGGAACAAACATTTTGACATGAAGCTTACTGAGGCAACTTTTACACTTATGCGAAATAGGGCTCCGACTAGCTGTCGAAACAGGGACTTGCCAAACCACACAATCTACAAACGGATTTGGCTTTGAAAACTGAGCAAATGGATTTGTCAAGACTTGAAATTTTGTAGGGTAACTCATTTTTATGCATAGAATTGAATCCACTTTGTAATTCTCCATGATGATCAATAGGGCAAAAGATACAAACACTCAAAGTAGGCTACTCCATAAAATCTGCATTTGTGCCTAAAAGGCACTTTCAGCTCACCCCTCAAATTGGGTACCTCATAAACTTATCCAAATTGAATTCTGAAAGTAGCACATCACTAAATAGGCCAAATGAAAGGTGTGGGACATGAATCCCAAGCCTTACCCTATGAAAATCAACCAGCTCCATTTTACCCCCTCTGAAACTAGGCCCTTCAAACTGACTCATTTAGGTACTTTTCTGACATGCAAAGAAATTTTTTTGAAATGGGCCTCTAAACTTGACTCAATTTTAATCAGTCCCAACAATTAGGATGTCATTATATTAGTTAATTAAGTAATGATGTCGAAGTACCCTAGGGAAGGATTAATGATGCTATGTTATTTCATCTTGTGTTAATTAATAAAATATGAATGATGTATGTTCATAATGGTTAAATGGTTAATGAATGTAGTTAGATGGAGATGTTATGTGTTAAATTAGTTATTATTAGATGTTAAATAAATAAAAAATTAACTCTATTTGTATGTTAGATGCTTAGTTTCTCTAGGGTATTTTGGCGGAAATTACATAAAATTTGTCCTTATACTCATTTGCAATGACCAAGTCATCTATCACGATTATAATTAGTCTCTCAAGTTCTTATTCATTATTCTAGGACTAGACCAATTCAATTTTGAGAAAGTCATTCTCATGTGTCAGTCTAATGTATTCATCAGATCTATCCTTGAATGCTTGCGCTAGATTTTCTTTATTATTAATTTTGTCTTCAATCTCCTTGCACATTCTCATGGTTAGGATTTGCATCTCATTCTTCAAGATAGTGTTCTCTTGAGTAAGTTTGTTGCATTGATCCTTCATAGAATCTTCCTCATCACTACTCTAATTTTGTAATTGATTACATAGTTCTTTCTTCTTAGCTTGAACAATTAAAAGATTTCCTTGCAATAAAATGATGTGTTCTCTAGCTTGCTTCAGTTTATTTTTCAATTTACTATTCTCCATCTGCTCATTATCAAGACCCTCAAGAGCAAGTTGAAGCTAATGTTGGAGACTAGTATCCATTGATTCTAGATTTTGGATCTTCCTCAAGTGGTTAAACTTCTTCAGATGAGCTAGGATCTGATACCAATTATTGGAGTCCAAGAAAACTAAGAGGGGGGAGAATCAATGTTCAACTAGTAAAGATAAATTTGAACTTATTGCTTATTAACTGGTTAACAATAAATAAAATTGAAGTGCATACACCAAATAACACATAAAGAGCCAACACCTTAACACCAATATTTATATGTGTAAAACTGTACAAAAGGACAAACCACAGTGGGGCTGATACCCATAATATATTTTTACTTCATCAAGGTATACAAATATTACATGAAGGTGATTGCACATGAAATCAGGCCAACTACCTAGAGCTCACTAATCAATACAAAAGAAGAAGTTTGACTGACTTACAAAACATTACAATGTGATTACAAACAAGAATGAACTTATGAAATGCATTAGACCATGCTGGATAAGTTCTAGTGAATTCTCTGATAACCTTCACTGTAGACCAGTTCTCTGATACTCTGTTCTACACTATTCTTCTACCAGTTAAGCTGTGCACATGAAACTACACACAAAAGCTTCCTATCATTGACTAAAGTGCATATCGATAATGTTTGATCAATTCAGAACCAAAATTTCCATTCCTTACATCTATCACATCTCTAGATCCTATAGAACACAAGACACCACTGAGAGGGGGTGAATCAGTGGTTTACAATGTTTTAGACCTTTTTAAACAATCTTGTGTAATGGTTAGAAAATACCAACACTAAGTGATTATACTGGTTAAAAAAGGAAGAGATCAAGATGCAAGAACACAGAAAATCACAACACATAACACCGGGTGTACAAGGAAAACCCAATATGGGAAAACACCTTGGTGGAAATGCTACTAGAGTATACTACTCCAATATAGCCTCATAGTGAAAAATCACTTTTACAACTTTTAGGACATCAACCCAAGGAGAACCAACCCCTTCTCATTTAGGGCATAAACCCAAGGAGCACCAACCCCTGCACCAAGCTTCAACTCAGTGAAGTATAGTGAATAAATTTAATACAATGGTTATTGTCTTGTTACAAATAAATTTTATAACACCTTCATTCAAAAATCTTTATCGATTCTACTTCTTCCCTACTAGTTTGGCTTTCCTCTGTCCTCTACCGGTTCACTCTTCACATCTATTTGAATCTTCTTCTACCTTACCTCTGCCTTGCTCAACCTCTACTAATTCACCTCTCACCGCCTCAATCTATGTTGCCTTCTATCTAGTCTCAAAATGTCAATTTTCACAATTGATATACTCAACAACAGTTTACTGGTCACCTAACTCTTACTAGTTAAACCTCTGATAAACCCTTACATCGGTTACTCTCCTCCTATTGATTCCTATCGCACACTTAGACATTTGGATATTTGTTCTGAACACTTTCCACTCTCTTTTCCGGTATCAATCCACATGCAACATCATCAACTTCAGTCTTTAGTCTACATATTTATACTTGAATGTTCCCACCAAAACCAATATTCAAAATGGCCACATTAGGGTTTTTCTCCATTGACTGAATCCATATCAAATCACATCCAATTTCCTTTTCTTGATTGATGATATACAACAAGTCAATTAGTACTGCCAAATTTGATGGTTTCAGTCCACACTTTCTACATTTAGCAACATACAACATGATTTTTGGCCTTGCTTTGTCTGTCACCATAAATGCTTCAACTGTTTCCTTCAACAAGTGAGCACAAGGATCATTTCATCATTCTTGATTAGATCAAAAGCTCTACATCTGGTTTTTCCTTGAGCCACACTCTTTTGTCATTAACCCATGATTTACGGGTTCTTCATTTAATGTCAACTGAATCAGTACCTACCACGTTGATGGTCACTTCACTGACCTCTACATGCATGCCACTCGGTATCCATATATCATTCTTGTTGGCATCCACCTTTGTTCAGTCCACTGAGTTGGTTCTAATTCAATCACTGACCATTATGCACTATCGATGCTTACCCACCAATTTAATAACCCTACCTATACATATCACCTTACCGATATACACTAACTAGTTATCCTTCAAGCTTGTTATCCTCTATTCTATTGGTGGATCAACTTGACCTGACATCAACCTTGGCAATGATGGAATGATGAAAGAATAAGTATCTAGAAGAATACTGAGAGGGGGGAGTGAATCAATATATAGAAAAACTCATACAAAGTTCCCAAACTCAAACTTAGTCAAACAAAGTAAGCATCTCTCAGTCAAGATCAATATTCATAAGAATACTTGACATCAACCAGTTTAACTGTTATGACAACTTTAGCAGTAAACAAATTCAATCTTGTGAACATCAACAATGCTTAATCATAACTCAACATATTAATCTCTTAATGCTTCTACATAACATGCCTTATCATAAATTAACCACATCAACAAATAATCTCACATCCACAAAAGCATTCACCACTTCACACAAATGTTTATATGTGGAAAACCTAAATAGGTAAAAACCATGATGAGATGGGACTCACAAGGATAGCTATCTAAACTCTTTTGAAGTTCACCCTATTAGGAGCCAAGCTTGTTAAAGCTTTACAATAAGTCCTATTAAGAACTAATTCCATTTAGGAATACCCAGTTAAGGGATTTAAAAATATGCCTTGAATAAAAGCACAATACCCTATTAGGAGAAACCTTGCTGGAGGATTTAAGAATCCAAGCTAATGGACCACCTTGTTAGAGGATTTAATGAGTAACCAATCTTGTTAGAGCTTACCTGATTAAGGGATTTTACTTCTACTATAATTGTTAGAAAACAACAGGTTTTCTTGATCTGTCTAAGTAGCACTATACTTGCTTGATTAGATCCTTTTAAGCTTCAATGTACCTTCACTCAAAGTGGAGATCCATTCACCGGTTAGGCAACTACACGCTCAACAAGTTTTCTACCAATCTTGCCAACAACCTTTACAACAACTTCATTGACCTTAAATAGAAATCAATTAGGTTAGTAACACAACAAAAACCTAATTCTCATCATCGAGATTACAAACAAGTCAGTACAATCTTGACCATTATAAATCATGACAATCTCTTCACATTCTTCAAGAAAATTCCAACCACTCCATGATCATCACTTCATAGGGCTTTGTAACTCATCACACGCTATGCATTAAATGCAATCCACTTTTCTCCTTCCCTAGACAAGAGAAAACATGCCAAAATAATTTGAACATATCCTCATTCAATGATCACATGCGTCTCCATCATTACCGCTCATTAGATAATAAACCAAGAAACTTGATCAGTTAGGGTTTAACAACTAATAGGGTTTACCCGTTACAATGTATAAAAAGGTTTAACCCTTTACACCGGTTCACCAGTTTATCTCACAAACTTAACATATAGGTTTACAACGTCTTCCACAAAGCTCTCTTTATCGACTACTAGCCAATATCAAAAACAACAATATCAGCAATAACATAAATACCATTACCGGTTCAATTGACATCAATGACAACATATCATTAATGCAATCTCTATGCAAAGTACCAAAAAACTCAAAATACCAACAATCTCCTCCTTTGGCATTCATGACAATACAAATATCAATGCCTCTGATTGTTGCTGAGATTGGTGAATAGGAATCCTAGTTTACATTAACATGTATTCACCTTGCTCTGTCCTATCTTCAGCCTACCACTGGTTCACCTAATTAGACACATCACTCTTCTCCTCGATCACATAATTCTTCACCCCTTTGACAGCAATGCCAAAGTGAAAGTAAAACATGTAATTCTTCTCTCATTGTGATGTTGATGCTGCCCCTATGGAATGCATCCACTTCTTCATCAATCCATGTAAAATTTTGTAAGTAATTTAGGGACTGATGCAATTAGCATCATGCTCAACTAACTTCATGGAGAGGGATAACTCCCAGTTGACTTCTAAGATACTCAAAAGTGGTATTAGGTAGAGGTTTGGTAAAGATATCAGCAAGCTGCTCCTTTGTAGAGACATGCTCCAAGATAACTTCTTTACTTTGACCTTTTTCTCTCAAGAAGTGATATTTCAATTCAATGTGCTTAGTCCTTGCATGCAAAATAGGATTTTTTGAAATGTCTATTGCACTTGTATTATCACAAAAAATATTTATTCGTTTTGATATTTCCATCTTTAAACTCTCCAAAATGTGCCTCATCCACATAGCTTAACATATAGGTTTACAACATCTTCCACAAAGCTCTCTTTACCGGCTACTAGCCAATATCAAAAACAACAATATCAGCAATAACATAAATACCATTATCGGTTCAATTGACATCAATGACAACACATCATTAATGCAATCTCTATGCAAAGTACACCGGTTCACCGGTTTATCTCACAAACTTAACATATAGGTTTACAACATCTTCCACAAAGCTCTCTTTACCGGCTACTAGCCAATATCAAAAATAACAATATCAACAATAACATAAATACCATTACTGGTTCAATTGACATCAATGACAACATGTCATTAATGCAATCTCTATGCAAAGTACCAAAAAACTCAAAATACCAATAATCTCCTCCTTTGGCATTCATGACAATACAAATATCAACGCCTCTGATTGTTGTTGAGATTGGTGAATAGGAATCCTACTTTACATTACCATGTATTCACCTTTCTCTGTCCTGTCTTCAGCCTACCACTGGTTCACCTAATCAGACACATAACTCTTCTCCTCGATCACATAATTCTTCACCCCCTTTGACAGCAATGCCAAAGTGAAAGTAAAACATGTAATTCTTCTCTCATTGTGATGTTGATGCTGCCCCTATGGAATGCATCCACTTCTTCATCAATCCATGTAAAATTTTGCAAGTAATTTAGGGACTGATGCAATTAGCATCATGCTCAACTAACTTCATGAAGAGGGATAACTCCCAGTTGACTTCTAAGATACTCAAAAGTGGTATTAGGTAGAGGTTTGGTAAAGATATCAGCAAGTTGCTCCTTTGTAGAGACATGCTCCAAGATAACTTCTTTACTTTGACCTTTTTCTCTCAAGAAGTGATATTTCAATTCAATGTGCTTAGTCCTTGCATGCAAAATAGGATTTTTTGAAATGTTTGTTGCACTTGTATTATCACAAAAAATATTTATTGGTTCTGAGATTTCCATCTTTAAACTCTCGAAAATGTGCCTCATCCACAGAGCTTGTGTGCAATTCATATAAGTTTCTACATACTCAGCTTCAGCAGTACATTGTGAAGTGCAACTCTATTTTTTACTACTCCAAGAGACTAGCCTTCCTCCTAGAAAGAATGCTCCACTAGTAGTACTCTTTCAGTCATCAATATTTCCTGCCCAATCAGCATTTGTGTATGCTTTCAAATCAAAATTTCTGCCATATGGATACCATAACCCATAATCAATAGTACCTTTCAAATATCTAAAAATTCTCTTGGTTGCCATTAGATGTGCCTCCTTTGGAATCTTCTAAAATCTAGCGACAATACCAACTACATGGGCGATATCTGGTTGACTGTGAACAACATAGTGTAATTTGCCAATCATTGACCTATATTCCTTTTTATCTATAGATTTAGATGCATCTTCCTTGGACAATTTACAACCTATAACTATTGGGGTTCCAACTAGTTTATAGTCACTCATACCAAAAGTCTTCAAAACCTCTTTCACATACTAGGATTGAGTAATAAAAATACCATTATTCATCTATTGTATCTATAAGCCTATAAAAAATTTTATTTCCCCTACTAATGACATCTCAAATTCATTCTTCATTTCATTTGCAAAGCAATTACTCATGTCATCATTACCTCGAAATATAATTTCATCTACAAATACTTCACTGACATGTATATCATTTCCTTTAGACTTGAGATAAATGTTGTTGTCATCACTGGTTCTAGTAAAGCCTATCTTTATTAGATGAGTATGAAGCCATTCATACCATGCTTTGGGTGCGTGCTTTAATCCATACAAAGATTTATGCAATTTGCATACCATGTCATCCTTATCTGTTAATGCATAACCATCAAGCTGCTCTATATAAACCTCTTCTTCCAGTATTCCATTCAAGAATGCAAACTTAACATCCATTTGGATACCTTAAACTTCTCATGAGCTGTGAATGCAAGTACTCTTCTGACACCTTCCAGTCTTGCTACTAGTACAAAATTTTCTCCATAATCCTCTCCTTCTTCTTGTGCATATCCTTTGCATACTAATATTGCCTTATTGTGAATTACAACACCATCTTCATTTAATTTGTTTATGAACACCCATTTAGTACCTATAACATTCTTGTTTACCGGTCGGGGTACCAAGGTCCAAGTGTTGTTCTTCTCAATTTGATCCAACTCCTCCTCCATAGATTTCACCCAATGATCATCACTTAATGCCTCCTTAGCACTTCTAGGTTCAAAGGTGGAGATCATGCAAGAGTTCTCACTTATTCTCCTTCTAGTTAGTACTCCAACATCCTTATCCCAAATTATCTATTTAGAATTGTGATTTAGTCTCACATACCTAGGAATAACATGATCATTCTCTTCAGGTTCAGCTTCTTCATTATCATCTTCCTCTGAATTTATTTGTTCCAGTTGAACAAGTACATCGGGATTCACTTTACTGGTTTTTGATTTAACAGTTTTAGGTTCCAAAAGAAAAATGCAAGGATCTTCATCCTTCTTCTCAGAACTGGTTCCTTCTAAAATTTTAGGACATTCATCTACACAGACATCAGCACTTTCAACAATTTTCTGTGTCAGGTTGTTGAAGCATTTATAGGCCTTACTCTTGGTGGAATAGCCAAGAAATATGCCTTCATCACTCTTATCTTCAAACTTTCTTATGTAATCACCTCTTTTAATAAAACATTTGCTTCCAAATATCTTAAATAGCTAATATTAGGTGATCTCCCATACCAGTACTCATATGGGGTTTTGTCCTTACATCTTTTCATCAGAACTCAGTTCATTATGTACACAACTGTACTTACAACTTGTTTCCAAAATGTTTTTGATACACCTCCTTGTATCAACATAGTTCTAGTTGCTTCAACCATTGACTAGTTGTTTCTCTCTGCTATACCATTTTGTTGTGGTGTCCTTGGTGAAGAAAGCTGCCACTTGATACCATTATCATCACAATATTTAGTGAACTCTGCAGAAGTGAATTCACCGCCTTGATCTATTCTTAGAAATTTTATCTTTTTGCCACTCTCTTTCTTAGCTAAGGCTTTGAATGCCTTAAATTTACCAAAATCTTCTTTCTTATCCTTCAAGAATGTGACCCACATCATCTGTGAACAATCATCAATGAAGATCATGAAGTATTTGGCACCTTGAATGCTTCTTATTTTTATTGGTCCACATAGATCTATATGAACCAAATCTAACAAGTGTTGTGTTGAGAAGGACTTGCTCTTAAAAGTTGAAGAAGTCATCTTTCCTAGTTGACATTCTTTACAAAGAGCATTAACCAGTTTGTCTAGCTGAGGCAGACCTCTTACTGTCTTAGACTTGCTTACTTTAACAAAATTGTCAAAATTTATATGACAAAATCTCCTATGCCAAAGCCAGCTATCATCTATTTTTGCAATCAAACAGTTGCTAACTATATGATTGAGATGAAATAGATTACCTCTGGTATGTTTCCCAGTTGTAATCAATTGACCTTTGTTGTCAAAGATTGTGCACATTCCATTTCTAAACTCTAGTGGGTATCCTTTGTCGTTAAGTTGTGCCACACTTAAAAGATTGTGCTTTAGACCTTCAACCCAATATACATCATCACCACTATTCTTCCCATTAAAAGAAATAACTCCCTTACCTTTAACCATATAGGGTGAGTCATTGCCAAATCTGACAACACCGCCATCAAATTCTTTTAGGGAAAGATATTTTCTCTGATCACTAGTCATGTGATGTGAACAACCACTATCAATGATCCAATCATTAGAGTTATCCATTCTAGATACTAGTGCCTTTTGATCTTATAATTCTTCCTTAATAGCTACAAACAGAATATCTTCACTATCATCATCATCAGATTCTTCATCAGTAATACAGCTATCAATAGCTACATGACAATCTCTCTTGCCTTTACCCTTGTACTTCTTAAATTTGTCTTTCTTGTATTCATTTTCACCATTAGGGAAATTTGCTACTATATGACCAATCTTGTTGCATGCAAAACATTTTAAAGGTAGCTTACCTCTATATTTACCAGTGCCTCTAGGCAGTCATTTTACCAACAATGCTTCAAGTTCCACTAAGCTGTCTTCATCTTCAGCATCTCTACTAGATCTAGATTCATAGTTATGGCCAGTATCTCTACTTCTTCTCACAGATGGGTTAGAGACAAAAGCTCTAAATGCAGATTCTGATTTCTGTACACCACCATCATAACCATTTATTTCAAAAGCAGTAAGTTTGCCAATAATAGAGTCAAGAGTTACCTTTGTCTTGTCAATGGATTTTAGCTCCTGAATAGCTACAACTTGGATAGCATAGACTGGTAGCAGGGTTCTTAGTACCTTACTAAAAACTGTGGCATCTTCCACTTTCCCTCTTGCACTCTTTATCTCACCAACTATCTCTTTAATCCTTTGACCGTATTGCTAGATATTCTAACCTTCAGACATCCTCATGTCATTAACCTTTCCTCTTAAACTCTCCTCTTTGGCAATCTTAACATGTTCATCACCACAATTAATATCTTCTAATTTCTTCCATACTTCATATGCAGTTTCAAGACCATGAACATCTACATATTCAGCATCAAACAGGGAACTGATAATAGCTTCTAATGCTTGGTGATTTTCTTGTTGTTCTTTCTTTTGATCATCAGTTAAGGGTCTAGTAGGTGTAGTATACTTATTTTCTATATGATCCCAATACTGACTCCCAAGACTCTTAATGTAAATCTTCATTCTGTCACTCCATATTCTATAGTTATCTTTGTTGAACTTCAGACCTTCTTTCTTCCTCATGATCTACAAGATCTTTTTGTCAAGCTGTTAGGCTTTTAGATTAAGAGAACCTGAGTCGCTCTAATACCAATTGATGGTATGATGAAAGAATAAGTATCCAATAGAATATTGAGAGGGGAGGTGAATCGGTATATTGAAAAACTGATACAAATTTCCCAAACTCAAGCTCAGTCAAACAAAGTAAACATATCTTAGTCAAGATCAATATTCATAAGAATACTTGACTTCAACCGGTTTAACTGTTATGACAACTTTAATAGTAAATAACTTCAATCTTGTGAACATCAACAATGCTTAATCATAACTCAACATATTCATCTCTTAATGCTTCTACATAATATACCTTATTAGAAATTAACCACATCAATAAATAAGATCACATCCACAAAAGCATTCACCACTTGACACAAATGTTCATACATGGAAAAACTAAATAGGTAAAAACCATGCTGAGATGAGACTCATAAGGATAGCTATCTGAGCTCTTCTAAAGTTCACATTGTTAGGAGCCAAGCCTGTTAAAGCTTTATAATAAGTCCTGTTAAGAACTAATTCTGGTTAGGAATCACCTAGTTAAGGGATTTACAAATATGCCTTGATTAAAAGCACAATACCCTATTAGGAGTAACCTCGCTAGAGGATTTAAGAATCCAAGCTAATGGACCACCTTGTTAGAGGATTTAATGAGTATCCAAGCTTGTTAGAGCTTACCCAGTTAAGGGATTTTACTTCTGCTGTAATTGTTAGAAAGCAACAGGTTTTCTTGATCTGTCTGAGTAGCACTATATTTTCTTGATCTATTTGAGTAGCACTATATTTTCTTGATCAGATCCTTCTAAGCTTTGATTTGCCTTCACTCAAAGAGTAGATCAATTCACTAGTTAGGTAACTACACACTCAATAGGTTTTCTACCAATCTTTCCAACAATCTTTACAATAACTTCATCGACCTTAAATAGAAATCAATTAGGTCCATAACACAACAAAAACCTAATTCTCATCATCAAGATTACAAACAAGTCGGTACAATCTTGACCGTTAGATATCATGACAATCTCTTCACATTCTTCAAGAAAATTCCAACTATTCCATGATCACCACTTCATAGGACTTTGTAACTCATCACACATTGTGCATTAAATGTAATACACTTTGATCCTTCCCTAGACAAGAGAAAACACGCCAAAATAATTTGAACATATCCTCATTCAATGATCACATGTGTCCCCATCATTACCACTCATTAGTTAATAAACCAACAAACTTGATCGGTTAGGGTTTAACAACTGATAGGGTTTACTGATTACAATGCATAGATAGGTTTAACCCTTTACACCAGTTCATCGGTTTATCTCACAAACTTAACATATAGGTTTACAACATCTTCCACAAAGCTCTCTTTACCGGTTACTAGCCAATATCAAAAACAACAATATCAGCAATAACATAAATACCATTAGTGGTTCAATTGACATCAATGACAACATATCATTAATGCAATTTCTATGCAAAATACCAACAAACTCAAAACACCAACAAGAAAACCAAAAACATATAACTGAAGTGAGTCATTATGAATCCCTTCATCTGATGAGAACTCTTCACTTTTGCATCTTCATGAATATGCTTGCATACTGGTAACATGCCTAATGGTTAACACTACTCCTATCACATACCATAAATGAGAATGATAACATACCTACCGGTCACATCTCATTACATACTGGCGATATTTCTATTCTATTTTCCTTTGCTTTCTTACTGGTAGAAGCTACATCTCATGTTTACTGGTAACATACCTAATTTATTTTCCTTCATACTTCTTCCTACGTATCTATTGACTATACTGATTGACATCAATGACAACACAATGCCACCAATCTCCCCCTTTGGCATTGATGTCAACACACTCTTCTCCTTTAACTAGATATTTCTCCCCATATGAAAACAGTGGCAAAGGGTCAAGGAATCTCTTCATCAAAACCGTTCTCTATCGGTTAAATAGTAAATTCTCCCCCTTTGAAAAATTTGCTCTTTGTGATTATAACCGGTAGTAATGCATAAATTCCTGAACTCCCCCTATGGTCAGTATGTGGTTCAAGAGATATAGATATAGCTATAAACCCCCCTGAACCATAGATTTCCTTATGACTTTAAGTGCATGAGGCAGGTGGCACAACTCCTAGCTTGTGTCTGAGATACTAAAATGTACTTACTAATGATGGTTTGGTGAAGATATGAGCCACTTTTTCACTGGTAGGGACATATTCCATCATGACTTCCTACCCTTGAACGTTCTCCCTAAGAAAATTAGACTTGATGGCTATGTTCTTTTTCCTTGAGTGCATCACTAGCTTCTTATATATATTGATGGAAATTTAATTATTACATCAGAGGGGAATAGGATAATAGATGTCTACCTGAATATCCTTAAGATTCTGCTTCATCCATAACACTTGAGATTAGCATGTGGCAGAAACAATGTATTTTGCTTCAACAATTGATAAGGAAACTGAGTCCTTCTTGCTATGCCATGAAACCAATTGGTCACCTAGGTAGAATGCACCTTCACTTCTTCTCTTGTAGTCATCAATGAAGCCTACCCAATCAGCATCAGTGTATGCCTCCTGTTGGGACTCATTAAATTTGAGTCAAGTTTTGAGCCCCATTTCAGAAAAATTTCTCCGCATGTTCAGAAAGGCACCTAATCTCATTCAGGTGGCCTAGATAGAGAGAAGGCAAAATGGAGCCAGTTGATTTTTGAAGGGTAAGGCTCACAAAACATGTCCTACACCTTTGATTTGGTTAATGAAGTGAGTTACAATTTTTAGAATTAGTTTGGATCAGTTGATCAAGTACCCATTTCAAGGGGTGAGCTGAAAGTGCAGTTTAGGCACAAATGCAGATTTTATTGAGTAGCCTACTTTGAGTGCTTACATCATTTTCCCTATTGATTGTCATGAAGAAATTCAAAATGGATTCAATTCTATGCATAAACGTGAGTCAGCCTACAAAGTTTCAAGTCTTAACAAATCAATTTACTCAGTTTTTGAAGATCAATCCATTTGCAGTTTGTGTGGTTTGACTAGTCCTTGTTTCAGCTGCTAGTGGGAGCCCTGTTTTGCACAAGTGTAAAAGTTGCCTCAGTGAGTTTCATGTTAGAAAATTTTCTCTAGGTTATTATTGGTATATATGACAAGCTATGTTTCCAGTTTCAGGCTCCTACCAATCTGTTTGATTAGTTTTCAAAAGGGTTCATTGAGTCATCGTTTTCAATAATCCATACTTTCAGTGTTATATCAGTTAATGTAGCCATTTTCATGAGCGCACCATTTTCTCCCTGTCAGGATTTTGGTCGAACTGAGATTTCTAAGTTTTAATATACACTTCAAGGTACCTATGTTTAAAAGTTGAGGGCCTACGAAGGTCATTTGATATTTTTAAGAAAGGCAACATGTGTTGCCTAAACATTGACTTCATCAGGCCCGTAGTGTCGACAAAGCGAGTTGGTCATTTTTGACAATTAATATCTCTTCGCTCAGGACTCATCCTGAGAAACCATTTGGTAGAATTCACGACTGTATATTAGAGTACATGCCTATTAGATGGCGAGGTCCAGAAAGGTGTTTTGACCACCTTGAAAAATACGTCTTCACGATTAAATGCGAAAATGTGGCGCAAGTGCCTAAAAGTTGTAAAATGCAGTTTAATGATCCGAAAATGATGACAACCATTTCCAGAGGTATTTTTGAGGTCAATGTGTCATTTTAGAGGTCAGTTGCATGAAAACAAAAATTTTTTTAGTCAGACCCACTTTGGGGCCCGACCTGGCTCATGCTTGTGCACTAATATTTGTGGCGAACTATTCTTATTTCGTGGCATGCAATCTCCCATTTAACAAATGATGATGCTAGAGAAAGTTGTAGACTAGAGGTTTGTCATCCTAACAATTGTGAAGAGTGTTCAGATAGAGATATGGAGAATATGGCCCTTCTTGTCCAGAACATGGAATGTGAATGGTCTAATAGTCAACAAGAGCATCAGAATCTAGTTCTCAAGCAGATATCTTTGAAAATCCCAAAAGGATGGTTAACTATTATTATTGGCGAGGTTGGAGTTGGTAAGTCCTCATTGCTAAATGTTATATTTTGAGAGAAGGGATTCAACTTGTCAGGGGGTCAAAGAGCACGGTTGTCTCTTGTAAGGGTTTTATCCCAAGATTGTGACATTTACTTGCTTGATGACACATTGAGTGTTGTTGATACACATGTTGCTGCTTGGATTTTACAAAATGGTATACTTTGTCTTTTGTTGGCTCATAAGACATGAATTCTATGCACTCACAATACTTAGGCTATTCATATGGCGAATATGGTCATAGTCATGGAGAAAGGGACTATAAAATGGGCTAGTTGTTCCATAGAATTTCATTCGTTATTTATCCCTCAGTTGCATCATGAAATAAGCAATCAAATTGTTAGCATTATAAAGCCAAATCCCATGACTCTTGCTATCATCCTCCCAATGAGTGGCATGGTGGTTTGCGAAGAGGCCATTGAAATTCTTCAGCAAATGCACATGGAATGGTGCTAAGCCAATCTTCCTCGACTTTGCTAGCATCCATGTGAAGCGATGAAGTTAGCAGTAGCAGAAGACTCTTAGAAAATGACAAATTCCTCCCTGTCTATGGCATGATTCAGCTGGAGAGGGTATTGAAGCATGTTTTAGCAAATGCCATTGGCAGGTACCAAATCCGATGTTTGCCAACATCCTTTCATTCTACGTGGCTTGAGATGGGCAGCATGGCATAAAGGGGGCCATGGATAATATTTCAAACAAAATGAAATCAGCCCCCCCCTCTGTGTGACATGGAGGTTGAAGGAGGCATGAGTGGTAATAGACTACGATAGTGGAATGGGGTTTAAAACCCTCTGTCAAATGTAATTTGATAGAAAGTAATTCCCTCCCTCACATGGCCTATGAAAAGGGCGTTGAAACTCCCAAGCAAATGCAATTGGCATAGAAGCCAATCTTCCCCGCAACATGAAGTTTGGAGGAGGAGTAAAATAATGCTCTCTGGCAAATGCATTACCAGGTTCAACGCCAAATTAAAGAAATTCTAAACAATGCCATTGGCCATGTTGTATCATCTAAATTCCACAGACTTTTGCTAATGTCCTCCTATGCAGTGGAGAATGTAATAAGGCATATAAGAACCTTCAAGCTAAATTCTACTAGAAAAGGGCATAGTGAAATTCAAAAAATGCATTTCTGGGCAAATGCATATATCCCACATTGGTAGTGGGAGAGAATTTTATGGTATTTATAACAAACACTCTACACAAGTATAATGTCAAAGCCTCTAGGCTTTTGACGGACAGTGCTTGATGGGCACCCAAGGCGGACCCCACATGTGTGGGCATGGATCCCAAGGCGACCAAGGAGGCTGACTAAGTGATGACAAGTGGACCCCACATAGGCATGGTTCTCGAGGTAGGTGAGTTTTACAGACAAAAGGGCAGCTTAACTGGTGAGCAAGTTAGGAGAAGATCGACGGTGCACGCGATTTCACTGGGTGGAGATGATTGAGAGTTAAGCTTCATAAAATGGTGAAAATCTTAGAACAGAAATGAAGGTTAAAGACCCTACAGGTGTGGAAGATCGGATGGCTCGCACGATTTCGTGAAGGAAAGAAGCTTGCCAGTTAAGGTCTGTGAAATGACAGAAAGCTCAGAGGCTAAAAGCGAAGTGTGTTAAGAAGTGAGCAGGTCCAAGATGATCCAATGACTAGCGTGATTTCGGAGCCCAAAGATGCACGTTGGTTAAACCCCATGAAATGGCGAAAGACAAACTGCAGTCCAGGTCCCATTGAGGTGTCGCTAAGGTGGCGCATAGGTGGCAGACACATGGTGATGATGTGACGATGAACAAGCAACCCAGTGGTTTAGTAATGAAGTGTCACCCCAGGTGGTGCCTAGTGGATCCTATCGACGAATTAGAGGCTGCCACATGGCAGGGCATCAGGCCAAAATCAGAGGCAAAAATGGATGAAAAATCAAAATTAAATGTATAGTCTCAACTATATAAGAATTTTGAAAAAATTTAAATGACAGAGCCATATTCAGAATTAATTTGCCCAGAGCTCCATTTTTGCCCGCAATGGCAAGCATTATATATCACCGGAAAGCTCTCAAGATGTGGAATGTAGTTATGTAGATAATTTTGATAGAAATGGGATATTTCGAGAGAAATTTCAATAGGAAAGAAGAGAGTTATTTTTCAGTTGGGAAAGGAATGCACTTGGCAATTTCTATTGTAGACCTAATCTTTTATCCCCCTTCCCTGATATTCTCATTTGCTCTAATTTTGTAAGGGTTCCAAAATTTTGGAGGAAGTGCTCCAGTTTTCTTGGCTTCCATTTTTGAATTTCTTGACCCAAACTTGTAAGGTTCTATGGATTTGTTCAGGGTATAGAGGTTGCAGTGCAGTGTTGTAGATGTGGTTTCTTACTTGCAGGTCTTACTTATGTCAGGCATGAGTAAATTTCCCTCAATATTGTCTCTGTGCATATATTTCATTGTTATGAATTGAATCCTCAAGGAGGCTATAATTTTTCATCTCAAGGAGATCATATGATTGTTTGTAGGCATTCTTCAGTGAAGAGTTTAAATTCTATAATCAGTCATAAACAATGGAATGTGTCCCAGATCTGATAAATTTTGTGAATGGAATTAAGTAATGCATTAGTATAAGGTGTTAATGCAGGAATATTGTTTAAGGAAAACCAATTTGTAACTATGGATGCACATTTGCAGTTTTGTGTGTGACTCTGTTGCCCAATGAACAAGGCACTAGTCTTGCAGATTTGAGGATAGTATAAGATTAATTCAAATTAAAGACAAATCTATTTCCCTTTATGTTCAGGGGTTTGTGTTCTATTCTTCCAAAGCTCTGTTTCACCTATTGTTTCTACAAGATCCAGCCAATCTGTATGTGTTGTCTAATTTGTTGAGCTTGTGGAATAGTTTATCTACTTCATTGATGTTGTCATGGTGAATAAATTAGTTAATTTCATGCATCAAAAGGGTGTCCCCCCTAGGTCTAGCAGAACTTGAAGTGCAATAGGATCAATTAGGGTCCTATGTTATTTTGTCCTAACCCTAATGTGTTTCGTAGACTGAAATTGGCCATTTCCTAAAATGACTGTAGGTGTACTTGGGTTAATTACTTTTGGTGAACAACAAAAATGGTGACTCTGCTGGGGAAGCTGAATAGAAATTCCCTAATTTCATCAAGTTAGTCAGTCCATTGAGATTTGCACAGATTTGAAAGTAATTTAATGGTAAAGAGAATATTCATTGTTCTGGATCTGTAGAAGGATATGCTTTTTCATGTCATGTTTCATGAAGGAGTAACAGTAAATTTATATTGTTGAGTTGTAAGAAGTCCTTGCAGCTATATGCAAATTTGTCCCCAATTCCTTATTGGGTGGCGACTCTAGTCTCTGTACCGGTGCTTGAAGGAAGTTTGTATTCCAAGATATTCACAAGATTAGTAGATAATCTCATGAATCATATTAAGATGCAGATGATTTAATTAGCAGATACTCAGACATGGTGCTTTCATCATAAAAGTTTTATAAAAAGTGTAGTAAAAGATTTCAGTTCATATATAAGTCTGATGTATTTTCTAGATTTGTGTTAAGTAGCTTGGAGTGAATTGGTTGCAACGAGAATGAAGGAGGAAATAGAGATTTAAATTTTTGTTGTATAGTATTCTGTTGTTCAAAATATCCTCTCTACAAGAGGTGGCGACTCTAAGGTAAAAGACCATGTTGAAAGTTGAAGTTAATCTTCAGATCTACAAGTCCTACAGCTACAAATCTTCAGGTATTTTCAGAGGTTTTAAATGCAAGACATCTCTTCTAAAATTTTGAATGTGTAATGTAGTTTTCCCATTTAGTGAACATCACTAGTAAAGAGGGAAAGAGAGGAATTACAAGTCCATTTGCATATCTATTCTGCTAAAATATCTAGTGTATATGTGAAAAGCTTTGTGTTAAGCAATGTTACGAATAGATCAGTATGATGATATGTGTTTGAAGTGTTTTATTATTCAATGGAAGGTTGTATAATTATTTGTAGAAGCAAGAAGAAATGAGTAGTGAAGTTTTTCAGCCTTGTGTATTTTCAAATATGACCATGCCTGGTGAAGTGTCACAACCATTTAATAGGGGAAGTTTCATCATGAACCATTATCCTGCTCTGAGCTTTGAAGGTATTCCAAGTTACCCAAATCCCATACCCACAAAAATTAGAAAGTATTTTCCAGTATTTAGTGGGAAGAGATCTGAATCAGCATGTCAACATTTGAAAATATTTTTAGATTTGATAGGAGAATTTGAAATATATCAAGAAGATGTGTGTATGAAGTTAATTGTTCAATCATTGAAAGAGGATGCAAGGGATTGGTTCTCCTTTTTGCCAGTAGATTCAATTCCCTCATGGGAAGAATTAGTTGCATCTTTTCTTGAGCAATTTGTTGAGAGAATAAATTTTAATGATGCAATGAGGAAATTGATGGAGATCAGAATTGAGGAAGGTGAATTAGTGCCAGCTCTCAATGTCAGATTCTCCAAAGCATTGGCTGAGATCCCACAAGGGTATAAACTAAATGATGAAGTGTATTTAGTGATTTATTTGGATGCCTTTGGACATAGGATGAGTTATAGGTTGAGGGATAAAGAGCCAAAGACATTGCATCAGGCATTTGTGACAACCATGGACATAGAGAAAAACTTAAAATATGGCATTCCTAAAAGACTTGTATCTACCGGTGTCTGTTGTCATGGTGTTTGTAATGCTGCAACTAAGTGTGAAGTGAGGAATAATGTTCAGAGTTTTGGTGCTCATACTTGTGTTGGCAACCATGATAATTTAATTCCCTTTGAAAATCAAAGTTGTTTGGTGCAAGCTGTAAATCAAGAAATTGAAAATCATCAAAACAATAGCAATTAGGACAACCACAAAACCTAAAGATGCTATGAAAGCAATCCTAATCCAATAAATGAAGACATAAAGACAAGATATTCAAATCAAATGAAATCGAAGCAAACCGACACAGATATCTCCTTCATGTGCATCCATTGTTCTACTTTCACCTTCAAATTTGATGTGGATCTCACCTACAAGTGCAAAATGCAAGTGGAAAGCAAGTTGTTGAGAGATGAAATTTGCAGCATAAGGTTACTCGAAAATGTGATTGATCTCCTTTCATTGAAGAAACTCATCCAATTTATAGACAAATTGGAGAGAGGACAAGATTAGCATGAAGAGATTTGAAAGAAAATTCAAATCAAGAATGGAAAAATTATGACAAATGTATGAAAATTTATATACAAGGTTTATGACAAATTATGACAAGTTGCTATGCAAGATGTATGACAAATTATGGCAAGATTGAAATGCCATTCCCATGACAAAAGGGAAGAGAGAAAATAGCCTCCATGATTGCAACAAATGGAAGCATAAACATAGGAGAAAATGAGGGAATGAAATTAGGGGAAATATTAGAAAAATTAAACAAAATAGGAGAAATAGAAATTAGGAATTAGGAGAAATTAGCAAATTAGAAAATTGAGGAAAAAGATGAAATAAAAATTAGGTGAATTAATTAATAGGTTTTTATCCATTAATTAATTCATGAAAGAGATGTAGGACTAAATAAATAGATTTACTTAACCCACAAAGAAGAAGAAAAGGATTAAATGAACAAATCATAAAACCCTAGAAATAAGAGGACAAGGAATTAGGTCAAGACAACAAGAAATTAATGTAGGTTCGATCATGATTCTGATTGGCAAAGGACCAATGTTGATGAAAGATTGAGATTGGTTTACAAAAATCAATGATAAATTGACCAAGATTGACAAGGAGATTAAATTGATAGGTGCCAATTGATGAGGAGCAATGACTAATCGATCCAAATTGACATGATTTTAAAAGGATAAGGATCGATGACGAATCGATCACAAAATGACAAGATTGACAAGGACAAAGATCAATGATGAATCGATCACAAAATGATGAGATTGAAAAGTTGATAATCGCAAATGATTACTAACAAGCTAAAGATGATTGAAAGATTGACAAGAGGACAAAACCCTAATTCTATCATCGATTAGGATTGACGATGTCCAAAATGATGATAAATGAGCATGCACCATGATGCAACAGGATAAGATCGACCAAACTCATGACTGAAGATTGCTATCAACAAGACCTAATTCGAAAGTGAGAAAAATGAGGAATGCAGAAGAAGGACATATGCATGCCCCCTCAAGGAATTGGCTAGCGAAATCCAAAAAAGAGGCCAAGTGATCGATAAGATTGATAGAAGATGATAAGTTCGAACAGATCAAAAAATTGAAGGTCGGATGCACAAAGGACAGGTAGTGGAAGGCACAAAAGACCATGACCATCATAAGATGGAGAGCATGCATGTCCATCTAGGTACTAACAAAGATCTATATAGGAGACAAGGAGAAGGAAAAGAGTTCATTTGCACTGGCCAAAGTGGAGGAGTTGTTGGTTGGGAAAAAGGACCCTTGTAGAGAGATGGCAAACATTCCAATAGAAGATCACCTTGGGGAACATGTACGCATCTATAGATGACTAGATGATGTGGGAGCAATGGTATGTAGTGTAAAAACCCATATGTTCAATTTCATGAATTTTGGTTGATTGTAGGACATTGCGAGGCCCACAGGGGAGGGAAAAATGCAGATCTACGCCTATGTGGGTGCATTCTATGCCTATGTAGAGATGTTATACACCTATGTAAGGTACACAGGCATAGCTTGATGCTGCACAAGCGTAAGATGGTGTGCACAAGCGCAATTGTGCACTTATGACTCTAGTTTGACCAAAAGCAGCACGCAAATGATCTTGAAAAGAGGGATAAGGGTAGGATAGGTAAAAAATAGATAAGAAAACCTTGATTGGTGCATGAAACAAGGAAATGTAGCCCTTAGGAGAAAACCCTAAAGCTGACAAATTGTGCCCCAATTGTGATACAGAGTCTTGGAGAACTAGACCAAATGGACTGCCAAGACTGACGAAAGAAATGTTAGTAAGCAGAAATTAGACAGAGGACAGTTAGAGATGAAGGAAAACTTGCTTTCACAAATGCACATAAGTAGGTGAAAACCTTTATTTAATGTAGCAAAGTGGATGTAGAGCATCATGGCATTGAAGGCCAGAGCTAGAACGCAACCCCTTTTCCAAAAGACAGACACATCGTACACAAGGAATGAGTGAAGCATCCTAGGGTGCATACATCAAGGGTTGAAGTATGTGCGACGTTCACAAAGTGAATGTACTTATCACAGACACCCAATGATATAGTTGCCCCAGTTTGTGACAAACATTCCACAAATAGCAAACACAACAAAAAAAAGGAAAGGGACCATGAACCATCCTGGTCACTCTAAATCACTCAGTGACATCATCAAGCAACATAGGAACATGATTGAAGCCAAAGATAAATCAGTAAAAAGATAAGATGCACAAATTCAACCAAGTCAAACAAACAGTCTGATCGTCATTGTCAAAAGTGGAAAACAAGAATGGTCATGCTATCTGGTTTTAGGAAATGCGGTACCCCGTCGAAGATAGGACACAGTCTGGTTTCGAGTATACCACATCCTGTATAAGACCCATGATAATGTTGACAAGGACTAATGGTAATGTTGATTATATTTTGATTGATGTGACAACTGTGATCAAGTTGAATGCTTGCTTGGTCAAACAGTTCATCCGTTAATGCATGATTTCATTAAAGCACAATGTTTGATTGATTGTCATTGGATGTATGCTCATCGATCTGTCTATGCACAAAGGGGACCATTTATTGACAAAATGCAAAATGCCAAAGAAATTGTTTTTGGATTTTGATGTTTTTCACTTTGTAGGAATTTTGAGTTTTTTACAATTTTTTTGTTCGTTTTTCAGGACTTTATTTGACTTTTTAGGGATTTTTTCAGGACATTATTTGATTTTTAGGGATTTTTTTAGGACATTATTTGATTTTTAGGGATTTTTTCAGGACATTTTTCAAATTTGTTTTGGATTATTTCAAGACATTTTTCAATATTTATAGGACTTTTTTTTTTTTTTAGGACTTTATTTGATTTTTTTGGCTTTTGACATTTTAGCTGAAAATGAACACATGATTTTTTTGATGTTTTTGAATAAATTTTTTTGATTACTTCAGGACATTTCCAATTTTTATGATTTTGCCCCTAGTGTCTAGCAAGGCAAGGAATATGACATGTGAATAAATAGGCTTTCTGAAATGTTGGTGGATAGAGGGAAGACAAAGGCCTTTTGTCATGGAGACAATACAGATGCAATTTTCAAGGGCTATTGCATGATGGGACAAGAGACTGGATATGATAATGTAAAGCAGTGACATGGCATGAGGGACATGTCAAGAGGTTTTTGAAACCATGTTTAAATTTTGCATCCTTATGTCAGATCAAGATCAAGGAATGAAAAAGAGTGTATGGATAGTGATAAGATATGGATAGGATAAGCAAGACCAAGAATGGATAAGGGACATGGACTGAAGGTCTGGATTGAGTAAGGGATAGTGGCAAAAAGTTGCAATAAGACAGGGAATATGGATGAAAGGTTGTAATAATCAAATGGATAAATACCAAAAGCTATGATAGACTAAAAGATGCAAACAAGATGCATGATGCTCATGATGATCCTCAACCTTGTCAGGATCAAAGGTGGAAAGGGAAACTAGACATGAGGGACAATAGGATATGAAGGGTAATGACAGGGGTTCGATAGGATAATGGAACAATGAAGGACAAAAGGATATGATAGGATAAAACCTATCCCTATGTATAGTATGCAAGAAGTTCATAGATTATGCATGATGCATGTTTGCCAGGTTTTCATCATGATACTTGCCCAAGGTGCTTGTTTGCTAGGTTTTCACCAGTGGATGAATTATTTTTGCTTTACTTTTTTTCCTTTGTCTTTTTTTTTTCACTTTTTTTTTTTGTATTTTGACTTTTTCAATAGAAGATGGACACATGATAGGGGATGGAAGAAGGACACAAGTGTCTTTTTTTTTTGGATAGTAGCCTTGAAAAAAATGGACCATGACCTTTAAAAGTATGCTCAAAGACGTTGGTAGGATAAGGACATGGAAAAAGAGATGAAATTAAGGAAAGGATTTATGCAAAGGATGGGATCAAAGGGATCAAAGGATGGAAAATATGCATTGGATAATGGATAGGGTATTGGAAGATTTGGGCTTCACTGGATGGAAATAAAGGCAAGATCAACATTGGAACACACCTTGATGGGTGGTGGATTGATGGAGGAAAAATGGATCTCAGATTGTGATATTTGGATGGAGGAATAGCTTGAGATTCTGGGACAAAAGGGCCCAAAATGGATGAAGAAGGTGATGGAGGAACAAATTTGAGAGGGTTGGATGGAGGAATAGCAACTTTGGATGCCAAGTTGGATGTTTCTTTAGGCTTTTGTGCTTCAAGGAGCCGCTTAGGGATCCACATGGTTTTTGATTTTTCATGCTTTTTTGGTTCCTTGGAGTGCATTTCCAACACAAGGGATTTAGGAACCCATATAGATTTTAACTTTTGTTTTTGAGAAATGGACCTTTGTGACCTTTTGGATTTTTCCTTTTCTTTATAGATAAAATTTTTCTTTGTTTTGACATGTTGATTATATTGGACATGTTGATCCTTGAATACATGTGGATTTCTAGACTTATGACTTTTATACTTGGCATCTAAATTGCTTGGAGGGGGAAAGGAATGCATGGATGGATATGAATGAAATGGAGTTCTTTTGGATGGATGAAATTTACTCAAGGATTTGTGCCTTTGCTGACCTTGCATAAAGGACGAAGGAATATAAGGACCTAAGATGGATGGAAAGTATGATGGGAAAGGTGTATGATTTGATTTTGATGGAGGGATACCCACATCTTGAGAGTGAGTTGTGTAGACATGACCCTTAACATTTTCTTTCATATTGAGGAGTTTTTCTTGTGAAGGTATACCCCTTGGCCTTTATGAATATCTTGACTTGTAGGATACTATTTTCTTTTAGAGGAAGAGGCAAGTCAATTATTAGGTGGATATCATATGAGAGAAATAATGAGATCATGAAGTGGATCAGATTGGACCAAATAGGAAGAACCCATTGTTAATGTCACGGGTTCATGAACATCTTGCACCATGTTAGAATCATGAGGGGGATTAGGATCATGAGGGGGACTAGGATTGTGAGGGGGACTAGGATTGTGTGGTTGACATGGATCAATGATAGGATATTCAAGAGATGGAATGGGATAAATAATGGGATCATTAAAAGAAATGAGGTCTTATAGTGTATATGGAGGATTAAGACAAGGAGATGGAGGAACAAAAGGATCTTGTGGAGGATTTAAAGGAATAATTTGATCTTGACAAGGAGGAAGATCATTGGAATCCTCTTTAAAGGTACTTTGCTCTTGACTTTTAATGGGATCATCGAAAAGGATGGAAGGGATATCTTGATCTTTCTTAGGAAGTGGAATGTCAATGGGATTTGAAAGGACATTGTGTTCTTGGATAGAATTGACAGGAATAAGTGAATCATTGCGAGTGTATGGGGAAATGGGTTCTTGGTCAACAATTGGATGGGATGATAAGGTTTCAAGATCTTGATCTTCATCTATTTCAAGACACGTTTCTTCATGCTCTAAATTATCCTCTTGACATGGGGTTGGACTTTGGATATGCATGGGGGATTTTGGCAAGGGATTAATGCTTTGGCATGAAGGGAATGGAATTTGAATGGGACTCTCTAAAAGAGAAGCATTTGATGGCATTAAATCTTGCATTTTCAAATAGTACAAGGGATTTGTATAAATTAATTGATTAGCATATATTTTTGTGGCAAACAATCCTTGGGAGGATGCATTATTTGATACATCATTTGAAGGCGATGGTGTAAATTGCTCTTATGAAACTTAAAAATATGATGGAATGGGAGGGGAAGTGGAGGCAAATTGAGGGTCAAATTCTTGATGGATGGATGAGCCATTTTTAGACATTGGTGTATGATTTTGATCATCCTTAGGAAAATCACTTAGGACTCTCTTTAAGATTTGTCTAATAAGGCCACCTTTCTTTGGAGATGCATTTGAATCCTTGCAAGGTTTTGACATGATTGGATTTATATTTTTAACTTTCTTGGCAAGAATTTGGTCTTGGTTTGATGTCATGTTTTGATATTGGACTTGGTTCAATTGTTCTGACATGTTTGAAACTTGGGTTGGTGTGTGCTGCAACCTTTGTTTTTGAATGTTTGGTTGTAGTTCTTGACATTGATATTCCACCATTGGTTGAACCATTTGTTGACATTGTATAGTTGGTTGGACATATTGTTGAAATTGGACCATTGGTTGTATATGTTGGACCATTGGTTGTGTCTATTGGAAATGTTTGAACTGTTGAACAATTGGTTGTGATGGTTGAAAATGTGATTGATAGTAAACACGTTCTTGTTCTTGTTGTGGAGGCACATAATGTTGTTGTCTCTTTTCTTAAAATTGTTTCATCGTCTCTATTTGTGAGAGGAGAGATGGTATGTTTGTTTGCTTGATAAGAGATCTTACATCAATTGGCTCAAAGTTTGGGTTTGGACTTTGAAATTTTTGAAATGTTTTGGACATTTGGGATCTAATCTTATCACTATTTTTCACTTTTTGTTCCAATATCTCCTTTTCTTGAGCTAGTTTCTCCTCTAGTTTTTGTATTTGGACATTTAAATAATCATGATAGGTTTGATCCAAGTTATGAGACATGTAGAGATTGGATTGACATGATTGATTGCTCAATTGTGATGACATGGCTTCGTAAGAAGGTTGAGACCTCATTTCAACAAACATGTCACCATGCAATGCAACTAATGGGATTGACAAATGCAACCTAAAAGGATGACAATGCAACTAAATGTTTTTGGACTTTTTGAATTTTTGGAATGACAACTAGATTCAACTAAATGCAATGAAAATGTGACCTTGCTTTGGACCTTTGAGTTTCTATGGTTTGATAATGTTATGCAACTAATTGCAACCTATTTTTTTGTTGTTTTTCAAGATTTGGACAAATTTTTTGGAATGCAAACCTAAAGACTCAACCTTGGGAAGTTGAAATGAAGCCAAGACCTTAAAGGACAAAGGACCAAATGACAATAGGACAAATTGAAAATGTCTCACCTATATGCTTGGATACTAAGCTAGGTTTGACAAAAATGATATTAATGAAAAGGACAAATTTTAGACAAGGTAAAGCCTCCCTAACAACAACTTAGGGTATCATCCAAAGTTTTGATTTTTCAAGTTTGACAAACCAAATTTTTGAGACTAAATGAAAGAAGGAAATGATTATGACAATGAATTAGGATATGACATGAAAATGATCTAAGGATATGATATGACAAGATGAAGCCAAGACAAGATGACAATACAATGATAAGGATATGCGAAGACCAATGACTTGGATTATGCAAAATGCAACCTAGGCAAGACCTAATTTTAGCATGACAAGGATAATGCACGAATGTCACCTAAATGGAAATCTAGCTTAGATATGACAATGAAATGCAAACTTAGGGAAATGATTTTGAACCTAAGTGCAAAATGAGGATGCTTACAATGAAAAAGACTAAAATGAAGGGAGATGACAATATGTCCTAGGACCTAAGTTGGACTATGCAAAACCTAGCCTAAAGTGACATGAATTTTGAAACAAAGACATTCAATGTTTTGACAAGCCATGTTCAAATGTTGGATGAATACTTGGACAAATTTGGACTTTTGTTTGGATTTTGTTTTGAATTGAAGGTTGTTGATTTTGAAAAAACAAGTTGATTATGAGCACTTTTAAAAGTTCACTTTTGATTTAACTTTTGACAATGACGGGAGATAAAATGTTTGTTTGACTTTGACTCAAGACAATCAAGCACATTCACAACAAATCCTATGGCCAGCAAGGGCAATATCTTTTGAATCCTCTAACCATAAAATACAACACTTAGCCGGATAGCTAGACACTTGGTAGCACTGGCTCCCCCTTATAGTGCACTCACTTCTCGGGCATACCAAGCTTCGAGTTCAAGGGGCATCACTTCCCTAGAACTTGCTATCTCTAACTAACGAGTACATGAGAGGTGTCTTCGGCATGCGTGTATCACAACACCTAAGCCAACAGATAGAAGGATTTTGGCATCTAAAAACAAGAGATTCTAGTAAGGGCATCCGTCCAGGTGGGTACTGATCTGGCAAATAAATCATCGCAATACCATTCCAGCACCCGTTGTCTACAACTTTCATTGCATCCATAGTTATTTAGGGTGGTGTGGAAGAGCTTGGCTTTAGCCCATCACCACTTTGGGTCATTCCCTCTCACCAATTCCTTTGCGAAGTGCCAGGAAAATCAGGAGGCAGGCCCAGTTCTAAGGGTTAAAACATGTAATCAAATTAAAAATAGACAAAGCATACATGGTGTTCATTAACCTTTAAGAAATGAAATGTGCAACTACTTTAAAAATTGCAAGCAAGATGTTTTAATGAGAGTCTTTGACCGCATCCTCCATAAGATTCATTAGTAGTTGCATTTTTAGTCTTCTTCACATGTAATGCCAAGATGCTACATAGAGAATTAGTACCAAAGAAAACCCAGAATGCAAGAAACATAATGAAAACAAACAAATTTGCAAGTAAAAACAACTGATTTCACCTCTATTTCTGGCCTTGCATAGGTGCAGAATGCCTCAACATAGGTGCAGAACCAATCAATATAGGCACATAAAACTTCAACACAGGCACAAAAAACTCAAACACAAGTGCAGGAAAAGTCAATACAGGCACAAAATGTCTAGAGAGCTCTGAGTCACCCTATTTCTTAAGTTTTTCACTTGCAAATAGCTCAAAAGCACTCAAAACATGGTTAAGGGGTTAGTTCATGTCGGGTTCACTAGAAATGTAGATCAGGAAAATGAAAATCATCAAAACAATAGCAATTAGGACAACCACAAAACCTAAAGCTACTATGAAAGCAATCCTAATCCAACCGATGAAGACATAAAGACAAGATATTCAAATCAAATGAAATCGAAGCAAACCGACGCAGATATCTCCTTCATGTGGCTCCATTGTACTTCTTTCACCTTCAAATTTGATGTGGATCTCACCTACAAGTGCAAAATGCAAGTGGAAAGCATGTTGTTGAGAGATGAAATTCGCAGCATAATGTTACTCAAAAATGTGATTGATCTCCTTTCACTAAAGAAACTCATCCAATTTATAGACAAATTGGAGAGAGGACAAGATTAGCATGAAGAGATTTGAAAGGAAATTCAAATCAAGAATGGAAAAATTATGACAAATGTATGACAATTTCTATACAAGGTGTATGACAAATTATGACAAGTTGTTATGCAAGATGTATGACAAATTATGGCAAGATTGAAATGCCATTCCCATGACAAAAGGGAAGAGAGAAAATAGCCTCCATGATTGCAACAAATGGAAGCATAAACATAGGAGAAAATAAGGGAATGAAATTAGGGGAAATATTAGAAAAATTAAACAAAATAGGAGAAATAGAAATTAGGAATTAGGAGAAATTAGCAAATTAGAAAATTGAGGAAAATGATGAAATAAAAATTAGGTGATTTAATTAATAGGTTTTCATCCATTAATTAATTCATGAAAGAGACCTAGGACTAAATAAATAGATTTATTTAACCCACAAAGAAGAAGAAAAGGATTAAATGAACAAATCATAAAACCCTAGAAATAAGAGGACAAGGAATTAGGTCAAGACAACAAGAAATTAATGTAGGTTTGATCATGATTCTGATTGGCAAATGACCAATGTTGATAAATGATTGAGATTGGTTGACAAAAATCAATGAAAAATTGACCAAGATTGACAAGGAGATCAAATTGATAGGAACCAATTGATGAGGAACAATGACTAATCAATCCAAATTGATGTGATTGAAAAGGAAAAGGATCGATGATGAATCGATCACAAAATGACAAGATTGACAAGGACAAAGATCGACGACAAATCGATCGCAAAATGACAAGATTGACAAGTTGATAATCGCAAATGATTACTAACAAGCTAAAGATGATTGAAAGATTGAGATGAGGACAAAACCCTAATTCTATCATCAATTAGGATTGACGATGTCCAAAATGATGATAAATGAGCACACACCATGATAAGACAGGAGAAGATTGACCAAAATCATGACTAAAGATTGCTATCAACAAGACCTAATTCGAAAGCGAGAAAAATGAGGAATGCAGAAGAAGGACTCAAAGCTCGCAAATGATAAAGACCAAGTGCACAACATAGAAGAAATGTTAATGCGATGGAAGAACCCTAAAATAAGGCAATGCACCAATGTTAAAGTATGACTCCACAAGCATTGACCATTTTTAGATGTCTACACAAACAATGGTTGATCCTCACTCAAATATTGATAATGTCAATTGTGTTGAGGATGAAGTAAATGTATTTTCAGATTTCACTTCAGATTTCACTTCTTCTAATCATGTTGATGATCTTTATAATTTGAAAGTTATGCACAAAGTTAATTCAAAAAATCTTAATGGTGCACATGAATGCAATGAAAATATGGCATGCATTGATGAACAATTTTTTACGGAACCTCACATGGAATAGCAAAGTGCAATGCAAGTCCAGAAGATTGAAGAACTTAGAAAAGCTCTTGAAGTTGTGGAAAAGAAGGTTCAAATGTTGGAGAGCCTTAGAGTTATTGATGAAGACCTTCTGCAGTATGGTGAAGAGGATTCTTCAGAAAAGGACTGTGAACTGAATGCTTATATAATTGATGAACAACATGCTAATTTAACAGATGGTTTTATGATAGAAAATTTAAGTGAACATGTTGGATATTCATTAGAGGAAGTAAATGGTAGTGATATTCATCTTTGTTCTTTGACTGATGATGAGTGTTCTATTGGTAAAAAAGATCAATTGTGGCAAGATAAATATGATTATCTTGATTTTCAGAATAATGGTCATAGGATGAAATCTTATGGTTGTTTAACATGGAACACTGAGGATAGTTCCAACTAAGTTTCATTGTCTTCTTTGTCTGATGGAGATGATTGTGATGATCAAATGGAAGGTATCTTTAGCTTTTTTTCTAATGTTTTATTCAATGTTAATATAGATACGGACCAACTACTTCATTGCCATAATGTTCATAAATGGATTCAAAATTTGGTTTGTAACCCTTTATATGAAGAAATAATTGATCAGCCAGATATTGTAAATGATGAACTAGTCCATGATGATGATACCATTCCATGCAGAAGTGACATGTATCATGATGAAGATAAGAGGCATGGGTTGTGTGATGATTACTTTAGACCATAAATGGAAGTTTTTTAGATGGATGTAAGTCTAAATGAGAAAGACTTAGCTGAGGATTTGCTTCAGCCAGAGGTATGCATTCTTTTCCATGAATGGGATATTGAGAATGTGGAGGTTTTGAGTTTGATAAACAAGGATAGTATAGGGTGTGTCCAGCATAGTGAAGTATCACATCTGGATTGTAATATTCATGTTCCTTGTTTGCATCAATTGGATAGTAATGCCCCCAATTCTATGAATTTAAATGATAATAAGGTGAGTGCTAATAAGAACTACAATAGTGAGATTGAATTCTTTATTTTTAAAGTTCAGCATGATGGTACCCTTGCAAATGATAGAATTGATTGGGATAGTGAAATGTACGGTGTCTTGTGGGAAGGCCTCTATTGTGTTTTGTCTCATGATTTTACTTTTGAAATAGTGTGTGATTACAAAGTTCAAAATCAGACAAAAGGTATGCACACCAGCTATTGAGGGAATGAGACAAAAGGGGTTGATTATAAGGACTATGCTGAGTTGTTATTGAAAGGTGCCTTTGTTTGGATCATGATATCAAGAGATGAAAATCAGATTTTTGACAGAGGTAAATGTTGAGGAAAGTGGAGCAGCCTATAATCAGTTCTAAGTATGTTTGTATATTTTGTATAGTTGCTTTGATTTAGTTGTGTGGTTTTCAATTAGTGCCCTATTGTTTGGGTGGAATAAGATGCCCTGAGAAGTGAAGAGAAGTGAAGAGAAGAGAAGAGAATGATCCCTTTTGGGTGGTCTGCTTAACCAAAGATATCTAGATTCTTGTGTTGATCTTGCAATCAACCATCCCCAGTCAGAGCCACTATTGGGAATCATTAAATTTGAGTCAATTTTTGAGCCCTATTTCAAAAATTTTGCTCTACATGTTCAGAAAGGCACCTAATCTCATTCAAATGGCCTAGATAGAGAGAGGGCAAAATGAAGCCAGTCGATTTTTGAAGGGTAAGGCTCAAGAAACATGTCCTACACCTTTAATTTGGTTAATGAAGTGATTTGCAACTTTTAGAATTCAGTTTGGATCAGTTGATCAGGTACCCATTTCGAGGGGTGAGTTGAAAGTGTAGTTTAGGCACAAATGCAGATTTTATGGAGTAGCCTACTTTGAGTGCTTCCATCTTTTGCCTTGTTAATTGTCATGAAGAAATTCAAAATGGATTCAATTCTATTCGTAAATGTGAGTCAGCCTACAAAGTTTCAAGTATTAATGAATCCATTTGCTCAGTTTTTGAAGATCAATCCATTTGCAGTTTGTGTGGTTTGACTAGTCCCTATTTCAGCTACTAGTGGGAGCCCTGTTTTGCATAAGTGTAAAAGTTGCCTCAGTGAGTGTCATGGAAGAATGTTTGCTCCAGGTTATTATTGGTATAGATGAAAATCTATGTTTCTAGTTTCAGGCTCCTACCAATCCGTTTGATCGATTTTCAAAAGGGTTCATTGACTCATCATTTTTAGTAATCTGTACTTTCAATGTTATATCAGTTAATGTAGCCATATTCATGAGCACACCATTTGCTCCTAGTCAGGCTTTTGGTCAAAATAAGAATTATAAGTTTTAATATGCACTTCAAGGTACCTATGTTTCAAATTTGAGGGCCTACGAAGGTCATCTGATATTTTTAAGAAAGGCATCATGTGTTGCCTGAACATTGACTTCATTAGGTCTGCAGTGTCGACAAAGCCAATTGGTCATTTTTGACAATTAATATATCTTCACTTGGGACTCATCTTGACAAACCGTTTGGAAGAATTCATGCTTGTGTACCAGAGTACACGCCTATCAGATGGCAAGGTCTAGAAAGGTGTTTTGACCACCTTGAAAAATACGTCTTCATGATTAAATGCGAAAATATGGTGCAAGTGCTTGAAAGTTGTAAAATGCAATTTAATGATCTGAAAATGATGACGACCATTTCCAGAGGTATGTTTGAGGTCCATGAGTCATTTTAGAGGTAATTTGAATGAAAACAAATTTTTTTTAGTTGGACCCACTTTGGGGCCCGACCTGGCTCATGCTTGTGCACTAATTTTTGTGGCGAACTATTCTTATTTCATGGCATGCAATCTCCCATTTGATAAATGATGATGCTAGAGAAAGTTGTAGACTGGAGGTTTGTCATTCTAACTATTATGAAGAGAATTCAGATAGAGATATGGAGAATATGGCCCTTCTTGTCAAGAACATGGAATGTGAATGGTCTAATAGTCAACAAGAGCATCGGAATCTAGTTCTCAAGCAGATATCTTTGAAAATCCCAAAAGGATGGTTGATTGTTATTATTGGTGAGGTTGGAGTTGGTAAGTCCTCACTGCTAAATGTTATATTTGGAGAGAAGGGATTCAACTTGTCAGGGGGTCAAAGAGCACAATTGGCTCATGCAAGGGTTTTATCCCAAGATTGTGACATTTACTTGCTTGATGACACATTGAGTGTTGTTGATGCACATGTTGCTACTTAGATTTTACAAAATGCTATACTTTGTCCTTTGTTGGCTCATAAGACACAAATTCTATGCACTCACAATACTTAGGCTATTCATATGGCGAATATGGTCATAGTCATGGACAAAGGGACTATAAAGTGGGCTGGCTATTCCATAGAATTTCATTCATTATTTATCCCTCAGTCACATCATGAAATAAGCAATGAAATTGTTAGCATTATAAAGCCAAAACCCATGACTCTTGCTATCATCCTTCCAGTGAGTGGCGGGGTGGTTTGTGAAGAGGCCATTGAAATTCCTCAGCAAATGCATGTGGAATGGTGCTAAGCCAGTATTCCTCAACTTTGCCAGCATCCATATGAAGTGATGAAGTTAGCAGCAACAGAAGACTCTTAGCAAATGACAAATTCCTCCCTGTCTATGGCATGATTCGGCTGGAGAGGGTATTGAAGCATGTTCTAGCAAATGCCATTGGCAGGTACCAAATCTGACGTTTGCCAGCATCCTTTCATCCTGTGTAGCTTGAGATGGGTAGCATGGCATAAAGGGGGCCATGGATAATATTTCAAACAAAATGAAATCAGCCCCCCTGACATGGAGGTTGAAGGAGGCATGAGTGGTAATAGATTGCAATGGTGGAATGGGGTTTAAAACCCTTTGTCAAATTTAATTTGACAGAAAGTAATTCCCTCCCTCATGTGGCCTGTGAAAAGGGCATTGAAACTCCCAAGTAAATGCAATTGGCATATAAGCCAATCTTCCCTACGACGTGAAGTTTGGAGGACTAAAAAAATGTTGTCTGGACAATGCATTACTAGGTCCAACACCAAATTAAAGAAATTCTAAACAATGCCATTGGCCATGTTGTATCGTCTAAATTCCACAGACTTTTCCTAATGTCCTCCTGCCCAGTGGAGAATGTAATAAGGCATATAAGAACCTTCAAGCTAAATTCTACTAGCAAAGGGCATAATGAAATTCAGAAAATGCATTTCTGGGCGAATGCATATATCCCACATTGGTAGTGGGAGATAATTTTATGGTATTTATAACAAACACTCTACACAAGTATAATGTCAAAGCCTCTGGGCTTTTGACGGACGGTGCCTGATGGGTGCCCAAGGCAGACCCCACACGTGTGGGTGCAAATCCCAAGGTGACCAAGGAGGCTGACTAAGTGGTGACAAGTGGACCCCATGCAAGCATGATTCTTGAGGCAGGCAAGTTTTGCAGACAAAGAGCAGCTTAACCAGTGAGCAAGTTTGGAGAAGATCAATGGTGTGTGTGATTTTGCTGGGTGGAGATGATCGAGAGTTAAGCTTCACAAAATGGGAAAAAGCTCAGGCCAAAAATGAAGGTTAAAGACCCTATAGGTGCAGAAGATCAAATGACTTGCGTGATTTTGTGAAGGAAAGAAGCTTGCTAGTTAAGGTCTGTGAAATGATGAAAAGCTCAGAGGCTAAAAGAGAAGTGTGTTAAAAAGTGAGCAGGTTCAAGATGATCCAACTCATGTGATTTCAGAGACCGAAGATGTACATTGGTTAAACCCTGTGAAATGGCAGAAGACAAATTACAGTCCAGGTCCCATTGAGGTGTCATTGAGGTGGTGCACAAGTTGCAGACACATGGTGATGACATGGCGATGAACAAGCAACCCAATGGCAGAGTGATGAAGTGTCATCCCAGGTGGCACCTAGTGGATCCTATTGATGAATCAGAGGCTATCACATGGTAGGGCATCAGGCTGAAATCAGAAGCAAAAATGGATGAAAAATGAAAATTAAATGTATAGTCTCAACTATATAAGAATTTCGAAAAAATTTAAATGACAGAGCCATATTCAGAATTAATTCGCCCAGAGCTCCATTTTTGCCTGAAATGGCAAGTATTATATATCACCGGAAAGCTCTCAAGATGAGTAATCTAGTTATGTAGTTAATTTTGACATATATTGGGAATTTTGAGAGTAGTTTAAATGGGAAAGAAGAGAGTTATTTTTCAGTTGGGGAAGGAATGCACTTGGCAATTTTGATTGCAGACCTAATCTTTTTCCCCCTTCCTTGATATTCTCATTTGCTCTCATTTTTTAAGGGTTCCAGAATTTTGGAGGAAGTGCTCCTATTTTCTTGGCTTCCATTTCTGAATTTCTTGACCTAAACTTGTAAGGTTCTATAGATATGTTCAGGGTTTAGAGGTTACAGTGTAGTGTTGTAGATGTGGTTTCTTACTTGTAGGTCTTACTTGTGTTAGGCATGAGCAAATTTCCCTCAATATTGTCTATGTGCATATATTTCAATGTTATGAATTGAATCCTCAAGGAGATCGTATGACTGTTTGTAGGCATTCTTCAATGAAGGGTTTAAATTCTATAATCAGTCATAAACAATGGAATGTCCCAGATTTGATAAATTTTGTGAATGGAATTAAGTAATGCATTAGTATAAGGTGTTAATGTAGGAATATTGTTTAAGGAAAACCAATTTGTAACTATGGATGCACATTTGCAGTTTTGTGTGTGACTCTGTTGCCCAATGAACAAGGCACTGGTCTTGCAGATTTGAGGATAGTATAAGATTAATTCAAATTAAAGACAAATCTATTTCCCTTTATGTTTAGGGGTTTCTATTGTATCCTTCCAAAGCTTTGTTTCACCTATTGTTTGTACAAGATCCAACCAATCTATATGTGTGTCTAATTTGTTGATCTTATGAAATGGTTTATCTGCTTCATTGATGCTATCATGGTGAATAAATGAGTTAATTTCATGCATCAAAAGGGTGTCCCCCCCTAGGTCTAGTAGAACCTGAAGTGCAGGAGGATCAATTAGGGTCCTATGTTATGTTGTCCCAGCCCTGATGTGTTTCATAGACTGAAATTGGCCATTTCCTAAAATGATTGTAGGTGTACCTGGGTTAATCACTTTTGGTGAACAACACCTCCAAGGTAAAATCTCTTGTCTTAGCGTACCATAGTACATAGGTGAGTGTCCCTTGTAAATACCTAAAGATCCTTCTAACTACATTCATGTGTGACTATTTAGGTGCAACTTAAAATATTGCTACCATGCATACTGCTTGCATAATATCTGGTCTAGAAGTAGTTAAATATAACAAACTTCCAATCATGGATATACAAGGTCTGATCCACTACTAGTGACTCATCATCCTTGCTCAATTTGCATCTGGTCACAATGGGGGTACTTATAAGTTTACATTCCTCAATTTGAAACTTCTTTAGAATTTCTTTAGCATACTTGATTTGTAAGATAATTATCCCTTTGTCTAGCTGTGAGATCTACAAACCAAGAAAATATGTCAACTCTCCAAGCATTGACATCTCAAACTCTGACTTCATCTGATCAGTAAAGTCTCTAGAAAGTGTATCCTTGTTGCCTCCAAAAATTAAGTCATCTACATATAAAACCACAATAATCATGTGGTTTCCATCTATCCTGATGTAAAGATTGTTGTTAGCACTCCCCTTTTTGAATCCTTTCTCCTTTAGGTACTTATCTAGTCTTAAATGCCAAGCCCTAGGAGCCTATATCAAACCATACAAGGCCTTCTTTAACCAACAAGCAAAAGTTTCATCATCATGTAGCAAGAAACCTTCCAATTGTTCCATATATACTTCTTCTAAATTTCCATTTAAGATGGTAGATTTCACATCCATTTGATAGACCTTATAACCCTTGTAGGCTGAAAAAGCTAGAAACATTATAATTGCCTCAAGTTTAGCCACCGATGTAAAATTTTCTTCAAATTCAATTCCCTCTACTTGAGAATACTCTTTGCACACTAACCTAGCTTTATGCCTAACAATCTTACCTTCTTCATTCATCTTCTTTGGGTAGACCCATTTGGTCCCAATGATGTTCTTGTATGTCAATCTAGGGACTAACTCCCAAGTTTTGTTATTTTCAATTTTCTACAATTCCTCTTCCATAGTAGCCATCCACTTCTCACTATTACTAGCCTCATTGAAGGTTTTAGGTTCCATTTCAGCCATCAGACAAAATTTTACCTATTCATTGTTCCAGGATAGCCTTCTTCTAGTCATCACACCATCATTCTTATTGCTAATAATCTATTCTTCAAGGTGAATCTTTTGCACATACTATTTAGGGGACTTATTAGTTCATTGTCAAACTGCACTTCAATATCTTCATCACTAGAATCATCATAGCAATTATCTTGTGGTTGTCTTCCTTTGTGAAAATATTCATCAACTTTAACATTCATAGTCTCAATGACTCTTCTTGGTCTTTAATTGTAGCATTTGTAGGCTTTACTATGAGTGGAGTAACCAAGGAAGATGCCTTCATCACTTCTAGAGTCAAATCCACCGAACCCATTCATATCTCTCTTGAAGAAACATTTTCTTCCAAACATCTTGAAGTATTTGAATGATGGTTTTTTGTCATACCATAATTCATAGGGTGTCATATTGTTGTTTGTTCTTAGTTGAACCTGCTGGTATTTTGGACATGTTGGTATGGTTTTATCATTGATGTCAACACCTGTCAACACTTATCAGCACTTGGAGATTCTTGATTATGTTCACCGACATGTTTAGTGACTTATGCACAGTCACCGGTATCTGGTTCACCGACAGGTTATATTATTCACCGGAACTTGGAATGACTTGGAGATTACTTGGTTATGTCAAAGACATTGTTTGAACACTTTGTTTTGGTGATTTGGTCATTGATCTATTAGGTTTGCATATTTGCTATTACCGGCAAATAGGTCTAGGTTATGCACTGGCAAGTATTATCCACTCCAGATTAGCATGACACATTATGAAGATGATTTGTCATTTGTATTGAGCTGACATGATGCATCACATATTGATTCATTTGTAATTGATTTTATTGTAATATCTTTTAGTGAGCCGACCTACTCATTTTCTCCTAGAGCTTGGTATGCTAGATTGGACAAATATCTTTTGAAGATTGGTTACACTAAATGTAATGCTGACAACTATCTATATTTCAAAGTGACTAATGATGACATCTTGGTTATAGAAGTTTTTGTTGATGATATAATCTTTAAAGGAGAAGATGAACTATGTAAAGACTTTTCTAAAAAGATGCAAGAAGAATTTGAAATGTCTATGATTGGGGAGATAAAATTCTCTTTAGGATTGCAGATTTCACAAACTGATAAAGGTATATTCATAAATCAATCAATGTACTTGAAGTAATTACTTAAGAAATTTGGCATGGAAACCTCTAAACCGGTAAGTGCACCTATGACTACAACAAATAAACTATCATTGAAGGATGAATCAACACCTTTTAATCCGACTAGATACAAGTCTATGATAGAAGGTTTACTATATTTGACACAAACAAGACCTAATATTATGAATGCAGTATGTATTGTTTCAATATTTCTGAGTAATCTTAAAGAAAATAATGAATCAATAGTGAAAAGGATTTTTTGGTATCTACAAGGCACTACAAATCTTGGTTTATGGTATCCTAGAGATGAAAATTTTGATTTATATTCATACACAGATGCAAATTGGGCAGGAGATGTAGATGACAGAAAGAGCACCACCGATAGAGCATTCTTTCTAGATAGTAGATTAATTTCTTGGTTGAGCAAGAAACAAAGTTGCACATCTTTATCAATAGCAAAATTAGAATATGTTGCAGCAACAACTAATTGTACCTAGGTATTATGGATCAAGAAAATGTTGAAGGACATAAAGGTAAAATGCAAAGAACCTATAACAATCTACTGTGATAATATGGCAGCAATTGATATATCTAAGAATCCAGTATTTCACTCAAAAACTAAACATGTTTCTATCAAATTCAATTTTCTGAAAGAGAATGTTGAAGCAAAAGAAGTGAAATTGGTTTATATGAATACTAAAGAGCAGATTGCAGATATTTTTACTAAGCCTTTTCCTAAGGAAACTTTTGAATATCTCAGAGAGAAGCTTGGGGTTATACCCCCATCGGTAGAGCCTTAGACAATTGATGTTTTTCGTCAACCAGCAGAATTAACAGAGAAATCTTTTTCCAGCTTTGATGAGGATAGCTAATTCTCAGGGGGAGTAGTTGGATAATTTGATAAGTTGGTATTTTGTAATGAACTATTCGAATCTAGTTTTTGTATTGATTTGGAATTTGATGTCAAAGGGGGAGAGATATATATGGAAAAATACATTATCTTTTGAGGAGACATTATTCATTTGGGAGATATTGTTACTCTCTGTATCTATATTTTGATTTCCGGTTAATGATCTCTTTTGGAGATTGTTGGTTTTTGGTTTTTCACATTTAGATGGTTTTTTCATCTTGTGTTGCCATCAATGCCAAAGGGGGAGATTGTTGGTATTTTGGATATGTTGGTATGATTTTGTCATTGATGTCAACACTTGTCAACACTTATCAGCACTTGGAGATTCTTGATTATGTTCACCAACATGTTCAGTGACTTATGGATAGTCACTAGTATCTGGTTCACCGACAGGTTATATTGTTCACCGGCACTTGGAATGACTTGGAGATTACTTGGTTATGTCGAAGACATTGTTTGGACACTTTGTTTTGGTGATCTGGTCATTGATCTAATTGGGTTTGCATATTTGTTGTTACTGAAAAATAGGTCTAGGTTATGCACGGGTAAGCATTATCCACTCTAGATCAGCACGACACATTATGAAGATGATTTGTTATTTGCATTGAGCTGACATGATGCATCACATATTGATTCATTTGTAATTGCTTTTATTGTAATATCTTTTAGTGAGCTGACCTACTCATTTGGTCCTAGGTTTTGGTATATATGTAAGATCTCATTTGTGAGATTACAATAGTATTAGTGGAAGATGAAGATAATAAGGTACATGCGAATATAAGTAGAGTTATACATGTAGGCATAATTCAAGATTCAAGAAAGGTTTAAAGAACACAAATAAGAGCTTAATCGGTACTGAATCCAGCATATGAAGATGCTATTTTGAGTAGTACATTATTATTGGATTTAACCATCCAATTGTAGTCAGTGTGACTCCCATTTTGTGATTGAGCAGTGAGCTCTAGGTAGTTGGCCTTTCTGCATGTGCAGACTCCATATTGTACACACATATTATCTAGAGTAGTATCATCTAATTGTGGGTAAGGTTCCCCACCATGGTTTTTCCCCTTGTAGGAATTCCACATACAAATATCTGTGTTATGTGTTGTGGATGTTATTTGTCTTTCTGTTTCATCCTTTAAACTTTACCAGTACTGCAATTAACTATTAAAACTATTTATCAGCATAAAGTTTGGTTAAGTTATATTTGGTTTTAAATTCATAGAAAACTAATTCACCTACCCCCTCTTAGTTTTCGCTGGGACCTAACAAAACCCGGTTCAGAGTGTACACTACAGTATGAACTGCTTCCTTCCAATACATGTCTGGTAGGTTTTCCTCATTTGAAATGGTGCTAGCCATCTCTTTGAATATCTTGTTTTTCTTTTCTACCAATCCATTTTGTTGTAGTGTCCTTGGGCTTGAATACTACCTTTCAATTCCATGTCTCTCACAGTAGTCCTCAAATTCATTTGAAGTGAACTCTCCACCCCAATAAGATCTTAGGCATTTTAGCTTGCATCCACTTTCCCTCTCAACCATCTTCTAGAAGATCTTAAATCTTTCATATGATTGTGATTTATCATGGAGGAAAGTGACCCATGTCATTATTGAGTAGTCATCAATGAAGAGCATGAAATATCTCTCACCAGTAAGTGATCTTGTCCTAGTTGGACCACACAGATCTATATTTACAAGTTCTAAGGGCCTTGATGTGTTGTATTCTTTGGTCTTGAAGGTTACCTTAGTTTGGTATGTGTCTCACATAGCTCTTCTTGCTTACTTTGACCAAGTTATCAAAATTTATGTGACCTAATCTCCTGTGCCACAGCCAGCTCTCATCCATTTGTCCCATCATGCATTGGGACTCAAATCATTCCTTCATATTGTACACATTTCCATTTGTTATTTTTCCTTCTCCTACAATATAATTGGTGCTCTCCTTTTTTATCGACAACCGATATAATTAAAGGTGAATTTGTATCTTTTGTTACATATTTGACTCACACTTAGCAAATTGAAATTTAGACCTTCTACATAGTATGCATCATGTGCCTTCAATTTTCCATCTATGTTCAGGGTACCTTTTCCTTTTATATTGATGGAGGAGTTATTTCCAAACCTTATTGAGCCTCCATTCCATGTTAGGTCCGAGAGGCAATTGAGAGGGGTGGGGGTGAATCAGTTGTCTAATAAATTCAAACCAAAAACAACTTAACCAACTTAATGCTTAATACTGGTAAACCAAACTTCAATGCCGGTAGATAGTTTATCAGTTAATTGCAATACCAATAAAGAATAATGCATGAAACAGAAAGACAATAACATCCATAACACATAACACCAATATTTGTACGTGGAAACCCTGTAGGGGGAAAAACCATGGTGGGAAACCTTACCCACAATCAGATGATACTACTGCAAATAGTATGTGTATACAAAAGAGGTTTGCACATGCAGAAAGGCCAAGTGCCTAGAGCTCACTACTCAAACACAAAATGAGAGTCACACTAACTACAATTGAATGATTAAATCCAATAAAGATGTACTACTCAAAATATCAACTTCATATGCTAGATTCAGTACCGATGTAGATCTGATTACCTTCATGAAAACCTTCAACCTTCAATTGATGTCTGTGTGTATAGCTCTACTTATTCTCACACATACCAAATTATTATTCTTCCTCCAATTTGCATATCTATCTTACAAATAAGATCTTACATTTATACCATAACCTAAGACCAATTTTAGTAGGTCGGCTCTAAAGGATAATACAATAAAATCAATTTACAAGTAAATCAATAACTGATGCAATAACTGATTCAACATGTTGGCTTAATGCATTTACAACATTAATAAATCATCTCCATAGCGTGTCGTGCTAATCTAGAATAGATAAGCCTACTGGTACTTATTCTAGACCTATTTGCCAGTAAACAACAAATGTGCAAACTTGAATCTACCAATGAATAAATCTTCAAGACAAGGTGTCCAAACAATGTCTTCTACATAACCAAGTGTTTTCCATATCATTCCAAGTGCCAGTGTACGAGGTATCGATGATTGTGCATAAAGTCACTTACTTGCCAGTGAACATAAATAATGCTCCAAAGTGCTAGAGTTGATAAGTGTTAGTAGGTGTTGACATCAATGAAAAAACCATACCAAAATACCAACAATCTCCCCCTTTGGCATTGATGGCAACACAAGATGGAAAAACAATCAAAGTGCCAAAACAGAAATGCCAAATATCAAAAACCAACAATCTCCCAAAAAGAGATCATAACCAGAAATCAAAATTCAGATACATAGAGTAATCAATCTCTCCAATAATCTCTCCCAAAAGTAACAATCTCTCCCCCTAGGAGTAACATGTGTTTTTCTTATGTTTTTCCATATCAATCTCTTCACCTTTGACAGTTAAAAATAGGTTCAAATACAAAATACCAACTACTCCCCCTGAGAAGTAGCTTTCCTCATCAAAGCTGGAGTAAAAGATTTATTTGTAAGTTCTATCGATTGATGACAAACATCAACTGTCTAAGTCTCTACCGGTGGGGGTGTTAAATATAGTAGGCCTCCTATCATATATTTGTATCTAGTCAGATTAACAGGTGTAAATTCATCCCTTAGTGATAATTGGTCATTTGTAGTCATAGGTGTGCTTACCAATTTAGAGTTTTCCATTCCAAATTTCTTTAGTAACTCCTTCAAGTATTTGGATTGACTCAAGAATATACCTTTATCAGTCTATGAAATCTGCAATCCTAAAAAGAAATTTATCTCTCCATTCATAGACATTTCAAATTCTTGTTGCATTTCAATAGAAAAGTCTTTACATAATCCATCTTCTCCTCCAAAGATTATATCATCAACAAAAACTTCTATAACCAAGATGTCATCATTAGTCACTTTATAGTATAAGTTGCTATTAGCATTACCTTTAGAAAAACCAATCTTCAAAAGATATTTATCCAATCTTGCATACCAAGCTCTTAGAGCTTGTTTCAATCCATACAAAGCTTTCCTTAACCTACAAACCATATCTTTGTTATCTGTCAAGGAAAATCCGTCAGGTTGCTCAATGTAAACTTCTTCTTCAAGATCTCCATTGAGAAATGTACATTTAATATCCATTTGATATATTTTGTAGTTCTTATGTGCTGCAAAAGCTAAGAATAGTCTGACTACCTCAATTCTGGCTACCGAGGCAAAGGTTTCATTGTAATCAATTCCTTCTTTTTGAGAATATCCCTTACACACTAGTCTTTCTTTATTTTATATTACCTTACCATCTTCATTAAGTTTATTTTTTAATACCCATTTAGTTCCAATTACATTTTTGTCTTTAGGTTGGGAAACTAATGTCCATGTGTTATTCTTTTCAGTTTGTTCTAATTCTTCTTCCATAGCTTTAATCTAGTGCTTATCTTCACATGCCCCATTAATTGATGATGGTTCAATATGAGAAATAAGACATATCTCTTCATTTGCCAGTCTTCCTCTTGTCATAACTCCTTGATACTTATTCCCAATTATCTGATCTTCAGAGTGATTCAGTCATACATATCGGGTTGTCTTCGTTTGTTGTTGTTCCTCAGTTACAGTGGAATTTTTAGATGATACCGGTGTAACTGAATCTTCATTCTATACTGATGGGTTCAATATAGGCTCATTTGTCTATATCTCTATTGCCAGTTCAGAGTCTATATACCTTGAAGCTCCTCTAAATTGTTCATCAATCTTCACATTTGTACTCTCAACAATTTTCTACAATCCTTTGTTAAAACATCTATATGCCTTGCTCTTAGATGAATAACGAAGAAATATTCCTTCATCACTTCTAGGATCAAACTTGCCAATATACTCATCTCTTCTACTATATCATTTGCTTCCAAATATTCTGAAATGTTTAAGAGTAGGAATAATACCAAACCATAGTTCATGAGGGGTCTTACCAGTTTCTCCTTTGATGTGAACTTTGTTGAATGTGTAGACCGCTTTACTCAATGCTTCTCTCTAGTATATATGCATTAGATTTGCTTCTGATAACATACTTCTAGCTACATCCAAGATAGTTTTGTTCTTCCTTTCTACAACTCCATTCTGCTATGGTGTCCAAGGTGCTAATAACTGTCTTCTGATTCCATTCACTTCACAGAATGTATTAAATTCCTTCAATGTAAATTCACCTCCTTGATCTGGTCTCAGACATTTGATTTTCTTGCTAGTTTCATTCTCTACCATTGCCTTGAAAAGTTTGAATTTCCCAAGTGCTTCTGATTTTTCTCTAAGAAAAGTAACCCAACACATTCTAGAATAGTCATCAATGATTAGCATGAAATATCTATCACCTTGTAAGCTTTTAGTTCTAGCTAAACCACATTAATCTGTATGAATTAAGTCAAGAGCATTTTGGGATTTTTTTAGAAGACTTTTAAAAGATGCTCTAACTTGTTTTCCAAATTCACATTCCTTACATTACGGATTGTGAGGTTTCACAATCTTAGGTAAATCTCTAACTGCCTTAGTAGTACTGATTTTCACAATGCAATCAAAATTTACATGACAGAGTCTGTTATGCCATAGCCAACTTTCATCAATGTGTTCAATCAAGCATGTCTTTTCACTGTTATTCAAATGAAAGATATTGCCTCTAGTTTGATTACCCATTGCAATTTCTAAACCAGTCCTGTTCATAATTTTACATTTCCCATTCTTGAATTGTAACTGAAATCCTTTCTCAACTAATTGACCAACTCTCAATAGATTGTGCTTTAAACCTTCAACATAGTAAACATTGTCAGTATTATGCTTACCATCAAGAGATATAGTACCTTTACCTTTGATCAAACAAGCTTTATCATCTCCAAATCTTACTAGACCTTCATTGGATTCCTAAAAAGTCAATAATTTACTTTTATCACCAATCATATGATGTGAACATCCCAAATCAATGATCCATTTATCCTTAACTTCAACTTTAGCTGCTAGAGCCTGCTCTACTAGTTGAACAGTTGGTGATAGTTGATCTTATTTTATAGCAACAAAGACCCATCCATTGTCTGTTGGATCCTCATCAGAATCATCAGTGACTCCTTCATCAACAAGATATCAAGATTTGTCTTTATTCTTCTTGAATCTGTATCTTTGATATTTAGGGTTATGCTTGTATGTTCTTCTATCTTCTTCTCTTACTCCAGCATGTCTATCAGGGCATCTTGAAGCCATATGAACAATCTTATTACAGTTAAAACATTTAAAGGGTGCTTTACCTTCATACTTACTTCCAACTGGACCTTTAGGCATTTTCCTTGCAAATAGTGCTTCAAGTTCTTCAAGTTCTTCATTTTCTCTCCTGCTTTCTTCAAGTTCTCTTGCATAAAAGTCTTTTAAATTAGATTTGTCAAATGATGGTGCAGATGATGTTGATTCTTTAAAAGTTAAATCTATCTTTATAGTAGCAACAGGACCAAATTCCTCAATTTCAAAAGCTGAAAGTTTTCCAATCAATGTATCCCTAGTTATTGATGTATTAGGCATTGTTCTTAACTCATTTATAGCAGTAAATTTCATTTTGTATGCTAGTGGAAATCCTCTTAAAAATTTTGAAACAATTTCATCTTCACTTAAGGTTCCTCCACAATATTTAATACCCAAAACAATTTCATTTACTCTTTCCATAAAAGCAATAATCCTTTCATCTTCTTCCATTTTCAGATTTTCATACCTGACTCAGAAGCTTTCAAGTTTTACAATTTTGACTATGGAATCTCCTTCATTCAATGTTTCCAAATGATCGCAAATAGCTTTAGAAGTAGATCTATCTAATAATCCCATAATTTGCTGATATGATAATGCACTCAAAAGTGCTTTTCTTGCTTTGTAATTATTTTGTTCATCTTTAGCCAAGGTAGGTGGATTAGGCTGATTCTGAGTAGGAGCACTATAGCCATTCTTTGTAACTTCCCAAATGTCCTTCTCAATGCAATTTAGATGTGTCTCCATCCTGATCTTCCATATGCCATAGTTGGTTCCATCAAGTTTAGGACTGTTCTTCCTGAAATAGTTAGAAGACATTGGATCTCCTCAAGTTGTTAAACTTTTGCAAAAGAGGACTAGGCTGTGATACCAATTGTTAGGTCCCAGAGGCAACTGAGAGGGGGGGGGGAGAATCAGTTGTGTAATAATGTTAAACCAAAAACAACTTAACCAATTTAATGCTTAATACCGATAAACCAAACTTTAATGTCGGTACATAGTTTATTAGTCAATTGTAGTACCAGTAAAGAATAATGCATGAAATAGAAAGACAACAACATCCATAACACATAGCACCAATATTTGTACATGGAAACCCTATAGGGGGAAAAACCATGATGGGAAACCTTACCCACAATAAGATGATACTACTGCAAATAGTATGTGTATACAAAAGGAGTCAGCACATGCAGAAAGGCCAAGCCCCTAGATCTCACTGCTTAAACACAAAATGAGAGTCACACTGACTACAATTGAATGATTAAATCCAATAAAGATGTACTGCTCAAAATAGCATCTTCATATGCTAGATTCAGTACTGGTGTAGATCTGATTGCCTTCATGAAAACCTTCCTTCAAACTTCAATTGATGTCTGCATGTATAGCTCTGCTTATTCTCGCATATACTGAATTATTATTCTTCCTCCAATTCGGATATCGATCTTACAAATAAGATCTTACATTTATACCATAACCTAAGACCAATTTTAGTAGGTCGGCTCTAAAAGATATTACAATAAAATCAATTTAGAAGTAAATTAATAACTGATGCAATAACTGATTCAACATGTTATCTTAATGCATTTACAACATTAATAAATGATCTCCATAGCATGTCATGCTGGTCTGGAATAGATAAGCCTGCCGGTGCTTATTCTGGACCTATTTGCTGGTAAATAGCAAATGTGCAAACTCAAATATACCAATGAATAAATCTTCAGGACAAGGTATCCAAATGATGTCTTCTACATAACCAAGTGTTTTCCATATCATTCCAAGTGTCGGTGAACAATATATCCTGTCGATGTACCAGGTATCGGTGATTGTGCATAAAGTCGCTTGCCGGTGAACATAAATAATGCTCCAAAGTGCCAGAGTTGATAAGTTTTAGTAGGTGTTGACATCAATGACAAAACCATATTAAAATACCAACATTCTAGTCTTGAAACTTAATTAATTTCCTCTTGTCTTTGGCCATATGATTGGAACATCCATTGTCTACTACCCATAGATTCCTTGTCTCTACATGTAGGCCAGTCTACACAATCAGACTTGATTTTTCTTTGGTCTTGTCCTTTTCAACCCAGACCAATTGAGTTTCCTTCTTGCTCCAGTTTGGCTACCAGTTTTTGATTTGTTGTTGACTTCACTAGTTTAGATTTCCTAAGCTTCCACTTCTTTACAATGCGACCAAACTTTTGACAATGATATCACTTCACATTGACATTGAAAGATGAACCTTTAAAACTATTGTAGGACACCAATTGACTTCTCATACATTCAAAAAATCCTATGACCAAATCCATTGCATTGATAACAAACAACTTCCATATCCTCAAGTGAAGCAAATTGACTTATACTTTTAAAACTAATAGCTGGCTTGTTCATCAATATGTATTCAACAATCCTATGTTCAAACTTATTTGACCAGTAATAATAGCCATGGATGTTTTGTACATACTGGTTTTGTTTCCTTGGGCCTATGAAATTTGGTCTTCTTGGGGGTCTACTTCTCATGTCATGGACTTTGGTGAAACCTTCATTGTTAACCATGGTCTTCCCTATAGGGTCAGCATACCAGTGCATTAAGTGAGGTTTTTGGTTCATTGATTGAGCATACTAGTTTGTAGGACAACTTCTTCTAGCTTCTGCATATGTCTTCTTACTGGTATCTTTGCTAACAGTGAAAGTTTGTTTGTCTTTTCTTTCACTTAAGGAAGTGAACTATATCTCCTTATTGTTAGGTCCTAGAGATAACTGAGAGGGGGGGAGTGAATCAGTTGTCAAATAAATTCAAACCAAAAGCAACTTAACCAACTTGATGCTTAATATCGGTAAACCAAACTTTAATGCCAATAGATAGCTTATCAGTTAGTTGTAGTACTGGTAAAGAATAATGCATGAAACAGAAAGACAATAACATCCACAACACATAACACCAATGTTTGTACATGGAAACCCTGTAAGGGGAAAAACCATGGTGGGAAACCTTACCCATAATTAGATTATACTATTATAGATAGTATGTGTATACAAATGGGGTTTGCACATTCAGAAAGGCCAAGCGCCTAGATCTCACTGCTCAAATGGGAGTCACACTGACTACAATTGGATGGTTAAATCCAATAAGGATGTACTACTCAAAATAACATCTTCATATGTTGGATTCAGTACTGGTGTAGACCTAATTGCCATCACAAAACTTTCCTTCAACCTTCAGATGATGTCTACATGTATAGCTCTGCTTATTCTCACATATAACAGATTAATATTCTACCTCCAATTCACATATCGATCTTACAAATAAGATCTTACATTTATACCATAACCTAAGACCAATTTTAGTAGGTCGGCTCTAGAAGATATTACAATAAAATCAATTTATAGGTAAATCAATAACCGATGCAATATCTGATTCAGCATGTCATCTCAATGCAGTTAAAACATTAATAAATCATCTCCATAACATGTCATGCTAATGTTGGAATAGATAAGCCTGCTGGTGCTTATTCTGGACCTATTTGCTGGTAACAACAAGTATGCAAACTTGAGTATACCAGTGAACAAATCTTCAAGACAAAGTGTGAAAATGATGTCTTCGACATAATCAAGTATTCTCCATATCATTCCAAGTGTAGGCGAACAATATATCCTGCCAATGTACAAAATACCTATGACTGTGCATAAAGTCACTTGCTTGCCGATGAACATAAACTATGCTCCAAAGTACCAGAGTTGATAAGTGTTAGTAGGTGTTCACATCAGTGACAAAACCATACCAAAATACCAACAATCTCCCCCTTTGGCATTGATGGCAACACAAGATGGAAAAACCATCAAAGTGGCAAAATAGAAATGACAAATACAAAAAACCAACAATCTCAAAAAGAGATCATAACTAGACATCAAAATTCAGATATAGACAATCTCTCCCCAAAGTAACAATCTCTCCCCCTTGGAGTAACATGTGTTTTCCTTGTGTTTTTCCATACCAATCTCTTCCCCTTTGATATGAAATGCCAAAGCTAAAAATAGGTTCAAATACAAAATACCAACTTCTTCAACTACTCCCCTTGAGAAGTAGCTTTCCTCATCAAAGTCAAAATAAAAGATTTCTCTATTAATTTTGTCTGTTGATGACAAACATCAACTATCTAGGTCTCTACCGGTGGGGGTATAACCCCAAGTTGATCTTTGAGATATTCAAAAGTCTCCTTAGGCAGAGGTTTAGTTAAAATATCTGCAATCTGCTCTTTAGTATTCACATAAACCAGTTTTATTTCTTTTGCTTCAACATTCTCCCTTAGAAAATTTAGTTTGATAGAAACATGTTTGGTTTTAGAATGTAGTACCGAATTCTTCAATATATCAATTGTTGCAGTGTTATCACAATAGATAGTTATAGGTTCCTTGCATTTTACCTTTATGTCCTTCAACATTTTCTTAAGCCATAATACCTATGTACAGTTAGTTGCTTCTGCAACATATTTTTATTCTATTGTTGATAAAGATGTACAAATCTATTTTTTGCTCAACCAACAAATTAATCTACTTCCAAGAAAAAATGCTCTGCCGGTGGTGCTTTTTCTATCATCCACATCTCCTCCCCAATTTGCATCTATGTATGCACATAATTCAAAGTTTTCATCTCTGAGATACCATAAGCCAAGATTTGTAGTGCCTTGTAAGTATCGAAAAATCCTTTTTACTACTGATTCATGATTTTCTTTAGGATTACTCTGAAATCTTGAAACAATACATATTGCATTCATGATATCAAGTCATGCTTGTGTCACATACAGTAGGCCTCCTATCATAGATTTGTACCTAGTTAGATTAATAGGTGTAGATACATCCCTTAGAGATAATTTGTCATTTGTAGTCATAGGTGTGCTTACCGATTTGGAGTTTTCCATTCCAAATTTATTTAGTAACTCCTTCAAGTACTTGGATTGACTCAAGAATATACCTTTATCATTTTGTGAGATCTGCAATCCTAAAAAGAATTTTATCTCTCCTATCATAGACATTTCAAATTCTTGTTGCATTTCAATAGAAAAGTCTTTACATAATCCATCTTCTCCTCCAAAGATTATATCATCAACAAAAACTTCTATAACCAAGATGTCATCATTAGTCACTTTATAGTATAAATTGTTGTCAGCATTACCTCTAGAAAAAGCAATCTTCAAAAGATATTTATCCAATCTTGCATACCAAGCTCTTGGTGCTTGCTTCAACCCATACAAAGCTTTCCTTAACCTGCAAACCATATATTTGTTATCTGTCAAAGAAAATCCATCAGGTTATTCAATGTAAGCTTCTTCTTCAAGATCTCCATTTAGAAATGCACATTTAATATCCATCTGATATACTTTGTAGTTTTTGTGTGCTGCAAAAGCTAAGAATAATCTAACTGCCTCAATTCTAGCTACTGGTGCAAAGGTTTCATTGTAATCAATTCCTCCTTTCTGAGAATATCCTTTACACACTAGTCTTTATTTGTTTCTGATTACTTTACCATCTTCATTAAGTTTTTTTCTGAATACCCATTTAGTTCCAATTACATTTTTGTCTTTAGTCCGAGGAACTAATGTCCATGTGTTATTCTTTTCAATTTGTTCTAATTCTTCTTCCATAGCTTTAATCCAGTGTTTGTCTTCACATGCCTCATTAATTGATAATGGTTCAATTTGAGAAATAAGACATACCTCTTCATTTTCCAGTCTTCCTCTTGTCATAACTCCTTGATACTTGTTCCCAATTATCTGATCTTCAAAGTGATTTAGTCTTACATACTAGGGTCTCTTCGTTTGTTGTTGTTCCTCAGTTATAGTGGAATTTTCAGATGATACCAGTGTAACTGGATCTTCATTCTATACTGGTGGGTTCACATTAGTCTCATTTATCAGTATTTCTATTGTCGGTTCAAAGTCTATATACCTTGAAGTTCCTCTAAACTATTCATCAATCTTCACATTTGTACTCTCAACAATTTTCTATAATCTTTTGTTAAAACATCTATATGCCTTGATCTTAGATGAATAACCAAGAAATATTCCTTCATCACTTCTAGGATCAAATTTGCCAATATACTCAACTCTTCTAATATAGCATTTACTTCCAAATATTTAGAAATATTTAAGAGTAGGAGTAATACCAAACCACAGTTTATGAGGGGTCTTACCAATTTCTCCTTTGATGTGAACTTTGTTGAATGTATAGATTGTTGTACTCATTGCTTCTCTTGAATATACATGAGGTAGATTTGCTTCTGATAACATACTTCTAGCTACATCTAAGATAGTTATGTTTTTCCTTTCTACAATTCCATTTTGTTGTGGTGTCTAGGGTGCTGATAACTATCTTCTGATTCCATTCACTTCACAGAATGTATTAAAATCCTTAGATGTAAATTCTCCTCCTTGATCTAATCTTAGAGATTTGATTTTCTTGCTAGTTTCATTCTCTACCATTGCCTTCAATAGTTTGAATTTCCCAAATGCTTCTTATTTTTCTCTGAGAAAAGTAACCCAACACATTCAAGAATAGTCATCAATGATTAGCTTGAAATATCTATCACCTTGTACACTTTTAGTTCTAGTTGGACCTCATAAATCTCTATGAATTAAGTCAAAAGCATTATTGGATTTTTCTACAATACTTTTAAAAGATGCTCTAAATTGTTTTCCAAATTGACATTCCTTGCATACCAGATTGTGAAGTTTGACAATCTTAGGTAGTATTGATTTTTACTATGCAATCAAAATTTACAAGATAGAGTCTCTTATGCCATAGCCAACTTTCATCAATGTGTGCAATCAAGCATGTTTTTTTATTATTATTCAAAAGAAAGATGTTACCTCTAGTTTGATTACCGGTAGTAATTTCTAAACCAGTTCTATTCATGATTTTGCATTTGCCATTCTTGAATTGTAACTGAAATCCTTTCTCAACTAATTGACCAACACTCAATAGATTGTGCTTTAGACCTTCAACATAGTAAACATTGTCAATATTATGCTTACCATCAAGAGATATAGTACCTTTACCTTTGATCAAACAAGCTTTATCATCTCCAAATCTTACTAGACCTCCATTATATTCCTGAAAGTTCAAGAATTTTCTTTTATCACCAGTCATATGATGTGAACATCCTGAATCAATGATCCATTCATACTTAACTTCAACTTTAGGTGCCAGGGCTTTCTCTACCAGTTGTACAGTAGGTGCTAGTTCATCTTTTGTTATAGCAACAAAGACCCATCCATTGTCTATTGGATCCTCATCAGAATCATCAATGACTCCTTCATCAGCAAGATAACAAGATTTGTCTTTATTCTTCTTAAATCTGTATCTCTGATATTTAGGGTTAGGCTTGTATGTTCTTCTAGCTTGTTCTCTTAATCTAGCATGTCTATCAGGGCATCTTCAAGCCATATCACCAATCTTATTATAGTTAAAACATTTAAAGGGCACTTTACCTTCATACTTACTTCCAATTGGACCTTTAGGTATTTTCCTTACAAATAGTTCTTCAAGTTCTTCAAGTTCTTCATTTTCTCTCCTGCTTTCTTCAAGTTCTCTTGCATAACATTATTTCCAATCAGATTTGTCAAATGATGGTGTAGATGATGTTGATTCTTTAAAAGCTAAATCTATCTTTATAGTAGCAACAGGATCAAATTCCTCAATTTCAAAAGCTGAAAGTTTTCCAATCAATGTATCCCTAGTTATTGATCTATTAGGCATTGTTCTTAACTCATTTATAGTAGTAAATTTCATTTTGTATGCCAGTGGAAATCCTCTTAAAAATTTTAAAACATTTCATCTTCACTTAAGGTTCCTCCACAATATTTAATACCCAAAACAATTTCATTTACTCTTTCCATAAAAGCAGTAATCCTTTCATCTTCTTCCATTTTTAGATTTTCATACTTGACCTGAAAGCTTTCAAGTTTTGCAATTTTGACTATGGAATATCCTTCATTAAATGTTTCCAAATGATCCCAAATAGCTTTAGCAGTAGATCTATCTAATAATCCCATAATTTGCTGATTTGATAATGCACTCAAAAGTGCTTCTCTTGCTTTGTAATTATTTTGTTCATCTTTAGCCAAGGTAGGTGGATTAGGCTGATTCTGAATAGGAGCAGTATAGCCATTCTTTGTAACTTCCCAGATGTCCTTCTCAATACAATTCAGATGTGTCTCCATCCTGATCCTCCATATGCCATAGTTGCTTCCATCAAGTTTAGGACTGTCCTTCCTGAAATAGTTAGAAGACATTGGATCTCCTCAAATTGTTAAACTTCTACAAAAGAGCACTTAGCTTTGATACCAATTGTTAGGTCACAGAGACAACTGAGATGGGGGGGTGAATCAGTTGTCAAATAAATTCAAACCAAAAACAACTTAACCAACTTGATGCTTAATACTGGTAAACCAAACTTTAATGTCGGTAGATAATTTATCAGTTAATTGTAGTACCGGTAAAGAATAATGCATTAAATAGAAAGACAATAACATCCACAACACATAACACAAATGTTTGTTTGTGGAATCCCTATAAGGGAGAAAGCCATAGTGGGAAACCTTACCCACAATCAGATGATACTACTGCAGGTAGGATGTGTATACAAATGTGGTCTGCACATGCAGAAAGGCCAAGTGCCTAGAGCTTACTACTTGAATGGGAGTCACACTGACTACAATTGGATGGTTAAATCCAATAAGGATGTACTACTCAAAATAGCATCTTCATATGCTGGATTCAGTACTGGTGTAGATCTGATTGCCTTCACAAAACCTTCCTTCAACCTTTAGATGATGTCTATGTGTATAGCTCTGCTTATTCTCACATATACCGAATTAAAATTCTTCCTCCAATTCACATATAGATCTTACAAATAGGATCTTACATTTATACCATAACCTAAGACCAATTTTAGTAGGTCGGCTCTAGAAGGTATTACAATAAAATCAATTTTCAAGTAAATCAATAACTAATGTGATATCCAACTCAACATGTCAACTCAATGCATTTACAACATTAATAAATCATCTCCATAGCGTGTCATTCTGATCTTGTAATAGATAAGCCTGTCGGTGCTTATCCTGGACCTATTTGCCGGTTATAGCAAGTATGCATACTTGAGTATACCAATGAACAAATGTTCAAGACAAATTGTCAAAATGACGTCTTTGACATAACCAAGTATTCTCCATATCATTCCAAGTGCTGGTGAACAATATATCCTATAGGTGTACCAAATATCGGTGACTGTGCATAAAGTCACTTGCTTGCCGGTGAAAATAAACTATGCTCCTAAGTACCAAAGTTGATAAACTATGTCATGGACTTTGGTGAAACCTTCATTTTCAACCTTGGTCTTCCCTATAGGGTCCACATACCTATACATTAAGTGAGGCTTTTGGTTCATTGATTGAGCATACCGGTTTGTAGGACAGCTTCTTCTAGCTTCTACATATGTCTTCTTACCGGTATCTTTGCTGACAGTCAAAGTTTGTTTTTCTTTTCTTTCACTTGAGGAAGTGAATTGTATCTCCTTACTGGATTTGTATTTCCTACTTGAGATTTTTCCTTCTTCAAATCCCAAGCTACTGGTATCCTTTGAATGCTTTTGATTCCTCAACATCTTGTCCAAATCTTCAGTGTTGCCCTCATACTTGTTTATCATCTTCAGTTCATCCTTTCTCTTCTCCAAATCCTTTCTAAGACTTACAATTTCTTCTTCCAAACCATGATTCTCCTTCTCCATATTTATCTAATGAATACTAAGAGTGGGGGTGAATTAGTATACCAAAAAATACTGTAATCAAACTCTTAAACAATTTAGCAAATAACCAATGCAATAGATTCACTAATAAACCGGTTAAGATAAGTGAAAACCAAATAGAAAACAAACATTCACCCACAAGAGCACAATCACCATAACATAAGATATTTGACGTGGAAACCCAAATGAGAAAAACCACACCGAGTAGAAACTCACAAGTAACTATCTGCAGAATAGTAACCAAACCATTTAAGGTCATACAATGTTCTTCACTACAACAAATCATGTTAGGAATCTAGATCTCTGTTAGGAGATAAGTCCTATTAAAGACTACCTTGTTAAAGGATTTTAGATCCACAGTTGTGAACCACCTTTCTAGAGGATTTACAAAGGCTTTGTTGAGCCTACCTGGTTAAGGGTTTCAGACTTGTCAAAGATGTGAGTAATCAACAAGTGAATGATCTAGATGCTAGCATAGTATGATTAATTATATCCTTGACATCTCATTGTTAATGCATTTTAGCATTACTTCAATCTTCTATATCTACACACTCTATCTCTTCACATAGACCTAATCTTCTCTTCAATGATCGCACATAACCTTTAATATTCTATATCTCATACATGCAAACCCTAGACATGATGTCCTTATAAAGGAATCTGATTTCATGTCGGTCCAATAGAATTTGACTACAAGTTCCTAGGTACAGTGCATCTAGACACCTTTGGTAACACAACACAAATGCACCGCCAAAGTGTCAATGGATGATAACTCATCACACATTACAGTAATACCAGTTGGTAACTCATTACAGATATATACCAGTTAATACAATATACCGATTACCGGTTGTCAAAAATGAAGACTGGAAGATCATAGTATTCCAATCAAAAGTTAACTACCACTTGGGTCCTTTGTACCACTTGAGATCCTTGAACCACTTGGGGTCTTCATACCACTTGGGATCTTCAATCAATCTGTGACTGGTAAACCATCTTCTACAAAATACTGATAGTCTAAAGACTATACATTCAATAATACACAATACTAGTTGGAGCAATTACCGGTTGAGCATAACTCCTACATCAAGAAAGTGTGTGTCCATCAATGACAATCAAAACATCATCAAAATGCCAACAATCTCCCCCTTTGGCATTGATGGCAACACTTAGGAAAATTTTGACATCTAAGTGCTTTTGCTTAAAAAAAATGCCATAATCAAAATTACTCCCCCTAAGCATATAGACTACTCCCTTTTCAAAACTTTTAAGTAAGTGCATGAAATGGTAACATTCACCAAAATTTTAATGTACACTACTCCCCCTTTTCCAACAATGACAAAGTAATGCAAAGTAACCCCTTTTCCTTATACAATAAAATAGAGTAGATGTTCATGATAATAAGGAATAAAACTTCTCAAAAACAGATTTAAAGTTCTGCACAAAAGTTTTCATGTCTAGTGTCCATGGCTCAAGTAATAAGGTAGCAACCTAACTTTTAGTCTTCATCTGGAATGCCAGTTCTTCCATTGCATCGATGGTACTCATCTCTTGAGTTACTGTGATAGCTTCCAAGTTGAGAAAACATCTTTGAAGAACCTATAGTTTTGGTAATAAGAGCAGTTGAAGCTCCTGCAAATCTTGAGTCTGGTTGTTGATCTCTAAGTCCATCTTGGCAGTCTGATGCTAAAAATGATGAATAGTTTGTCCATAGGTAGTGAATAGATCATAAGGCATCTTGAAGGTGCTTATATATTCCTGTAACTCCGATTGGAGTTGAGCTTTTTGTTTGAGCACATCTTCACAAAACAGATGGGGTTGGCAGATTTTACTCAAAAGTAATTTACTCTCACCCATAACAACACATATATTATCCTTTTGCTTTATTAGTTGTGTCTTGAGTTCATTCATTTGCTTGACTAAGGCAATATTGAGTGCCTTTTCATGATTCTTTCTTGTAGTTGCTTGAGAAACATCTTTCAAGCATTGTACCTGGTCTTCTACTACGGTACAAAGAAGTTTGAGCTTGGATAGAGAGGAGTCAATACTAGGGAGGTTAGTACCAACAATTAGACTGGTAAGGGTGTCAAGTGCAATTTGTATGACATCCTATTCTTTCTTCCTCCGTAATTCTTCTAGTCTCTCTTGTGCAAGTTTCATGCCTTGAAGTAGCTCAAACTCATCTGTTGATTGAATCAAACATGCAAGAGTTAGATCAATAGGACTAGTGGAATCAACCTGCTTGGTTTGATCACCGATTGCCTTAGGAGTCTGCCCTCCTTCTTTGGTCTTGATCTCAACTTGTTTTCTCTTCCCTGCTTCCGTTTCCTCTTCCACTCTTTTCTTTTCTTCTTCTTTCTTCTTCATCGACTCTTTCTTTTTCTCCTCTTCTTGTTTCTTCTCCATTTCTTCCTTCTTCTTATCCTCTTCCTGCTTTTAATTCTCTTCCTCCTTCTTCCTTTCTTCTTCCTTCCTCTTTTCTTCTTCTTTCTTCTTATCCTCTTCCTACTTTTTCTTCTCTTCCTCCTTCCTTTCTTCTTTCTTCCTATTGTCTTGTTCTTTCTTCTTCTCTTCTTCTTTTCTCTTAGCTTCTTCTCTCTTCTTCTCTTCTTCTTTTCTCTTATCTTCTTTGCCCTATTTCTATCTTAGCTTTTTCTTTGTCAGGAGTGACATCCTCATTATCTAATGCATCAACATCAATAGGGTCAATTTGTTCTATCACTCTTTGACCTTGACTATCAAATACCTCATCTAGTTTGCCTAAGGATAGGTTAGGTTCTTGATCAGCCTTCCTGGTGGCTTTAGATACTTGGTGTATTTCTATAGTAGCTTTAGCATGTATTTGTGTATCCTTTTCTACTTCAGAAGTTTTACCTTCTAGTAACCGGAGTTGCCTCCTCATAAAGAAGATGCCTTTGTTCTTATCCATAATTTCAAATAACTTAGAATTTGAAGCATTAGGAAAGTATTGTGCAAAAAATTTCTCCCTGATCTCTTGTTCTCTTTCAATGGAAATACACCATTTATTATCCAAAGAATTATACAAATAATTTGGAGTAACAAATTTAATCTTAGAAGGCGACCGATCATTAATACATAAATACTTAATGACCTCCTATTCTACCTCGTCTTTCTCACTATCATTAAAGTCATCAAAATGTTCCTTTAAGTCATCAAGCAATTTCCTCCTAATATTTTTTATTGTCCTCTAACAATGTGTCATTTATTTATAAGAGGTAATATCTATCCTTATCGGTGTAGAAATTGTTGGTATATTATCGGTAGACTTCGGCTTTTTTCTTGATTGCCTTGAATTCTTTCTTTCAACCTTCGGTTCAATGTCCTCTGACTTCGGTGAGTGATTCTTGGATTTTTCCTTCCTCTCAAATACTTTTACTGAAATAATTTGAGGTTTCTTTTTGGGTGGTGACCACTTGGTTACTTTTGGACTAGTAGATGTAACCGGTACAGATATCGATGGCACTACTTTGCCCTTTTTCTACTTCAGTTCCTCAATTGGTGTGACCCTCTCCAAGTAGGTACCAGTTCTTTTCTTCTTTGCATCTAGTGGTGAGGCAAGTAGGGTAGAGGCATACTCGATCAATAGGTCATTCACCACTTCATACCCCATAGGGCCAACTACTTCCTTTCTAGGTTCCATAGCTTCCATTATGCAGTCATCTATCCTTATTGTGAAGTAGATGTCATCTTCATACTTCTTCACTACATCACTAGATATCCTCATTCTCTCGTTCATCTTTAGTCTAAATTTGTCAAAATACTTATTTAGAACCTTAGGATATGTAGTTCCCACTACTTGTAGACTCTCCTTAATCTATCTGGAAACTGGTAGGTCAATAGACCATTGAACATCACCTACTCTAGGGAAATGACCTTGAAAATAGAAGAATAGACCGACCAGAAGTTGGACAAACTTGAATCTCAGTGATTTGTCTTGTTTGATGGACTTCAAATTCACTAAATATTTCTTCTATAAGAAGGTACATAGGTCATATTTAGTACCTTCCTTGATCATCCTATAAGCAGCATTCACCACAGCAACAGGGATAGAATTCATTCTGCTAGCATAAAATATCTTGTAACCAATCACCATGCAAGCATATTTTATTAGATCATCAAAAATGGTGTTGACAGTCATTTCCTGTTGGTCTCTCATAGAACAGGTGAGCTCTATAATTTTAGCTTTGGTGACCTTCTATAGAACTGGTACTTCTCCAACATTGCAGAATTCAGTGATGGTATGAATCACTTCTGGTGTGATGTCATGGGTCCGCTCGAGATACATCTTGTCACCATGCACTCTACTGAGGATAATGTGAATATGTTCTTCTGTAAATTCTTCCAAAAAGTATACTGCATTGTGTAGTTTCATCTTCTCGAGGGTGCTATACTTTGGTTTGATCTTATCATCTCCACAAAACAGACTTAGCTGGGAGTGAATTACTAGGGATCCTAGGTCTTCCAACTTACGGTCTATATACCTTGAAATATCTCTCTCGACAATAATAAATACATCACTGCTAGGTTACAAACCCTAATTTTTCCTTTTACGACTTCAGATCTTCTGTCGATTAACAGGTAACAAATAATGGTAAAGGTCTTTATTGATATAAACTAGGGGTTCAAAATATTTTACCAATATGTTCCCCCTAAGCTTTTCTGAAGCTTAGTTTGTCGGTTCAGAGACTTCCACACTAGGTGCAGAAACAAGTTCATCCTGTGAAATTTCTTTTTCCAAGTTTTATTCATTTCTACTTGAATGGTTTCAACATCAACCTTTCCTTATGGAGTGATTGGTATATCACCCGATAGGTTCTTTCTCAGTCTGCAAGTTTTGGTAGTGTGTCTTGGTTTGTTGCAATGATAGCATACCATTCCAGGTGTTCTCCATGGTCTATTATTCATACTTCCATTCTTCCTTCTGCATGTTGCAGCAGTGTGACCGCTACCATGACAGATCAAACAAGTTGCTTTCCAACTAGTTGCCGCTTGATAACTGACTAACTGATGGTCATAGGTATTGTACCATTTGGGATTCTAGTTCACAAGAAGTTCTAGAATAACTCCTTGAGTCCTTGGAGGATATCTCCCAGTGTTGTGCAATATTAACCTACATTCAAATGCTCTATGCCCAAACTTGTTGCATGCATAACAGTTTCCATTGAATCTATTGGATCTAGGCATATTGTTTTCAAAATAAGGAAAATTGTTGTAGGCCTTGCTTCTACACACATTGGCAGTATGTCTTTCTTTGAGACAATTAAAACAAATAGGTTTAAATTTTTGCTTACCTTTATCCTTGGATGTCGATTTCTTCTTTGATGCTTCATCTTTTGTTCCAGAGGTCTCACCTTCCTCATACCCAGAGAAACCAAGTCCACTGGTATTCTTTCTTGCCTTTGCCGATTCTAGCTTTTGCTCTAGCTTAGAAGTACTCTGATTGAATTTGATAAGTATCTCCTTTGACTTGGTAAGTTCCTTAGAAATAGTAGCAATGGATTCCATCAAGGTTACATTCTCAGAAATAGCCATGTTTAGTTCACATTGCATTTCTTCTTTTTCCACTTTACTCTCTTGGAGATGAGCGGTAAGGGTACTGATTTCTTGCTTCAGCTTGGAGATCTCATGATCTTTTTCTTTTACTAGATCTTCATCTTTCCTTCTATTCTCAAGCTCTTGACACATTCTGATAGTCAGTCCTTCCAACTCTCTTCTCTAGTTGGCTTTAGATTCATTCAATTTTTCAACTTCTTCAACTAGGACATCCATGTCAGCTTCATTAGAAGAGCTATTTTCAGTAAGTTCCATCATTTTCTCAACATTCTCTCTTCTCTTGGCCAAAGAGGCTTTATACTTGACTTAGAGTTCATCATAGGCTCTCTCAGTCTGAGTGAGATGATGAGTAAGTTCCCTCACACTATATTCCCCCATATCTCCTTCCAAGTGGTTAGACTTAAAGAAAGGTTGGCTCTGATACCAATTGATGAATACTAAGAGGGGGGCGGTGAATTAGTATACCAAAAAATACTATAATCAAACTCTTAAAAAGTTTAGCAGATAACCAGTGTAGTAGATTCACTAATAAACCAGTTAAGATAAGTGCAAACTAAATAGCAAACAAAACATTCACCCACAAGAGCACAATCACCATAACACAAGATATTTGACATGGAAACCCAAATGGGAAAAACCACGATGAGCAGAAACTTAGAAGTAGCAAATTAGTAACCAGACTAGTTAAGGTCAGACCGGTTAAGGTCATACAATGTTCTTCACCAGAACAGATCCTGTTAGGAATCTAGATCTCTGTTAGGAGATAAGTCCTATTAAAGACTACCTTGTTAAAGGATTTTAGATCCACAGTTGTGAACCACCTTGTTAGAGGATTTACAAAGGCTTTGTTGAGCCTACCCTATTAAGGGTTTTAGACTTGTCGAAGATGTGAGTAATCAACAAGTGAATGATCTAGATGCTACCACAGTATGCTTAATTAGATCCTTGACAGCTCATTGTTAATGCATTTCAGCATTAATTTAGTCTTCTATATCTGCACACTCTATCTCTTCACACAGAGCTAATCTTCTCTTGAATGATCACACATAACCCTTTTTATTCTATATCTCATACATGCAAACCCTAGACATGATGTCCTTATAAAGGAATCTGATTTCATGTCGGTCCAGTAGAATTAGACTACAAGTTCCTAGGTAAAGTGCATCTAGACACATTTGGTAACATGGCACAGATGCACCACAAAGTGTCGATGGATGATAACTCATCACACATTACAGTAATACTGGTTGGTAGCTCATCACAAATATATACCGGTTAATACAATATACCGATTACCAGTTGTCAAAAATAAAGATTGGAAGATCATAGTGTTCCGATCAAAAGTTAACTATCGCTTAGGTCCTTCATACCGCTTGAGATCCTCGAACCTCTCGGGATCTTCATACTGCTTGGGATCTTCAATCAATATATGACCGGTAAACCATCTTCTGCAAAATATGAATAGTCTAAAGACTATACATTCAATAATACACAATACAAGTTGGAACAATTACTGGTCGAGCATAACTCATACATCAAGAAAGTGTGTGTCTATCAAGGACAATCAAAACATCATCAAAATGCCAACATTATCAAATAAGAAGAGGTAACTTCACATATCCTCTTGGCTTCTTCCAGTTGGATTTTTAAATCAAAGATTAGTTTCTTTGACTCAACTAGAGTTTCTTCCAATTGTTTTTGATGTTCTGTAGCAGCATTTCTTAACTCTTTTCATTTTTTTTCTTGTTTTGCTTAGCTCTTCAAGGGAGCTTATGATTTCACCTTCTAGATCCACCTCAGCTTCAATATCTTCATCATCCTCCTCTTCATTAACTAGTTCATCTACTACCATAAAGAGAATAAATTCTTTCTCCCCCTCACAACAGTCATCCTTTGAGGCATTTTCTTCATGAGTAGCATCATCCTCAAAGGTGGAGAGGTTCTTCTTCTTCTGATATCTCCTTCTTCCTTTCTAGTAGACCTTCTTTTTGTTCTTACCCAAAGATCTACTGAAGTTTTGTGGCTCTTCTTCACCATTCTCACCATAGGGACATTTTGCAACAAAATGTCCTATTTTTCCATAGTTAAAATATTTTAAGGGCAACTTTCCCTTATACTTACTAGATCCTCTCTTGATCTTCCCCACAAAGTTTACCACATTTTTATCTAAGTCCTCACTAGATTTATCATGAGAAAATTCTTCTTTACCATTTTTGATGGAGTTGAAAGAAGCCTCTTTCTTAGAAGTTCCTTCATTAGTTGTCCTCATCTCATAGGCACTTAGCGAACCAAACAACTCATAAATTGAGAAGGTTTTTATGTCCTTGGTTTCTTCAATAGCAGAGACCTTTGTATCATACTTGGAAGTAAATGATCTAAGTACCTTCTTGACAACAACTTCATCAGATAGATCTTCTCCAAGTCCTCTTGTAGCATTCACAGTTTCATCTACCCTGTGAAGATAGTATGCAATATTTTATTCCTATCATCTTTAGGCCTTCAAGCTAGCCTCTTAGAGATTGTAAATTGCCTTCCTTGACTTTGATATCTCCTTCAAACAATCTCTAAAATTTGTCCCAAGTTTCCTTGGTGAATGAGCAGTGCATGACCTTAACAAATTCATTATCTCACGACCCACTTAGAATAGTATGCTTGAACTTAGCATTGTTCTAATACTCATTCTTGGTATCTAGATCTATAGGGGAACATTAGGGACAACATACCCATTCTTTATAGACATCCACACATCAAAACCTAGGGAGGAAAAATAGGTTTCCATTCTTCTTCTCTAGAAGGCATAGTTGGTTCCATCAAACATGGAAACTTTGGAGGAGGAAGACTCATTTCTTGCCATTGTGTTCCTAAACTAGAATTTACCCAAGCTAGAGAAAGCTTTGACCAATTGGAAACCTAGTGCTCTTATACCAATTGTAGAACACAAGACACCACTGAGAGGGGGTGAATCAGTGGTTTACAATGTTTTAGACCTTTTAAAACAAGCTTGTGTACCAGTTAGAAAATACCAACAATAAGTGATTATACAAGTTAAACAAGGAAGAGATCAGGATGCAAGAACACACAATAGCACAACACATAACACTGAATGTAAGAGGAAAACCTAAAATGGTAAAAAACCTTGGTGAGAAATGCTACTAGAGTCTATTGCTCCAATCTAGCCTCACAATAAAAACTCACTTTTACAAATTTTAGGGCACCAACCCAAAGAGCACCAACCCCTTCTGATTTAGGGCACCAACCCTACATCGAGCTTCAACTTAGTGAAATATAATGAATCAATTTAATACAATGGTTATTTACTTGCTACAAATTTTATAACACCTTCAATCAAATCTCTTTACTGATTCTACTTCTTCCCTACTGGTTTGTCTTTCCTTTGTCCTCTACCAGTTCACTGTTCACCTCTATCTAAATCTTCTTTTGCCTTACCTCTACCTCATTCAACCTCTACTGGTTCACCTCTCACTTCCTTAATCTATGTTGCCTTCTATCTGGTCTCACACTGTCAATTTGCACAACTCATATGCTCAACAATAGTTTACTGGTCACCTGACTCTTACTGGTTAAACCTTTGATAAACCCTTACACCGGATACTCTCCTCCTATTGATTATTCTCACACACTTAGAAACTATGGATATTTTATCTAAGCAGTTTCTAATCTCTCTTCTCTGATATAAATCAACATGCAACATCATCAAATTCAGTCTTTAATCTACATATTTATACTTGAATGTTCTCACCAAAACCAATATTCAAATTGGGCACGTTAGGTTTTTCTCCATTGAGAAAATCCGTATCAAATCACATCAGATTCTTTTTCTCAATTGATGATTTGCAACAAGTCAATCAACACTGCTAAAGCTGATGGTTTCAGTACACACTTTCAACATTTAGCAACCTGCAACATGATTTTTGGCCTTGCTCTACTAGTCAGCATAAATGGTTTAGCTATTTCCTTCAATAAGGAAGTACAAGGATCAAATTTTCCTACTTGATTAGATCAAAATATCTGTATCTAGTTCTACCTCACACTCATATGTCATTAACCAATAATTTACGAGTTCTTCATTTAATGCCAATTGACTCGTCACTTACCATGTCAAGGGACACTTCATTGTCCTCTACATGCATACCACCTAGTATCCATGTTAGACAGTTCAGGTAATCAAAAGACAAATGAGAGGGGGGGTGAATTAGTTGTCACATATTATCAAAAGTACTCAATAATTAAAATTTAATAATAGAATCCAAAACAATAATACTGAAATAATAGTTAATCCAATTAAGCATAAACAATAATCATAGAATAAAAGCCATTTGCACAACACCAAGATTTGTACCTAGAAATCTTGGTAAAGGTAAAAACCATGGTGGGAAGCCTACCCAAAGTTAGATAATACTTTTACAGTAAGTATATGAATTACAATTAAGGGGCCTACACTTAGAGGAAGGCCAACAACCTAGAGTACATTTCTCATTACAAAAGGAGCCTCATTGACAACATATAAATCCAGACTACAATCTAGAGAAGTGTTGAACTACAAAAGATAACATCTCCTATGCCTAAGTACCATTTTGGTTTAAGCTCAATACCAAAGGACTAAATCCTCTTACATAAACCCAATTTAATCTCCAATGATCGACCAACTCCTCTCCCTGAATGATATTACATTATTCGCACATTACATTCCTTGACCATGACCTTTTACATTAACCATGATGATCTACAATGAGATCTTATATCTATATATACATACCCTCAACCATAAATAATCAGGTCAGCCACCAGGCAATAAACTAATTACATTATTACAACCCATGTTAGCCTTAGACCAAACAAGTAATATCAACACATAAGACATCCCGAAAATACATGAATAGGTCCTATACACACGTTATATTAAAGTCGGTCCATAACCTAGATCAACTAGGACCAAGTATAGGTCCACACACTTTAGCAATGATCTCCAAATGCCAAACATGATCACCAATAGAATCCTCAAACTCCATCAGAAGGTGAACCAACACCACTTATGCAATTCATCAAATATCTCCATCAAAATCTCTATCGGCGAAACCCTCGTCGAAACCAGAAACCAATCTTCTAAGCAAGCAGGATAGCATTTGATCTCTAGACCAAAACCAACTAACCAAGTATGAGTATAAGTATCATGAACAAGCTAATTCCATTACCAGACTATATCAGAGCTTGTTGGATCATGTCAGATCCAAGGTAACTAGAAACCACTTAACCTACTAGGACCAGAAGGGTTTCGATAAAGAATCCAAATAGTTAGTATTGACATCAATGACAAAACATCAATGCAATACACAATCAATTCCAGCAAATGGCCAAGAATCTCCCCCTTTGGCATTAATGGCAACACTAGATGTGAAAAACATCTAAGTACCAAGAAATGCCAAACAAGTCCCTCCCTATGGAAGACAACCAACAATCACTGATATATAGCTCTGAATATCAATATCTCTAGAAATCTCTGAATTTCTCTTTCTTTTTCACATCAATATCACTCTCCCTTTGACATCAATGCCATAAATCTGATAGAAATATTAGCGCAAAAATATAAGTTGCTGAATCTCAAAGATGACTACTCCCCCTGAGCAGTACTATCCCACATCAGTGCCAGAATGAATAGTATCTCAGATAATGCATGCCAGACTGATGCCAAACTGCATCAATTATGTCTCTACCAGAGGGGCAAAAACTCCCAATCTATCTCTTAGGTACTCAAATGATTCCTTGGATAAAGGTTTAGTGAAAATATCTACAATCTACTCTTTAGTGTTCACATAAACCAGTCTAACTTTATTTTCTTCTACCTTTTGCTTCAAAAAGTTATACTTGATAGATATGTGCTTTGTCTTAGAATGAAATACTAGATTCTTTGATATATCAATAGAAACAGAGTTATCACACTATATAAATATAGGTGCATCACAATATACCTTTATATCCTTCAACATTTGCTTCATCCATAAAACTTGTATGTACAGTTAGTAGCAAAAACAACATACTCAGCTTCAGTAATAGATAGGGAAGTACATGACTATTTCTTGTTGATCCATGAAACCAACTTCTTTCCAAGAAAGAAAGCTCCACCAGAAGTACTTTTCCAGTCATCAACATCTCCAGCCCAATCAACATTTGTATATATGTTGGCCATTTGGTGGAATTGATTATGTGTTGCATTGATGTTTTTTCATTGATGTCAACACTAACTATTTGGATGCTTACCAGCAACCTTCTAGGCCAGATAGGTTAAGTGGTTTCTAGTTAACTTGGATCCAGTATAGTCTAGTGATTGAATTGGCTTGTTCATAATACTTATACTCGGTCATTTGGTTTTGGTTGGGTGATTGGATGCTATACTGCTTGCTTAGAAGATTGGTTTTTGGTTTTGGTGAGAGTTTCATTGGCACATCTTTTGATGGAGATCTTTGATGAATTATATAGGTGGTGTTGGTGCAGCTTTTGATAGAGTTTTGGGATGTTGTTGGTGATCATGTTTGAGACTTGGTGTTTGGAGATCATTACTGAATCATGTGGACCTATACTTGGTCCCAGTTGATCTAGGTTATGGACTGGCTTTAATTTAATGTGTGGATAGGACCTATTGATTTATTTATGGGATGTTTTATGTGTTGATATTACTTGTTTAGTCTAAGGATGACATGGTTTGTAATTATGTAATTAGTTTATTTTCTGGTGGTTGACCTGATTATTTATGGTCAAGGGTTTGTATATATAGATATAAGAACTCATTGTAGATCATCATGGTTAATGTAAGAGGTCATGGTCAAGGGATGTAATGTGCACATAAATGTAATATCATTAACTCAGAGGAGTTGGTCGATCATTGGAGATTGAATTGGGTTTATGTAAGAGGATTTAGTCTTCCAGTATTGAGTTTAACTAGAACTATACTCTAGCATAGGAGACCCTATCTTTTGTAGTTCAACACTTCTCCTGATTGTAGTCTATGGCATGAGCAGTGTGCTCTAGGCTATTGGATTTTGTACAAGTGCATGCCCCCTCATTGTAATTCACATACTTACTACAGAAGTATTATCTGACTGTGGGTAGGCTTCCCACCATGGTTTTCCCTTTACCAGGTTTTCCACATACAAATCTTGGTGTTGTGTGGATGACTTTTATTCTATAATTATTGTTTATGCTTAATTGGATTAACTACTATTCCGGTATGATTATTTTGGGTTCTGGTATTAAAGTTTAATTTATGAATTCTTTTGGTAATTTGTGACAACTAATTCACCCCCCCCTCTTAGTTGTCTTCCGGTTATCTAAACTATCTAACAATTGGTATTAGAGCTTTGGTCCTCTATGCATAAATATTAACTAATTGAGGAATATCCTATGGTGACTAACAGTTCAAGTTCATCCAGTTCTTCTAGAGATCTTTCAAAGGGATATTCTAAGGCTTGATGGAACAAATTACACAATATGGAAGATTCAGATTGAGACTCATTTGAATGTATTGGCAAGAAGATTTGAGAGATCACACAGAATGTTGTCACACCCTATAATCTGGGATCTAGCAATCCTCCTCTGGCAAACCTGGACAAGGAGCTTGAGAATGATTGTAGAGTAAGATAAGCACTCTTGTGCGCAATTTTTGATTAGAAAATTATGGGATTAATAGACAAATCATCTAGAAAGGCTATATGGGATAAGTTGGTGACTCTTAATGAAGGTGGCCCTATAGTGAAGATTACTAAAATTTATGGTTACCATGTGAGATATGAAAACCTGAAGATGGAAGAAGATGAAAGGATTACTGCATTCATGGAAAGGGTAAATGAGATTGTTATGGGAATTCAATGTTGTAGTGGAACTCTGAGCGAAGATGAAATTATTTCTAAAGTCCTTAGAGCCCTAATACTAGATTTAAAAATGAAATCTACTTCTATCAATGAATTGAGAACAATGGCTAATACATCTCTCAATAGAGATACCTTGGTTGGGAAACTATCTGCTTTTGAGCTTAAGGAATTTGGACCTTCTAGAGCTGTGAAGATTGAACCTGCTTTTGATGCATCTACAACTGCAACCGATAAGAAAGACTAGAAAGACTAGATGACGAGTTTGAGCAACTTGAAGCACTATTTTCTAGAAAAGTATTGAAAGGACTGGCAGGAAGTAAGTATGAAGGAAAAGCACATTTTAAATGTTTTGCATGTAATAAGATTGGTCATTTTGCATCTAGATGTCCTAAAAGGGATTCAATATTTGAAGAAAGAGTTAAAAGATCATTTAAGCCTAACCCTGGATATCAGAAAAAATATAAATACAAGAAAAAAAGAGACAAATCATGCTACATAGCGGATGAGGAAGGCATTATTAATTTAGATGATGAATCGGTAGAAAAATCTGCTAGTGGATCCAATAATGGAAAAGAATGTGTATTCAAGTCTATCAAGGAAGATGGTCCAGAACTAGAAGAGAACGTACATGAGGAGAAGGCACTTGCTGCTAAATTGAGGACAAGGATGAATGGGTAATTAATAGTGGTTGTTCACATCATATGACTGGAGATAAAGGGAAGTTTCTATCTTTGCAAGAATTTGATGGACTAGTTAAATTTGGAGATGACAAGGCATGTATGATCAAAGGAAAAGGAACTATATCATTAGATAGTAAGAACAATACTAACAATGTTTATTATGTTGAAGGTTTGAGGCATAATCTTTTGAGTGTAAGACAATTGGTAGACAAGGGATTTCAATTATACTTCAAGGATGGAAAATGCAAAATCATTAACAAATCTAGCTTGGAGATTGCAACTGGTAAATAGACAAAAGGTAATATATTTCATTTGAACTCCGATTAGAAGACATGTTTGATTACATAGATTGATGAGAGTTGGGTATGCATTAAAGGTTGTGTTATATGAATTTTGATTGCATTGTGAAGATCAGTTCAACTAATACAGTTAGGGATATACCTAAGATTATGAAGCCCAATAATCCGGTATGTAAAGAATGCCAAATGAGTAAATAGGTTAGAACCTCTTTTAGGAGTATACAAGATAAGTCAAATGATGTTCTTGATCTTATTCATACTGATTTGTGTGGCCCTACTAGAGTTAAAAAATTTCATGGTGATAGATATTTCATGCTAATCATTGATAATTATTAAAGAATGATGTGGGTTACTTTATTGAGAGAAAAATATGAAACATATGAAAAGTTAAAAATATTTAAACCTAAAGTGGAAACTGAGATAGGATTGAAGATTAAATGTTTGAGATCAAATCATGGTGGAGAATTCATATTTGGTGAGTTTAATAACTTTTGTGATAAGCATGGTATAAGAAGACAATTTTCTGCTCCCCGGACACCTCTGCAAAATGGAGTTGTAGAAAGGAAGAACAAAACTATCTTGGATGGGGAAGGAACAATGATGATGGAAGCTAATCTACCTCATATCTACTAGGGATAAGTAGTGAGTATAGTGGTTTATACATTCACTAGAAGACATATCAAAGGAGAAACTGGTAAGACACCTTATGAATTATGATTTGTAAATACACCTACAGTTAAGTATTTCAAAAATTTTGGTAGTAAATGTTATATCAAGAGAGATGATACTATTGGAAAATTTGATCCTAGATGTGATGAAGGCATATTTCTTGGTTATTCTAATGAAAGAAAATCATATAGATATTATAACAAGAGATTGCATAGAATTATGGAGAGTACTAATGTCAAAGTAGATGAGTTGAACAAAAGTCAAATCAAAGTTTATGAGAAGGAACCTATAGTGGAAATGATTATATTTGAACTGGTAGCACCTTTACCAGAACAGAGAGTTGAACCAGTTACTCTGGAAACATCAAAGAATTATATAGTAACTAAAGAATAGAGAAGAGGAATAGACAGTCAGAGGACTCCTAGGTATGTTAGATTGAATCATCCTAGAAGATTAAATCATTGGGGATAAGAGCAATGGAGTGATGACAAGAAGAAAAATGACAACTAGTGAGGTATGTTTAATTTTACAAGTTGAACCAGTATCAGTAATTGAGGCATGTAAAGATGAACATTGGTTAAAAGCTATGGAAGAAGAATTAGATTAGATTGAGAAAAATAATACATGGACTTTGGTTCCAAGGCCTAAAAATAAAAAATTCATTGGAACTAAATGGGTTTTTAGGAATAAATTGAATGAGGAATAATAAATAAGGCTAGATTGGTTTGTAAAGGATATTCTTAGAAGGAACGAATTGATTTGGAGAGAAATTTGCACCTCTAGCTAGGATTGAAGCTCTAAGATTATTTCTTGCCTAGGCTGCTTATAAAAACTACAAGGTTTATCAGATGGATGTTAAATGTGCATTCTTGAATAGGGATCTTGATGAGGAAGTTTATATTGAGAAACCCAATGGTTTTTCATAATTAGATTATACAGATATGGTTTGCAGGTTAATGAAATCTTTATATGGTTTGAAACAAGCACCTGGAGCTTGGTATGCAAAGGTTGGATAAATATCTTTTGAAGCTTGGCTTTACTAAGGGTAGTCCTTGTTGAACACAGAGTACCACTAAGAGGGAAGTGAATAAGTGGTTCCTAAATCTTACTAAATTTCAAAGCAACTTCAAAATATTGGTTATTGACTTAAGAACTAAACAATCAAAATGGTAAAGAAAAAAGGTAAACCAAAGAGATCAATCACACAGATGCAACCCACAACACTAGATGTATGAGGAAAACCCAATATGGGAAAAACCTCAGTGAGAAATGTTGTTGGAGACTATTTCTCCAATCCATCCTCACAAGTAACACATTGGATTACAAATATCTAGGGCACCAACCCAAGGAGCACCAAACCCTACACCAAGCTCCAAATTGGTGATGTATATAGAGAATACAATTTTGATATAGTTATGTCTTCTTGTTACAAATAAATTTTGCAACCCTTGATCAAGTAACTTACTGTCGGTTGATAGCCTTTTCTTCTCCACAAGATCTCACACTTTTAGTTGTGAGATCACTCTCTCTTTCTCATAGTCTCACAAATTTCTATGTCACACTTGGATGCTATCTTTCTCTACCAAACCTCACCAGTTTGCTTGACCACTGAACTTGCTATAGTTAAATTAGTACTCAAACACTACCAGTTAAACCCTCTCACTAATTTTCTTTCTCACATGCTCTACAACCTTCTTAGAATAACTTCAAAGGTAGAGTGATCCTTCTCTATGCTTAAAATCTCTCTCTTCTCTCGTTTTCCTTGTCTATAACCTCATCTTGCCTTGTTTGAAGCTCATATATTTATCACCATGGTTTCCTACCAAGAATGAATTCAAACACTGAGCGGTTAGGGTTTCCTTTACCTGAAACAATCTTCATGAGATCTGATCCAATTTGTCTTGGATTGATCACCTGTACTCTAGGAATGCATATGTACATGTTTTCCATTATCCAATCCATACTTGCTAAAGATATAAATCTTGTACATGATTCTCTAACTTGAAATCTATCAACTCAAAAAGCACTCAGCTATTTCATTTTCAAGATATTCTTGCAATCTAATTTCCTTTGCATTGATCTAGGCATCAACTACTCTCTAGTCTTCCTCTATTGTTCTTTTTTTCTCAAGCAACATCATTTAGTTACAATCTCATGATTTGTGTCTATTTCATTAATGTCAACTAGCTATTTCAACAACCATGTTGATGGAGGCTTCACCAACTTCTGCATGTTTGTTGACTCGACTTCACATGGCATCATAATGGTCAATCACTTAGCCCATCAACATGTAGTCAATTCATACTTGAATATTCAGAAAACTCATACCGGTACATGCCTTTACTAGTGAGACCTTCTCTTTCTGCTCATTGACAATGCTCACTACATCGGTAATACATCTTCACCTCCTGTGATTTGTGATGATTTTAGCATTCTGCATCTTCATCAAAAAAAGAGAGCCAACCTCCAAACTGGTGGATTTCTCTACAGGTTGTCAAACATCATGCTAACATACAACCATCATCTTGGTTTATGTCTTACTGGTAAGCCTTTCTTATGTATTCTCACTCTCATGTAAAGTGTCAACAAATTGATCACCCCTTATTGCTTATTGGTGACCTTTCCAAACCAGTTGACATCAATGATAACTTAATGCCAAAATGCCAACAATGTCCCCCTTTGGCATTGATGTCAACTTATCCCAAGACACTTCATGCTAGTACATTTCTCCCCCTTTCACACAATGACAAAGGGTATGGTACACTCCCCCTTTGATCCATACTAAGCTCCCCCTTTGACTGCTATGAGCTTCTCTTGAGCCACACAAATGCTTCCTAGGTAGATGAAACAACTCCCAACTTGTGTCAGAGGTACTCAAAAGTGCTAACTGGTAATGGTTTGGTTAAAATGTCTGCTACTTGTTCACCAGTAGGGACATAGTCCATCCTTACCTCCTATCCTCTAGCCTTCTCTCTAAGAAAATGATACTTGATAGCAATGTGCTTTGTTCTGCAATGCATCACAGGATTCTTTGCTATGTTTATTGCACTCGAATTATCACACCGGATGAGAATGGATCAGTGATGTCAACCTCAATGTCCTTGAGGGTCTTCTTCATCCAAAGAACTTGAGAGCACCATGTAGTAGAAGTAATGTATTCAACTTTAGTAGTAGATGGAGAGACTGAGTCCTGTTTCTTGCTATGCCATGAGACCAATCGATCACCTAGAAATAATGCACCACCACTTGTTCTCTTTCGATCATTGATGCAACCTTCCCAATCAACATTAGTGTATGTTTCCAAGATGAAATATCCTTGTTTAGGATACCATAAGCCATAACTAAGTGTCCCTTGTAGGTACCTAAAGATTCTGTATACAACATTCATATGTGACTTCTTAGGTTAAGCTTGGAATCTGGCCACCATGCATATTGCCTGTACCATATCTAGTCTAGAAGCAGTTAGATATAGTAGACTGCCTATCATGGATCTATACATAGTCTAATCCACCATCGGTGATTCATCATTCTTTCTCAATTTACATCCAGTTAGCATGGGGGTACTTACTGGTTTATAATCCTCCATTTGGAATTTCTTCAACATTTCCTTTGCATACTTGATTTGTGAGATAAAGATTCCCTTATCTTGTTGTAATATTTTTAGACCAAGGAAGTATGTTAATTCTCCAAGCATTGACATCTCAAATTTTGACTACATCGGATCAGCAAATTCTTTTCATAGGGTGTCCTTGTTGCCTCCAAAGATAATCTCATTTGCATACACAACCACAATGATCATGTGATTCACATCTTTCTTTATGTACAAATTGCTGTTAGCACTCCCCTTTTTGAATCCCTGCTCCTTCAGGTACTAATATAATCTTTAATACCATGCTCTAGGATCTTTCTTTAGACCATACAGGGCCTTCTTCAACTGCCACACAAATGTTACATAATCATGCAACAAAAACCCTTTCGGTTGCTCCATGTATACTTCTTCTAAATTTCTATATAGGAAGGCTGATTTTACATCCATTTGACATACTTTATAACCCTTGTAGGTAGAGAAGGCTATAAACATTCTAATTGCTTCTAATCTAGCTATCTGTGCAAATGTTTCTTCAAAGTAAATCCCCTCTGCCTGAGAGTATCCTTTGCACACTAGTCCAGCTTTATGCCTAGCAATTTTACCTTCTTCATTCATCTTGTTCTGGTAGACCCATTTGGTGCCAATGATGTTCTTGTCTTCAAGTCTGGGGACTAATTCCCAAATCTTGTTTTTCTAAATCTGTTGTAGTTCTTCTTCCATGGCATCCATCCATTCTTGTCTTTTGCTAGCGTCATTGAATGTTTTAGGTTTTACTTCAATCATGATGCAGAAGTTGACTTGTTCATCATTTTGGGCAAGTCTTCTTCTAGTTTGCACACCATCACTCTTATTTCCTAGAATTTTCTCTTCTAGGTGATTTAACTATACATACTAGTTGGGAGCCTTCTTCGATGCTTCTTCTAGTTCATTGTCTGACTAAGCTTCACCAGCTTCATCACCAGAATCACCAGAATCATCATATGATTAAGCTGTGGTTGACATCCTTTATGCATATCCTCGTCAACTTTCACATGCACACTCTCAATGACTCTTCTTAGTCTCTTGTAGAATTTATAGGCCTTGTTGTTAGATGAGTAAACAAGGAAGATTCCTTCATCACTCTTAGAGTCAAAGCTTCCTAGATCATCCATTTCTTTCTTGATAAAGCACTTGCTTCCAAATACTTTGAAGTATTTGAATGATGGCTTCCTGTCATACCATAACTCATAAGGTGTCATTCTACTATTTGTTCTTAATTGAACTTGGTTCAGGGTATATGTAGTTCTATGAATGACTTCCTTCCAATATGTGTCTGGAAAACTAGCCTCATTTAACATGGTTATGGCCATTTCCTTAACTATACTATTCTTCCTTTCTACCACACCATTTTGTTGTGGTGTCCTAAGAGCTGAGTATTGCCTTCTGATTCCATATTTTTCACAATAATCTTCAAATTTATTTGATGTAAATTCTCTACCCTGGTCTGATCTTATGCATTTTAACTTGCACCCACTTTATTTCTCCACCATCTTCCTAAAGATCTTGAATCTTTCAAATGTTTGTGACTTATCTTAGAGGAAAGTGACCCATTTCATTCTTGAGTAGTCATCAATAAAGAGCATAAAGTATCTTTCACCTCCAAGTGCTCTTATCCTAGTTGGACCACACAGATCTAGATGCACGAATTCAAGTGGTCTTGAGGTGTTGTGCTCTTTTGTCCTAAAGCTTACCTTATTTTTCTTACCTTTCACACATTCATCACAAAATGTGCTTACCATTTGATGATGGGTGGAATATTCCTCACACACTTCTTTCTGCTTACTACAACTAGGTTATCAAAGTTTATGTGGCCTAATCTTTGGTGCCACAACCAACTTTCATCAACCTGTCCTAACATGCATTGGGACTCATAGCATTCCTTTAGACTAGAAACATTGCCATCCGTTCTCTTTCCTTCTGCCACAACTTGACCAATACTCTTTCTTTATCTGGGAACTAGTTGAGTCAAATGTGAATTTATAACCTTTGTCAAACATCTAACTCACACTCAACAGATTGTGCTTTAGGCCTTCCACATAATATATATCATGTGCCTTCAATTTTCCATCAATACTTAGAGTGCCTTTTCACTTTATTTTGATGGAAAAGGTTTCTCCAAATCCTACTCAACCACCATTCTAGTCTTCAAGTTTGATGAATTAATTTTTGTCACCAATCATGTGGTTGGAGCAACCACTATCTACAACCCATATATTTTTCCTTTTAGCATGTAAGGTAGTATGTACTATGAGACTTGATTCTGCCTTTTCTTTTTCTTTCTCAACCCATACCAGTTTGGTTTCCTTCTTCTTTTCATCTGCTATATTGTGCTCAAGTTCAGTTACTAGTTCTTGATCAGGATTTGTCTACTTCTGCTTGATCTTTCTATTTTTACGCTACCTAGTTATAGCATTTTACATTTTCATTTAAAGGAAAATCCTTCAAATTATTGTGGGGTACCAGTGATGAATACTAAGAGGGGGGGTGAATTAGTATGCCAAAAAATGCTGAACTTAAACACTTTGCTAGACTAATAGTAAACTGGTAAAATAGTTTAGCAGACAAACCAGTTAATACACATGCAAACCAAATAGCAAATAATGCATTCACCCACAGAAGTAATAACACCATAACACAAGAGATTTTGATGTGGAAACCCAAATGGGAAAAACCACGGTGAGATGGAACTCACAAGTAACTATCTATAGAATAGGAACCAGACCGGTTAAGGTTACACTGGTTAAGGTTGTACACTGTTCTTTACCAGAACAGATCCTGTTAGGAATGTCAATCTCTATTAGGAGATAAGTTTGATTAAAGAATACCTTGCTAGAGGATTTTAGATCCACAGATGTGAACCACCTTGTTAGAGGATTTTACAAAATTCTTTTTGGGCCTACCTGATTAAGGGCTATAGACTTGTCAAAGATGTGAGTAATCAACAAGTGAGTGATCTATCAAATAGCATAGATTTCTTGGTTAGATCCTTGATAGCTCATTCCTAATGCTATCCAGCATTACTTTAGTCTTCTACACATTCAAACTCTCTCTAACTCCTCAACCACCTTGAACCCTAGCAACAACATCAAAAAACAACAACCTAAAACCCTAGACATGATGTCCTTATAAAGAAATCTGATTTCATGTCGGTCCAATAGGATTACAATACAATTCCCTAGGTTTAATGTATCTGGACACTTTTAGTTACACAACACAATATGCACCGCCAAAGTGTCAGCACTGCTAAACAATCGATGGATGCTAACTCATCACAAAATGTCGGTTGGTAACTTAGCACAGAGTATTACTGATTTAAACAAAATACAGTATTACTGATTTAAACAAAATACCAGTTTAACCAAAATACCAGTTGCCGGTTTACCAAAATGAACACTAAAAAATATGTATTGTGCCACTTCTCTCCTTCATACTGCTTGACATCCTCGAACCACTTGGGGTCTTCATGCCGCTTAAGACCGGTGATCACTTTCTACAAAACACCGATAGTCTAAAGACTATAATACATGATACTGGTTGGAATAGATATTGGTTGAGCTTTAATTCATACAAACAAAAATGATCTCAAGGCAAGTGTGTGACCATCAATGACAATCACAACATCAAACATCAAAAATGCCAACAATCTCCCCCTTTGGCATTGATGGCAACACTTAGGAAATTTTGACATCTAAGTGTTTTACAACAAAAATATGCTAGAATTAAAATTACTCCCCCTAAGCATATACATTATCCCTTTTGCAAAAAATATAATGTATACTACTTCTTAATAGAAATAACATGAAAGTATACATCAAAGGTTTCAAAATTTATACTTCTCCCCCTTTGCCAAAATGACAACAAACTATTACAGATTAATAACAAAATTTATACTGCTCCTGTGTCATTAGTATGAAAAAGAATAATAGTTTATGACAATAAGGAATAAAACTTGTCAAAAATAGATTTAAAGTCCTGCATGAATTGTTTCATAGATAAAGACCAGGACTCAAGTAGGGAGGTGGCTACTTCTTTCTCTATCTACATCTGGGAGACCTATTCTTCCATGGCATCTAATGTGCTCATCTCCTGTGTTGCCATTAAGGCATCTAGATTAAGATAGCACTTCTGAAGTATCTGCAGATGTGGGACTAGAACTAGTTGTAGCTCCTAGAAATCTCATGATCGGGTGTTGATCTCATGCTCTATTTTAGTAGACTGGATATGAAACTGGGGAATGGTTTGCCCATAAGCTGTAAAGGAGTCATATGGCAGCTTGAAGGTGCTCGTATATGACTATAGATTAGATTGAAGCTTTTGCTTCTGTGCAAGCACATCATCATAGAACAAATGGGGTTGGCAAATCTTTTTTAGTAGAAGATTACCCTCATCTAGAGTATTCCTTATATCTTTCTATGCTTTTTGCAGTTTAGACTGGAGCTCATTAAGTTTCTTCACCAGGGCAATGTTGAAAGCCTTTTGATGCTCTTTCTTGGCATTTGCCTCTGCTACCTCCTCTAAGCTCTGCACTTAATCATCCACTATTGTGCATAGGAGATTCAATTGGGCCAATGATGAGTTAGTGCTAGGGAGGTTTGTGTTGGGTAACAAACTGGTAAGAGTGTCCACCACTACTTGGATCACATCTTCCTCCTTCTTCCTCCTGATTACCTCTAGGCATTCTTGAGAAACCTTAATTCTCTGTAGCAACTTTATTTTACTGGCAGACTAGAGGTCAATAGGACTGGTGAGATCAGCCAGTTTAGCTTAACTATCAGTTGCCTTTGGAGTCTCCATCTAAGTGGTTTTTGCTGCTTGTGCCTTCTCTTCTTCCTTCTTTTTCTTCTCTGCTTCTTTTCACTTCTCCTCTTCCTTGTCCTCCCCTACTTTCTTCCTCTCCACTTCCTTTCTCTTCTCTACTTCCTTTCTCTTTTCCTCTTCCTTATCCTCCTCTTCTTTCTTCTTTCTCTCATCTTCTAGTTTCTTTTTCTCTTCTCCCTATTTTCTCTTTTCCTCCTCTTTCCTTTTCTTCTCCTCTTCATCTTTCTTCTTCTTCTCTTCTTCATCTTTCTTCTTCTTCTCCTCTTAATCTTTCTTCTTCTTTTCATCTTCATCTTTCTTCTTCTTTTTGTCTTCATCCTTATCTTCTTTCTTTTTCTTCTCCTCCTCTTATTTTCTCTTTTCTTCTTCATCTTTCAGTCTCTTCTTTTCTGCTTGCTTTCTCTTGGCATCAACATCAATAGTGTTGATAGGTTTAACAACCGGATTTCCTTCATCATCAAACACTTCATCTGGTTTTGTCACTACTAGTTCTCGTTTAGCCTTGTTGCTAGCTTGAAGTGCTTTATACATATGAACTACTATTGTCATATGCAGATGAGTGTCCTTTTCAACATCATCAATTCTTCCTTCCAACAACCAGAGTCTTCTTTTTTTGGTGAAGAAGAGTCCTTTATTTTGGTTGATGACATCAAATAACTTTGAATTGGATAGGTCAGGGAAGTATTGAGCAAAAACTTTCTCCCTGATTTCCTATTCTTTCTCTATGGCAATGCACCATTTATTATCTAGGGACTTATACAAAGAATCCAGTGTCTCAGATCTAATTTCTGATGGTGACTGGTCATTAACACACATATACTTGATTATTTCTTTTTCAACTGCTTCTTTTTCATCATCATTGAAATCATCAAAATAATCAATCAAATCATTCAACACTTTTCTCCTAATATTTTTAATGGTTCTTTGACAATGTGTCAAAGGTTTGTAGGAGGAGATGTCAATATTTACTGGTGCTGATGATGCTAGTTCATTCTTTGTCTTTTTATTCGCTCATCTTGTCTTCTTAGGTTTTTCCTCAAACACAGTTTCTTCTAAGTCTAGTGAGGCATTCCTTGTCTTCCTCTTCCTCTTGAAGACTTTGGCAAGTGCCACTTCTAGTTTCTTTTTCATAGATGACCACTTGGTCACTTTGGGACTGGTTGTTGTTACTAGTGCTGATACCGAAGGCACTACCTTTCCTTTCTTTTTAGGGGATTCTACAACCGGTGCAACCCTTTCAAGATAGGTGCTGGTTCTCTTTGCCCTGGGATCTAGGAGTGAGGTAATTAGGGTAGATGCATACCCATCCAGCATATCATACATCACCTCATAGCCCATAGGGTCCAATTCTTCCTGTCTAGGCTCAACGACCTCCATTATGCATTGATCAACTTCAATGATAAAGTAGATATCATCTTCATACTTCTTGACTATGTCACTAGGTATCCTCATCCTTAGGCTCATCTTGTTTCTAAACTCATCAAAGTACTTGTTCAGAACATCAGGGTACCCAATTCTGACTGCTTGCAGACTTTCTTTGATCTACTTGGTAACCGATTGGTCTGTAGACCACTGAATGTCTCCCACTCCTGGGAAGTAACCTTGGAAATAAAAGAATAATTTGACTAGCAGCTGACCAAACTTGAACTTCAATACATTATCTTGTTTGATTGATTTCAGATTCAATAGGAGTTTCCTATGCATATCGGTGCAGAGGTCAAATGATGCATCTTCCTTGATCATTCAATAAGCAACATTTACCGCTACAACAGATACAGAGTTAATTCTTCTAGCTAAGAATGTCCGGTATCCAATCACCATGCATGGATACTTCATGAGGTCATCCTTGATGGAATTAACAGTCTTTCCTCATGAGTCACTCACTGAACCTGTGAGCTTGGACATTTCCATCTTGCTGACCTTCCTTAGGGCTGGCACATCCCCTGTATTGCAAAAACCAGTGATGACATGAATAGCTTGTGGAGTTATATCATGCGTTCTCTCCAGGTACATCTTGTCACCATGAACTCTGCTCAAGATGATTCTAATGTTGTCATCTATGAAATCCTCTAGGAAGTAGATTGCATTGTGAAGTTTCTTCTTCTCCAAAATGTTGTACTCCAGTCTGATCTTCTTATCTTTTCCACAAAATAAACCTAGTTGTGAATGGATTGCTAGAGACCCTAGGTCTTCGATCTTACAATCTATATAGTCGAAGATTCCCTCTTCTACTATTACTCGAGCAGGAACTTGTGACAGGGCATTGTATTTCAATTTTCCTCGAACGAAATCCATAGAATCGACAGTTGCACTAGAACTATCATGAGATGCAGAAGCCATGAAAAAATAGAAAGCTTGAGAAATACCTTTCAAAAATTGAGAATTTAGGGCTTTGCAAATTCCACTTCACCTTCCACTTTGTTGGTTGCTAAATCACCGGTTTGAGTTCTTCTCTTGACCGTTTGCAATTTGCTTTTGAATCTCCTTCAACATTTCCAGCTTTCTCTGAATTGTAGCACAAATCACTTTCATCGCTCTACACTTGAAAACCTTCTTCACTCTAAAAATGATAGTGAGAAATGATTTGAAAAATCCTTTTAAACATATTTCTCACCTATCGTAATAAATGTTCCACTATAATTAGGGCATAAACCCTAATTTGCCTTTTTACCATTTCCAGTCTTTTGCCAAGTGATAGGTATCACATGCCAGTTAAGGTATTTTACTGGTGTGGACCGGGGGTTCAAAATATTTCACCATTTTCTCCCCCTAAGATTTTAAAGCTTAGTTTGCCAATTCAACAACTTCTACACTAGGTGCAGAAACTGGTTCTTCTTGTAACACTTCATCAGATTTCTTCTTCCATACTGTCTTTGTGTCTGATTAAACAACTTCAACATCAATCTTTCCTTCCGGAGTGACCAGTATATCATCTGATATGTTCTTTCTCACTTTGTAGAATCTAGCTATGTGACCCAGTTTGTTGCAGTGATAGCAAACCATTCTAGGTGGTCTCTAAGGTCCATTATTCATGTTTCCATTCTTCCTTTTGCATGTTCCAGTAGTGTGACCATGACCATGACAAATCCAACAGTTTGCTCTCCATCCGGTTGCCGCTTGATAGCCACTTCTACCTAACTAATTGTTGTAGGTATTATACTAGTTTGGATTCCAGTTCCCAAAGGGTTCAGGAAAAACTCCTTGACTCCTTTGAAGATACCTTCCAATGTTGTGCATGACAGACCTACATTCAAATGCTCTATGCCCAAACTTGTTGCATGCATAATAGTTACCATTGAATCTATTGGGTCTAGGCTTATCATTTAGAAAATAAGGAAAATTGTTGTAAGCCTCACTTCTACATACATTGACAATGTGTCCTTCCTTAAGATAGTTAAAGCAATCAGGTTTGAACTTTTTCTTACCTTTTTCCTTTGGTGTTGATTGGTTCTTTGATGCTCCATCTTTTGTACTAGAAGATTCACCTTCCTCATAACTAGAGAAACCAAGTCCAAACTTATTCTTTACCAGTTGAGCAGATTCAAGCTTTTGTTCTAGCTTGACAAAACTCATATTGAACTTAGCAAGTATTTCCTTTGACTCAAAGAGTTCCTTAGAAATAGCAGGATTGGTTTCCAGCAGGTTAGCATTCTCAGAGATAGCAATGTTTAGTTCTCCTTGCATGTCTTCCTTTTCCACTTTTCTCTCATGGAGTTGAGCGGTTAGGGCACTGATTTGTTGTTTCAATTGGGAGATCTCATGATCCTTATCTCTTACCAGATCCTCAGTTTTTCTCCTATTCTCCAACTCCTGACACATTCTGATGGTTAGTCCTCTTTTCTTAGATTGGCATTAGACTCATTTAGCTTTTCCACTTCTTGAATTAGAGCTTCCATGTCTACTTCATCAGAGGAACTATTTTCAGTTAGCTCCATCAGCTTTTCAACATGCTCTCTTCTTTTTGCTTGAGAGGCCTTATATTTGATCATAAGTTCATCATAGGCTATCTCAGACTGAGTGAGTCAGTGAGTAAGTTCCCTCATAGTGTATTCCCCCATATCTCCTTTCAAGTGGTTAGACTTATAGAAAGGTTGGCTCTGATACCAATGGATGAATACTAAGAGGGGGGGTGAATTAGTATGCCAAAAAATGTTGAACTTAAACACTTTGCTAGACTAACAGCAAACTAGTAAAATAGTTTAGCAGACAAACCAGTTAGCACACATGCAAACCAAATAGAAAATAATGCATTTATCCATAGAAGTAATAACACCATAACAAAAGATATTTTTACGTGGAAACCTAAATGGGAAAAACCACAATGAGATGGAACTCACAAGTAACTATATACAGAATAGGAACCAGACCGGTTAAGGTCATACAATGTTCTTTACCAGAATAGATCCTGCTAGGAATCTCAATCTCTGTTAGGAGATAAGTCTGATTAAAGACTACCTTGCTAGAGGATTTTGGATCCACGGATGTGAACCACCTTGTTAGAAGATTTTACAAAAGGCTTTTTGGGCCTACCCGGTTAAGGGCTACAGACTTGTTGAAGATGTGAGTAATCAACAAGTGAGTGATCTATCAAATAGCATAGATTGCTTGGTTAGATCCTTGATAGCTCATTCCTAATGCTTTCTAGCATTACTTCAGTCTTCTACAAATTCAAAATCTCTCTAACTCCTCAACCACCTTGAACCCTAGCAACAACATCAAAAAACAATAACCTAAAACCCTAGACATTATGTCCTTATAAAGGAATCTGATTTCATGTCGGTCCAATCGGATTACAATACAATTCCCTAGGTTCAATGTATCTAGACACTTTTGGTAACATGACACAATATGCACTGCCATAGTGTCAGCACCGCTAAACAATCGGTGGATGGTAACTCATCACAAAATGTTGATTGGTAACTCAACACAGAGTATTACCAGTTTAAACAAAATACCGGTTTAACCAAAATACTGGTTGCCGGTTTAACAAAATGAACACTAGAAAATATGTGTTGTGTTGCTTCTCTCCTTCATATTGCTTGAGATCCTCAAACGGCTTGGGGTCTTCATGCCACTTAAGACCAGTGATCACTTTCTGTAAAACACTGATAGTCTAAAGACTATAATACATGATACCAGTTGGAACAGATACCGGTTGAGCTTTAACTCATACAAACAAAAGTGATCTCAAGGCAAGTGTGTGACCATCAATGACAATCACAACATGAAACATCAAAAATGCCAACAACAGGTTTATTCTTCCTACACTCAAAACTCTTATGACCATATCCATTGCATTGATAATAGAGAACATTCATGTCCTAGAGTGTACTAAATTGATTTCTACTTTCATAACTCATAGAGGGCTTATTGGTTAATCTACAGTCAGCTATTTTATGCCCAAATTTGTTACACCGATAGTAGTAACCATGAAATTTTGAAACATACCAGCTAGGTTGCCTTGGTCTTGCAACAAATTGCCTCATTGGGGGTCTTCCCTTCATGTTGTTGATTTTGGTGAATCCTTCATAGCCAAATCTTGTATTTCTCCTTGGATCTGCATGTCGATGCAAAGTGTATGGCCTCTAAATCATTTCTTGTGTATTTCGGTTTGTGTGGCAATTTCCAACAGCATTTGCATATGTCTTTTTGCTGGTATCTTTACCTACATTGAATGTCTTCTTTTCTTCATCTTCATTTGAAGAAGTGAACTTTATTTCTTTATCAGATGTATCTTTGTTGGTTGAACTTTGTCCTTCTTCAAAGCCTAAGCCACCAGTGTCTTTAGATTGCTTCTGTTTTCTCAACATCTTTTCTAAGGCCTTGGTGCTACCTTCATATTTTCTCCTTACTTTTATTTCTTCCTTACTTTCTTCAAGCTCCTTTATGAGCTTCACTATTTCTTCTTCTAAATCTTTATGCTCTTTTTCCTTCTTTGTTAGATAAAAGGATTTAGCTTCACATATCCTCTTCATTTCTTCCAACTGCAATTTCAAGTTAGATATAACTTGACTGGACTCATCCAGAAATTTCTTCAATAACCCTTGTTCATCTACTATAGCAAGCTTGACCTTTTTGAGTTCTCTTCTTATTTTACTCAATTCCTCAAGAGAAATTATAAGCTCACTTTCTAAGTCCACTTCAGCTTTAATATCCTCCTCTTCCTCATTTTCATCAACTAGTTCACCAAGTGCCATGAAGAGATTGACTTTTCTATCATTCTCATGGTAATCATCTTCTGATGCATTTTCTTCATCTATTGTATCATCCTCAATACTATATAGGCTGCTCTGATTCTAGTAGCCTCTCCTTCCTTGCCAATAGACATTTCTTTCTCTTATCTTTTCCAGTAGATTTTTTGAACTCTCTTGAGTCATCTCCACCAATTTCTTTGTGGGGACATTTTTCAGTAGTGTCCAACCTTACCACAGTTGAAACATTTAAGTGGTAGCTTTCCTTTATAGTAGTCAGATCCTCTTTTCAGCTTCCTGACAAATTTTGCTACTTTTGTATCAGTTTTCACTAGATTCTTTATGAGTAGCTACTTCTTTGCCTTTTTTGGCGATGTTGAATGCTACTTCTTTCCTTAAGGAAGTATCATCGGTTGTTCTCATTTCATAGGCTATCATTGAGCCAAAAATCTCATCCATTGAAAAAGTCTTCAGATCCTTTGCTTCTTCTATGGAAGACACCTTAGTATCATACTTGGGTATGAGAGATCTAAGTACCTTCTTGACCAGAATCTCATTGGAAATTTCTTCTCCAAGTCCTTTAATGGTGTTCACAGTTTCATCAAATCTTTGTAGGTAATCTACAATCTTTTCATCATCTTTCATCTTGATGCCTTCAAGTTGGCCCCTTAGTTCTTGTAGCTTGGCCTCTTTGACTTTTTCATCTCCTTCAAATAACCTTTGTAATTTATCCCAAGTCTCCTTGGCTGATACAGAATGCATGCCTTTGACAAACTCATTATCAGATAGCCTGCTCAAGATAGCATGTTTATCCTTTGCATTATTCTCATACTCCCTTTTGGCATTAGGATCAGTGGGAGGAACACTAGGAAAAACATACCCACTGTTGAGAGGCATCCACACATCAAAACCAAGAGAGGAAATATTGGTCTCCATTCTTCTACTACAAAAAGCATAGTTCGATCCATCAAACATGGGGACTTTTGAGGAAGTAGACTCATTTCTCGCCATTATGTTCTAAGTCTGGAATCTACCCAAGATTTAAAAATAACTAGGAACCTTGATCTGATACCAACTATTGAACATATAGTACCACTGAGAGGGGGGTGAATCAGTGGTTCCTGTGAGATTTTGCCAAGATCAAGAGGCAATGGAAAGCACAAAAAAGAGAGAACAAAATAGATGATAGAAATAAACTATATTCTATCAAGATGAAAATAGTGATCAATTGGATCATCAATTGATCATTACATACAATGAATATGAGCCTCCTTATATAGGCAAGGCTATATGGATATGTGAGCACACAAACATGACATGTGGCTCAATAAGAAACAAGGGTAGGTAGGAAATAGGTGTGGGTAGGTAGGAGAAACAATATAATATTCCACATGAGGTGGATCACCCACTGAATGTGGAGTGTAACAACAAGATCACACCATAAAAGGTGGAAATTATCCTACACACACTATCCCAATGTGGCACAAACACTCGAGTGTCTCATACCCAAACTACTATGAAATGCATTTCCTAAGTAAACTTAAGTAAAGTGTAATAATATCCATGATGAATAATTATTTACACCAACACCCCCCTTTAAGTGAAACTTAGGGGAATGCACTAAAGTCTACAATGCAACTAAGCAATGTAAGATGGGTCCCGGCTACGAGGCCATGTTAGGTACCCATGTACAAATGCAAATGCATGCAAACCAATGCAAGGAAATCTCTCAAAAAGCGGGGAAAGAGAGAAAAACCCAATGGGAAAAAACCCTCCCCCAAGAGAGATATGAAAACTAGATACAAAGAACTCTCATAGAAGTATGTGAAGGACAAAACCTCATGTGAGGAAAAAGTCCCCCCCATATGAGAGAAGAAGAAGAGAGACTAGGAAGCCCCCCCTCAATGTGGAATCTGCACCAATAATAGAAGCTCAAAGATGAATGAAGAAACTACTCCATGAATGTCGAATAACATTCCTCCCCTTAGGAAGAAACAAAACCAAAGGTGTATCCATGAAGTCTCCCCAATCATTAAGGGAAGATGTATGAAGAAAAGTCATGATGAAAGGAATCTCTAAAAATTGATCAAGTGTCTCCATGTCGATGTTGAAAGATACCCCCTCCAAAGGTGGTAAACTATGCCACATTGCTGAAAAAGGCACTCCAAGATCTAGTGGAGATGAATGTAGAACAATATCTAAAGACTCATATATCTCCTCAAAAGATAAAGAGACCTCCTCTAAGTGTTGTACAACAGTATCCACAATCATATCAGCCTCTAAAGATTGATCATGTAGAGAATGCACAAGAGGGTTAGAGTGATCCCTCACAACAATCAAAGAAGGATCATCTTCATCAAAGAGAAGATGAATGTCATCAATGGTGTCTCCCAAATTTGTAATGTAGGATTCCACAAACAAACCTGCAATGTCTGTCAAGTAGGCATCCCAATCAACTGAAGCTGGAAGACATGAAATATCCTGTTGCACTGAATCACAAGAAGGCAAAACTGTCGCGCTAGCTGCATCATTAGGTGCAATAGGTGGTGTGATATCAATATAAGGAGATGAAATGTAAGGCACAAGAATAGGGCCACATGTGAGAATCCCCAAGTTCAAATGCCCAAAGTTCTCCTCAAAATTAGAATCATCAACATAGGAAGAATCAACCTCATCAATAGGACCAAAATGTGAAAAAGAGTACAAATGAGATGTATGATCAATCACCACAGTTGCAATGATAGGTCCACTCTCCAAATCTCTAATGATAACTGAATCTGGTGTAAACTCCACAGTTTCCCTAGTTGCCCCATGTGTGATTTGATAGATGGAAAGAAGATTATTTGTCAAGTGGGGTACACACAACACATCATTGAAGGAGTTATCCTTAATGGCAATAGATCCTTTCCCAATCACATCCATGTATGTATTATTGCCCATCAAAATCTCAGGCATGTGGCAAGGCTCAAATGTAGAAAACATAGACTATGAAGATGCCATATGATGAGAAGCCCCTAAATCTAGAAGCCATCTCCTTGAATCATGACTTGTAGTAGCGCAAAGAGCTTGTCCCTTTCCTTTATCTGTCCCAAAAGAGTGATCGTTTCCTTTATCCTTGGAAGAAGAAGTCGATGTAGACATTCTAGATGGTAGGTTGATTCTATTCTTCTCAAGAAGATTCTTCAAATCATCAATATCCTTCTTATAACAATGATGTTCATCATGTCTTGACTTCTTGCAATATCCACAAAAAAGATTGTCCTTATATGATTTCCTCTTAGGTGAGAATGGTGAATCACCTTTTTGTGGAGAGGAATATTGTGCTCCATCTTGTTGTGGTTTAGACTTAGGTTGCTTTTGATTCTTGCCTTTTCCTTGATTACTTTGATTCCCTTTGTTAGCCACCAAAGCTTTTGACTTTGAAGATTTGAGAATTCCCATCGTGGTCAAATTAGATTGCTCAAGTATCAACATCTCCATTAATGAATCAAATGAGGGAGAAGTGTATGAGGAACCTTGAGCTAACCTATGGGTGTGAAAGCTAGATACAAAGGCTGCATACTCTGAAGGAAGTTTGTCCAACAAGTTATAAACCAATTGAGCATATTTTTTGTCAATTCCACAATCCTTTAGCTTTGCTCTTAGCTCAGTTGCTTTTGTGACATAATCTTGGATTATATGAAAATCCTTGGGATCCAAAGTTGTGAGTTCACTATCAAGCTTGTAGCCCTTAATCTCATCAACTTGACCATACAATTTCTTAAAAATATCCCAATCCTCTTTAATTGTAGTACACTTATCAATGTGAAAAATGAGGTCATCTGATACATACTTTCTAAGTGTTCCAAGTGCCATAGCATTCTTAGTAATCCATTCAATTTGAGCATTAGGATCAGCCTTAGGATCAGGTGGTGCTGTAATAGTTTCATTTACATAATGAATGAGTCCTTTTTCCATTAGTTTACTCCATGCCTTAATTTTCCATGATGCATAATTATGAGGAGTTAAAAGTGGAAATTTAGGAGAACCCATAGCACCAAAATGAAAAAACACAAGATAGAGAGAGGCACAATCACACAAGACAACCCCCCAAAATACTCAATCAAGAAATCCCCCAAAATGGTGATTTTGACACTTTATACTTAGTGCATATATAATGGGCCACTTGCAAAATAAGACAAAGTGGACTTCTGATTTCAATTTACAACTTATCAAAATGAGATCTAAGAGACTTCAACAAATACTGCTAGTGATCTAAACTGAGATCCAAGTAAAATGCAAGTACCAAATATGCCAAAAATGGACAAATATTGAAAGTACAATTTCTACTTATAATCACTGCAAACAGATGGTAGATTATTAAAGTAGATGAAAAAATATGCACTTTCAAAAAAAATGGCACCTAAAAATGAGTCCATATGAGCCCAAACGAAGCCTCCAAAGTTGTAAAAACTGGGATTTCATGATTTTTGAAAAACATGTATTTGAAAAATAGAAAAATCCTACACCACTATATAGATCACCAAATTCTACCCCAAAACAAAAAAAAATTCTCGAAAAAATGAGTCCGTATGAGTGAGATATCGCTATTTGAAAATAGCCTACAAAATTATAATTTCTAGAAAATTTCTGCCATAGTGTCAAACTTCAAATGCCTCTAGATTTGGCCTCCGAAGTCTGATTTGGATGAAACAAAAGGAAAAACTGACTTTCTTGGACCTCCTTAATCTAATGGTAACCTCAATTTTGACCCATCAAGCTTCAATAAAAACTTGCAATAGAAAGATCCAAAATGCAAACCCCAAATAACATCAAATTTCTCTCAATTAGCAAACCAATGATACTCTAATGGCTCTGATACCATGTGAGACATGGACCAGCTCTGATACCATGTGATATTTTTCCAAGATCAAGAGGCAATGGAAAGCACAAATAGGAGAGAACAAAATAGATGCTAGAAATAAACTCTATTCTATCTGTAGACACCTAAAAATGGTCAACGCTTGCGAGGTCATACTTTAACATTTGTGCATTGCCTCATTTTAGGTTTTTGCGTCACATTAACATTTCTCCTATGATTCTCACTTGATCTTTATCATTTGCAAGCATCGAATCATTCTTTTTCATTCTTCAATCATCTCGTCCTCAAATTTGGTCTTGTCGACAACACTATCCAGTCATGATTCGGATCGATCTTATCCTATTGTGTCAATATGCGTGCTAATTTGTCATCATTTTGGACATCATCAATCCTAATTAGGGTTTTGTCCTCCTGTAAATCTTGCGATCGATTTTTCATCAATCGTTGCTCTCTTATCAATCTTATCATTTTGGACATCGTCAATCCTAATTAGGGTTTTGTCCTCTTTTCAATCTTATCATCTGGCGATCGGTTTATCAATCTTGTCATCATACGATCAATTTGTCATCGATCGTTGTCATTGTTCGATCATTGTCATGTTTAATTTTGTCATTTGGTGATTGATTTTTCATCGATCGTGGTCGTTTTCAATCTTGTCATTTTGCAATCTATTTGTCATCGATTCTTGTCCTTTTGTCAATCTCGTCATTTTGTGACCGATTTGTCGTCGATCATTGTCTGTCTCAATTATGTCAATTTGGATCAATTTGTCATTGTTCCTTGTCAATTGGCGCATTTTCTCAATCAAATCATTTATCACATTGGTCATTTATCAATTCAAAATCATGACATTAATTATCTTCAATCAAGACCTAATTGTCATTTTTCCATTTCTAATTCGTCTTCTAGGGTTTTATGATTTATTCATTTAACCTAATTTGTCATTTCTTCCTCTAGGATTACTAAATTATTTATTAATCCTAAGTCTTCTCATTACAATTAAATCTTTATTTAATTGGCTAATTATTCTTCCTCTTGTAAATTAATTAATAAATGACAAATTGTTAATTAATTTACCTAATTTCTTCTAGTTCCTAATTTCCTATTTTTCCATCAATTTCTAATTCCTAATTGTCATCGATTTCAATTTTCTAATTTTCTTAATTTCTAATTTCTTTTCTCTCCTATTTCATCTCCTAATTCCATGGGAATGACATTTCAATTTGTCATAATTTGTCATAATTGATAATCAATCAATTTTGACATAGAATGTGTCATAATTTGTCATCAATTATCAATCAATCAAATTGTGCATGGAAAGTGCATAATTTGTCATAATTTGTCATATTGATTTGCAATTTCCATTTGAATTGCATCATGCTAATCTTGTCATTTATCCAATTCTTCTATAAATTGGATGATTTTCTCCAATCAATCCCGAATCCCTATCAGACTATCGAATTTATGCTTCTAGTACTCTTGAGCTTTTCATCAATGTCAATCTTTCTTTCAATTGTATGTGCACTTGTAGGTGAGATCCACAAATTCATTTGAAGAGGAAAGAAGAACAATGGAGCTGCATGGAAGAAGCATCCAAATCGTCATCTAGTTTGCATGATATTTGCTTTTGAATGCTTTGTTTTTATGTCTCTATTGAGTGTGCTTAGGATTAGATCATTGCAATGTGTGTTTGTGATTGAGCTAATAATGATTAATATGTATTTTTATATATTGCTTTGATGATTCCTATTTCCTATGCTACACTATCAAGATGAAAATACTGATCAATTGGATCATCAATCGATCATTACATACAATGAATATGAGCCTCCTTATATAAGCAAGGCTATATGGATATGTGAGCACACAAACATGACATGTGGCTCAATAAGCAACAAGGGTAGGTAGGAAATAGGTGTGGGTAGGTAGGAGAAACAATATAATATTTCACATGAGGTGGATCACCCACTGAATGTGGAGTGTAACAACAAGATCACACCATAAAAGGTGGAAATTCTCCTACACACACTATCCCAATGTGGCACAAACACCCAAGTGTCTCATACCCAAACTACTATGAAATGCATTTCCTAAGTAGAATTAAGTAAAGTGTAATAATATACCAATTGTTGAACATAGAGTACCACTAAGAGCAGGGTGAATCAGTGGTTCCTAAATCTTACCAAATTTCAAGGAAACTTTAGAATACTAGTTATTGACTTAAGCACTAAACAATCAAACTGGTAAAGCAAAAAGGTAAACCAAAGAGATCAATCACACAGATGCAACCCACAACACCAGATGTATGAAGAAAACCCAATATGGGAAAAACCTAGGTGAGAAATGTTGTTGGAAACTACTGCTCCAATCTAACCTCATGAGTAACACACTGGATTACAAATATTTAGGGCACCAACCCAAGGAGCACAAAGCCCCACTAATTTAGGGCACCAACCCAAGGAGAACCAACCCCTACACCAAGCTCCAACTTGGTGATGTATATAGAGAATACAATTTTCATATAGTTATGTCTTCTTATTACAAATAAATTTTGCAACCCTTGATCAAGTAACTTATTGTTGGTTGACAGTCTTTTCTTCTCCACAGGATCTCACACTGTTGGTTGAAAAATTTCTATGTCATAATTGGATGTTGTCTTTCTCTACCGTATCTCACCAGTTTTCTTGACCATTGGACTTGCTACAGTTAAACTGATACTCAAACACTATCGGTTAAACCCTCTCATCGATTTTATTGCCCACATGCTCTGCAACCTTCTTAGAATAACTTCAAAGGTAGAGTGGTCCTTCTCTATGCTTAAACTCTCTCTATCTTCTCTCTTTTTCCTTCTCTATAGCCTCATCTTGCTCTGTTTTGAGCTCATTTGTTTATCACCATGGTTTGCCACCAAGAATGCATTCAAACACTGAGTGTTTAGGGTTTCCTTTACCCAACACAATCTTCATGAGATCCAATCCAATCTATCTTGGATCAATCACTTGTACTCCAAGAATGCATCTGTAGATGTTTTCCACTAACCAATGCATACTTACTAAAGATAACAATCTCGTACATGATTCTCTACCTTGAAATCTATTAACTCAAAAAGTGCTCAATTGTTTCCTTTTTGATATCTTCTTGCAATCTGATTTCCTTTGCATTGATCTAGGGGCCAACTACTCCCTGGTGTTCCTCTTTTGTTCTTTTTTTCCTTGAGCCACATCAGTCAGTTACAATTCCATGATTTGTGGTTGTTTCATTAATGTTGACTAGCTATTTCAACAACCATGTCGATGGAGGCTTTGCTGACTTCTACATGTTTTCCACCTCAGCTTCACATGGCATCATAATGGTCAATCACTTAGCCCATTGACACGTAGTTAGTTCATACTTGAACTTTCAAAAAACTCATATTGGTACATGACTTTACTAGTGAGACCTTCTCTTTCTACTGACTGGCAGTGCTTGCTACACCAGTAATACATCTTCACCTCTAGTGATTTGTGATGATTTTAGCATTCTGCCTCTTCATCAAAAATAGGTAGCCAACCTCCAGACCAGTGTATTGCTCTACCGGTTGTCAAACATCATGCTAACATACAACCATCATCCTAGTTTATGCCTTACTGGTAAGCCTTCCTTATGTCTGCTCACTCTCATGTAAAGTGTCATCAAATCGATCACCCCTTCTTGCTTGTCAGTGACCTTGCCAAATTGGTTGACATCAATGACAACTTAATGCCAAAATGCCAACAATGATGATAGTAATTTATATTATAAAATCAAAGATGATGATATACTGATTGTTGAAGTATTTGTTGATGACATTATTTTGGGAGGAGAAGATAAATTATGCATAGAATTTTCTAAGAATATGGAGAAAGAATTTGAGATTGTTATGATTGGTGAGATAAATTTCTTTTTAGGTTTGCAGATTACTCAGATTGAAAAAGGAATTTTTATATGTCAAACTAAATATGCTAAGGAATTGTTGAAGAAATTTGGTATGGGAGATTCTAAACCAAGTGATCCTAGAGAAAATCATGAGATGGTGGTGAATATGATTTTTAGATACTTGCAAGGTACATCAGAATATGGCTTGTGGTACCCTAAGGATGATAACTCTACTTTATGTGCATATACAGATGCTGATTGGGCTAGATATGTTGATGATTGGAAAGGTACCTTCGGTGGAGATTTCTTTCTTGGAAAGAAGTTGGTTTCATGGATCAGAAAGAAATAGTCATGTACTTCTCTATCTATTGCTAAAGCTGAGTATGTTGTTGTAGCTAGTAACTATACACAAGTTTTATGGATGAAGTAAATGTTGAAGGATATAAAGGTGGATTGTGATGCACTGATAGTTATTCATTGTGATAACTCTGCTACTATTGATATATCAAAGAATTCAATATTTCATTCTAAGACAAAGCACATATCTATCAAGTATAACATTTTCAAGGAGAAGGTGAAAGCAAATGAAGTTAGACTAGTTTATGTGAATACTAAAGAGCAGATTATAGGTAATTTCACTAAACCTTTATCCAAGGAATTATTTGAGTACCTGAGAGATAGATTGGGAGTTTCTTCCCCTCTGCCAAAGACTTGATTGATGCAGTTTGGCATTAATTCCACATGCACTATTTGAGATACCATTCATTCTGGCACTGATGTGGGATGCTACTGCTCAAGGGGAGTAGTCATCTTTATGATTTAAAGACCTATGTTTTTGCTCTAATATTTCTATCAGATTTCTGGCATTGATGTCAAAGGGGGAGTGATGTCGATGTGAACAAGAAAGAGATATTCAAAGCTATATGTGGGTGATTCTTGGCTATCTTCCATAGGGGGAGACTTGTTTGCCATTTCTTGGTACTTAGATGTTTTTCACATCTAGTGTTGCCATAAATACCAAAGGGGGAGATTATTGGCCATTTGGTGGAATTAATTATGTGTTGCATTGATGTTTTGTCATTGATGTCAACACTAACTATTTTCTTTATTGACACCCTTCTGGTCCTGGTAGGTTAAGTGGTTTCTGGTTAACTTTGATCTGGTATGATCTGTTAGGCTTCAGTATAGTCTACTGATCGAATTGGCTTGTTCATAATACTTAGACTCATACTTGGTCAGTTTGTTTTGGTTTGATCATTGGATGCTATCCTTCTTTCTTTGAAGATTTGTTTCTGGTTCTAGTGAGGGTTTCACCAGCAGAGCTTTTGATGGAGATATTTATGAATTGCATAAGTTGTGTTAGTGCAACTTTTGATAGAGTTTCAAGATTCTATTGGTGATCATGTTCAAAACTTAGTGTTTGGAGATCATTACTGAATCATGTGGATCTATACATGGTCCCAGCTGATCTAGGTTATGGATTGGCTTTAATGTAAGATGTGGATAGGACCTATTGATGTATTTCCGGGATGTCTTTTTTGTTGATATTACGTGTTTGGTCTAAGGTCGACACGGTTTCTAATTATGTAATTAGTTTATTTTCTGGTGGTTGATCTAATTATTTATGGTTGAGGGTTTGTATATATAGATGTAAGATCTCATTGTAGATCATCATGGTTAATGTAAGAGGTCATGGTCAAGCGATGTAATTTACAAATAAATGTAATATCATTTAAGCAGAGGAGTTGGTCGATCATTGGAGATCAAATTGGGTTTATGCAAGAGGATTTAGTCCTCTAGTATTGTGCTTAACTAGAACTCTACTCTGGCATAAGAGATGCTATCTTTTGCAGTTCAACACTTCTTTGGATTGTATTCTAGATTTATATGTATTCAATGAGATTCCTTTTGTGATGAGTAGTATGCTCTAGGTTGTTGGCCTTCCTACAAGTGCAGGACCCCTCATTGTAATTCACATACTGCAAAACTATTATCTGACTATGGGTAGGATTCCCACCATGGTTTTTCCCTTTACTATGTTTTCCACGTACAAATATTGGTGTTGTATGGATGACTTTAATTCTGTGATTATTGTTTATGCTTAATTAAATTAACTGCTATTCTGGTATTATTGTTTTTGGTTTCTATATTAAAGTTTAATTGTTGAATGCTTCCAGTAATCTGTGACAACTGATTCACCCCCCTCTTAGTTGTCTTCTAGTTATCTAAATTTTCTAACAATATGCACATAAAGTAAAGTTATCATACTTAGGGTACCACAAGACATATCCTGATGTACCTTGCAAGTATCTAAAAATCCTTTTCACTACCATCTCATGATTTTCTCTAGGATCACTCTATAATCTTGAAACAATACAAACAAAATTCATAATGTTAGGCCTAGTTTGAGTCAAATAAAGTAGACCTCCAATCATAGATTTGTATCCTGTAGGATTTACCAATGCAGAAACATCTTTTCTTGTCAATTTCTCACTTGTAACCACAATACTTACCAGTTTAGAATCTCCCATACAAAATTTCTTCAACAATTCCTTAGCATATTTAGTTTGACAGATAAAAGTTCCTTTGTCAGTCTAAGTAATCTGCAAACCGAAGAATAATTTCCTCTCACCAATCATAGACATCTCAAATTCTTTCTCCATATTCTTACAAAATTCTATGCATAATTTATGTTCACCTCCAAAAAGAATGTCATCAAAAAATACTTCAACAATCAGTATATCATCATCAGTAATTTTATAATATAAATTACTATTGGCACTTCCCTTAGTAAATCCAAGCTTCAAATGATATTTATCCAACCTTGCATACCAAGTTCTAGGTGCTTGTTTCAATCCATATAAAATCTTTCCTTAACCTACAAACCATAATTGTATCATCTGATAGTGAAAACCCATTAGGTGGCTCAATATAAACTTCCTCATCAAGATCCCCATTCAAGAATGCATATTTAACATCCATCTAATAAACCTTGTAGTTTTGGTAAGCAACATAGGCAAGAAATAGTATTACAGCTTCAATCCTAGCTATAGGTGCAAAAGTCTCTCCATAATCAACTACTTCCTTCTGAGAATATCCTTTACAGACCATTGTAGCCTTATTCCTTATAACTTGACCATCCTCATTCAATTTATTCCTAAAAACCCATTTAGTTCCAATGATATTTTTATTTTTAGGCCAAGGAACCAAAGTCCATGTGTTATTTTTCTCAATCTAATCTAATTCTTCTTCCTTATCTTTTAACCAATGTTCATCTTTACATGCCTCAATTACTGATACCAATTCAACCTATGAAATTAAATATACCTCATTAGTTGCTAGTCTTCTTCTTATTATCACCCCATTGTTCTCATCCCCAATGATTTGATCTTTAGAATGATTCAATCTTACATACCTAGGAGTCTTCTAACTCTCTATTCCTCTTCCTTGTTCTTTAGTTATTGTAGAATTCTCTAATGTTATCGGAGTAACTAGTTCAACTCTCTACTCTGGTAAAGGTGCTACCAGTTTAGATATAATCATTTCCACTACCAATTCCTTCTCATAAACTTGATTTGACTTTTGTTCATCTCATCTACTTTGACATTAACACTCTCCACAATTCCCCGCAATCTCTTATTATAACATCTATATGCTTTACTTTCATTAGAATAACCAAGAAATATGCCTTCATCACTTCTAGGATCAAATTTACCAATAGTATCATCTCTCCTGATATAACTGTTACCTATTTTCGCTACTAGCTCAATCAGTTTTTTGAATTTTTGCCTTATCGGCAAGACCTACCCCGATCGGGAAGACTTACCCCGATGACCCAATGAGTAGTGTGGAGTGTAGAATGTTGTCATCAGCTAAAGGGGAGTGGTTTCATGTTATCCTAATGACCCAATGGAAAGGCCCAGGTGTAGACCATTTATCCCACATTGGCCACTCGGAGGAAATTTATTGCATTTATATGCAAGGCTGCATATATCCTTAGTGTCAAAACTTAAGGGCTTTTAGCAAGTTGTAGCTCAGCATTGGTGGGCCCCTCGCATGCGTGCACGTCTCAATGTGGCCAATTTTTGCATTAAAAGAGCAAATTAATAGGTGAGCAAGTTGCAAAGGATCTAATGGCCATCACTATACCGCTATGCAAAAGTGCTCGACTGTTAATCTCCTCGACTTAGCACCTAGTGAGGTGGCATCTAGGTGGAAGTTGAGGTTGTGCCCAGGTGGATCATAACACAAAATAAAGGCTGACACGTGGTGCCACTGTGGCATAAGAGAGAGCTGCTTAGAGAGACTAAAGATCAAGCAGATAAAGATAGATCAATGGTGATCAAGAAAGATCCGATGGCTGTTGCTATGTCGCAATGGGAAGATGATCGCCCAATACTCACTGTGACTTGGCAACAAAGCACATGGCAAAAAGGGTTGATTAAAGGGCATGCAAGTTTGAGATGGATCAACGGTAGTCGCTTATCCGCTATGCAAAGATGATCGTTTGTTACCCATCGTAGATCAGTAACTGATGAGATGGCATCCAGTGGTGGATGAAGTGGCTGACATGTGGCAGACAAATTGTGTCTAGTGGTAGATGAGGCCATTATCAGGTGGCAAATTATAGACTAACATGCGGTAGAGGGGAGAAGATCAGCTGGGGTTAATGGTCGGGAAAATCAAGGAAGATCAAATAGTGATTACGAAAGATTCGATAGTTGTCGCTAAGGAGCAAGGAAAAGTTGCACACCCAGTTATCATTGCAACTTAGAGACTAGCGAGGTGGTAGGTTGAGATGGCATTCCAAATGGCAGACAAGGTGGACCTGCGAGTGAATAGGAGGCTAACACATGGCATGGATGGATAAGGAGTTAAGGAGTGAGCAGGTTGGAGTCAATCCAATGGCTATTGTTGTCCCATAATGTGAAGATGATCGACAGTTACCTATCATGGATCAGCAACAAAGAAAGGGTAAGCCTAGTGGCGAGTTTGGCCTAAGGTGAGATGGCGGTCACATGGTAAGTCAGATGGTGGCCGGCCTGATACATGAATGAACTGAATGGTGGGACCCAAAAAATAATTCTGTGGAGTGCTACCATTGGCTATCAGAACAATTCACCCTACCCCATTGCCGAATGAGTTTTCATAAGGCCGAAAAGGAGCTATCGGATATCAGGGGAAGTGTTTTCCACCTACCCTGATATCCCAATGAGGTTGCTAGTGGATTGGAGTGAGTTGGAGTGCATGGCGGAGTGCACCATCAGATATCACACTATTGGGAGTGTGCCATCAGATATTAGCAGGAGTGTTTTGATGCTATGTCGATGACCCGATAAGAAGGTGTGCGAGTTGTGAACTCAGCATGAAATGACGAGAAGTCAATAGTTTTGGAGGATTTTTTCTTTCAATTAGAGTCCTGATTTGGTGGAGAAATGACAACACATATTTTTATTTTTTTGAGAGCCAAAATTCAAATTTGGATTTTTGGAGGTCGTTTGTATAAGTGTTGGTTTTTAACTGGGGTTCTAGGGCATGATAATTCTAGAGTTTTGGAGTTTGTACTGGTTCAACAGCTTGCTCTTGTAACTCATTACTTATGAGTATTCTCAAATTCCTTATGAGTAATATTCAATTTTTTGTAAGCAGTTCTATAGATTTGTAATGCAGATACCTCCTATTGATCAATAAAGAAGTCCATTTCCTTCTTAGATTTGTGTTATTCAAGCATTGTGTGTGAGTTTCTTAGAGTGAATTTTTGTGATTTTTATAGAATCCTTATTTTCATCTTATCACCTCAGTTTTATGATCATATGCAGCATGTTATAGTGTAGGTCAGTATGTGTTGTTATATTTAATGTTTGAAGCTTTGAACATATCAGTGTTTTCCTCTTGTGAACATATAAAACTTTAGACCTTTCATATTAATCATTTTTGCAAGCATGCATATTTGAGTTGTGAGATTATAGAGCTTCATTATTTGAGTATTTTGTGTGGTTTGTAAGCATTTGTAAGTCAGTTTTAGCCATTGGTGAATCACCTTTTTAGCAATAGTTTCATTTTATGCATATCCTTCTATCTCTTTTTGGAGTCAATTTCAAGTTAGTATTAGGTGACCAAATAGGAAGTTGGCCTATAATCTGGAGGTCTTCTCTCATAATAGGATACCCACAGCCTAAGAGCAGTCCAATGTGTCACTAGATTGCAGGAATTTTAAGTTTGCATTAGGTGCAAATCGATGTGACAACAATTTTTGGCATGCCCAGTGGGACCATTGGACTTTATAGTTCACAGAAGGCCATTGTATGTTGTCTTAGTGTGTGCAACATCAAATTATTTTTTACACCCAGTGACTCAAATCTTTGGTATTTTAGCAATCCAACCTTCCTAGCTTATGAGAAAATACTAGACTAGGCAAAGTGCAGCCTTAGTCAATCATACCCAGCTATCACCCCCAAAAAGGAGAGCTAGGGTAGTTAAAAAAATTCCAAATCTACCAGTTGGTGTGTTGCTAGTTAATTCTAATTCTTACCCTACTATTACAACTCATAACAATCCACTATTTTCAAGTTCTTCCAATCAAAATACACCATATAGCACTAGTTCTAATAGTGTTGCTTATTATAACAGCAATATGGCTTTTAATCAGCTGCCTAGGGTTCATCCATTTGTGCCTTTTAATCAGGTTAATCCTTTAAACTTGGTTCAACATGATGACATACCAGCTGCAACACTTAAGAGTTTGTCATTTTCACTAGAGAGGATCAAAAAATAGCTATTGAACATATTAGGGATGTGGCTTCCTTGTGTGGAGTGCATCACATTGTTGCAGAAAATGTTTCTTTGAGGCCTTTGGCAACCTCTTTCAAAGGGAAATCCCTTCAGTGGTTTAGGAGACTACCTATGAACTCAATAACTATGTGGGATGAGTTGGGACAACTTTTAAATCGACATTTTGAAGATAAGTCAGATCATCTTTCATTGGTTGAGCAGCTCACTACCATCAAAAGAGCTCCACATGAGCATATGATGGATTTCAACTACCAATTTCAAAGGACTTGGAATCAGATTCCAGAATCTGTAAAACCTTCTAGTGATTACGCATTTTTGTTTTACCTAAAGGCTTTGAATAGTGATATTGCACTCATGATACAGTCTATGGGGGAAATACTTTACCAGCAGCATTTGATGTTGTTGTTAGGGCTGAGAATAGTCTTATTCAAGTATGGAAGATAGCACCTAGGCCTCCCATGCCAATTTTTATTGATATACAACCCATTATCCTTGTAGTTCCACCTATTGTAGCTGTTGTACCTTCATTTCCAGCATATAATGCTCAAGTTGCAGTTCAAGAGCATGTTGTTCCTAGTCATTTGTAGGAGATAATAAGTATTAAGGAGTAAAATGCTAACCTATAAAATACTTTGCAAAATTTTGGTAATGAGTTGGTTAATATCAAGAAAGCCCAAACTCAACCAACTTACCAAATTCCTTTCCAAGCTCCCTACAAGGCCCCATACCAGCCAAACTCTCAAGGTCAAAGAAGGAATTTTAACGAAAGGCTTTTTTAGTAGTATAATCCTAATACACCTAGTTCCTCAAGGGATATTGTTCCAATCCAAAACAACTTAGTAGCTGATTATGAGTGGTGTTTTCCCTACAAACAACCACATAACCAATCTACATGCTCCAATGGCATGTTAAATCAGGCATTGATGGTACAAACAATGTTGTTGTTCCAAGAAATCAATCTTAGGGAGTTAAAGAGCAACAATCTGCACCCATGGAATAAGGTAGTCCTGATGTTATTTTGATGATTGGCAAGGTGAAGATTTTTGTGGGGTTAATCAACCTCAAAATCAGTCATATTTCCCTATAGCAGGAAACACAAGATCCAAGAAAAGGGTTGTCGATATGGGGCAATAGACTGATTAGAATGACAATCAACCTTTCTCAAGTACCCAAGCTCAGGCAGGGTCTTTCTCCGCTCAAAATACATAGATTCCTCATAGATCATAGCATGGGTGACCAAAGATCAGCCAAAAAGCCAACCTCAACTAGCATAAGTGTAAAAGGACATTGTTGTTACAAAGGGACTACAAAAGCTTAGTATGACTAATTTTAATATTTTGGATTACTTGAAGAAAACTCATGTTAGCATGTCAATGTGGGATTCATTAGCTCTACCTGGGCAAAAAGATTTGTTACATGATGCTTTGTCTAACCTTTCCTTGCCTGCCCAACCATCTAATCAACAAGCTTCAAAGGTTGTTCTTACTAATAAGCCTCAACAGATGAGTGAACAACAGTCTCAACAGTCCAAGGTAAACAAACCACCTCCCTTTTATGTCACTCTAATTATTGGCCAACACCTAGTGCATAACTCCATGATAGATTCAGGTGCAAGTATCTCAGTCATGCCTAATCAGTTGGTTGACTAGTTAGGATTGACTTATGAGCCATTGAATAAGGGTGTAGTGCAGTTAGATGGGACTATTGTAAATACTATAGTAGCCATTAAAAATTTGAGTCTAACCCTCATGCTTGCCCCATTTTTTCTATTCTGAAAGATGTATATGTGGTAGACCTGCTGTTGGCATATGCACACTCCAATGAGACATTGAAGGTGATTGAAGGTATTGTCATTGATGGCAGCCTTACAATCCTATGGCACTGGCAAGGCATTACACCAGCATCAGTAGATCACATTCTACACCAACACTCAAGACACCGACACCGACACAGAGAAAAGAAGCATACTGGCATAGAAGGCTGACAAGATTTTTGTTATATTATATTTTGTTTATTATTGTAAAAACTTTGTAAGCTGACTTGATATCATTGTAAAATGACTTGTATATATAAGAAGTCATTGTAGAACATTTTGTAAGGAAGAGATAGGCAAATAAAGGCAGACCTATTATGCGAAATATAGGTTAAGGGTATATGTAAAGAACAGAGCAGAAATTGGTACTGAATCTGGCATTGAAGATGCTATTATAAAGTAGTACAAGTTATTGGATTTGTATAATCCACATTGTAAGTCAGTGAGACTTCCATTTTGAGTAGTGAGCTCTAGGCAAGTGGCCTTCCTGCATGTGCAGGCCCCTATTGTAAGTAATATTTTGTTATTGGCCAGTAAGTGAATATTGTGGGTCACAAATCTCACCGAGGTTTTTCCCACACTGGGTTTCCTCATTAAATCCTTGTGTTATGGTGTGTTTTTGATGTTGATGTTCTTAATTATGTTTAGTGCATTAATTTGTGCATATCGGTACACTGTTATAATATGTTCTGCATGTTTTAAAGTAAGAAATTCTAATTACCGGTTAGATACTAATTCACCCCCCCTCTTAGTATCTGTGGGAATCCTAACAATTGGAATAAGAGGCTAGTCATCTATTTTCAAAAGCCTAACAACTTGAGGAAGATCTTAACACTGGTAGAGATGGAAAATCTGATGAAGCAACTTGAAGTAGCTCTCTCAGACTATGATATAGAAAAATTGAAAAATATCAAACTTGAAGATGATCTGAAGGCAGCTCAGGATATCATTCAAGCACTTCAAGAGAATTTTACCATTGAAAGGAACAAGAGAAGAGAACTTTGTGAAAAGATGTAGAGTGATAATGATGAAAAAGAAACCCTTAATGATACAATAAGCAAGATGAAGAAAGAGAACATGGAAACAAAGAATGAGATGCAGGATATGACTATGAGATTTTGCAAAGAAATTGAATAGAGGAAAAAGAATGAAAAGGAATTGACTAGAAGACTGAATGATGCTAAAAATACAAATACAAGACTTGGTTGTGAAAATGACTTATTGAAGAAAGATCTATTACATGTGCAAAATGACTCAAATGAACTCATGAGATAGAAAGAAATCTTGGAAAGAGAATTGGCTACTGCAAATCAACAGAAAGAAAAATTCAAGAAAAGCTCAGAGGAACTTAATGACATAATAAATAATTAGAAACCAAATGGTGACAATAATGGTTTAGGTTTTGAAGTTGGTGAAAGCTCTGGTACTGCAAATACTTAGGATCATAGCAAACTCGTAAGACAACCTAATGCTTATAAATTCAATGGAAAATGCTTTAACTGTAATAAGTATGGGCATAGAGAAAATCAATGTAGATCTAGAAGTTATCAGAACACCAATACACTTACCGAGCGATGTTCAAAATGCAATAAAGTTGGCCATAACTCTAAAAATTGCAGAATGAATGTAAGATGTTATGTTTGTGGAAGATTTGGGCACTTATCTAATCAGTGTAGAACACAAACTAGAATAGGTTATGGAAAGGCTATTCAGAAAAATAATGTGACTTGTTATGCTTGTAACAAGATTGGGCATATTGCAAAATTCTGCAGAAGTAAAGGATCACTGGCAGACGACAAAAGTACTAGCTTGAAAGGAAAAGAAAAAGTTGAAGAAGTAAAACAAGAATTCTCAAAACAATGGATTAGAAAAGCAGATCTAAATGTTGGGAATACTCCTCCACCAGTAGAACCAATCAACACCCCACTGGTAGAATAGAGTATTACTCCACCGGTAGGATAGAGTAGTGCTCCACTGGCAGGAAGTTCTTCATCAAATTGAAGAAATTTTATTTGAGGGTTTGGCAATCTAATGACACATGTGCTATTATTCCCTCGGTTAAAAATGAAAATTTGAGAGATACTTATATACCGATAGACATGTTAAGTGATTACTTAACTGGCATGCATTAAATGTGGTAGATGGTGAAGTAAAGTCTATAATTTTGTGGTTTTGGCTCCATTTCACTTCATTGCAAATTCAAACACCCAAAGAGCGTGAAAAATCTCCAGAGTGAAGGCATTCCAAGAAAGAAGCAAGAACACTCCAATCAATCATCCATCCCAAAGGCAGTAAAAGGTATTTTATCATGGCATCCACCTCTACACTTGAATACATAGCAAACCCTACTATTGTAGAAGTTATAAAAAGACCTAGGCCCGTATTTGACTTAATTCCCGAAGTAGCAAAGAAAGATGATGTTGTAGGTTCTTTTTCTCAAATCCCTAAGGGAGTTGTTTATGCTGAAGATCCAAGAATTTACATTCACTATAAAATTGACAAATTAGGAGATGAAGAGATTAAGACAATGTTTAATTCTATGATATGTGATGAATCCAGCAAAGTAAAAGATGAACACAAGATTATTAAAAACCTAGGATTTATAGAGATCCTTAGCATTCCTGAATTTCCCAAGGATGTGATTAGGATAGTCCTAAGCGGGGTGCATGGAGAGTTTATCTAGTTAGATGCAATCCACAAAATCACCAAGGAAGTTGTCAAAGCTGTAACAGGGGTACCCTCAACCGGTAAAAGACCCAACAAAACCAAGAAGGTATCCAATGACCTAGTTACTAAGCTAACTGGTGCTACATTCGATAAAAGGTCCTTAAGAGTGAATGATGTGATAGACATTAATGTGAGATTTATCAGCATGATATTAGGGTATAAAGCTACTCATGAAAATAGACTTAATTCAGTTTCAAGTTTATGCATTAAGAGTGCTTATGATATGGTAATAGATAATGCAAAGATTGATATATGTGAGTGGTTAAAAGATGAGTTAATTGACAACCTTGGAAAGATCAAGAAGGATAAGAAAGGAATTTTCAAATTTGGAAATCTGTTAGTATGTCTAATGCTACATATAACCAAACAAGTTCCTAGTATAGGCTATAGAGAGTTTGGATTTGATATACTGGTAGGGAAATAGTTGTCAGAACTATTCAATAACATGGGTGACAATAAGGAAAACAATATCCATGACTTCTTTCAAGCACTAAAGGCCAAAATGAAGAGACGAATTAGGTTATCACAAAAGATTATTGACAAATACAAAGATGAAATATGCTTTGTAATCAAGAAAGATGAGATTTGGATGGAAGCAGTCGTCCCTAGGACTGTCTGGGTGATAGAGATGGGCTATGAAACAGATGATCATATAATTGAAACATATGCTAAAGCACTTTTGGAAGCCCCCAAAGAACCTAAGGAAGAAATATTTGGCAATGCTGAATCAATTGAGAGTGAAATACAATCTAAGAAAAGAATGAAAAAGATGGCGGCAGGTATAAGAAAAGGTTCTAGACAAGCAAAGGCCATCAAAGAAGATGTGTTAAAACTAACCAATCTCATAGAGGAAGAGTTAGCAACATTACAGCTTGAAGCTCACCTATCACCGGTAGGTACTTCTTCTAAAAATGACATGCCTGCAACTTTCAAAAGAGTTGTAATAAAAAGAGATCCCTCACCGACAACCACACCCTCACCTAGGAGGACAATACAAAAACAATAAGCAGTGAGATCTCCAGTAAGAAAGGCTACACCAAAGAAGAAACTGACACACAAAAGGAAGAAGAAGATAGACAAGGACTTGGCCCCTCTTGACATATTGTTGAATGAAATTACAGAGGAAGGAAAATTGAAGAATATAGAGAAAATATATGACACTTTAACAGTTGATGAAAAAGAACAAGTTGAAAACAGTGTTATATTGCATATGGATATGTATAAGAGATTTTTGATGGAAATAGTAAATGAAATTCCAAGTGAACTATTTAATAGACTGGAAGTAAGAAGACAAGCAATAGTAGATCTTGACAAGAAAATCAAGGTAGAAAAAGTACTTGTTGTATATCTGGTGAATTCTCACAAAGAAATTGATGACCTAATTGCTCAAGCCAACTTGTTAGTATTTTCTACTACACATCGGCACATTGCTTTAATGGTAGGAAGAGTTAAGGAGATAACAAAAGAAACAGAAAATGCATGGGATATCTTCCTTGTAGAAAAAGAAAAACAGGAAGAATACCAGAAACCCAAACCTATAATAGTTTATCAAAAGGAAAAAGACAAGGGTAAAGGTAAAGTTGGTGGACCACCTAGTATCAATGTTAAAGACAACTTACCCCCACCTTCTTTGAGTATTCCACCAGTAACAACAACTATAGAGGATCAACCGGCAGCTAAAAGTATAGATGTAGAGGATGGTAATCCTAATCCTGAAGTCTTATATACTGTGAATGTTGATACACAGAAGATCAATATTGTGGTAGACAAAGATGAAACTGATAAGATTGAAATGGCTAGTGAGCCATCGGTAGCTAATCAAACTGACAAAACACAGGAGAAACTGGTTGAAGACAAAGAGCAAAAAGTAAAAACTCAGACTCAGAGTGAGACAATGCAACAAACATAGACATAGATAGAGCAATAGGCTCCCAAGCAGGAACGAAAACATACTCATGTGGAAACAGTGCCACCAGCAACTGGTGAACAAGGAAAACCACTGGTAAAGGAAATACAAATAGAAACAGACCTACCAGAGGTCAATATAGGCTTGGTTACTTCCACCACCGACAGTACTCAGAATGTTGGTTCATCATCAGGCTTCAAATCTACAAATGTGAATGAGGTACTATTAAACTCAATTAAGAAGATAACAGACTGCAGTTCACAAGCTTATAAGGCAATAGATGATACCATACCAGTTTTGAAGGTAATTGCTCCTAACTATAATATAGACAATAAAGATTCTTTAGGACATTTTGATACCTTGTGTAAATATATCAAAGAAAACATGGAGAAAATAAAGGAAGAGACACTGAAGGATAAAATAGAAATTGAAAAGAAAAAATTCTTTGACAAGCAAATAAAGAAGTGTAACAAATATTTTGACACACTTCTACTGGAATTGTGTAATTCGTTGAAAGAGTTGAAAACTCTGTACAGAGACACCTGTAAAACAAATATTTTGACTGTAGATATAAACAAGAAGATGAGAAAGGTATAGGACGAAATCAATAAACTTGCAGATAATTTTGTCAACTCACCTGACACATTATCAGTTTTTGAACAAAAGATAACAAATTTTGATGAATTACTTAAATTGGAAAGAGAGAAAGAAAGAATAGTGAATAAGGAAAAGCATCTAAGATCAAAACTGAGTCCAAGATTGGACTATCTAGCATCACTGTGGAAAGATATATCTGAGACATTGGTACAAGGAGAGAAAACACTGACAGAGCATTTGCAGCATCTCACTGGTATAGTTAAAAGAATAGAGACAACAATAAGAGATAATAAAAGGTTCATGGATAGTATAAACTCTATTCTAGAAGATATCTTTCAATTGGTAATCACATAGGTACAAGGGTGAAACTACAAACTCTACTAACATCTTGACAACCTTTGTCATTGATGCCAAAGGGGGAGTAGTAGTATGAGCAAATTCAAATCACAAGAATCATATTCTCAGGAGGAGCACACATTTTTGGAAACTTTTTTCACTTTTTTGGATTACAAGTTTTGGATACTTTTTTAATTTCTCATGAGTGTTGCCATCAATGCCAAAGGGGGAGATTGGTGGCATATGCACACTCCAATGAGACATTGATGGTGATTGAAGGTTTTTTCATTGATGGAAACCTTACAATCCTATGGCACCAGCAAGGCATTACACTAGCATTAGCAGATCACATTCTACATCGGCACATAGGACACTGGCACCAGCATAGAAGGCCAACAGGATTTTTGTTATATTATATTTTGTTTATTATTGTAAAAACTTTGTAAGCTGACTTGATATCATTGTAAAATGACTTGTATATATAAGAAGTCATTGTAGAACATTTTGTAAGGAAGAGATAGGTGAATAAAGGTAGACCTATTATGTGAAATATAGGTTAAGGGTATATGTAAAGAACAAAGTAGAAACTGGTACTGAATCTGGCATTGAAGATGCTATTATAAAGCAGTACAAGTTATTGGATTTGTATAATCCACATTGTAAGTCAGTGAGACTTCCATTTTGAGCAGTGAGCTCAAGGCAAGTGGCCTTCCTGCATGTGTAGGCCCCTATTGTAAGTAATATTCTGTTATTGACCAGTAAGTGAATATTGTGGGTTACAAATCCCACTGAGGTTTTTCCCACATTGGGTTTCCTCGTTAAATCCTTGTGTTATGGTGTGTTTTTCACATGGATGTTCTTAATTTTGTTTAGTGCATTAATTCTTGCATACTAGTACACTCTTATAATATGTTCTGCATGCTTTAAAGTAATAAATTCTAATTACCGATCAGATACTGATTCAACCCCCCCTCTCAGTATTTGTGGGAATCCTAACACCTACTACCCTACTTTACAATTTTCTTATGAAGAGACTTTACAACCAAATTAGGGGTTATTTGTCATCTAACTGGTCACATATGTTTTTTAGGACTAGGTATGGAACTAAAGTAACTATTAAATCAGAAGCTTTAGTTAATGATCACATATAACCCTATGTCCCTATTGCTGTCAATGCCAATTTAACTATTCATGAGCAGGATGAGCAACCCATTCTGCGTGATCTAAACACCCTTATTGATGGCATTCTTGACATTATTCTAGATTAATGGGTAGCTGAGAATCTTGAGGAAAATCCTTTTTAAAATATGGATGAGGTAAACCTTCTATTCTATATGTTTCATGAACAAGGTTCTACTATCCCAAACTTGATGAAGGATGCTGGACAACAAGATAATCAACATCAAAATGAGCTTTGGAAGCTCTATTTTGATGGGTCAAGAAGTAAGAATGGTGCTAGTGGTGTTTGCATGTTGATTTCTCCTATTGTTGATAAGTATTATGCAACTTTCAGGTTTTCTTTTAGTTGCACTAGTAATACAACTGAGTATGAGGCTTGAATTCATGGTTTACAATGGGCAAAAAAGAGAGGAATGAACTATTTGCAGGTTTATGGTGATAGTGAATTGGTTGTCAACCAAGTAAGAGGTCTCCATACCACTAAGAATGATCTTTTAAAGTCTTATAAACATAGGGTATGGGATCTTATTGAAGATTTCCAAGCTTTCAATATGTTTTCTATTCCTAGAAATCTTAATAAACATGCTAATAGACTTGTTGCAATAGGAGCACAATTTAATATTCCAAGTGATATCAGAAATATTAATAAACATCAATATGTAAAAGTGATTGTTAGGTCTTCCATTCCTAACAATGCTGATCATTGGCAAGTTTTTGATAGTGATCAGTAGATTATTAACTTTTTGAGGGAAGAAGAAGAGTTTTCAAATACCAACCAAGAAAATCTCAAGCAACAGTATGATAATAAGGTCATACAACTAAAAACAAACAAGCTACCTAAGGGTTTGGTCACATTGGAGTAAATTTTCAATGAGGATGATCAAGTGAGAAAAGAAAAATCCAACTTGCAAATCAAGGAGGAACATTATGAAAATGTTGATATTTTCAAGGATAAGTTATTAAACCTTGGCAAGGTGTTTACTTTAGAGGAAAGGCATACATTTGTTTTACTATGCCAAGAGTTTAGTGACATATTTGCTTGGCAATATTCTGATTTAAAAGGCTTTGACCCTAGTATTTCCCAACATACCATAGAGCTTGAGCCAAATGCTAAACCTATTAGGCAAAAATAGAGGCCTCTTAATCCAAAGCTTGAGCCCCTTACGGTCAAAGAGCTTAATAAACCCATTGAGAGCAGCATCATTTTTCCTATTAAACACACCTCTTGGGTGTCAAACCTTGTCCTAGTTAGGAAAAAAAATGGTGAAATCAGACTTTGTGTTGATTTTAGACATCTCAATAGAGCCTCATTGAAGGATAGATATCCATTGCCTTCTATGGAGCATATTCTGTAAGTTATTGTAGGTTCTAAGAGATTCTCCTTGCTAGATGGATTTTTAGGTTATAACCAAGTTTTAGTGAAGGATGAAGATCAATTTAAGACAACATTTACAACTAAATGGGGGACTATGGCATATAAAAAGATGCCATTTGGTTTGTCAAATGTTGGTGCCACTTTTCAACCTACTATGGATATGGCATTTCATGGTTTGATGTATAAATTTGTACTTGTTTATTTGGATGATATCACTATTTATTCTAGAGATTCAGTTGAACACCTAACTCACCTAAAGAAAATTTTTGAGAGGTGTAGAGAGTTTGGTATATCTCTTAACCCAAATAAATGTGTGTTTTCTATTCATGAGGGTAATCTTGTGGGCTATGTGGTGTCAAAAGAAGGTATTACTATTGATCAAGAGAGGGTAAGTACTATTCTTTCCTTACCTCTACCAGCACACAAGAAGGGCTTGCAAAGCTTCTTGGGTAGGATTAATTTTGTTAGGAGGTTTATTCCAAATATTGCAGAATTATTAAAACCTCTAACTTCTATGTTGAAAAATGATATCCCTTTCAAGTGGTCTAAGGATGGGAGGAGGAGATTTGATCTTATAAAAGAGGCACTTGCAGCTGCTCCTACTTTGTTAAACCCAAATTTATCAAAAGACTTTAATTTGTATGCTTATGGAATTATTGATAGCATCTCAGCTATGTTGGTTCAAGAAAATGAGAATGGTTTGGAGTAGCCTTTGGCCTTTTTCAGTCAAGGCCTTAAGGATTATGAGGAGAAATATTATTTTGTTGAAAAACATGTTCTTGCATTTGTTAGGAGTTTGAAAAAGTTTAAGCATATGGTGGGTAACAATAGGATTAAGTTGATGGTTTCTCACCCTTCAGTTAAAGAGTTTTTTCTCAGCGGAGACTTAAATGATAAGAGGGTTGGTTGGGTGACTAAGGTGATGGAATTTGATGTTGATATTAAGGTCACCAAGTTGGTCAGAGGTAAGGGACTATGTGAGCAACTTTCTGATCACACAAACAACAATGAAGAGGATGAGGAGAAGGTTGTTTTAGCCCTCCAAGACAAAGAACAAGTAGTTGTTACTGTTCCTCCTACTAGCTGGATACAAGAAATGACTCATTTCTTGCTGACTAGTGAGTGTCCTCATGGACTGAGTAAGTCAAGAAGAAGGTATTATAGACTTTTGTCCATTCCCTATGTACTCTTGAATGGTTTTCTATTTAAAAAGTATTTTTCATGGTGTATTATTGAGGTGCATAGATTTTGATCAGGTTGATAAGGTATTGCATGAGTTTCATGAAGGATCAATAGGAGGACACTTTTTAGCAAGAGCTACAACTCTGAAAGTTTTGAAAGGAGGCTATTATTGGCCCAATTTGTTCAGAGATGCATGTTCCTAGGTTAGAAAGTGTAAAAAATGTGCCATGTTTGTAGGAAAAGAGAGGTTGGCAACGCTGCCATTGCAACCTATTAAGGTAGAACAACCCTTTATGAAGTGGGGTTTGGATTTCATTGGAGTCATAAATCCACCTTCAAGCGTTGGCCTAAGGTGGGTGCTCATAGCCAGTGATTTTTTTATCAAATGGACTGAGGCTGTAGCACTAAGGGAAGTAAATGAGACAATTGTTTTGAACTTTTATGATGAGTTCATAACTAGATTTGGTGTCCCTAAATCTATAGTTTTAGATAATGCTCTTGCTTTTGTAGGGAGCTGAATATCTAATTGGGAGGTAAAGAATGGTGTTTATCTCAACACCACATCTAACTATTACCCTCAGCGAAATAGACAAGATGAGTCCACAAATAACAATCTACTCAGAATCATCAAAAGTACCATGGAAGGAAATCAGCGAGCTTGGCACACCAAGCTCAAATCAGCCTTATGGGATGATAGAATCATACCAAAGAGGTCCACTAGAATGTCTTCATTAATGATTGTGTATGGGAAAGTGATGTAGAGGGATCCCCTACTCTAGACATCTCAAGGGTTCAGTCAATCAAGGAGACACACAAGAGGATCCTTCTACATGCTAGGTGAAACACACTCTCCCTTCCAACTCCCATTGATCATGATTGATCATCTCATCAATTTCCTAAGGTTGCACTCTTAAGGTTTTCATAACCTACTCACTCCCTTGGACCCAACTCTAGGATCAACACTTGGCTCCTAAGCCTCCTCAATACCCTAACACCAAGGTATAATATTTCCACATTTCATTTGAAAACATAACAACCCCCTAAACTTCAAACTAGGTTCATAAAACAAAAATGCTCAACACTTTCTTTAAATAAAACCAAAGTTACCTTCTTGTTGTCCTCTTAGATATACCTATACACAGAGGTATATAACTTTTTAATAGGTTAAAAAATCCTCAATCTCTCTAGTGAGGTTCTGAATAACTTGATTTAGAACAACATATTAAAAATTTAGACAAATCCAATGGTTCAACTCCGAGATATTTCCCCTGCATCAGGCCACATTTTCTGTGACTGTCATTTTGTCACACTATGATAGTCTGCTACTATCTTTGGAAACCCACTAGTTTAAGCCCTTCTTTGGGCACTCAACTTGCTCCAACACCTTAGGAAGGTTTTCAACACACCAAAAAACACTCCCCTAAGCCCTCTTGGCCATCACACACTTTGTCATATCAAACAAAGCCTTCTTCACTTGACTGTAATAGTCAATCTGCCCCTGTGACTGTCCTAACAGTCTGAAACCATCATGTAGCACATGAAAAACCCTTGCATGACACCTTTTACACAGCATTTATAGGTATTATAAAACATTTTACTCATCCCCACCCAAAATGAGGATTGGTTATGCATGAAAACAAAAGATACTACATTTATGAAGCCACTAGTTACCCTAAGCCAAGGTTTTGGCAGATTTTATGAAAATGCAAATAAATTTGGTTAAAAAAAATGAAAATTAATGCCACCACCTCAAAATTAGAGTTAATTAATTCCTCTATCACCTCTAATCAATAATCTCTTAGAATACAAACATGAAATGCATCAAAACCAATGAGAGATCTGACTGTCACATAAAAAAATTAGAAAATGCACATAAAAATATGGTTTTTATTGCTCCAAATGATTACCTTCGACCAAAAACTCACCATATCTCTCAATATAATTATTTTATAACCTTTTATATCACTTTTTGCCTTCAAGACTGAACCATAACCACCCAACTACTTCTAACCACTTATTTTTGTCATTTTATGCAATTTTGATAATAAAAGTTGCTCAAAAAGTTGTCATTTGACAAACAAAGTTGTCAATATGAAACAACTTGACCCCTAACTCTACCAACACATAAAAATGGTATTAATATGACCTTATAAACATTTCAAACATTTTTTATTCAGCACAAACCTATTCTACCCTTCAAAACCCAATTTTAGCCCTTTCTAGGCCTAATTGCCAATTTTGACAATTTTACACTTTTTCACCTTTCTATTACAATTCATTGCATTTATTGGCTCTATTGGCCTTGATTACATTTTTTTAAGACCTTAAAGGCCTTTTATACTTGATTTCTCATTTATTCTTCATGAGGTCCTATCAGTGACCCTAGTGCACCTTGCCTCCATAGGTCTTCATAGGTGCTCCATAGGTGCTCCTACACCATACTTCCAAGGATAGAAGATTCAAGGTCCCCTTGAATGGTTGCCTCCTCTTTCTGGTCTTCCAATTCATAGGTACCATCTTCTTGTACCCTACAAGGAAAATCAATCCATGCCTTGGTGGCTCCTTGCACCTTAGCTCCTCCATTTGGTACTTTGGCCAAGCACCTACACCATCATTGTGGATCATTTCCACATGGTTATCAATAAAGTATCCCTGCATACCTAAAACAAAGGGATTAGAAAAAATAGAAACAACATCATGCATCAATATCTCCATCATTGGAGAAAAAAATTCCACCATTTGAGCCTCTTCTTGGACCTCTATCTCACTCTCAATCTTCATTTACAAGGCTTCTTCCTCTTGAGCCTTACAAAAATCACCAAACTTCTCCCATTCTTCAAATATGGCTTCAAACTCTTGCCATGAATTAGGTTCAACTGCTGCATCTTCTGCAACCTCATCCTCATGCCATTCTCCTTGGCATACCAAACTATCACTCAACTCTCTTGCCACTTCATTAGCCACACACCTTGATGTCTTAGGGGTATCTTGCTGCCCTATACCCTCTCCCATTGTCAATGGAAATATCATAGTACCAATCAAAATCATTTCCTCAACTTCAAGCCCTCCAAGACTTGATTCTTTGGTTTCTTCACCAGTACCTTTGTCTTCCATCTCTTTCTCAACATTTTGAACCTCTTTATCCTTAGGTTCACCATCATCTTCAACACTTATCTACTGCACCTTGTGCTCTTGTCCTTCCAATGGACAAATTACCTCAACCTTGGCATCTTCATCCACCTTCTTTGTTGGAATTTCTGCCCCAACTTCATGCATGTTTGTACTCTTGATGGTTGTCTGCTCCATTGCACCATCACCCTTCATCAACCAATCCTTCACTTGCTCTTTATCTTCATCTTCATGTTCCTTTTTCCTTAGGAACTCTATATTTCCAATCAAACCTATCCTTCTTGAAATCCCCCAAGATGCTCCATCATCCTTCAATGGATTCAATACAAACTTCTTCCCATCCTTGTTGATGTTGTATGTATTTCTGTAACAATCATGTAGGGCAAACCTATCAGATTGCCATGCTCTTCCCAAGATCAAATGACAATCACTCAAAGGCATAAGATCAAATTGGATAACATCATAATATGAACCAATATTGAAATAAACATATGCTTGTTCTTTAACATCAATCCATTGATCATCACTCAACCCATATGCTCTGTAAGGTGTCTCATGAGGTGCCTTTGGTAGGTCCAACTTTTCAACCATTTCTATTGAGACTATGTTTTTAAAGGACCCACTATAAACTACAACCTTGCATACCTTTCCCCTACACTTGCATTGTGTTATGAATATAGGAAGCCTCTGAACATACCTTGCCCTCCTTCTTTCCTCTTCTTCCATGATGGCTATAACTCCTATCTCTCAACATTCAATATCTCCTTTGCAAGGATCTACTTTCTTGCTCTGATACCAATTGATGTAGATGGACCTCCTACTCTAGACATCTCAAGGGTTTAGTCACTCAAGTAGACACACAAGAGGATCCTTCTACATGCTAGGTGAAACACACTTTCCCTTCCAACTCCCATTGATCATGATTGATCATCTCATCAATTGCCTAAGGCTACACTCTTAAGGTTTTCATAACCTACTCACTCACTTGGACCCAACTCTAGGATCAACACTTGGCTCCTAAGCCTCCTTAATACCCTAACACCAAGGTATACTCTTTCCACATTTCATTTGAAAACATTACAACCCCCTAAACTTCAAACTAGGTTCACAAAACAAAAATGCTCAACACTTTCTTTAAATAAAACCAAAGTTACCTTCTTGTTGTCCTCTTAGATATACCTATACATAGAGGTATATAACTTTTCTATAGGTTAAAAACTCCTCAATCGCTCCAATGAGATTCTGAAGAACTTGATTTAGAACAAAATATTAAAAATTTAGACAAATCCAATAGTTCAACTCCGAGATATTTCCCCCGCATCAGGCCACATTTTCTGTGACTATCATTCTGTCACACTATGACAGTCTGCTACTATCTTTGGAAACCCACTAGTTTAAGCCCTTCCTTGGGAACTCCACTTGCTCAAACACCTTAGGAAGGTTTTCAAAATACTAAAAAACACTCCCCTTATCCCTCTTGGCCATCACACACTTTGTCATATCAAACAAAGCCTTCGTTACTTGACTGTAATAGTCAATTTGCCCCTGTGACTGTCCTAACAGTCGGAAACCATCATGTAGAACATGCAAAACCCTTACATGACACCTTGCACACACCATGTATAGGTATTATACACCCTTGGCCTCATCTCCACCCAAAATGAGGATTGGTTATGCATTAAAACAAAAGATACTACATTTATGAAGCCAATGGTTATCTTATGCCAAGGTTCTGGCAGATTTTATGAAAATGCAAATAAATTTGATAAAAACAATGAAAATTAATGACACCACCTCTAAAGTAGATTTAAGTCATTCCTCTATCACCTCTAATCAATAATCTCTTAGAATAAAAACATGAAATGCATCAAAACCAATGAGAGATCTGACTGTCACATTAAAAAATCAGAAAATGCACATAAAAATATGGTTTTTATTGCTCCAAATGATTGCCTTCGACCAAACTGTTGTTCACCAAAAGTGATAACCGAAGAACACCTACAAATATTTCTATGAAATGGCCAATTTCAGTCTACAAAAACACATTAGGGCTTGGACAACATAACATAGGACCCCAGTTGATCCTCCTGCACTTCAGGTTCTGCTAGACCTAGGGGGGGACACCCTTTTGATGCACTAAATACAACAATTACAGACACATAACTGCATCAACATTAAGCAGATAGATCATTTCACAAGCTCAATAGGTTAGGGAACATTACAGATTGGCTAGATCTGTACAAACAATAGGATGAAACAGAGCTTGGAATGAGAAGAACACACCCCTAAACATAAAGGGAAATAGATTTGTCTTTTAAAATATTGATCTGAAACCATCCTTAAACTTGCAAGACTAGTGCCTTATTCATTGGGCAATAGAGTTACAGACAGAACTGCAAATACGAATCATAGATCCAAATTTGTTTTCCTTAAACAAGATATTCATGCACCAATACCTGATATTAATGCACTATTTGATTCATTCACAAATTTATCAGATATGGAAATACATTTCATCATTTATGACTGACTATAGAATTTAAAACCTTCCTTGAAGGATACCTGTAAACAGTCACACAATTTCCTTAAAATTGACAAATCTTCATCCTCCTTGAGGATTCAATTTATGATAATGAAATGCATACCTAGAGACAATACTGTGAGGAATTTACTCATGCCTGACACAAGCGAGACCTGCAACTAAAATCACGTTTACAACAATGCATTGCAATCCTATACCCTGAAACAAACCAAAAGAATTTACAAATTTGGGTCCTGATATTCAGAAAGTGGAAACCAACAAATCTGGAGCATTTTCCAAATTTCTGGAACCCTTACAACTGAGAAGAATGGGGAATAAAAAGAGGAGGGAAGAAAAACAAATTCACAACAGAAAATTGCCAAGTGTCTCTCCTCTCTAACTGAATTTTGTTCCCGTGAAAACTGCTTCTAAAATATCCCACATTTGTCCAAATTAACTTCATAATCAGATTCTTCGCTCCGAGAGCTTTCCGAAAATATATAACACTTTATACCTTGGCTAAAAATTGAGTCCTGGGCGAATTAATTCCCCAATATGCTTAAACATTTAAATTTTTCAAATTTCTCTATAGTTTAAACTATATCATTTAATCATTTTAAATTTGATTTTTGCCTCCATTTGTGCTCTGACGCCTTGCCACGTGGCGGGGTCTGATTGGCTGATGGGGTCTATTGGGCACCACCTGAGATGACACCTCATCCTTGCCACTTGTCGGCCACGTCACTGCCACTGTGCTGCTTACTCGTATGCCACATCATCGCCACTGGGTGCCACCTCACTGAGACCCGCCTGCTGGACCACTGACTGTACCCGCCACCTACGTGCCACGTGGATGACTCTCGTCCACTCTTGCTATTTCGTGGGGTTTAAACTTCGTGCGTCTTCCTTCGCGAAATAGCGCGAGCCGTTGATCTCTCTCGGACCTGCTCGCTCGTTAACCTGGCCTTCGTCTGCAAAATTTCACATGTTTGCCTCGAGAAGCGTGCCTGCATGGGGTCCACTTTGTCTTTGTCTAGTCACCGCCTCCATCACCTCGAGAAACATGCTCACGCGTGGGCCCGCTTTGGGTGCCCATGGGCACCTTGTGTCAAAAGCCTTTAAGGCTTAGACACTATAATACTATGCATTTTTGAATATAAACACTAAAACCGTCCCTCTCCCAGCGCATGTGGGACAAAGCGATTAGGCCTGGAGCTTCATTTTTTGCTTTCTCATTTCCACGTGAGATTTGCTAAAGTCCTTTGCAAGCCATTTTAATTACCACGCTGCTTGGAAGAATTGCATTACACTTGGAATCTGTTTCTCATTGCTTAAATTTGGCATTACTTGTAATGTCTGCTCTGTGTCATTATTGCAGTAATCTGGTGCCTGCAAATTTATTAGAGAAAAATATGCGCCCCCATCCTCTTTGGCCATTAGTTGATCATGGCTTCCCATTTCAACAATACACCCATCTTTCATAACAGCTATGGTATCGACCTTCTTAATAGTAGATAAGCGGTGTGCTATCACCACCGTTGTTCTGCCAATCATAAGCTCATTGAGAGTCAGTTGAATAAGATGCTCAGAAGCAGAATCGAGGGCACTGGTGGCCTCATCCAAAAGTAATATCTTTGGATTCTTCAAAATTGCTCTTGCCAGTGCAATTCTTTGTTTCTGCCCCCCAGAAAGTTGTGCTCCTCTTTCCCCTACCTTGGTATTATACCCTTTAGGGAAGTTGGTAATAAAATCATGTGCATTGGAAGCCTTTGCAGCCACCATCACTTCTTCTTCATTAGCATCCTCCTTTCCATACAGTATGTTTTCCTTTATTCTTATTGAAAAGAGAATAGGCTCTTGACTTACCAACCCTATATGTTGCCTTAGCCACTTCGTATTGAGTCTTTTAATGTCAAGCTCATCTACTAGTGTTTGTCCTTGAGTAGGTTCATAAAACCTTTCTAGAAGAGAAATTACAGTGGTCTTTCCCGAGCCACTGCCACCAACAAGAGCTAGTGTTTTTCTTGCAGGTATTAGCAAGTTAAAATCGTGTAAAACAATGGCATCTGGACCTGAACGATAGCTGAAGCAAACGTTCTTAAATTTGATAATGCCTTCCAGTTGATCTACTTCAGGCCCATCAATATTGTCTTTTAAGATTGGTGTCTGATTAATGATCTCCATTATTTCTATATAAATAGCCACTCCCTTTACTATGAAAGTTAGGCTTAATACCGCGTACCCTATGGCTACTACTCCAAAAAGCACATTTAAAAGCGAAGACAAAATATATGCAGGTTTATAAATGCCTTTCCTCGTTAGGATCCCTCCATACTAGCAAAGCAGAGCCCACGAACTATAAGATATGGCCATTATAGCACCCATTCCAACACCCTTAACCAGTCCTTCTTGGTACTCCAACTTAACTGTAGATTTTAACATCTTTGAATAAGATGCCATGGCCTTAGACTCCCCAACATAGGAATAAACAATTCGAATTTGTGAAAGCACTTCTTCAGTAATGGTTGCCGCGACTCTGGATGTTGTTTGAGCTTTATGAGTCACCTTGGATCTGCCTCCCCCTTTTCTTTACCACGTGAGCTGTTAAAATCTCTTGCAAACCACTTTAGCCACCATGCTGCCTTGGAGGTCTATTTTGCTGCACGTGAGGAGAAGGAAATAACTAGAATTTGCTTGCTTCAAAAGCTCTTGTAACCTCAAGACATCTGCCAGCCCATACTTTATTTAGTCTTCAACTTAACATCCTTCCTCATTCGTGATGACGCTTGGGGCTTTATTTGGCATTTGATTTGGGGCTTCCTGGAATCTATTGACCATGCTCAAAATCTAGATTGTATCGTCCACACTTCAGGGATACATCTCATGAAACTCAAGTTAATGGACTCTTTAGTGATGGCGTGACAACAATCGCATATGTTTCATTGCCATACATGACATCAACCCGCTGAAATGCACTGAAGTTACAAAACCGCTAAACATTGCCCATCTCAATATGTTGTATTTTCCTAATTGGGATATTGTCCACAAAGAACACAGTGATTTCAATTCCAAAGAACGCTATTCTCATGGAATTCAGTTGCGGGATCGAACTAAAGGTGGAACCTCTCTTCTCGGCCTATATGAACACTTCCATTCCCATGAACATTGGTCTGCAGAACATTCAACATGAACAAATAATGACACTACTATGCAAGCCTATATCTTTATGCATCATAAAGTCATGCACTAAGAGCATTCTTGCCACAAAATCAATGCATAGGCGTGAGCCAGGTTGGGCCCCAAAGTGGGTTCGACTAAAAAAAAAATTTCATTTTCATGCAACTGACCCCTGGAATGCTTCGCGGACCTCAAACATACCTCTGGAAATGATCGGCACCATTTTCGGATCATAAAATTGCATTTTACATTCTTCAGGCAATTACGCCACAATTTTCGCATTTAATTGCGAAGACGTAATTTTCAAACCTGTCAAAACATCTTTCTAGAGCTCGCCATCTGACAGGCGTGTACTTTGATATACAAGGATGAATTGTACCAAACGGTTTTTCAAGACGATTCCCAAGCGAAGAAGTATTAATTTCCGAAAATGCCCAACTGGCTTTGTCAACACTGCGGACCTGATGAAATCAATGTCCTGGCAACACATGATGCCTTTCTCAAAAATATCAAACGACCTCCGTAGGCTCTCAAATTCGAAACATAGGTACCTTTAGGTACATATTAAATCTTTGAATTCTTAGTTCGATCACCTGACTGACAGGATGCAAATGGTGCGCTCACCAAAACGGCTACATTAATTGATCTAACACTGGAAGTGCGGATAACTGAATTTGATGGCAAAATGAGTCCTTTTGAAAACCGATCAAACGGATTGATAAAAGCTTGAAATTTTAAATTTAGTTCACCATTTATACCAACATTAGCTTGGAACAAACATTAGGGCATGACGCTTACTGAGGCAACTTTTACACTTAGTCAAAACAGGGCTCCGACTAGCTGTCGAAACAGAGACTTGCCAAAACACAGAAACTGCAAACGGATTTGGCTTTGAAAACTAAGCAGATGGATTTGTTAGGACTTGAAATTTTGCAGACTGACTCACATTTATGCATAGAATTGAATCCAATTTTAATTTTTTCATGACAATCAACAGGGCAAAATATGTAATCGCTCAAAGTAGGCTACTCAATAAAATCTGCATTTGTGCCTAAAATGCACTTCCAGCTCACCCCTCAAAACGGGTACCTCATAAACTTATCCAAATTGAATTCTGAAAGTTGCACATCACTGAATAGGTCAAATGAAAGGTGTGGGGCATGAATCTCGAGCCTTACCCTCTGAAAATCAACCAGCTCTACTTTGCCCTCTCGCAAACTAAGCCATTCAAACTGACTTATTTAGGTGCCTTTCTATCATACAGAGCAAAAATTTGAGATAGGCCCACAAACTTTGACTCAATTTTAAATACTCCCAACACAAACACTCACCATATCTCTCAATTTCATTAATTTACAACCTTTTATAGCACTTGTGGCCTTCAAGACCGAATTATAACCACCCAACTACCTCTAACCACCTATTTTTGTCATTTTTTGCAATTTTGATAATAAAAGTTGCTCAAAAAGTTGTCATTTGACAAACAAAGTTGTCAATATGAAACAACTTGATCCCTAACTCTACCAACACATAAAAATGGCCTTAAGATGACCTTATAAACATTTCAAATATTTTTTATTCCTCACAAACCTATTCTACCCTTCAAAACCCAATTTTAGCACTTTCTAGGCCTAATTGCCAATTTTGACAATTTTACACTTTTTGACCTTTCTATTACAATTCATTGCATTTATTGGTTCTGTTGACCATGATTGAATTGTTTTAAGACCTTAAAGGCCTTTTAGACTTCATTTCTCATTGATTCTTCATGAAGTCCTATCAATGACTCTAGTGCACCTTGCCTCCTTAGGTCTTCATAGGTGCTCCATAGGTGTTCCTGCACCAAAAAGAAGCAAGGTTGCCTATTTCACTTGAGTTTCCAGCCCTTGATCTATCTAACCAGCTGGATATGATTGAAGAAGAGCCTATGATAGCAAGATTGTCTCAGCTGATTGACCTAGAGGAAGTTAGAAATGAGGCAATGAGGCAAATTGAGCATCTCCAAGCTCAAATGAAAAGATATTCTGATAAGAGGGCTTCTCCTAGAGTGTTCAAGGAAGGTGACATTGTCCTGAAATGGGATGAATTCAAGAGTAGGTCAGGCAAGCATACACAGCTTGATGCTTTTTGGAGTGGGCCTTATATAATTTCTAAGTGCAAATAGCACAATGCCTTCCAGCTGTCTAAGTTGGATGGTGAAGTTGAACCAATCCCAGTCAATGGGATTCACCTCAAGCATTTATTTTGAGATATGCCTAAAATTTGTACATATTTTAGTTTTTCTAGTGGTAATAAGTGCTTTGCATAGTAGGTCAGTTTGTAGTTTTGTTTTCCCTAAGTGCCTAGTGCACAGTTCAGAAGGTGTAATAAGAGTCATACTACTGCAATCCACCGAAGCTATAAAAAAGAGGTGTCCAATATATGAAACAAGGAATATGTTTATCCCCTATCACACATAAACGACATCTCCCTCATATAGCTGCAATAAATTGTTGCAGTGTTTCAGAAGTGTTTTGTTGTTTTGTCTTGTCCTAATCTGTTAATACACATGCCTAATTCATGAAAGTAAGGTGTTAAGCTCACTTCCATAAACCACACACTTGTACTTAATAGATTAGGATAGGTTTTTGAGAGAAAAGAGAGTTTTTGCAGTCATGTGTGATGTGTTGTTTCAGTTTTCTATCAGTCTCAGTGACTCTATGCCCAATAGATAGAGTTAGGTAGCTGGTCAAGATGTTTAGCAGGAAAACATATAACAGATGTCGCCAAAAATGTTACCTATTTTTGCTACTAGCTCAGTTAGTTTTTTGAATTTTTGCCATATCGGCAAGACCTACTGCAATCAGTAAGACTTACCTCGATGACCCGATGAGTAGTGTGGTGCATGGAAAGTTGTCATCAGCTAAAGGGGAATGGTTTCATGTTATCCTAATGACCCAATGGAAAGGCCCAAGTGTAGACCATTTATCCCACATTGGCCACACGGAGGAAATTTATTGCATTTATATGCAAGGCTGCATATATCCTTAGTGTCAACACTTAAATGCTTTTGGCAAGTTGTAGCTCAGTGTTGGTGGGCCCCTCACATGCGTGCATGTCTCAAAACAACCAATTTTTGTAGTAAAAGGGCAAATTAAAAGGCAAGCAGGTTGCAAAGGATTTGACGGCTATTGCTATACCGCTATGGGAAAGTGCTCGACTTTTAATCTCCATGACTTAGCGACTGGTGAAGTGGCATCTAGGTGGAAGTTGAGGTGGTGCCTAGGTGGATCATATGGAAAAATAGAGGCTGACACGTGGTGACACCATGGCATAAGATAAAGCCACTCAAAGAGACTAAAGATCGAGTAGATCAAGGTAGATCAATGGTGATCAAGAAAGATCCAATGGTTGTTGCTATTTTGCAATGGGAAGATGATCACTGAATACTCACCACAACTTGGTGACAAAGCACATGCCGAAAAGGGTTGATTAAAGGGCATGCAGGTTTGAGATGGATCAATGGTGGTTGCTGATCCACTATGTAGAGATGATCACCTTTTACTCATTGTGGATCAGCAACTGATCAGATGGCATCCAGTGGCAAATGAAGTGGTTGACATGTGGTAGACAGATGGTGTCTAGTGGTCAATAAGCACGACATGATGAGAAGTCAGTAGTTTTGGAGGAGTTTTTCTTTCAGTTAGAGTCTTGATTTGGTGGAGAAATGACAACACATTTTCTTTTTTTGAGAGCCAAAATTCAAATTTGGAATTTTGGAGGTCATTTGTATAAGTGTTGGTTTTTCACTAGGGTTTTGGGGCATGAGAGTTCTAGAGTTTTGGAGTTTGTATTGGTTCAACAACTTGCTCTTGTAACTCATTACTTATGACTATTTTCAGATTTCTCATGAGTAATATTCAGATTTTTGTAAGGAGTTCTACAGATTTGTAATGTAGATACCTCTTATTGATCAATAAAGAAGTCCATTTCCTTCTTAGATTTGTGTTGTTCAAGCATTGTGTGTGAGTTTCTTAGAGTGAATTTTTGTGATTTTTATAGAATCCTTATTTTCATCTTATCACCTCACTATTATGATCATATGCAGCATCTTATGCAGGTTAGTGAATGTGTTGTTGTATTTAATGTTTGAAGCTGTAAAAGTATTAGTGTTTTCCTTTAGCGAACATATTAAAGTTTAAACCTTTCATATGAATCATTTTTTCAAGCATGCATATTTGAGTTGTGAGTTTATAGAGCTTCATTATTTGAGTATTTTGTGTGGTTTGTAAGCATTTGTAAGTCAGTTTCAGCCATTGGTGGATCACCTTTTTATCAATAGTTTCATTTTATGCATATCCTTCTATTCCTTTTCCAAGTCAATTTCAAGTTAGTATTAGGTTATCAAATAGGAAGCCAACCTATAATCTGGAGGTTTGCTCTCATAATAAGATACCCACAACCTGAGAGCAGTCCAATGTGTCACTCGATGGTTGGAATTTCAAGTTTGCATTGGGTGCAAATCCACATGACAACAACAACATTTACTACCAAAAATTTTGAAATACTTAACTATAGGTGTATTGCCAAACCATAATTCATAAGGTGTCTTACTAGTTTCTCCTTTGATATGTACTTTGTTGAATATATAAACCATTGTACTCACTTCTTCTCTCTAGTAGATATGAGGTAGATTAGCTTCTATCATCATTGTTCTAGTAGCATCCAAGATAGTTCTATTCTTCCTTTCAACAACTCCATTTTGCTGAGGTGTCTGGGGAACAGAAAATTGTCTTTTGATACCATGCTTGTCACAAAAGTTATTAAACTCACAAGATGTGAATTCTCCTCCATGATCTGATCTCAAAAATTTTGTTGGCATTGTACACTCTAATGAGAATTGAAGGTGTTTTCATTGATGGCAACCTTGCAACCTTGTGGAAACCTTCAGACAACCTTGTGGCATTCATCTGGTAAACCATCGATAGGCACAACCACCGGCAGATACAACCACCTACAGGCACAGGCACCGACACTGGCATGAACTTCACTGGCAGCGACAACAATGTATACTGACACCCCAGCCGACATGAACAAACTTTTGTTTATTACATTTAATTGTAAATATCTTTTATAAAGCTGACATGGTATATTATAATAGACTCATATATGTATGAGATCTTGTAAATCATTTAGAAAAGAAAAAAGAATATGATGGACGTATGATGGATATGGTAGAAGTGATGAGCGAATATTAAGGTAGATTTTGTATAAGGTTTATGGTTATAGTATGAGCTTAAACTGATACTGAACCTGGCATAGCAGATGTTGAATTGTAGCAGTACATTATATTGGATTCTCATTATCCATTTTGTAAGTCAGTGAGACTTCCATTTTGTAAATTGAGCAGTGAGCTCTAGGAAGTTGGCCTTCTTGCATGTGCAGACACCACATTGTAAGTAATATCCATTCATTGGCCAGTGAGTGAATATTGTGGGTCACAAATCCCACCGAGGTTTTTCCCACACTGGGTTTCCTCGTTAAAATCTTGTTTTATGGTGTGTTTTCTATGCTATCTTTAATGTTCCTATTTACTGCATTAACTCTTATTTACCGGTACACTATTTTGGAATGCAAAATACTTAATAAGGTCAAATATTCACTTAATTAGTTAGATACTGATTCACCCCCCTCTTTGTATCTTTAGGACTATCATTAATCCTAACAATTGGTATCAAAGCGTGGTCCTTTATTTTCAAAAGCCTAACAACTTGAGGAAGATTCTAACACCGTTACAGATGGAAAACTTGAGAAAGCGATTACAAGGAGCTCCTATGGAGTATGATGCAGAGAAGTTGAAGAATATCAAACTTGAAGATGATCTAAGGATTGCACAGGAATTCATTCAAGGACTACATGAGAATCTTACTGTTGCTAGAAATAAAAGAAAAGAACTTCATGGGAGGATGAAAAGTGATGATGATGAAAAGGAAACTCTTAATGATCTTGTGAACAAATTGAGGCAAGAAAATAGTACTATGAGGAATGAAATGCAAGACATGATGATGAGATTTTGCAAAGACATTGAAGATGGGAAGAAGAATGAAGATGACCTGACTAGGAGACTCAATGATGCTAGAAATGAAAATATAAGACTCAGTCATGAAAATGATATGTTGAAGATAGATCTGATTCACTTGCAACATGATAAAACTGAATTTATGAGACAAAAGGAAATTTTGGAAAATGAGTTGGCTACTACAAATCAACACAAGGAGAAATTCAAGTAAAGTTCAGAAGAACTTGATGATATGCTGAAAAGTTAGAAACCTAATGGAGATACTTATGGACTTGCATTTGAAGTTGGTGAAAGTTTCAGTATTGCAAACAATCATGATCAAGTAAACTGGTAAGACAACCTAATTTTTACAAATTTAATGGAAATGCTTTAACTGTAACAAGTATGGTCATAGAGAAAATTAGTGTAGATCTAGAAACAATCATTACACTAATGCACCCACTGGTCAATGTTCCAAATGCAACAAAATTGGTCACAATTTAGAAAACTGCAGAATGAATGTGAGATGTTATGTTTGTGGAAGATTTGGGCACTTATCTAATCAATGCAAAACACAAACCAGCATAGGATATGGAAAGGCTATTCAAAAGAATAATGTGACTTGTTATGCTTGTAACAAGATTGGACATATTGCAAATTTTGTAGAAGTAAGACTTCATCGGCAAATAATAAAGGACCCAGTTTGAAAGGCAAAGAGAAGGTAGAAGAAGTAAAGCAAGAATTTTCAAAATAGTGGATTAGAAAGAGAGATCAGAATGTTGATGAGACTATTCCTTTACCAGTAGAACAGAGTATCACTCCACCGGCAGGAGATTCTTCATCCAACTGAAAACTAACCCTTTGAGGGTATTGCAACAAGTTGAATATCATGCAATTTTACCCTCGATTGATGCTGAGAAGATGGATTTATTCTCTACCGGTAGATGTGTTAAGTTTCACTTAATCGACAAGCATTTAATGTTGTTGTTGGAAGAAAAGACATTATAAATCATCGGTTTTCCCTCTTTTTTCAATTCACTGAGCATTCAAACTTTCAGAGAGTACAAAATCCAAGTGAAGGCCTCCAAGGCAAAGAAGTGAAGCAATTTCTCTCAAGCACTCAACCATTTTTAGGCAGCTTAAGGTATTTTTCAATGGCTTCCTCCTTTGCTCCAGATTTTATTACAAACCCTACTGTTGTGGAAGTTGTGAATCACCCTAGGCCCATTTTTAAGATCATTCTCAAGATAGCGAAACAAGATGATTCCATAGGTTCTTTTTCTAGAATTCCAAAAGGTGTTGCTTATGTTGAAGACCCTAGAATCTATATTCATTGCAATATTGAGGAACTAGGTTCTAAGGAAATATTAAAGATGTTTAAAAATGTTATCTGTGATGAAAATAGAAATCTGAAACCCAAACACAAGATAATTGAAACTTTAGGTTTTGTGGAAATCTTGGACATCCCTAGATTTTGTAAGGAGGTAGTAAGAATTATCCTTAGCAGTGTCCATGGAGAATTTCTTTGGCTAGATTCGGTTTGCAAAATCACCAAGGAAGAAATTAGGGCAGTATTAGGTTTACCCTCCATTGGTAGCAGGCTAGATAAGACTAAGAAGGTACCTAATAACATAGTGATGACCTTAATAGGAGCAACATATGATAGCAGATCCCTAAGAGTAAATGATGTTAAGGATGTAAATGTCAGATTCATAAGCATGATCCTAGGTTACAAAACCACACATGCAAACCAAATTAACTCAGTTTCCAGTCTTTGCATTAAAATTTCTTATGATATGGTCAATAATGATGAAAAAATAGATGTATGTGAGTGGCTAAAGGATGAACTGATAGATAATCTAAAAAAGATAAAAGGAGATAAGAAAGGAACCTTTCGTTTTGGCAATCTTTTGGTATGTCTTATGTTATATTTCACAAAAGAAGTTCCCAGTATTGGAAAGAAAGACTTTGGATATGATATACTAGTAGGCAAACAGTTACTAGGAACCTTCACTAGTATGGGTATTGATAAGGAAAACAATATCACTGAGTACTTCAAAGCCTTCCAAGCAAAAATGAAAACCAGGGAGAGACTACCACAAAGTGTAGTGGATAAGTACAACAAAGAAATATGTTTTGTGATTAAAAAGGATGAAATATGGATGGAGGCAGTTCTTCCTAGAACTATATGGGTAACTGAAATGGGGTATAAGGCAAATGTAAACATTATTGAAACTTATGCTAAAGCCCTATTAGAAGCACCTAGAGAACCAAAAGAAAAGGTTTTTGGTAATGCAGAAACAATAGAGAGAGGTGTACAAACAATGAAATAGAGAAAGAAAAGAGAAAAATACATAAGGAGTGAAACCAAGAAAGTTAAGGAAATAAAAGAAAACATTATGAACATAACTGGAGTAAAGGAAAGTGACCTAGAAGGATTACAACTGGAGGCACATATCTCACTGGTTGGTACATCATCTAAAAGTGAAATACTTGCCGAGTTTAAGAAAGTTGAAAGGAAGAGAAAACCCTCACCGGTATCCTCTCCTTCACCAAAGAAAACAAGGAAGAAGCAACAGGTAGTGAGACCACTAGCAAAGAAATTGAAACCAAAGAAGAAACAAAAATAGGTCATACCACCTCTGGATAACTTACTGAGTGAAATCACTAATGACGGTAACTTGGCTAATGTTAGCAAACTATATAATACATTCACTAATGTAGAAAAGGAAAGTATTGAGAATAGATATATACAAGAAAGTATTAATAGAAGTTGTAGATAATTTTCCAAATGAATTGTATAGGAGGTTACATGCAAAGAGGATTATAGCTATGGAGCTTGATAAGAAACTTAAGATTGAAAAACTCCTAGCTATACATCTGGTTAACTCTGTAGAGGAAATTGATGAACTAATTAGTGAAGCTAATAGATTAGTTTTTGCTAGTGGACACCAACATTTAAGCCTAACGGTTGGTGGACTCAATGAAATTGTAGAGGAAATAGCAGATAAATGGGATATCATTTTTGTTGAGAAGGAAAAACAAGAAGAGTTGAATAGTCCAAAGAAAACTTTCAAAGTATATCAAAAGGACAGAGACAAGGGAAAGGTAAGGTAGGTGGAATACCAAACATAAAAGTAACTGACAACCTACCACCTTTTTTGGTTACTCCACCGGTACAGAATGATGACATACAACCTTTTGAAAATGTTAACACACCACATGAGGACACTAACCCTGAGTCATAAGTTTTATACACCATGAACATTGATACTCGAGAAGTAAACATTGTAGTGGACAAGGATAGCACTAAGGTGAAAAATGATATTGTTAACACTGAAAACATTGAATAACCAACATAAAATATTGAGGTTGAAACACAAACAGAGAAAGCAAAGAAAACAAAGCATTCAATGGAACCCTTGGGTAGTGGAATGGTTATTGGTAATATTGATGCTAGCACAGCGAAACCTGCAAAGATAGTGACAGTCACCAACAGCTGATAATACAGAAAAATGAATAGAGAAACTAATAGAGACATAGGTACACATTGAGGTAATACAACTAGAAATCACTGAGAAGCCTAAACCATTGCTAGTAGAAATGCAAACTTAGACTAATCCACTAGAGGTCAATACAAGAAAAATGGTTACTCCCACTGAAAGCACTAAAATTGTAAAGGTAGTTGGTTAGACATCTGGTACTCTATTGAGTGAATTTAGACCTATAAATGTGATAGAGGTACTTCTGAACAAAATAAAGAAGATAAATGATTGTAATGCATTGGCCTATAAGGTAATTGACAATACTATTCCTATTCTTAAGATGATTGCACCAAAATGCAATGTAGATAATGTAAAGGATTTTTTAAGTCAGTTAGACACATTGTCTAAATATATTGCTGGAAATATTTTAACAGTTGATCAAATAAATGAGAAAACATTCAAGGAGAAAATGGAAAAGGAAAAAGAAAAATTCTTTGAGGAAACAATGGAGAAGTACACGAAACAAATCAACACACTTTTACTAGCACTAAATAAAACAATTTTGGAGTATAAGGAACTGTACAAGGACACATGCAAACAACATATGTTGACAGTGGACATTGAAAAGGAAATAAGCAAAGTACAAAAGGAGGTAGATGATATAGCTGATAATATAATTGGTTCATTTGAACCTATATCAGTTATTGAGCAAGAAATTGCTGGATTTGAGGAAAAGTTGGCGAAGTTAGAGAAAGAAAAAGAAAGGATCAAGGCAAATGCCAGAGAGCTTAAGTTCAAACTTAGTCTGAAATTAGACAATCTTATCTCTTTAACGAAAGAGATCTCCGAGGCATTAATTCAAGGTCAAAAGTCACTGGAGGAGCATATGCATCATCTCACCGATACAATCCAAAGAACTAAGGCAACCATAAAGGACAATAATAGATTCATAAAGAGTTTAAATGTGGTTTTGGCTGACATATTTCAGATTCTAACCAACCGATTACAAACTTCAAGGTAAATTATGCACTCATTTGACAATTTTTGACAACCTTTGTCATTGATGTCAAAGGGGGAGTAGTTGACAGAGAAAAATGGCTAATCAGAGAAGATCATCTACTCAGGGGGAGCACACATATTTGATAAAAAAATTTGGACTTCATTTTTGGAATAGGTTTTTGGATTTTTCTCATGAGTGTTTCCATCAATGCCAAAGGGGGAGATTGTTGGCATTATACACTCTAATGAGAATTGAAGGTGTTGTCATTGATGGTAACCTTGGAACCTTGTGGAAACCTTCAGGAAACATTATGTCATTCATTTGGTAAACCACCGGTAGGCGCAACTATCGGCAGGCACAACCATCGGCAGGCATAGGCACCGACAATCACTAGCACCGATAGGCACTTCACTAGCAATGACAACAATGTATATTGGTACCCCAGCCGACAGGAACAAACTTTTGTTTATTACATTTAATTGTAAATATCTTTTGCAAAGCCGACATGGCATATTGTAATAGAATCATATATGTATGAGATCTTGTAAATCATTTAGAATAGGAAAAAGAATATGATGGACATATGATGGATATGGTAGGAGTGATGAGCAAATATTAAGGCAAATTTTGTATAAGGTTTATAATTATAGTATGAGCTTAAACCGGTACTGAACCTAGCATAGCAAATGTTGAATTGTAGCACTACATTATATTGGATTCTCATAATCCATTTTGTAAGTCAATGAGACTTCCATTTTGTAAATTGAGCAGTGAGCTCTAGGAAGTTGGCCTTCCTGCATGTGCAGGCACCACATTGTAATTAATATCCATTCATTGGCCAGTGAGTGAATAATGTGGGTCACAAATCCCACCGAGGTTTTTCCCACACTGGGTTTCCTCATTAAAATCTTGTGTTATGGTATGTTTTCTATGTTGTCTTTATTGTTCCTATTTACTGCATTAACTCTTATTTACCGGTACACTGTTTTGGAATGCAAAATACTTAATAAGGTGAAATATTCACTTAATTGGTTAGATACTAATTCACACCCCCCCTCTTGGTATCATTGGGACTGTCATTAATCCTAACACATTTAATCTTCAATCCTATCTTAGTTTCCACTTTATCCTTAAAGATTTTAAACTTTTCAAATGCTTTAGATTTTTCTCTCAAAAAAGTAACCCACATCATTCTAGAATAATCATCAATGATTAGCATGAAATATCTATCACCATGAAATTTTTTTTAACTCTAGCAGGCTCACACAAATCAATATGAATAAGATCAAGAACATTATTTGATTTATCTTGTGTACTTCTAAAAGAGGTTTTGACCTGTTTACCCATTTGACATTCTTTACATACTAGATTATAGGGCTTCATAATCTTAGGTATATCCATAACTGCCTTGGTTGAACTGGTCTTCACAATGCAATAAAAATTCACATGACACAATCTTTTATGCCATAGCCAACTCTCATCAGTCTATGTAATCAAACATGTCTTCTCAATGGAGTTCAAATGAAATATATTACCTATTGTCTATGTACCAGTTGCAATCTCCAAGCCAGATCTATTAATGATTTTGTATTTTCCATCCTTGGACTATAATTGAAATCCCTTATCTACCAATTGTCCTACACTCAAAAGATTATGCCTCAAACCTTCAACATAATAAACATTGTCAGTATTGTTCTTACCATCCAATGATATATTTTCTTTTCCTTTGATCATACATGCCTTGTCATATCTAAATCTAACTAGTACACCATCAATTTCTTGGAATGATAGAAACTTCCCTTTATCTCTAGTCATATGATGTGAACAACCACTTTCAATTAACCATTCATCCTTGTCCTCAATTTTAGCAGCAAGTGTCTTCTCTTCAAGTACATTCTCTTCCAGTATCGGATCATCTTTCTTGATAGCCAAGAATACCCATTCTTTTCTATTGTCAGATCAACTAGTAGTGTCTTCTTTTGGTTCACCATCAGAATCAGAAATGCCTTCCTCATCTACTATGTAGCATGATTTATCTATTTTTTTATTGTATTTATATTTGTTATGATATCCAGGGTTAGGCTTAAATGATCTTTTAACTCTTTCTTAGAATCTTGAATTCTTTTCAGGACATCTAGATGCAAAATGACCAATCTTATTACATGCAAAATATTTAAAAGGTATTTTTTCATCATACTTACTTCCTACCAGTCCTTTCAGTACTCTTCTAGCAAATAGTGCTTCAAGTTGCTCAAACTCAACATCTTCTCTCTTCATATCTTCTAATTCCTTTGCATATAAAGCTTTCCAGTCTTTCTCACTGGTTGCAGATGTAGATGCATAAAAAGCAGGTTTAGTCTTCACAACTCCAAAAGGTCCAAATTCCTTAAGCTCAAAAGAAGGTTGTTTCCCAACCAATGTATCTCTGTTGATAGATGTATTAGCCATTGTTATCCTTTCATTAATAGCACTAGCCTTCATTTTATAAGCCAATGGTAGGTCTCTCAGGACTTTAGAAATAGTTCCATCTATGCTCAAAGTTCCACCACAATATTGAATTCCCATAACAATCTCATTTACCCTTTCCATGAATTCAGTAATCCTTTCATCATCTTCCATCTTCAGGTTTTTCATATCTCACTCGGTAATCATCAAGTTTAGTAATCTTCACTATAGGGTCACCTTCATTGAGAGTCTCCAACTTATCCCATATAGCCTTTCCAGATGATTTGTCTATTAATCCCATTATTTATTGATCAGAAAGTGCACACAAGAGAGATTCTCTTTCTCTACAATCATTCTTAATTTTCTTGTCCAAGTTAGCTGGAGGAGGATTCCTAGATCCCAGATTAAAGGGTGTGACGCCATTTTGTGTGATCTCCAAAATCTCCTTACCAAGACATCTCAAATGAGTCTCCATCTGAATCTTCCATATTGTGTAATTTGTTCCATCAAGCCTCAGAATATCCCTTTGGAAGATAGCTACAAAATAACTGGATGAACTGAACTATTAGTCTCCATAAGATCTTCCTCAAGTGGTTAAGCTTTCTATAGAGAGGACCAAAGCTTTGATACAAATTGTTAGATAGATTAGATAATTGGAAAACAACTGAGAGGGGGGGGGTGAATCAGTTGTCATAGATTATTGAAAGCATTCAACAATTAAACTTTAACCAAAACAATAATACCAAAATAGCAGTTAATCCAATTAGGCATAAACAATAATCATAGAATAAAATCCATTCACACAATACCAAGATTTGCACGTGCAAAGCTTGGTAAAGGAAAAAGCCATGGTGGGAAGCCTACCCAGAGTCAGGTAATACTTCCGCAATAAGTATGTGAATTAAAATGAAGGGGCCTACACTTGCAAGAAGGCTAACAACATAGAGCACACTGCTCATCACAAAAGGAGCCTCACTTGCTACATATAAATCCAGACTACAATTCGAAGAAGTGTTGAACTACAAAAGATAGCATCTCCTATGCCTGAGTAGAGTTTGAGTTTAAGCTCAATATCAGAGGACTAAATCCTATTGCATAAATCCAATTCGATATCCAATGATCTACCAACTCCTCTATCTGAATGATATTACATTATTCACACATTACATTCCTTGACCATGACCTTTTACATTAACCATGATGATTTGCAATGATATCTTACATCTATATATACACAAACCCTCAACCATAAACAATCAGGTCAGCCACCAGATAATAAACTAATTAAATAATTATAAACTATGTCGGCCTTAGACCAAACAAGTAAATATCAACACATAAGACATCCCAGAAATATATCAATAGATCCTATCCACACATTACATTAAAGCCAATCCATAACCTAGATCAATCGGAACCAAGTATAGGCCCACACACTTCAGCAATGATCTCCAAACACCAAGTCTCAAACATGAACACCAATAGCATCCTAAAACTCCATTAGAAGCTTCACCAACACCACTTATGCAATCCATCAAAGATCACCATCAAAAGATCTGCTAGTGAAACCCTCGCCAAAACTAGAAACCAATCTTCTAAGAAAGCATGATAGCATCCGATCTCTAGACCAAAACAAACTAACCAAGTATGAGTATAAGTATCACGAGCAAGACAATTTTATCACTAGACTATACTAGAGCCTTCTAGATCATGCTAGATCCAAGTTAACCAGAAACCACTTAACCTACCAGGACCAGAAGGGTGTCGGTAAAGAATCCAAATAATTAGTATTGACATTAATGACAAAACATCAATACAACACATAATCAATTCCACCAAATGGCCAACAATCCACGTGTCATCCTTATCGACATCCACCTCTGTTCGGTCCACTGAGTCAATTCTGATTCAATCATCAACCATTATGCACTACCTATGATTACCCACTGGTTTACTAACCCTTCCTATACATGTCACCTTACTAACTAGTTATCCTTCAAGCTTGTTATCCTTTGTTCTTTTAGTGGATGAACTTGACTTGATGTCAACCTTGGCAAACCAAAAACATATAATCAAAGTGAGTCATTATGCATCCCTTCATCCGATGAGAACTCTTCACTTTTGTATCTTCATGCATATTCTTGGATATTAGTAACATGCCTACTAGTTAACACTGCTCCTTTCATATACCATAAATTAGCATCATAACATACCTACCTATCACATCTCATTGCATACGAGTGATCTTGTTCTTTTTTTCTCCTTTGCTTTTTTACCGGTAGAAGTTGCATCTCATGTTTACTAGTAACACAACTAATTTATTTGTCATCATACTTCTTCCTACATACTATTTAACTATACCAATTGAAATCAATGGCAACACACTACCAATAGATCCATCACTGAAATTATCTCCTTGAATATCCTTCTAACTTCCATCATGTCAGCTAGAATGAGAAATATAAACCTATCAGCTTGTCAGATCATGATGAAATTCAAACATAATCCCAATAACCATGTCGGCCATCACATATTACCATAAAATCCATGAAATAAATAATCAAGACCAAAATATTTCCTATTCGGGTCCTATCCATTATTGGGCTCCATATACACGTTACCAGGATCAGGATTTAGCCAATTGTGAAGCAATGTGAATACTAGTTAAGTGTAATGAATGTCAATTAACCAAAAGAGATAACACAATGAAACCAAATAGAGAATATATAGACATGAAGATGAAATCCCATGAGATGATGAGTTGCCATCAATGACAACCCAGAAATCCATTAACTCCTACTAGATGAGTCTCAATTGCCAACATAATGTTGTGTAAGTCAGTGAGACTTATGTTTGAGTAGTGAGCACTGGGCAGTGAGCTTTATTTCATGTGAAATACCCTCTATGTAATATTTGTATACCTTGAGCAAGTATATAGATATTGTGGGTATCAGCCCCACCGTGGTTTTTGCCTTTACAGGGTTTTCCACGTATAAATATTGGTGTTATTGTATTGCTGCTTTATGTGTTTTTTGGTTTATGCACTTTAATTTTATTTACTATTAACAGATTAATATGCAATAATTTCAAATTTTCACTTACCATTAGAACACTAAGTCACCCCCGCTCTAAGTGTTCTTGGACTCTAGTAATTGGTATCAGAGCCTAGTTCCTCAGAAGAAGTTTAACCAATTGAGGAAGATCCAAAACTTAGAATCAATGGAAACTGGTTTGGAGCAACAAATTCAACTTTCTCTTGAGGATTTTGATAATTAGCAAGTGGGAAAAAGTAAACTAAATAATGAATTGATGCAAGCCAAAGAACACATCATTTCATTGCAATGAAATAGTTCAACTGTTCAAGCTAAGAGAAAGGAACTTTGTGGTCAACTACAAAATTAGAGTAGTGATGAGGAAGATTCCATGAAAGATTAATGTTAGAAACTCACTCATGAGAACACTATCTTGAAGAATAAGATGCAAGACCTAACCATGAGAATGTGCAAGGAGATTGAAGATAGGAAGAAGAATGAAGAAAATATAGCTCAATCATTGAAGGATAGATCTGATGAATGCAACAAACTGACACTTGAGAATGGCATGTTGAAACTTGAGTTGATTCAATCCCAGAATAATGAACATGAACTTGAAAGACAAATTATAATCATGAGAGATAATTTAACCACTGCAAATGAGTACAAAGATAAATTCAAAGAAAACTCTCTAAGAATTGATGAATTGTTGAAGATTCAGAGAGATGCTAATGATGAGAGAGGTCTTTGTTATGAAGAAGGAGAAAGCTTTGATGTTTCACAATAAGATCAATCATCCGGTCAGAAGAAAAATCATGCCAACAACAGGAACAAAAAATCACCAGTAAGACAACCTAATGCTCATAAGTTCAATGGTACATACTTTGTTTGCAATAAATATGGTCATATAGAAAGCTAGTGCAAAAATAGGAATAATCAAAATATTGCATTATTCACCGGTCTTGGAAATGTGAGATGCCATGCTTGTGGTAGATTTGGTCACATGACTAACCAATGCAGATCAAATGGAAATCAATGAAATCATAATCAAGGGTAGAACAAATAAATTCAGAAGAACAATATTGTATGTTATGCATTGAAAAAGATTGGACACATTGCCAAATATTGTATTTGTAAGAACCTACTGATAGCTAATGGAAATGCAAATGAGAAAGAAAAGGAAAAGGTCAAAGATATCAAAAAATAGCATGAAAGAATATGGGTTAGGAGACTAGACTCTCAACTGACATATCAATTGGTAGAGCCATTAGGTCCTGTACCAGAAGCAGGAACAACCGATAACTAAGGCACTCTACCTTAGGGGTAGGCAAATCACTGAAGATCATGAAAACACCCTGGATTAGATATGTAGTTAGAGGATTCTGATTATGGATGAATAGTTAGGTGGTTTCAGGTGTTTATTAGAACCTATATGTAGATTATGTGATCTGATTAGTTTCTCCAATAACATTTATGACAATGGAAAACTAGGGTAAATGGTAATAAAAGGAAAAAAAATTAAGTCATTTCTTGACACAAGGATCGAGCATTCTGAAGAGAAAATTCTAGAGCATTACAAGAGTTTAAAGGCGATTTGTGCAAGCATCTACATTCAAAGAGAATTTTATCATCTGACAAGATCTTGAGGTATTTACCATTTGCAAAAACCTTAGTTATCTATCATGGATTCATCATCGAATGTTAATACTCCTTTGGTGGTGGAAATCAAGAACCGCCCCAATCCAAAATTTAAGGAGCATACTTTTAAATCTCTTTTGGATGATCCTTTGGGAGCATTCTTGAGCGTTTTCCATGTTTCTCTTCATTCTAAATACATTAGGGAACACATCCATTGTAACATTGAGGAGATTGAGAGATATGAGTTGTCGTGCATGTTCACTGAAAATTTGATTACCGATAATTAGGTGAAGCCAAAATATGTACAGTTGCAGAGGAAGGGTTTTACCCAGTTTAAAATCTCTTTTGGATGATCCTTTGGGAGTGTTCTCAAGCATTTTCCATGTTTCTCTTCATTCTAAATACATTAGGGAACACATCCATTGTAACATTGATGAGAATGGGAGATACGAGTTATCCTGCGTGTTCACTAAAAATTTGATCACCGACAATTAGTTGAAGCCAAAATATGCACATTTGCAGAGGAAGGGTTTTACCTAGTTTATGGATTTTCCAACTTTTGACGAAGATGAATGTGTCCAATATATTCTTAGTCACATTCATGGGGAATTCATTTGGTTTGACCGGCCACACAAAGTTACTAAGAAAGTTATCAATAACATCACATACCTTCATAAGGTCAGAGGTTTGCCAAGGCCTAGGTCAAAACTCTCAAACACCAAACTCTGCAAACTAGCTAGTGCTACCTTCGATAGTTGATCAATGAGAGTTGACGATATCAGAGATATTGATGTGAAATTTATAGTAATGGTAATTGGTTACAGAGTCTATTATTTAAACTAGTTGAACTCTGTCTCTGATAACAACATCCTCATTGCACATCAGGTGGTGAAGGAGGATGCACACTATGACCTATAGTGTGGGCTATTGAAGGAGTTAATTACAAACCTTCAAAAAATAAAACAAGACAAAAAAAAGACTCTCTGTTATGGATCCTTTGTTATATCTTAAGCGTTTATTTTTTAATATGGCACTAGGATATGGTAAAATATGGTGGTCTTTTGATAGACCGGTAGCCACCCAAATATCTTAGATTTTAGATGGTCAAGGTGATAAATAGAAAAAAGCCAATTTATGGGAAATTTTCAAAACTTTCCAAGAAGAAATGAGGAATACAAATAGAATGTTAGGATTCCCAAAGATACAGAGAGGGGGGGGTTGAATCAGTATCTAACTGGTTATAGATTTTTCTAAACTTATTAAATGAAAAGCAATTCAAAACTATGTACCAGTAGACCAAAATTAGTGTAGTAAATAAGAACAACAACCACAACATGAAAGACACAACATTACACAGTATTTTTAATGAGAAAACCTGGTGTGGGGAAAACATCAATGGGATTTGTGACCCACAATATTCACTTACTGGCCAAGTGCTTAGAGCTCACTACTCAGTTACAAAAGAAGTCTCACTAACTTATAAAATGGATTATACAAATCCAATGTCATGTACTGCTTCGGATCAGCATTTTCTATCCTAGGTTCAGTACCGGTTTAAGCTCTGCAATATTCATAAACCCTTATCCAAAATCTTCCTTACAATTCACACATTAGGTCTGCATTAATCCTTCTAGATTCACTTAATTACCTTATTACTAAAATGATCTACAAGATCTCATACTTATATGAGTCTTATTACAATCCACCATGTCAGCATACAAAAAGATTTTACAATTAAATACAAAATACATTTAAACAAAATTCTTGTCGGCCATGGTGTCAGTAATCTATCCTTTCAGTGCCGGTGAACTTGTGTGCTGGTGTTGAGTCTTCCGGTGCCAGTTCTTGCTAGTATCATATGATTGTAAGGTTGCCATCAATGAAAATACCTTCAATCACCTACAATTTCTCTTTGGAGTGTGCATTTGCCAACAATCTCCCCCTTTGGCATTGATGGCAACACTCATGACAAAAATCCAAAAAGTGTATATTCAAAAATGTTTTTCCAAAATTGTCTTACCAAAAACTATGTTATCAGGATGCTCCCCCTAAGCTGATGATGTCTTCCTTTTGATCATTTTCTCATCACCACTACTCCCCCTTTGACATCAATGACAAAGGTTGTCAAAGTGTTAACCGAGTGCAGTTTTAGCTTGATCCTTGTAACCGGTTGGTTACAATCTAGAAAATGTCTACCAATACAAGATTTGGGCTCTCAGTGAACCTTTCACTGTCCTTGAATGCAGCCTCTGTCCTTTGAATTGTACTGGTAAGGTGTTGCATTTACTATTTTGGTGTCTTGAGTCCTTGAACAAGTGCCTCTGAGATCTCTTTTCTCAAAGAGATGAGGTAGTCCAATTTGGGACTAAGTCTCCATTTAATATCTTTTGCCTTTCCTTTTCTTCTTTCCTTCTCTTTTTCCAAATTTTCAAGTTTCTCCTCAAAACCTACTATTTTTTGCTCTATAACTGATAATGGTTCAGATGAATCAATGAAATTGTTAGCTATATCATTTATTTCTTTCTATACCTTACTGATCGCTTTGTCTATATCTATTGTCAAAAAGTTAGATTTACATGTGTCTCTATACCACTCCTTAAACTCCTTTATTGTTTTGCTTAGTGTCGGTAAAAGGGTATCAATGTGTCCCATGCACTTCTTTATTTTCTCATCAAAGAATTTATGTTTTTCTTTCGCCATTTTCTCTTTGAATGTTTCCTCACTTATCTGATCACCAGTCACAATGTTATCAGTGATATACTTAGACAAAGTGTCTAGTTGATTTAAAGAATCTTTATTTTCCACATTGCACTTGGGTGCTATCAATTTTAGAATAGGAATTGTATCATCAATAGCCTTATATGCTTGTGCACTACACTCTATGATTTTCTTAATTGAGTCTAATAAAACTTCTATCACATTTGTTGTTTTGAATTTTGTCATGGAAGAGCCAACAATCTGCATTCCGCTGGTGTGAGTAACCTATTTCCTTGTATTGACCTCTGGTAGGTCAGTTTGTGTTTTCATTTCTATTAGCAAAGGCTTGGGTTTCTCAACTTTTGCTGGTGGCACTGTCTCTGCATGAACCTGTACCTCAACCTTTTTTTGTTCCTATTTCTCAACCTATGCCTCAGTGGGTTTCTCTGTACTCTCTACTGCTGGTTTCTCTGATGAAGTTTTAGTATTCACTGTCTGTTTCTCAGTATGCACTTTTGCATTGTCCACTGCCAATGTCTCAATTGGTTTGTCAGTCTGTTGCTCTAGATTAGTCAGTTTAGGATCAACTAATTGTTCATTTTGTGTCTCAATCCCAATCTCAACATCTACTACCGATGGCTCAGTAGCCACATCTTTCTTCTTAGCTTTAGTGGTCTCTTTATCCACCATGATGTTTACCTCCCAGGTGTCTATGTTCATAGTGTACAAAATTTCAGACTTAGGATTTATATCCTCATGAGGAGTCTCCATACTCTCTGTTGTTGGTTGTTTATCAATGGTATCTACCGGTGGAGTATCAGAAGAAGGTGGGAGCAAGTTATCAGTTATCTTTAGGCTTGGAGGTCCACCTCTCTTACCTTTCCCCTTATCCCTATCCTTTTGGTAGACTTTGATGGTCTTAGGTCTTTTAAGTTCATCCTATTTCTCCTTTTCAACAAATAATATATCCCATTGATCTATAGTTTCTTTAGAGATCTCATTCACTCTTCTCGCCATTAGTGCTACATGTCGGTGAGCTATTGAAAATACTATCCAATTGGCCTCAGTGATTAATTGATCTATCTCATCAGTGGAGTTCACTGGGTGAACTGCAAGCAAGTTTTCAATTTTTATCTTTTTGTCTAACTCAACAATAGCTACCCTTCTAGCTTCCAGTCTTTTGTACAAATCATTTGGTATTTCATCAACAATTTCCATAAACAATTTCTTGTATATGTCCAAGTGTAAGATTACACTATTCTCTACGCTCTCTTTATCATCAATAGAAAGTGTGTTATACAGCTTGCTAATTTTTTTTAGTTTTCCATCCTTTGTTATTTCACTTAATAGTTTGTCTAGTGGAGCAATATCCTGTTTTACCTTCTTTTTCTTCGGAGTTAACTTCTTAGCTAGAGGTCTAACTACTTGCTGCTTTTGTCTTGTTCTTCTGGGTGTAGGTGAGGGTGTCAGTGAGGGTTTTCTTTTCTTTTCTACCCTTTTGAATTCAGTCGGTATATCCCTTTCAGAAGAAGTTACAACCAGTGAAAGATGAGCTTCTAGTTGAGGTTCTTCCAACTCACTTTCCTTTATACCAGTTTTTCTTAGTACATCTTCTTTGATAGATTTAGCTTGTCTTGTGCCTTTCCTCACTATTTGTTCAATCTTCTTGACTCTTTTCTGAGATTGAATACCACTCTCAATTGTTTCTACATTGCCAAAAACTTTCTCAGTTGATTCCTTTGGTACTTCAAGGAGGGCTTTTGCATAAGTCTTGATTATATTATCATCTATTTCATATCCCATTTCAGTTACCCAAAGAGTTCTAGGGACAACTGCCTCCATCCATATTTCATCTTTCTTAATTACAAAGCATATCTCTTTTTGATATTTGTCAACAATTGCCTAAGATAGTCTTATCCTTGTCTTCATTTGTGCCTTCAGTGCTTGAAAATGTTCATTTATATGTTTCTCTTTGTTTTCTCCCATGTTGTTCAGTGTATCAAGAAGTTGTTTTCCTATCGGTATGTCAAAGCCAAAGTCTTTCTTACCAATGTCAGGTACTTCCTTGGTAATGTACAACATCAAACATACAAGGAAATTTCCAAATCTGAATGTTCCCTTCTTATCATCTTTGATCTTCTTCAGGTTGTCTATCAATTCATCTTTAAGCCATTCACACACATCTATTCTTTTATTGTCAATCACCATGTCATATGCACTTTTAATACATAGGCTAGATACTGAGTTTAACCTATTTGCATGTGTAGCCTTATAGCCAAGAATCATACTGACAAATATGACATTGATATCCTTCACATCATTGACTCTTAGAGACCTTTTATCAAATGTTACACTGGTTAAGGTTGTCATGGTGTCATTTGGAACTTTCTTAGTTTGGTCAGGCCTGCTACCGATGGAAGGTAACCTTGTTACTACCCTAACTACTTCTTTAGTGATCTTATGGATGGAATCTAACCAAAAGAGTTCACCATGGACTCTGCTTAGGACTATTCTTATCACATCTTAAGGAAAATTAGGAATGCTAAGAATATCCACAAAACCTAGGGTTTCCATTACCTTGTGTTCCAGTTTAATGTTACCATTTTTATCACAAATCACTGTCCTATACATGTTGTTTATTTCATCATCTCCTAGTTCCTCTATATGACAATGTATGTATATCCTAGGATCCTTTGCATAATCTACTCCCTTAGGTATTTTTGAAAATGCTCCTAGGGTATCATCTTTCTTCACAATTTTGGGAATAAGCTTGAATATGGGTCTAGGTCGCTTGATAACTTCAATCATAGCAGGGTTTGCAATAAATTCAGGTACAGATGAAGAAGCCATAGTTATAAATACCTCAATCTGCCTTTAGGATGACTGCTTGGATGAATTGCTTCACTTTTCACTAAGGATGCCTTTGCTCGGGAATTTTCACTCTCTTAAAGATTTGAATGCTTGGTGAATGAAAAAGAGCCAAAACACTTTCTTTATAGTGTTATAACCTTCAACTACCACATTTAATGCCTGTCGGTTAAGTCAAACTTAACACATCTTGCCGGTAAAGAAGTAATTCAACTTCTCACCATCAACCGAGGGTACATTAGCATATTTTTCAATTTGTTGCTGAACCCCAAAAGGATTTTCCTTCAGTTAGATGAAGAGTCTCCTGCCACTAGATTGATACTCTATTCTACTAGTGGAGGAGTATTCCCATCAACATTTTGATCTAACATTCTAATCCATTGCTTTGAGAATTCTTTTCTTACCTTTCAGGCTAGGTCCTTTGTTATTTGTCGGTGATGTCTTACTTCTACAAAATTTTGCAATATGTCCAATCTTGTTACAAGTATAACAAGTTACATTGTTTTTCTGAATAGCTTTCCCATATCCTATGCTGGTATGTGTTCTGCATTGATTAGATAGATGTCCAAATCTTCCACAAACATAACATCTTACATTCATTTTGTAGTTTTCTAAATTATGTCCAACTTTGTTGCATTTAGAACATTGACTGGTGGGTCCATTAGTGTTCTAATAATTTTTAGATCTACACTAATTTTCTCTATGACCATACTTGTTATAGTTAAATCATTTCCCATTAAATTTGTAAGCATTAGGTTGTCTTATAGGTTTGCTATGATCATGATTGTTTGCAGTACTGGAGCTTTCACCAACTTCAAAGCCAAGGCCATTTTGTATCTCCATTAGGTTTTTGATTCTTTAGCATGTCATCAAGTTCCTCTAAGCTTTTCTTGAATTTATCCTTGTGTTGATTTACAGTAGCTAACTCATTCTGCAAGAAATCTTTTTGTCTCATGAGTTCAGTTTTATCATGTTCTAAGTGAATTAGATTTGTCTTTAGCATATCATTATCATGACTGAGTCTTAGATTTTCATTTGTAGCATCATTGATTCTTCTAGCCAAATCATCTTCATTCTTCTTCCAGTTTTCATTCTCTTTACAAAATCTCATAGTCATATCTTGCATCTCATTCTTCAGTGTACTCTTTTCTTGTCTCAGATTGTTCACTAGATCATTAAGAGTTTCCTTCTCATCATCATCATTCTGCATCTTCTCACAAAGTTCTCTTCTTTTGTTCTTTGCAATAGTGAGATTGTCTTAAAGTCCCTAAATGATCTCTTGTGTAGCCTTCAGATCATCTTCAAGTTTGATATTCTTCACTCTTTCTACATCATAGTCTGAGAGAACTATTTCCAATTGCTTTTTCAAGTTTTCCATTTCTACCGGTGTCAAGATCTTCCTTGAGCTATTAGGCTTTTGAAAATAGAGGACTAGGCTCTGATACCAATTATTAGGATTCCCAAAGATACTGAGAGGGGTCGGTGAATCAGTATCTAACCGGTTATAGATTTTTCTGAACTTATTAAATGAAAAGCAATTCAAAACTATGTACCGGAAACCAAAATTAATGCAGTAAATAAGAACAACAACCACAACATGAAAGACACACTATAACAGAGTATTTTTAATGAGGAAACCCAGTGTGGGAAAAACCTCGGTGGGATTTGTGACCCACAATATTCTCTTACTGGCCAATAAGGGAATATTACTGTTTACAATAGGGGCTTGCACACGCAGGAAGGCCAAGTGCCTAGAGCTCACTGCTCAGTTAAAAAAGAAGTCTCATTGACTTATAAAATGGATTATACAAATACAATGCCATGTACTGCTTTAGATCAGCATCTGCTATGCTAGGTTCAGTATAGGTTTAAGCTCTACAATATTTATAAACCCTTATCCAAAATCTGCCTTACAATTCACACATTAGGTCTACATTAATCCTCCTAGATTCACTTCATTACCTTATTACTAAAATGATCTTTAAGATCTCATACTTATATAAGTTTTATTACAATCCACCATGTTGTCTTACAAAAAGATTTTACAATTAAATATAAAATACATTTAAACAAAATTCTTGTCGGCCATGGTGTTGGTAATCTATCCTTTTGGTGCCGATGTTGAGTCTGCCAGTGCCAGTGCCTGCCAGTATCATATGGTTGTAAGTTTGCAATCAATGACAATACCTTCAGTCACCTACAATTTCTCATTGGAGTGTGCATTTGCCAACATAGAATTCCTAAAGCTATTGTAGAAAAATATAAAGACATTATTTGGTTTATGGTTAATAAAGATGGATATATGATGGAGGAAGTCCAACTTAGAATAGACTAGATCATGTCGATGGGCTATGAAGTCGATGAGGCCACACTAGATACCTATTTATAGCATTTATTGGAAGCTCTAGTTGATGAAAAGGAAGAAAAATTTGATACAACTCAAGAAAAAGGTTTAATGGTTCATCAGGAACAAGTTTCAATCACCATAAGAAATAAAATGACAAGGGTTGCAGCTAAAATAGTAATCACTGAGGGTCATGATAGGGCCAAAATTGACCAAAAGGTTAAAATCCTTGAAGCCTAGTAGAAGGAAGAAATGAAACAAAAGAGAAAGGAGGAAAGAGAAGAAAAGAAGGAAGCTTAGGCTGCTCCTAATGCGATTTTGGTTTCTACAAATTCATCCAAACAACTGGAAGCACCATTTGGTGAACCTGCCAACCCCAAGTTGAAAGAATCAGTGAAAACAAAACAAAAAACAACTAGGCAATATATGAGTCTTTCTTCAGAGTAGACTGTATTGGCAATATGCTAGATCTGGTTAAGTGTTGTCATTGATGTCAACACTATATCTCGATTGGACCTATCCTAGTTAGACTTGGTGTTTATCTTGGTTTTGGCTATGATTCTGCTCTGGTATGATCAAATCTTTTGATTCAGATTTCGATACTTATTTAAGATGGTTATATACTTTCCATAATATTTTGGTTCATTATTTGGTGCTTTGGTAGCTATCACTTTTATTCCCGGTTGATACTTCTTGATACCGGCTAGCTTTACCAGTTAATGATATCTGATGATTTGGTTAGATGATCTTGATCCGGCTTATGGAAATGATTTCTATCATATTGAAGAGGTTTCTTGATCATGTCCTAACTATTTGGTGGCTTTGCATTGGTTGGCATGCTATTATGATGATCCTATTTGGATCCAATTAGACTTTCTATGTTATTGCACTAAGGGTTTCTACCAGTTGGTGAAACCTGTTGGATTTTAGTCTTAGTAGAATTTCTAGTGGACATAATTATTTGGGAACTTGAATTAGGTCCATGCTATGTAATCTAAATCATAATATTGGTCTGAAGGTATCTTGTAATGTAATTTTTATAATTATGGGTTTATGAGTTTAGGGTTTAGCTGACCTTGTCAATAAGGTTCATGGTGTATATTTATAGGTGACTTATTCATGTAATTGGGTATGGTTTTTAGTATCGATGGTTATGTCTACATTATCAGAGAAAGGCTTATGTGCGAATAAAGTCATATCATCAATGAAGGGTTGAAAAGGTTTTGTATTGTAGGCTAGACATCTGTACTTACTTGGAACTGTATCAAGTATTAGTAGATGCTACTCTCATTGTTCATTATTTTTGGATTGTAGTTTGATGCTTTGTAAGTTAGTGAGACTTCTCTTTGTGACAAGCAGTGAGCTCTAGGTTCTTGGCTTGATTGCAAGTGCAATGCCCATTGTAATTATTTCACATACTATTGCAGAAGTATTATCTGATTGTGAGTAGGGTTTCCCACCGTGTTTTTTCTCCTTACTGGATTTTCCATGTCAAATATTGGTGCCATGTGTACTGTGCATTCATGATTTATATTCATTATGTTGTGCACTGGTATATAATTTATAATTTGGATAAACTATTGTACTTGTGAGAAAGATGGTTTGCACCACTCTTAGTTTTCTCCTAGTATCAGATCATTCCAACAATTGGTATCAGAGAAGATCTTATGGTATTAGCATGAAGTTCTACCTTTAACCATTATTGAAAGGAGATTCCTAAATTTGAAGGTACAAATTTCAAAATATGGAAGGAGCGAATAAAGGTTCATTTGAGATGTCTTGGAGCTTAGGTTTGGGAGATAGTGGAGAAAGGATATATACCTCATGATCCTAATTTTGGAACATCGACACCTACTAATTAATAGAAGAAAGATGATAATGATAGAGAAAAATAAGCACTGTTAGGTGCCCTATCTGATGAAAAGTTATTAATGTCATAGCGCTAGAGAATGCAAAGCAGATCTAGTTAAAACTTGAAACTCTTTATGAAGGTGACCAGGCAGTAAAGATTACAAAACTTGAAGGTTTCCGGGTGAGATATTAAACTTTGAAGATGGAAGAAGATGAGAATATTAGTTCTTTCATGGATAGAGTGAATGAGATTTTCATGGGTACCAAATGTTGTTGTAGATTAGTTAGTGAATATGATGTTGTCTCAAAAAATTTAAGAGTTCTACCTCTAACTTATAAGATGAAGGATACTACAATTAATGAACTCTAGATAATGTCAATTACCCCTATTACCAGAGATACATTACTTGGGAAATTGACTACTTTTGAGCTTGAAGAACTTGGAGATTAGAGTGCTACTAAAACTGAGATTGCATTTAAAGAATCTACTTCCAGTAAGAATAAGATAGATTAGAAGGAGTTGTATGCTAAATATTTAGAGGACATTAAGAGAGAAGAAAGAGAACTTGAAGAGCTAGAAGCCCCGATTGCTAAAAGAATACCTAAAGGACCAATTGGAAGTAAGTATGAAGGAAAATTCCCTTTTAAATGTTTTTTATGCAATAAGATTAGTCATTTTCTTTATAGATGTCTTGAGAGAGCTACTAGGAATCATGAGAGATTTATGAGCAGTTATAAGCCTAATCTGCAATATCAGAGTAGACCTAGATTTAGAAAGAATAAGGATAAATCATGTTATTATGCTGGTGATGATAATTTTGGTATTACTGATGATGATGATGATGATGAACTTGTAAGTGGAACTGATAATGGAAGCTCTAGTAAAGATTGAGTCTTTATTGCTATCAAGGATGATTGTTTGGAACGTATCATTGAAGAAACTCATACTGAGGAGAAAGCTTTATCTTCTTAAATTGAAGAGAAGGATGAATGGGTTATAGATAGTGATTTCTTACATCACATGACCAGTGAGAAGAGAAAATTTCTAACTTTGCAATAATTTGATGGTGGACTAGTCAGATTTGGGGACAACAAGGCATGCAGGATAAAAGGCAAAGGAACAATATCATTGGATGGTAATACTAACACTAATAATATTTATTATGTTGAAATATTAAAGAATAATCTTTTAAGTGTAGGTCAGAGGGTGGATAGAGGATTTTATTTGCAATTCAAGGATGGAAAATGCAAGATCATCAATAGATCTAGATTGGAAATTGCTTTCAGAACCCAGACCAAAGGAAACATCTTTCATTTGAACTCTAGTGAGAAGGATTTCTTGATTTCTCAAATTGATGAAAGTTGGTTATGGCATAAAAGGATGTGTCATGTAAATTTTGATTGCATAGTGAAGATCAGTTCAATGTAGGTTGTCAGAGATTTGCCAAAATTGTTAAACCTCACAATCCAATATGTAGAGGATGTCAAATGGGTTAGAAAGTTAGAACTTCTTTTAGAAGTATACATGATAAATTTGATGAAATTGATGATCTTATTCATATTGATCTTTGTGAACCGAAAAGGACTAAAAGTTTTCAAGGTGATAGATAGTTTATGTTACTTATTGATGATTATTCTAGAATGATGTTGGTGGCATTTTTGAAAGAAAAATCAAAAGCTTTTGAGAAATTCAAAGTTTTCAAATCTATGGTTGAGACTGAGACAAGGCTGGAGATAAAATGCCTAAGATCAAATCAAGGCAGTGAGTTTACATCTAGTGAGTTCAACAACATTTGTGAAAAGAATGGAATTAGAAGATGACTTTCTATACCTAGGAACCCACAACAAAATGGATTAGTGGAAAGAAAGATAAAAAACATATTAGATGTTGCAAGGACAATGATGACTAAAGCTAAATTTCCTAATATCTATTGGAGGGAAGCTGACAATACTGTGGTATACACTTTCAATAAAATACACATAAAAGATGATACCGGTAAGAGTCCTTATGAATTATAGTTTTGTCATTCTCCTACTATCAGATATTTCTGAATTTTTGGAAGTAAATGCTACATTAGAAGAGATGATGCATTAGGAAAGTCTAATCCTAAAAGTGATGAAGGATTATTTTTAGGTTATTCTACTAAGAGAAAAGCATATAGATGTTATAATAAAAGATTGAATAAGATAATTGAGAGCATAAATGTCAAGGTGGATGAGCAAGGTAATAATCAAATCAGATCATATGACTATGGACCAGAAGATGAATTTATCAGACTAGAACCGATAATGCAAGAATCAATTTAGAACATTGAACCAATGACTCTGGTAACATCATAAAAATCAATAGTGACTATTGAATAGTAGAAAGAGTCAAAAAATCAAGAAAATTCAAAGACTCCTAGGTATGTGAATTGAAATAATTCTGAAGATCAGATCATTGGAGATAAAAGGAAATTTGTGATGACTAGAAGAAGATTAGCTACTAATGAGGTAGGTTTAATTTCTCAAATTGAACTGAAATCATTTATTGAAGCAAGTAACGATGAGAATTGGAAGAAAGCAATGGAAAAATAATTAGATCAAAAAGAAAAGAATAAGACATGGGAATTAGTCCCTTGACCTAAAGATAAGAAAAAATATTGGAACTAAATGAGTTTTTAGGAATAAATTAAATGAGGAAGGTTAGGTTGTAAGAAACAAGGCTATATTGGTTTGCAAAGGTTATCATCAGAAGAAGGAGTTAATTATGGAGAGACTTATGCTTTGGTTGCAAGAATTGAAGGGGTAAGACTATTTCTTGCCTATGTAGCACACAAGAACTACAAAGTATATCAGATGGATATCAAATATGCATTTCTGAATCGAGATCTTGAGGAGGAAGTCTACATTGAGCAACTTCATGAGTTTTCCTTATCAAAAGAAAAAGACATGGTTTGCAAATTGAAGAAAGCTTTATATAGATTAAAAGAAGCCCTCAAAGCATGGTATGCTAGATTGGACAATTATCTTTCTAAGCTCCATTTTAGCAAAGGTAATGCTGATAGTAACTTATATTACAAAAGTGAGCATGATGACATACTAATTGTTGGTCTTTGGGGATGATATTATTTTTTGTGGAGAAGAAAGTCTATGCATGAAATTTGTTTATGATATGAAGAATGAATTTGAAATGAAATTTTTCTTAGGTTTGCAAATTACTTAGACTAATAAAGGTATTTTCATTCATCAAATGAACTATGTGAAGGAGTTACTTAACAAATTTGGACTTGAAAATTCGAAACCTATTGATATTACTATGATAACCAGTTGTAAATTGTTAAAGGATGATGAATCTCCTAGAGTGAATCCAAGCTAATATAAATAAATGATTGGTGGATTATTGTACTTAACTTACACTAGACCTGATACAATGAATTCTATTTGTATTGCTTCTATATTTCAGTTAGATCCTAGAGGAACTCGTGATATTCATGTTAAGAGGATATTAAGATATTTGGCAGGAACAATAGACTTTTTGTTATGGTATCCAAAGAATGATGACTTCAGACTATGTACCTATACAGACTCTAATTGGGCAGGAGATGTGGATGACCAAAAGAGAACTATAGGTAGTGTATTCTTTGTTGGAAAGAAGTTGGTTTCATGGCTTAGTAAGAAACAATCATGCACTTCATTATATACTATTGAAGTGGAATATGTAGTTGTTGCAACCAATTGTACTCAAATTTAATGGATGAAACAAATGTTGAAAGATATAAGAGTAAGTTATGATGAGCCTATTGTTATTCACTATGATAATACTATTTCTATTGATATGTCAAAGAATTTGGTATTTCATTCCAAATCAAAACACATTTCTATAAGGTACAATTTATTGAAGGAGAAGGTTCAAGTAAAGAAGTTGGATTGCTTTATGTTCCTACTAAGGAATAGATTATAGATATTGTACCAAAACCATTTCCTAAAGATACTTTTGAATATCTTATAAATTAGTTGGGAGTCACCACCCCTCCCAAAGAGACTTAGAGATGCATGGATGCATCAATCCGGTGAGCTTATGAGATATATGTTTTTGATCCGGGTTGATGGGATGTTGCTACTGTATACACCTAAAAATGGTCTGAAGATAATTAATTGAATAAGCAATTATTAAATTAATCGTCCTTCCCAATTTAATTGAATTCATTAGCAATTTGATTAAATTCTTCCACTCATCTACTTATTAATAAATCTAAGGATTTATTTAATAGGTTCATTTCATTAGTCCCCTTTGATTAATTGATTCAAATTAATTAATCTTCCCCCATCAAATTCATTTCTTCTAATCTCCTAATTAATTAAAAAAAATCAATTTATGAGTTGTTGAAAGTTAATTACACCTTTCCTATTATTTAGATTTTTAAATTCAAATTCCTCACATGCCTCCTAACTTCTAACCACCTAACCTGACCACTCCTAAACCTAACCTATTCCATCTAACCCTGGGTTTTATTAACCCTATCTTAGCTTGCACATCCTAACCTCCTATGGTGTGGATACTCTCCCCTTGAGACACATGAAATTTTGGGCCACATATCTCTTCTCTTGCACACTTTCCCTCTTATGATCAATGTGCCTTGACACTTGTCACCACAAAGATGACAAGTGTCCCTTCCTCCAACCTCTTCTCCAACCTCCTCCAATTTCACCATTGATATCTTTAGACTCAATCTTGACCATTGATTCCTACCACCTCACCCCTGGCCTTGGAAATCCTATAAATATCCCCCATGTTGGAGCACAAATCATCCCATCTCATTTGCATCATAGGCATTGTTATTATAGGCATATATTTTTAGCATATCATTTGGGTATTGTTATTATAGGCAATTGCATCTTAGATCTAGCTTAATTGGATTATTTGCTAGCATAATTGTTGAATCATGTAGCTTAATCATTCTCTTTTCTAGCTTAACTACATCATTATCATTTCAAATCCTCCATCTAGATGTAGTAAAGTCACTGGAATTTTTTTATCCAGATCTGATAGCATATCCACACTCTCATCTCTTAGGAGGTGATAGACCGCTTTGTCATGGTTTTATTTTTCCTCACTTTAAATTTGCTAACCATGCTTGTAATGATCTATTGAGTGTTTGTGTTGCAGCTATAGGTATCACACTTCATAGGCATGACATCTTGGCACCCACTGTGGGGCCCGAAATCTCATTTTTGGCCTCTTAAGCATCATCAAATCTTCATTTCTAGTCGGGTCTGAATCAGAATCTCATACGAGTTCCTTTCCAGCCTCGTACAAGTTCCTTTGCGTACTTAGATGATAATTCTATAATGTTGGAAAATGCACACTCCAATGAGAAATTTTACGTGATTCAAGGTATTGTCATTGATGGCAACCTTACAATCAAATGACACCAGTAGGCACCGGCACTGGCAGACTCTACACCAGCATACAGTTCACCGACAGCGAAAAGATGATTACTAACACCTTGGCTAACAAGATTTTGTTTATTTCTATTTTGTATTTAATTATAATATCTTTTGTAAGCTGACAAAGGCAAATTGTAATAAGACTCATATAAGTATGAGATCTTGTAGATCATTTAGCAGATGTTGATATGGTTAGATTATTGCAGAACTAATGTGTGAATATTAAGTGAGATTTTGGAATAGGGTTTATGATTATTGCAAGAGCTTAAACCAGTACTGGATCTGGCATAGAAGATGCTTTTTGTAGTAGTACATCTTATTGGATTTTCATAATCCAATTTGTAATTCAGTGAGACTTCCTTTGTAATTGAGTAGTGAGCTCTAGGTACTTTGGCTTCCTGCATGTGTCGGCCCCCACTTTTGTAAGTAATATTCACTTATTGGCTAGTAAGTGAATATTGTGGGTCACAAATCCCACCGAGGTTTTTCCCACACCGGGTTTCCTCACCAAAAATATTGTGTTATGGTGTGCTTTTCATGTTGTACTTATTGTTCTTATTTACTGCATTAATTTCTTGTTTACCGGTACACTATTTTGGAATGCATTTTATTTAATAAGTTAAGAAAATCCATTAACCGGCAAGATACTAATTCACCCCCCCTCTCAGTATCTTTGGGAATCCTAAAAATTGGTATTAGAGATTGGTCCTCTATTTTCAAAAGCCTAACATCTTGAGGAAGATTTTGACATCAGTAGGGATGGAAAACTTGAGAAAGAAATTGGAAACAACCCTTTCAGACTATGATGTAGAAAAGTTGAAGAATATGAAACTTGAAGATGATATGAAGGCTACACAGGAAATCATTCAAGGACTTCAAGAAAATATTACTATTGCAAGGAACAAAAGAAGAGAACTTTCTAAGAAGATGCAAAATGATGACGATGACGATGATGATGAAAAATAAACTCTCAATGACCTTGTGAGCAAATTGAGACAAGAAAGCAGTACAATGAAGAATGAGATGCACGATATGACTATGAGATTTTGCAAAGAGACTGAAAATAGAAAGAAGAATGAAGATGATTTGGCTAGAAGAATAAATGATGTTGCAAATGAAAACCTAAGACTCAGTCATGAAAATGATATGCTAAAGGTAAATCTAATTCACCTAGAACATGATAAAACTAAACTCATGAGAGAGAAAGACTTTTTGGAAAATGAGTTGGCTACTGCAAATCAACACAAGGAGAAATTCAAGAAAAGTTCAGAAGAACTTGATGACATGCTGAAGAATTAGAAACCTAATGGAGACACTAATGATCTTAGCTTTGAAGTTGGTGAAAGCTCTGGCACTGCAAACCATCATGATCATAGCAAACCAGTAAGACAACCTAATGCTTACAAATTTAATGGGAAATGTTTTAACTGTAGCAAGTATGGTCATAGAGAAAATTAGTGTAGATCTAGAAACTATCGGAACACCAATACACCCATTGGTCAATGTTCTAAATGCAATAAAATTGGTCATAATTCAAAAAATTGCAGAATGAATGTAAGATGTTATGTTTGTGGAAGATTTGGACATCTATCTAATTAATACAAAACACATACCAGCATAGGATATGGAAAAGCAAATCAGAAAAACATTGTGACTTGTTATGCTTGTAACAAAATTGGACATATTGCAAAATTCTATAGAAGTAAGGCATCACCGGCAAATAACAAAGGACCCAGTTTGAAACGTAAAGAAAAGGTTGAAGAGGTAAAATAAGAATTTTCAAAACAATGGATTAAAAATTCAGATCAGAATGTTGATACTCCTCCATCGGTAGTATAGAGTACCACTCCACCGGCTGGAGATCCTTCTTCTAACTAAGAGATAATCCCTTGAGGGCATGGCAAGAAAATATAAAATATGCTAGTTTACCCTTGGTTGATGGTAAGAAGATGAAATGCTTCTTTATCAGGAGATGAGTTAAGTTTTCACTTAACTGGCAGACATTAAATGTGGCAATTGAAGGAAATGACACTATAAAGCAAGTATTTTGGCTCTTTTTTATTCACCAAGCATTCAAATTTCTTGAGAGTGCAAAAATCCTGAATGAAGGCATCCATAGCGAGAAGTGAAGCAAATCATTCAAGCACTCATATCTAAAGGAAGTTTAAGGTATTTATAACAATGGCTTCCTCCTTTGCACCTAAATTCATTGCAAACCCTATTGTGATTGAAGTTATTAAGTGCCCTAGACCTGTATTCAAGATTATTCCCGAAATTGCAAAGAAAGATGATACCCTAGGAGCATTCTCACAAATTCCCAAAGGAGTAGTATATGTTGAGGATCCTAGAATCTATATACATTGTCATATAGAAGAACTAGGTGATGATGAAATTAAGAATATGTATATGATTGTTGTATGTGATGAAAATGGAAATGTTAAACTGGAAAATAAGATAATTGAAACCCTAGGTTTTGTGGAAATCCTTTATATCCCTGATTTTCCCAAGGATGTTATAAGAATTGTGCTAAGAAGAGTACATGGGGAGTTCTTTTGGCTGGATTCAATTCACAAGATAACCAAAGAGGTAGTTAGGGCAGTGACAGGCTTACCTTCCACCGATACCAAGCCTGATAAAACTAAAAAGGTTCCAAATGACACTATAACAACCCTAACCGGTGCAACTTTTGACAAGAGATCCCTTAGAGTCAATGATGTTAAGGAGATCAACATAAGGTTCATAAGAATGATACTTGGTTACAAAGCTACTCATGCCAGTAGACTAAACTCTATTTCTAGCTTGTGTATTAAAAGTTCTTATGACTTAGTGAACAACTATGCCAAGATTGACATATTGATAGGAAGTACCTGATATTGGTAGAAAAGACTTTGGTTTTGACATATCGATAGGAAAACAATTACTGGACATTCTAAACAACATGGGAGATGACAGAGGAAAGAATATAAATGAACATTTTCAGGCTTTAAAGGCTAGGATGAAAACAAGGATAACGCTATCTCAAGCTATTGTTGACAAATATCAAAAGGAGATATGCTTTGTAATAAAGAAGGATGAAATTTGGATGGAGGCAGTTGTCCCAAGGACTATTTGGGTTACTGAAATGGGATATGAGGCAAATGAGAATATAATTGAAACTTATGCAAAAGACCTCTTAGAAGCCCCTAAAGAACTGACAGAAAAAGTATTTGGCAATGCTAAAACAATTGAAAGTAGTATTTAATCTTAGAAAAGGATAAAGAAAACTGAGCAGATAGTTATGAAAGGAACAAGGTAGGCTAAAGCTATAAAAGAGGATGTATTAAATAAAACTAGTATTAAGGAGAGTGACTTGGAAGGTCAACAACTAGAAACACATCTTTCACAAGTTGCTACCTCCTTTGATAGTGAGATACCTACTAAGTTCAAAAGGGTAGAAAGAAAAAGAAAACCCTCACTGACACATGCTCCTACACCAAAGAAAACAAGACAAAAAAAATAGGCTATTAGGCCTCTGCCAAAGAAACTAATACCAAAAAAGAGGAAACAAAAACAAGTTGTTCCTCCACTTGACAAACTTTTGAGTGAGATAACTGAAGATGGAAAACTGTCAAACATTAAGAAACTATATAACAGACTATCAAATGATGAAAAGGAGAGTATAGAAAATAGTGTTATCTTACATCATGATATTTATAAGAAATTTTTGATGGAAATTTTTGATGATATACCCAATGACTTGTAGAGAAGATTAGAATCCAAAAGGGTAGCAATTGTGGAACTAGATAAAAAGATCAAAATAGAAAAAATACTTGTAGTTCACCCAGTGAACTCAACTCAAGAGATTGATGAGTTAACTAGTGAGGCCAATAGAACAGTATTCTCAATTGGTCACCAACATGTAGCACTGATGGTAGGTAGAGTAAATGAAATGTCAGAAGAGACTGCAGACAAGTGGGACATATTCTTTGTTGAGAAAGAAAAACAAGAAGAGCTCAAATGACCAAAGACTATCAGAGTCTATCAAAAGGATAAGGGGAAAGGCAAGCTAGGTGGACCTCCGAGCCTAAAGATAACTAATAAATTTCCCCCACCAACCTTTGATACTCCGCTGGCAACAAAGAGTATGGAAACACCTCATGAAGATACAAATCCTGATTCAGAAGTATTATATACAATGAAAATTGACACACAGGAAGTCAATATTGTTGTGGATAAGGAATCAAGTGAGAAAAGAGATGTGGCTAATGAGTCACCAGTAGAAGACATTACAATTGAAGTAAATGTTGAAGACACAGTTGGGACAAAGCAACAAACTAAAAATTCAGTTGACCCCCTAAAAACTGGAATGGTGACTGATGGAATACTGGCTATAGAAAACCCTACTGAGTCACTGGTAGTAGACACTATTGAGATGCAAATAGAAAAACTGGCAGTGGATACCACTGACAAATCATCTGAGGCACCATCAGAGAAATAGGTAGAGAGTACAGAGAAACAAGAGAGCAACATGATTCATAGGTACATATGAAAATAGTACCACCTCCTACATCTGATAAACCTAAACCTTTGGTAGTGGAAATGGAGACACAAACTAATCCTTCTGAGATAGAAGAAAGAAAAGCTATTGCTACCACTGGTGGATTACAAATTGTAAAGGTAGTTGGACAGTCATCTGGAACATCAATGACTAAATTTAGGCCAACCAATGTGATAGAGGTATTACTAGATTCTATCAAGAAAATAACAAATTGTAATGCTCTAGCGTATAAGGCTATAGATGACACTTTACCAATTTTAAAATTGATAGCACCTAAGTGTAGCGTCCTAAAATTGCGACACTTGCAATTTCGACTGCATTTTGGTCTTCACGATGGCGATGCAACACGCAACCTGAATGGAGACCCCAAAACTTGCTCACGACACTGAAAACTGCATTTTTCATGCACCCTGGCCTGAACCTCCTTGCACCCCGCTGTCCCAGAGGTGGGACCAGAGCGCCCAGTGCCCTGGTCCCTCAGGACCAGGGCGCCCAGCGCCCTGGTCCCTGGGTCCTATTTTGGGCCCGGTTTCCTAGGTGATATCGGGTCTTTTTGATTGCAATTTGGAAATATACTTCCCTAGTCGGCCTAAGGTTGAGAAAATCAGTCTATCAGCCCTAATTGACAAGTATATAAACTACATTTTTCTCTCTCATTTGGATATGAGGAGGATATGTGTACAAAGCGTGGAAACTATACTCAAGCATTCAAGCATTCAAGCAATTGATCATTTCAAGTCTCCATTCAAGGCTAAGTGTTGCATTCAAGTCAAGGATCCAACCATTGAAGAGGAGATCACTTATTACATGCTACATACTACAACATACAACATCTAAACCTTCGCACATAAGGATACCAACATCCTTAGAACAAGGTATTAGTACTTGTTTTACATTACAGTCATTTACATTTACAGCTCTTGCTCATTTCTTGGTTAATTCCAAAACCGGGGTTTGACCTAAAGGCAAACCCCTAATCCCTAACCCCCCATCATCTTCGCTTTTCTGTGTGTAGGTTGCAGGTACGCGGCTAAAATTGAAGATCTGGAATCTTTGTGCAGAGACAAACAGATCCCCCTTCGTTTCGCGGATTTTTCAGAGGACCGTGGCGCCGGGCGCCATCGTCCCGACAACTTTTTCTCAAATTTGCAGGACAGCGCCGTATCGACATTCTACTGCTAATTCCAGGTCCGCAGCTTCATCCTATAACCCGAACTCAGTTTATAAGCGAATCTTTATGACTTTCTATGGATTCTTAGCTTAATTTCCTTAATCAACATTCTTTACAAAAGAGGGTAGCTTTGCTTTCCAAACCCTTGAAATTCATCTAGCATCCAATCTTACATGGTGTGGGATTGAATCTTATGAGTTTCAACCCCTCTTTTGAATGTAAAGTCTTCCCCCTAAGTGAAAACCCATCGAATCCTAGCGAACCTCCCTTCTCTCTCCTCGGAGTTAGAAGGGGAGAGACTAACTAGGGTTCGACAGTGATTTTCTGCTTTACATTTTGGTGAACCCGACGTGAACATCCTTTCTGATTTTTCATGCTTAGATCTGAAAATTGATTCCTTGATTACATTTCCATGTTTGATCTTTTGCAAAATTTTAGAGGTGATTGCATAAAAACCCTAAATTTCCTTTTTTGAACATTGAACTTGCAAAATGTTTAATTATTAATGCTTGCTTCAGATCTGCTTTTCTATTATAAATTATCAATTCATATCTGTACTTTAATTTTGAAAATTAAGTGGTTAAATGTCAAAACCCTAATTTTTGAAACCTTCTTAATTCAACATTTGTCCGACAATTTGACCGATCAAAACATCTCCAAATCAGCTGTAACTTTGGATTCTACAATAAAATCACAATATCTTTCATCCCTGAAAATTTGGAAAAAAGTTGCGAGGACCGTGTTGCACTCCGAGCGCCATCGTCCCTGACATTTTTTCCAAAATTTCGGGAGCGAGATCTTGCTGTATTTTCCTGCTAAAATCCAGAATTTTGGCTGATTTTGTCAATTATAACACTTTCAAAATTACAGTCAAAGTTGGTCTTGTGATTGCTTGGTTTAAGGCTCCTAATCATTCAAAAATCATTGAAATTGAAATTTTGTGTCAGAATTGTGTTCTTACTTGTGAGGCCCTACCCCAACCCATCCTATCTCTTCAGTTATTTTCATTTTGGTAACATTGATATATGTGGATGCTTCATTTCTATGCCTTGTGAATTATAGAATATTATATGATTCTAGATTAGGGTAATGTTGTGATGATGCAGGTTATTATCTGAATTTCAGGATTTGATATAATGTTTGGAAAATGTTTGCATATATTGTAGATGGATCAAATTTTGAGGATTATGAGGAAATTGCTTTGAATTGTGACAAATCATATTTCATAATGTCAAGTCTTTGCAGAATGAATGTATTGTATTCTGATTATGTGATTTTATATATTATATGAGGCTATTTGGGAAGTACTAATGTTTAAATTGAGATGTGCAGGAAAATATCCATGTGACCATGGAAATATTAGGGAGAATCAAGCCTAGGCCAATGTGCGTTAGTAAAACCAGGGGTTGTCTATTTGGAGAGACAACACCCCGTATGTACTGTATTTTATTCGTAAATGTAAAATGTTGCATGAGTGTAATTTGTACTTATTGGATTGATTAAATTGTTTAAGGGACAATTGCCATGTGTTTATTGTGATGTGGAATTATTTTGTAGTGTCACTTGACACCTATGTAGTATGTGGTGTTGGCAATTTGTCATGTCACCTTTTTAAGAGTTTTATTTTTGATTAAATGTTATATCCCCTAATTATCCTTGAAGGAACCAAGAAATCTAGGTTAGAGAGCCACAAGGAAGGTCAACTCAGAGTTGACCCGTAGGTTAACTTCAGGTGGACTTTCTGAAGGTCAAATCAACTCCTAGAGTCAATTTTAGAGCTTTTCTATTAGGCCTCATGGGGTACCTATGGGTGAAGGCCAAAATTGGCCATGTGTCTTTCCCTTAGGACTTGTTTAACCACCCAAAAAAGTGGTTTTCCCAAGATGGACGAATTCCATCTATAGGAGTGCCATCCTTGGAAGGAGAACCTTCTTGGAGATAGTAATCCCTCTTCCCCATTCCATTTCCCTTCTCTAGGCACCTAGGTTAGGGAGTGTGTAAGACCTAGGGAAGACCAACCCAATGGGAGATCACTCACTCTATCCAAGAGGTTGGAAGGAGTGAGAGAGGCCTTCTTAGGCTAAGAATGGAAGCTTAGTGAGCTAATCACCCACTCTCCATTCTTGGAGATTTTTGAAAAAAAAACACTTGGAAGGAAAAACCAGTTTTAGGAATTAGAGGAATTTGGGGGCCAAGGAATTGTAGAAAGTTGTGTGGATTGGGCAGCTCATCTCCAACTAAGTTTAGCATACCTATTGGCAGAATAAGGTTGGTTGTTATCTCCTCTTGGTTTTGTTGTCTATGTTAGTTATGTTGTTTTGTTAAAGGAAAGAAATGCTTGTAAAGAAAGTGTGTATGTAAATTGTTGTTGAAGAAAATAATGTGTAGTTTCATTTCTATGTTTTTCTGTTTTGTGTTCTTGTTTTGGGAGTGTCCAAGATCTTCTACTCTTGGGAGAGTAGGATGATCTTGGGGTGGAAGAAGCATGACAGCCTTGGGTGAGAGGCTCTCCTTAAGGAGAGTGATCTCAAGGGTGTCCTTTGTGACCCTTGCTGCATAGCCTTGTGTATGCATTTGGGGGTCATAAGGGGAGAGAAATGGCTTTGAGCCTTTGGGGGACATAAGGTGGTTGGAATGAATTCTGTTGAGTATTTTGAGTTTCCATGAGGTGGCTTGTGTTATATTTTGGCTGCAGTCTCCCCAATGGTACTTGGTCCACTTCCACCCGTAGATTGATCACCCCAAGTGTGGTGAAAGTGTAGCTTGGGATGGGAAAGTGTATGTGTTGTGTGTTTGCCCTATTGTTGTGTTGTATTGCCTGATTGTAACCCGTCTAGGTCTTGATTCTACTAGCTCGGGGGTGGCTTCTGGTAAGCCTAGGCTGGGAGGTGAGCATCCCATGGTCACAGTCCTAAGTTTTACTTGCAGGTGGCTTGGAAAAAAAAAAAAGACTAGGAGTTGCAGATTTTGTGTTGCAGACTTCTATTCAGATTCTTATTTTTATTTAAATGCAGAAAGGAAGGAAGAAATGTAACCTTATGCTTTGTAGCAAAAGAAAAAGAAGAGAAAGTGCATATGTAAATATAGGGCTTAAAATGATTCTGTTTCTGTTTAAATAAATGTAATTATTATTTTCTGTGTAAAGATTAGAGAAAAAAAAAGGGGACTGTTAGATTATCTACCCATTTTCATATTTGGGTTATTGTAACTATCATTCTGGAAAAACAATGTAAATGTAACTTTTATTATATTTGATGACTATTGTGTTTGTTGTAGTCTACATTTAAATCTGGTTTGTAACATGTTATTTATTGCAATATTAAAGAAAAGAAAACAGAAAAAAAAAAATGCATTAGGATTTCTTATTTACTATTTACTAGTTTATTTACTGCAAATGTTAAAGAAAGAAAAAGAAGAAATGCAGTAGGGTTATTATTTACTTGCTTAGTTTTATATTCTGTTATTTTATGTCTATTAGAAAGAAAGGAGAACCAGTATTGCTTTATTGCTGTAGAAAGTTTAAATAAAAAGGAAGAAATAAATAGATCTATTCTAAATGCTGTTAGAAGACTAAAAACGGAATGTAGATGGTTAAAAACCTCAGATCAATATAAGGGTTTTTAACCCTATTACTTCAACATTTAGTCATATATATATTTCTATATGTATATAAGTATATATAATGAAAATATATACCTATATATATAGAAAATATATATATATATAAGTTTCCTGTATATGTATACCCCTGTAACAACGAAATAAAAAAAAAACAAAAACAAAAAAAAACATGTATTTTGAATCCGGTGCATCTCTGTTACAAATCATATAAAATATAATGCAGAATAAACCCTTTAATCCTATATATATATATATATATATATATATATATATATATATATATATATATATATATATATATATATATATATATATATATATATATATATTCTGCATCAAAAAATATGCTCTGTGAATGCCTGTAGAAGAAAATATCTTCATATTCATAAATGATATTGTGCATATTATATATATATATATATATATATATATAATATACATTTGATATTTCAAAAAAAAAAACACAGCACATATTATTCACCCCCACGAACTATGCATTTTAATATTGTTTTTTTTAAAAAAAAAAAAAAGAGAGGAGACACGCGGGTCACTGTGCGTAACACAGTGGACGGCCACGGCCGAGCCACTATGTTACACACAGTGGGCGGCGCCGAAGGGCACCGCACTGTGTGTAACACAGTGGGCAGTCACAGCCACCACTGTGCCACGCACAGTGAACGGCGCCCGCCACTGTGTGTATACACAGTGGGTACACACAGTGGCGGCGCTGCCGCCACTGTGCGTATGCACAGCGGCGCCCGAAACCCTTCCTCCTCCACCGCTTCTCCCCGCATGAAACCCTCCGCCTCCGTACCTGCAGTCACATTCCAAAACAAAAAAAAAGAGAAAGAAAACAAAACAAAGAAAAAGGGTTAATATAAAACCCTAACCCATTTCGGGTTAGGGTATAATATGTAAGAAAGGGTAAAAATAACATAAGACAAGTGTAATATGTAAAAATGCAACCCTAACCCCATTTCGGGTTAGGGTTAGCATTATAAGAATATATATATATATATATATATATATATATATATATATATATATATATATATATATATATATATATATATATATATATATATGTATATATATATAAATGAATATATTGATATATATATATATATATATGTATATTTATATATACATATATATTTATATACATATAGGAGATTTAGATTTGGGGGCATTTAAATTGTTTTTTTTTAAATTATAATGAGGGTTAGTATTTAAGAATCTATATATATATATGAGGAGTTTAAGTTGGGATTTTAAACCTTGATTTTTAATATACATATATATATTTGGGGGCAATTCCATAATGGAATTTTTATATGTCCGTTTAGATTGGAATTTAAAACTTGATTTTTTGTAATATATGGAATGGGGTTATTTTAACGATAGAATTATTATATGTCTATTTACTCTTTAGGAGATTTAAAATTTTAAAATAGTAAAATTTTAAAGGGATTTGAAAACAAAGGGATTATTATGGTTGGATACCCCATACATTAAATCGATTAATTTATTTAATTAATCAATGGATTTCCCTCAATATAATTGGACTTTAGAAAAAAATTTAAAAGGAGGAAATTGTAGATTTTTGAACTTTAGGCCTTGAGACCGATATTTGGCCGGATCGAAATTTAAATGACAAAATCAAGGGATTTAGGGAAAATTAGAATTGGCCCTAGTAATTGTCGGTTTCAGTGGGCAAATGTCATTGTAGTAATTCGAAACCCCCATTGGGTGGATGTGGATAATAAATTTTATATGAGCATCAAATAATCATTAACAATATCATTATATGTCCTGGAATGATTTAATACATTAAGATATCCGAATTATCCCTCGATGTAATTAGCGACGACTCGTCTTAGGTAATTGAGCTAGCTAACTAATCCGCAATGCAAATTAATCTCCACCAATCAAGTCACTCGCTCGAGTTGGTTATTTAACTTAACCTAGTAAGTACGTTTATTTACATCCTAGTTAAGAAAAAACTTTAAATACAGTTGTTATGTATTAGGATTTATAGCGAGTTCATGACGTCAAAAAAAAAATTTGTTGTTCCGTTTTTGTGCCCTAAAGCTTGGGCACGACATTTTGGTATCAGAGCAAGGTTTCCAACACTAGGAACCTTTCTCCATTACGTTTTGCTTTAATTATCTAAATTAATCAAATATTTTCTTAAACGGAAAATAAAAATATAAATATATGAAAATTGAATTATTTAAATTAATTGTTTATTTATTTTATTTTTGTTTCCTCATAGGATGCCTCCGACTACGCGACAAGCTCGCAAGCGCGGAAGGGGTCCTAGGCGTACACGTATGGCACGCGAGGATGTTGCTAGGGAGGAACCGGTTCCAGAAGGGAACCCGGAAGCACCTCCCGAACCACCGGTTGACCCTAACCGAGACATCTTGCTAGCTCTTTAGAACTTGATCGGGATCGTGCAGGATAGGCTTCCAGCAGTGGACCGTCATGCAGATAATCAGAACTCAGGGAGTCATAGATCAGTGGATAGGGAACGGAGTAGGAGTCCACCTCCTAATTCCGTAGAGGGTGAGGCAAAGCATGAACCGGAGTCCGTTCACCTACCCGAACCCCCTCCAGTAGCAGCACCTGTGTACTTTGAGAGAGCACGTCAGGAACCAGGAGACCTGATTAGAGAGGTTTTACGCCTCCAGTCGCCATCTTTTGGAGGCACTACTGACGGAGTAGACGCTGAGGCATGGCTTTTGAGCCTAGATCGGTGCTTCGCATTGCGATCTTATGAAAGCAATCTGAAGGCATGCGTTGTAGTCCACCTTCTGAGATCGACAGCCTCCACATGGTGGAAGCAAGAGGAATTCAAGTGTGGACTCATTGCAGATACCATCACATGGGAAATATTCACAGAGAGGTTCAGAGAGAGGTACTTGTCAGAGCACTTCCGGCAGCGTAGGATCGATGAGTTCCATGACCTCCAGCAGAAGGGTCTCACAGTGACCCAGTACGAGAGTAAGTTTATTGAGCTCCTACCTTATGTAGATTACCTGAAGGATGAGAAGCTGCTCGTCAACTGATTTGTTAGGGGACTTAATGCTGGGATAGTAGGACCAGTGAGGATGGCCGCTCTAGGGAGCCTTCGGGTTGCCGTAGAGAAGGCCCTTATAGCCGAGGAGATTCAGATCAGGCCACAGGACACGAGGGATCGGTTCCAGAACTGAAACCCAGCTCCCCAGCCTTTCGGGTTTCAGAAACCCCATTGGAAAGGCAACCACAGAAATGTTTCGGGGTCCCATAAACCCCCTCCTCCACAGCAGTCACAGCAGAGTCAGAGACATAGGCCACCTCAGGGACAGCAGGGCTCCAGGCCCAAACAGTGGCAGTCACAGGGTCCTAGGCGTGACCAGAGAGTACAGGGTACATACACCCCCCCGGCACGGGCTCAGCAGTCCTCCAGGGGTGGGTACAGTGGTTCTAGCCGGACAGGTGGGCATCCTTTTACTAGGCCTCAGGGTGCACAGTTTCAGGCACGCGGTGCTTGCTTCACGTGTGGAGCCATGGGGCACATGGCGAGAGAGTGTCCATAGGGACAGATGACAGGGAATCAGAGGATGGCAACATCAGAGCCTACAGTTGGGGACATGGGCAAGACCCATAGAGTCTTCGCAGCGGTTGACAACCGCCAGGCAGAGCACCAGGCCACAGTCATCGAGGCTGCAGGTAAGGTCAGAGGTAGTAGTATTTCTATATTATTTGACTCAGGAGCGACTGACTCCTTTATATCTCCATTGGTTGTGGAGCGTTGCGGGCTAGTGGCAGTAAGGCAAGGTGTCAGCTGGGAAGTGGAGTTAGCTTCGGGGGCTAGAGTGTCAGTGGATTCAGAGGTTAGGGGATGTCCACTCAATGGATTTCCCTCAATATAATTGGACTTTAGAAAAAAATTTAAAAGGAGGAAATTGTAGATTTTTGAACTTTAGGCCTTGAGACCGATATTTGGCCAGATCGAAATTTAAATGACAAAATCAAGGGATTTAGGGAAAATTAGAATTGGCCCTAGTAATTGTCAGTTTCAGTGGGCAAATGTCATTGTAGTAATTCGAAACCCCCATTGGGTGGATGTGGATAATAAATTTTATATGAGCATCAAATAATCATTAACAATATCATTATATGTCCTGGAATGATTTAATACATTAAGATATCCGAATTATCCCTCGATGTAATTAGCGACGACTCGTCTTAGGTAATTGAGCTAGCTAACTAATCCACAATGCAAATTAATCTCCACCAATCAAGTCACTCACTCGAGTTGGTTATTTAACTTAACCTAGTAAGTACGTTTATTTACATCCTAGTTAAGACAAAACTTTAAATACAGTTGTTATGTATTAGGATTTATAGCGAGTTCATGACGTCAAAAAAAAAATTTGTTGTTCCATTTTTGTGCCCTAAAGCTTGGGCACGACATTACTGCCCTAAATCTGAAAAGTGTGTTTGCATTCATTCGAAATTTCAGTGCTTTATTCAAATTCTTGCAATTTGTGACTTTTGAAATTAAGTGCTTAATTACAACAACTTTGATTTCCGCTTTCAAAATTGAATTTTGCGTGAAATTGAGTCAATTTTTAAAATTCAAAACTTGCACTGCTTTTGACATTCCCTCTAAAATCATAAAATTCAAAATTTCAGTTTCCCTCTCTTTTTCAAAATTCAAAATTTTGCATTTTTCGACAATCTTGATAGGGTTCAATTTTGAGATTGCAACTTTAATTTGGCCTATCTACAGATCGTAAAATCCCTCAATTTTTTCAGATTAGCTCTAAAATCATCATACCTTTCATCCCTGCAAATTTCGAAAAAAGTTGCAAGGACCGTGTTGCACTCCAAGCGCCACGGTCCCGAACATTTTTTTCAAAATTTCGGGAGACTGTTGTGATTGCATTTAACAGCTTAAATCTGGAAGATTGGCTGTTTTTACTGAAAATTGCTACCTCTAAGATCAAAATCTTTTCTCTCTCTCTAATGCATGAGTTTTACAACAATAAGCCCTACTTACACTATTCCCGTTAGACGAAGCCGTAGAATTAAGTCTTTCCGAGGTTTAACTACCAAGGAGATGGAACCTAATTTGAGTAGCCTTTTTAACGAGGACATGGGTAATTCCTCTAATCCTCCTAATGATGAAGAAGCTCTCCATGAAGTTTCCGTTGAACAACTTTCCAAATTGGATAACCAATTTGATGATTTTCACCAATGGATGTCTCATGAGTATCCCAATAGTCAAGCTCTTCTTTTAATTGAGGGTCTAAAACACATGCTTCAAAGTGATAAGAATGGAATTGATGTTTTGCGTGGTATTGCACACATTGTGGATTCGAATGTGATGCCTATGAAGAGTTGTGCTGAATCTTTAGGTTATACACAACCTCCTACACAAGTCAATCATTCTATTCCTTTGACCACTCCTATTGCTAGTATACCTACCTTTACATCAAACATAATGGCTACCTCTATACAAGACATACCTCCTGTGATTACTAGTCATGGGGGCAATCCTCCTTCTTCAATTAATCCTCTTCCTTCATTCAATCCAACTTCTTCGTACATTCCTTCAATGAGTGTTCCTATTACATCTTCACAAATGAACATGACGCAAGGGGGCAATTCATTTAACCATTCCATTCCTCCTTGTAGTGTTCCTCCTATCCAATCATCCCCTATGGTTGACTATCATAGGGTCCCACCACCTTACTCTTTACCCTCTTTCAATAACATCACACCGCCATCTCAATCTAACACACCTAATATGAATTCTTCGACCGAAGCTACCATTAATAATCTTGTACAGACTATCTCTTCTTTACAGCAACAAATTGCCTCTATGAATCAATCTAAGTTTAGTGTGCCTACATTTGATGTGGCGAGCCCACTTTCTCTTGACATTGTTCAAGCTATCCCTCCTAAACATGTTGAAATCCTGCATTTGGAGCTTTACAATGGTAAAGGAGATCCTCTAACACATGTTAAGACTTTTCAAACAATTTGTACTGATTTTGCTTACGACCCAAGGTTGCTTGCGAAACTATTCACTAGAACATTAAGAGACAAAGCCCTACAATGGTATTGCTCGTTGCCTTCTTATTCTATTACTTCTTTTGAACAACTTGCAAATGCTTTCATTCAACAATTTCAAAACAATATAAGTCCTAAAGTTACTTTGATTGATTTAATGCATTGTAAACAAGGTGTTAAAGAAAAAGTGACTGATTTCATTGGTAGATATAAACATTTGTATGCTCAAATTTCTTTTCCAGTGCCTGATAATGATATTCAAAGAATCTTTATTTCTAATTTGCAAAAAGATATTCGAGACAAACTTCTGTTTTCTGAGTTTACTTCTTTCCAACAGTTGTGTGCCACTCTTCACAATTATCAACTGACTGTGAGTCAAATGGAACAATCACATCCTATGGCTCCGAGTGATAAGGGTGATAGCAGTCAACAACCATTTGGGAAGTTTAAACCAAACAGAGATTCCATCAAATTAAATGAAAACATCATCAACAACAATGTAAATGCAGCATCAGGTGTGCCTCCTATTTCTAAATTTTTCAGGAAAGAAAGAAAGTATACTCCTTTGAATGAATCATTGCATGATATTATGAATAAGTTATTGGAACAAAATGTGCTTACTCTTCCTCCTATAAGACAAATTGATCCTGCAAAGATTACTTCACCTTATTTTGATCACAAAGATTTTTGTCATTTTCATCGTCAGCCTGGTCATGATACTGAAAAATGTTTTTCTTTAAAGGGTAAAATTCAAGATTTGATTGATAATAATACTATTTCTGTTTTTGGAGTGAATGATAAAGGCAACACATCTGTAGCTCCTCCTAACCAAAATCTTCAGATTTTTACTGATCCATTACCTTCTCATACCTCTCATACCTCTAATGCGATTGAGGCTAATGATTCCTCTCTTTCATCTGATGGTCTCGTGTCTATGACTCCGAATGTGATTAACTTTGTAGAGCAGCAAGAAATCCCTAAAGAACCTTCCATCACATTTAATTCTAGTGAAACCATTAGAGCACCTGATGGTCCTTTATACATGGTTGCAAAAGTCAAGAATATGCCTTGCCGTGGAGTGCTTATTGATCCTTCGTGCATGGTTAATGTTATTACTGAAGAATTTCTTTTTACTTTGCAATTGAATCAAGTGATATATGACAAAACAGATGTGATTGTGAAATTATTTGATGCATTTTCTTCTCCTGCAATTGGTTCTATTACATTGCCTATTGAGGTCCATAATAAATCTCTTGATGTGAACTTTGCTATTATTCCTTCTTCCGAACAATTTCGTGTGAAGCTTGGCTATCCTTGGCTATCTTCCATAAAAGCTATTGCTTCTCCTATTCATAAGTGTTTGAAATTTCCCCATAATGGTGAAGTTGTTACTGTCAATCATAGTCTCTTTAAACCAGCTGAAAGAACCTCTAGTGTTCCTATTGATTACTTTTGGCCTAAACAATTCCAATCTCTTCCTCCGTGAAGTGATCATATTTTCAAATCTTATCAAAAGTGGAAAACAGATATGATCCTATCTCTAAGTGAAACTAGAACACCTAAACTTGACATCCCTATCATTCTTGAGAAGGAAATTCTTCCTTTGAAAGACAAAACTAATGTCTTTCCCCAAGAAGATTCCCAACCCGTCCCCATGGATGTGACTATGTCTATGCCTAATAAATCTTCTAAGAGTAGATCTATACTTCCTCGTCATGATGGACTTGGTCTTCTCCCTAAACCAAATATTCTTCCCTTATATGGAGCAGTTCCTCCTCCTGCCTTTTATAGAGAGAAGAGACCTTCTTCTTCTCCTATTATTCAGCCTAAGAGACCACAACCTAAACACCCAAGTGCTAAGGATGAGGACATTCCTCCTCCTCTATTTTCTACACTTCCTACTAAGACTCGACGAAATCGTTCTGCACGTGAACGCCGACGAAAGCGTTGTCTTAGGGCTCAAGCAGCTGCTTCTCAAAATTTACAATCTCCAAAAACACCTTCAACAAGCATTATTCCATTTTCTCCTCAGCCGGATATTGAGCCTAAATCTCCTAAACATAAGATGCATGATGGTCTTGATCCTGTGCGAGTTAAAGATCCTATTTTTATAAATCTTGATGATGATATAGATGAAAATGTTATTCATGATGAAAATGTTACTCCTCTTGCTTCTGACAGTGAATATGAACTTGTTGATGTTGATAACCATTTATCTAATGAATTTTCAAAAGCACTTATCCTAGCTCCTAGACAAGAACAATGTGGCTCGGAACATGAACATAGCCCTTGTTTGGATCTTGTGATAGCTCCATCTGCTGTGTTGGATGTTCCTCCTCTAGCGTGTTCCCCGCCTTTCCGAAATATTGATCAGCAAGATCGGGGGGTAGATGACGTGCTAGACTAGTTACATTAGCATGGTAGATTCTCTCCCCCTCTCTTTTGTTACTTCTTCTATATGTTATTCTCATTCTTCTATTTGTTGTCCTTAGTGTTGTCTACTTGAGGACGATGCAAAGCATTGAGATCTCTTTGGTCTCTCTCATGTTGACTCAAAAGACACATGTGTTCCCTTCTTCTAGGTGACCTTCCTTGATTGGGGAATGAAGAACAATTATGCATACATACATATGATATATACATGACTTATCATACAGCATACTGACCCCGAGGAAAGCGAAGTCACCTTGTGCTTTGTGTTTTGTGTCTATTATCCTTGGGTTTATCTCACACTTGGGGGCTAAATCTTTGCGATAACGTGCTCCTTTCCTTTCTCATTTCCTATGTGTATCACTACGTTAAAACAATCACCCCCGTTGAGGCGTGTGCAATCGCTTTAACGTAGGGGGGCATACACCCTGTCTATCCTTTCAACAATACTTGAAAATTTCTTGGCAAACTTAGCTTTGTCTTGAAAATTTTTGGTATTTCTTTTGCATGACTCATAGTGAGGGAACCTTACTACTGATAGTCATGGTTCTCCCTCGTGATCTTCCCTTTTATTTTGTCAATCGAAGTCGTAAGATCCTTAGTCCACTGGGGGCTTGGTGTGTCTTGCCTCCTTGACGTGGTGAAAGTCTTTCAATGTTGTTTCCTTGTACTTTACTGGAAGTATGAGCATACATACTCCCGCTAAAGTGGGGGCTAAATGTAGCGTCCTAAAATTGCGACACTTGCAATTTCGACTGCATTTCGGTCTTCACGATGGTGACGCAACACACAACCTGAATGGAGACCCCAAAACTTGCTCACGACACTGAAAACTGCATTTTTCATGCACCCTGGCCTGAACCTCCTTGCACCCCGCTGTCCCAGAGGTGGGACGAGAGCGCCCAGCGCCCTGGTCCCTGGGTCCTATTTTGGGCCCGGTTTCCTAGGTGATATCGGGTCTTTTTGATTGCAATTTGGAAATATACTTCCCTGGTCGGCCTAAGGTCGGGAAAATTAGTCTATCAGCCCTAATTGACAAGTATATAAACTACATTTTTCTCTCTCATTTGGATATGAGGAGGATATGTGTACAAAGCGTGGAAACTATACTCAAGCATTCAAGCATTCAAGCAATTGATCATTTCAAGTCTCCATTCAAGGCTAAGTGTTGCATTCAAGTCAAGGATCCAACCATTGAAGAGGAGATCACTTATTACATGCTACATACTACAACATACAACATCTAAACCTTCGCACATAAGGATACCAACATCCTTAGAACAAGGTATTAGTACTTGTTTTACATTACAGTCATTTACATTTACAGCTCTTTCTCATTTCTTGGTTAATTCCAAAACCGGGGTTTGACCTAAAGGCAAACCCCTAATCCCTAACCCCCCATCATCTTCACTTTTCTGTGTGTAGGTTGCAGGTACGCGGCTGAAATTGAAGATCTGGAATCTTTGTGCAGAGACGAACAGATCCCCCTTCGTTTCACGGATTTTTCAGAGGACCGTGGTGCCAGGCGCCATCGTCCTGACAACTTTTTCTCAAATTTGCAGGACAGCGTTGTATCGACATTCTACTGCTAATTCTAGGTCCACAGCTTCATCCTATAACCCGAACTTAGTTTATAAGCGAATCTTTATGACTTTCTATGCATTCTTAGCTTAATTTCCTTAATCAACATTCTATACAAAAGAGGGTAGCTTTGCTTTCCAAACCCTTGAAATTCATCTAGCATCCAATCTTACATGGTGTGGGATTGAATCTTATGAGTTTCAACCCCTCTTTTGAATGTAAAGTCTTCCCCCTAAGTGAAAACCCATCGAATCCTAGCGAACCTCCCTTCTCTCTCCTCGGAGTTAGAAGGGGAGAGACTAACTAGGGTTCAACAGCGATTTTCCGCTTTACACTAAGTATAATATATAGAATAAATATTCTTTGAGCCAATTAGACACATTGTCTAAGTACATAACTGAGAACCTACTAACACTTGATTAGATGAATGAAGAGACCTTTAGAGAGAAAATCAATAAAGAGAAGGAAAAATTCTTTGAGGAGACAGTCAAGAAAAATAAGGAACACATGGATACCTTATTACCAGTACTAGGCAAGACAATTTTAGAATTCAAGAAACTGTACAGAGATACATGTAAAACAAACATTTGGATAGAAGATATAGATAAAGAGATTAGCATAGCCCAAAAATAAATCAATATTATTGCTGACAATTTAATAGGTTCATCAGACTCATTATTGGTAGTTGAACAAGAAATTGTACTTTTTGAAGAGAAAATTGAGAAACTTGAAAAAGACAAGGAAAAGCTAAAGTTTAAGGCAAAAGAACTGAAGTGTAGATTAAGTCTTAAATTGGATATCCTCATCTCTTTGAGAAAAGAGATTTCTGAGGTTCTCATTCCAGGACTTAAGACACCAGAAGAGCAAATTCACTTTCTCACTGGTACAATGTAGATGACTAAAGCAACACTGAAAGATAGTGAAAAATTCTACAGCAGTCTGAATGTTGCTTTAGCAGAGTTATATCAGATTGTAACCCACCAGTTACAAGGATCAAGATACGAATCACACTCAATTGACATTGAATGATAGCCTTTGTCATTGATTTCAAAGGGGGAGTAGTGGAGATGAGAAAGATGATCAACAGAAGACATCATTTGTTCAGGGGGAGCACACAATTTTGGAACACATAGTTTTGGCAGATCTTTTTGAACAACACTTTTTGGATCCTTTTGGGTTTTTCTCATGAGTGTTTCCATCAATGCCAAAGGGGGAAATTGTTGGCAAATGCACACTCCAATGAGAAATTGTATGTGATTGAATTTATTGTCATTGATGGCAACCTTACAATCATATGACACCGGCAGGCACCGACACCGACACCGATAGATTGTACACTGGCATACAATTCATCGGTGGTGAAAAGATGATTACCGACACCTTGGCTGACAAGATTTTTTTAATTTGTATTTTGTATTTAATTGTAATATCTTTTGTAAGTTGACAAAGGCAAATTATATTAAGACTCATATAAGTATGAGATCTTGTAGATCATTTAGTAGATGCAGATATGGTTAGATTATTGTAGAACTAATGTGTGAATATTAAGGTAGATTTTGGAATAGGGTTTATGATTATTGCAATAGCTTAAACTGGTAATAGATCTAGCATAGTAGATGCTTTTTGTAGCAGTACATCTTATTGGATTTCCATAATCCATTTTGTAATTCAGTGAGACTTCTTTTGTAATTAAGTAGTGAGCTCTAGGCACTTGGCCTTCCTGCATGTGCGGGCCCCAATTTTTGTAAGTAATATTCACTTATTGGCCAGTAAGCGAATATTGTGGGTCACAAATCCCACCGAGGTTTTTCCCACATCGGGTTTCCTCACCAAAAATATTATGTTATGCTGTGATTTTCATGTTGTGCTTATTGTTCTTATTTACTGCATAAATTCTTGTTTATCAGTACACTGTTTTGGAATGCATTTTATTTAATAAGTTAAGAAAATCCATTAACCGGAAACATACTGATTCACCCCCCTCTTAGTATCTTTGGGAATCGTAACATATACTACTCGTATGAGCTTTAAAGGATACTTAATTATCATATGAGCTCCATTTTTCACTCGTACAATCTCAAAAGGATACTTGTACAAATAGGTAAATAGTGTCATATGATATTCTTCTTCTGTGTTTGAGAAACAAACTACATTTTAGGGTTTCAAGGTTTAATTTAATTATTACTAATGCTAACCCTATTTTTTTGTGATTTTTTCAATAGCCTAACTAGTTTTTGCAGGATGATTAGTCAGAGATTATGCTTGTCATAGATTCCTTTCATAAAAACATATCGTGACTACTAATGTATCTATCTTGCAAGTTGCCTAAAAGAATTCAACCAAACTTGGTGTATTTCTTAAGTTTTTCTAAGAACACTTATTTTTGCTAAAGGAAATGAAAAATCATGTATTATGTGTTTTGATGATAGGCGAGTATGCTCTCACCTTTCTTAGGTGATAAAAAAGCTAGACTCATCGTTTTCTTTCATTAGTGCATATCTTTAGTAGGCCTACCCTCTTGAGGAGCTAATAACTCTTAGCCATTAAGCCCAGTGAGAGGGGAATGACCCAAGTGGGAATGGCTAATGCCAAATACTCCAACCCACTATAAAATGAACATGATTTGATGAAAATCAAATCAACGGCAGTGCTCAGGTATAGCTCTTCTTTGTACCTTTGAGTATATCAAACCTTGGTTTTCAAGGCTGGGAGACCTCTTAATTGAGTTTATACCCCAACGTGCTAAATGGATCCCTTACCAGTTCCAAATAAAATTAGAAGCTACCTGATTCACCTCCAAAAGGGGGATAATATTTGTGCAAGAGAGATAGTAACTCTCCCAAGACACTTGCCATATTGTACCCCTATTAGCGTTTGGATTCAGATAATATGGTGTTGATAATCCATTACGTGAGACTCAATGGCCATATTTTGCTTAGCTATTGGGTGTGTACCTAAGTTTGTAAGCAAAGGTTTTCTCTCTCAACCAACTTCCTTAGGTAGCGTATTGTGCTTGAGGTCACTTAACATATCGCGTGGTTGCTGTGTATTCATCCCTAAATTAGAAAATCAAACATCTAAAACTGGAAAAATAGAAGCAAAACATCAGACTTCATTCATCAAACATTTGTCCAAATAACATTTTTTACCTTTGTTCTATCTTGAGTCATACGAGCTGGTGTTTTGTCGTATGAGCCTTCTTATTGTCATATGGCTCAGTAATTTTTGTCGTACAAGGCCTCTGGTTTATCATTTTGCTCATAGGGAATTGCCATATGAGACTCCTGATTTGTCGTATGGGCCTGTATGTATTGTCGTCTGAAGCCACTTAAACTGTCATATGAATTTATGTCTCTATTGGTTCAGAACTGTCTTCTTGCATGCCTTTTTTAGATCTGTGATTTTTTGCTTGGTCAATTTACAGTAAGCATAAACTCGTGATATCTATCACTTTGTACTTAGATTGTCTTCTTGGTTCACTTGGTCAAGTTATCATCTATCAAATTGGATTCTATAAATAGACACCTCAAGATTTTCAACATCTCAAAGAGCATTATCACACTCTTTGGTAAACTGATCACTCAAACATAGTTTCTCATCAAGTTCTATCATCCTCTATCATGGAACTACAACATTTGGTCAGGATAACCTTGTCCCACATCATAGGATATATCATTCCTATTGGACTTGGTTTTTATCGAAATCATCATTACACTCCAAAACCGAAGATCAAAAAACTTGCAAACTTTTAAACACGTGAATCCTCTTTTTGGGTCATATCACTCTATCATATCTACCTTGACAGTTGACCACTTAACAAAACAACTTTTACACAATTGAATCCTTGTACAATATCCAACACACGTGTATGCCTGTTTTAACTAGAGCGCAAAGACAGAAGATCGTAGAAATAGAAATAGAAACTTTTGAAATAGCTGAAGATCATAGAAACATGACATACCAAAGCAAAATACAACAAGAAGACATAACAAGCCAACATATCAGAGAAATCAAACAAGTCCAAAATCAAAAACCAACTATGTCAAAATCTCACAAGCACTCAAATGCACCTCCAAAGAAAGGTGGCTCTTTTATTCAACTCTTAAAGAAATCCCTAAAGGATTTTGCCAAAGAAGATCAAAATCATGCACCTATGTCTAGCAATGGCTCCTCCCCCCATAAGCTTAACTCTCCAAAGCCATCTATTCCTACACCTCTTAAAAGCTTGCAAGAACCTTCCATAACATCCTCACCAAAAAATACACCCAAAGGTGATGTTTTCCAATGGATATCGATAATGGCCATCAAACCTATTTCAGAGGATCCTATTCAAAGCCCATCTCATTCATATCTAAACATTGATTCCTTGCAACATCCCCATAATGCTCCTTTACAAATTGAAGTCCTCATTCATAGAATGCTCATTAAACGTGTCCTAATAGATGGGGGAGATGGCTTAAAAATTTTCTCATTGAGTCTTGTCCATGCTCTAGGTTATTCAGTAGATGTAGTTGATCCCTAGAAAAAGATCACTATCAAAGCATATGATGAAGAAGAGCATTCATCTAAAGGAGTGGTGATATTACCCATCAGAGTGGGACCTTTGCCGAAAGACATGGCATGCTAAGTTCTAGACTTGGACTTAACATACAACATACTCTTGGGAAGACCATGGATACATGACATACAGGCTATTCCATCAACATGTCATCAGTGCATGAAATTTCCATACAATGGGGAGGAAATTACGATATCAGCAAACTCAAATCCATTGCAGTGTTGTAGTAATCTAAAACTAGCTCAAGAGGTCATTGTTCAACATAACATAGAGGAAACATCTTCAAGCACACAATCCAAGGAACAATCATTTGCATCAATTTTGTCAAGCATGGAAAAACAAATGCATCTAAGAGATCGAGCGAACAAAGAATATTTTCTATCATGGAAAAAAACAAGAGCAATTTAAAATTGAAAGGGAAAAAGAAGATGTATGTGTCAGTATAGTTCACACGTATGCAGGAAAAATGTTAGGAACTAGCCCACTTGAATCAGAATCACATTCGTCTGACTTGGATTTAATTAAGGACAATCAGGAGCTACCTGCAAGAGGTGATTCTATCAAGAGTACCATTCTAAACATGGAAATAGATACTGAAAACTCTAACATCTCTATCATAAACCCTAATATGTTTGAAACTATTCAACCTATAGATCCTTTACCTCTAATCCATCCTAAACCTATACTACCATTGATACCTTTCCTAATGACCATACCATATCCTTATATCTTAATGAAATCAAACCTACAACAACTTTCACTAGGAATTTTGCTAGCGCATCTTCGAGTCAAGTAGGTGCCGAATATCCTAGTCGCAAAAGTGAAAATAAAGAAAACAATATCAGGTCTACTACTGAAAACCATTTCTTGGCAAAATTAGACCAGGAAAAAGTTAAAAAGAAAGGATGCATCTAACAGTCAAAACCTCGTCGAGGCACTGAAATATAGGAGATTTGACACCTTACCTAAATTTTATCAAGAGAGCTCATGTATCCTAGTAGAACTGATAGAGTCAATTAACATTGGCACAACTGATCTATATCTAGCAATCTCTCTATCAGAACTAACAAGGAAAAAATACTTGGAACCCTTCAAAAGATGGAAAATCAATTTTACTTGGTCATATGTAGACATTCTAGGGTTAGATCCATATCTTATTATACATCACCTGAATATTAGTCCAGGAGAAAGAATCAATAATGGAACACAACATGGATCAAGAGTAGGCATTCTATTCATCACACCACAAGGTCATACAATTCCAAAAGCATACAAATTAAGTTTTCCATGCACCAACAATACAGAAAAATATGAAGCTTTGGTTACAGGTATCAAAATGGCTATAGAATGGAACATTACATAAGTTCAAGTCTTTGGAGATTCTTAGCTCATCATCAATCAAATTAATGACAATTACCAAATAAAGGATGAAAAGTTAATGCATTATTAGAAGATGGTTGATGATGTCAAGAAATATTTTGTCAAGATAAATTTTCAGCAAATTCCAAGGAATGATAACAAAGTAGCAGATGCAATGGCAACAATTGCTTGTCTCCTTCAGACATAGGAAAATCAAGAGCGTTATGAATTCTTGGTGGAAGAGTTGTTTTACCCCGCACATAATTGTCCTGATTCCCAAAGTATTTGTCACCTTGTTGGGCATGATTCCTCCCACTATGGCCAAACTTACACATACCTGAAAGATAACACCCTACCTCCTGATTTGTAAAAAAATCAAAAGAGAAACTTTATTCACCAATCCTCCCATTATACTCTCACATGGATACCCTATTTAAAAGAGGTTTGGATGGTACTCTTTTAAGATGTCTCAAGCAAGAAGAATCTAAGAAGGTCTTACATGAAGTCCATAATGGAATTTGTGGCACTCATTCAAGTGGTCTTACCCTTTCAAAAAAACTCATATGCTTGGGCTATTATTGGCCAACTATGGAATGAGATTATTTTAAAATAGCTAAAATATGCAAACAATGTCAAATCCATGGGAATTTGATTCATGCACCAGCACAAGAACTTCATGCATTGGTAGCATCTTGGCCTTTCTACCAATGGGGTCTTGATCTAGTAGGAAAAATAAATCCCTCTTCATCCAATGGTCACAAATTCATTCTTGTAGCTACAGAATATTTCACAAAATGGATTGAGGCAGTACCTCTCACAAATATCACAAGAAAACAAATTGTTACATTTATCTTGAACTACATCATATATCTCTATGGAATCCCCATGACCATTATCACCGATAATGGGTGATCGTTAAAGAATCAGGATGCACAAGAGCTATGTGAAAAAATCAAGATCCAACACCGATTCTCCACACCCTACTATACACAAGGAAATGGGCAAGCAAAAGCATCAAACAAAACTATTTTGAAAATCCTCAAAAAGATAGTGAATGATGCTAGCAAAGATTGGCATATTTAATTGAACCCTACTCTATGGACCTATCGTACCAGTATCTACACACCAACAAGTGCCACACCTTTCTCTCTTATTTATGGATGAAAAGAAATCCTACCAATCAAACTTGAGATACCTTCTCTTCGAGTATCATTGAAGGGTCTTATCCCAGATGAAGAACAATGAGTCTCTAGATTGCAAGAGTTAGAATTGATTCATGAATGAAGACAAAATGCCTTTGATCATTTAAAAGTATATCGGAAAAGAATGTGTCACAAATATGATCACAAGGTCAAACCCATAGCATTTCAAGTTGGAGAACTGGTACTCAAAGAAAATCTATGCAACCAAGCAGATCAAGAAAAGAAAGGAAAGTTTGAACCAAGCTGGTTAGGTTCATTTGTGGTCACAATAGTATTTGTGTCAGGAGCATATCAGCTATCAACACAAGATAGGGATCAGCTCAAGGAACCCATCAATAGCATGCATTTGAAGAAGTTTTATGTCTGACAAATCAGAAAAATCCAAAAATAGTAAAAAATCAGAAAAATCTAAAAATAGTGAAAAGTCAGAAAAATCCAAAAACAATGAGAAATCCAAAAAAAAAAAAATTTTTAAATCAAATATGAGAAAAAGTGTAGTAAAAATAGATGGTGAAAACCTGGCAAACAGGCACTATTTGTCAGCTAGCTCTTCCATCTATTAGTTCCTACATCTTTTTTCTTGCATTCATTTCCATCAATGCTATTCATATCGATCATAAAGCCTTTTTACAAACCTTGACATCACAGCTAATCTCTTGCCATGACTTGGATCATTGGGTATATCATCATGACTTTGTTTCTAGGCTTGGGGCAAAATCCTACACCTAGCTAGTGGCAAAACTTTATGATCATTTTTCACTTAATCAAATAGGTAAAATAATATTTAGACAACACTTGTCAAGCGAAACATTGAGACACATCCAATGTTGAACATGAAATCACACTGTTAACCATCAAGCTGTCACATGGCAGTCTAAGCACATATCACATTTTTCAATGGATGATATCTTTTGGATATTACTTTTCAGCACTTTGGTTCAACTTTACTCTCTTGATTTTTTCTATCATGATTTTTGAGTGACTCCAAGATGTCTTTGACTAGAGGAACAAGGAAGGAACATGATATTTTTCTTGTCTATTGTATGTATATTAATCATTAGTAGGTGCAAATTTGTCTCAGGACATGATCATCAATGTATCATCGAAGACATTTCTGATTTGCATATATTAATGGTTAATACTACCTATTTTACATAAGCAACACTCAGGTCATCTTGGTTTCATTATGCCTTGATGCTTGTGCTCAGGTCATCATGGTTTAATTATACCATCGATGTTTTCACTCACTTCCCACATTTCCAAAGCTCAATGATGACAAAAATTCAATAATCCAGTGACTGATCCAATCGTAGCTTTGCATTTAATTAGCATTCACATTGACATTTAGCTTGCATTTCATTCTTGCATGGGATCCCACAAGCTCATCTTATCCAAGGCTCAATCCCTCCCACATCAACATCAGCATAACATCAGCATATCTAAATTGTCCTACAACCTGATATCAATAAAATTGATAGTTCTTTATCTAATCAACATTGTCCATTCTATCAATCGATCACATTTTATCTATTCTATCATGTCTTATAGAGGATGTATCTTTCCTAGAACTAGACATTTTGATCAAGCCTTATACAAGATATATCGTTCCTAAAACCAAACACTTTTGATCATCTTTGTCTTATACAGGAGGTGTCATTCCTGAAACCATACTAAATCTAGATCTTATTAAACTAATCAAACTTGTTGAAATTTATCAAGCTCTATAAATCATCTAGAACCACACCATCATGATCAAAAAACTTGCACTTTCATCAATCAATGTTGCATAATCAAATCTTTTCTAATTGAGAAATCAATTTCGCAATCATCCAAATGCTCCACAAGTCAATTATCTTAATTGATCTCCCGAGGGGGCATAATCGTACCAAAATTTATCAATCAATGTTTGGGGCATCCTATCAAACCAATATCATCATCAAAATGAAATTATTCTTTGAATCAACATGTCATCACACCTCGCTTCAAAGAGGGGCAAAATGTATACACCTAAAAATGGTCTAAAGATAATTAATTGAATAAGCAATTATTTAATTAATCCTCCTTCCCAATTTAATTGAATTCATTAGCAATTTAATTAAATTCCTCCACTCATCTACTTATTAATAAATCTAGGGATTTATTTAATAGGTTCATTTCAATAGCCCCCTTTGATTAATTAATTCAAATAAATTAATCTTCCCCCATCAAATTCATTTCTTCTAATCTCCTAATTAGTTAAAACAAATAAATTTATGAGTTGTTGAAAGTTAATTACCCTTTTCCTATTATTTTACTTTTTGAATTCAAATTCCCCACATGCCTCCTAACTTCTAACCATCTAACCTAGCCACTCCTAAACCTAACCCATTCCATCTAACCTTGGATTTTATTAACCCTATCTTAGTTTGCACATCCTAACCTCCTATGGTGTGGATACTCTCCCCTTGAGACACATGGCATTTTGGGCCACATACCTTCTCTCTTGGACACTTGCCCTCTTATGAGAAAGGCTCCTTGTCACAATAGAGATGACAAGTGTCCCTTCCTCCAACCTCTTCTCCAACCTCTTCCAATTTCACCATTGATATCTTCAAACTCAATCTTGACCGTTGATTCCTGCCACCTCACCCCTGGCCTTGGAAATCTTATAAATATCCCCCATGTTGGAGCACAAATCATCCCATCTCATTTGTATCTTAGGAATTGTTACTATAGGCATATGGATTATATCATTTGAGCATTGTTATTATAGGAAATTGAATCTTAGATCTAGGTTAATTTGATTATTTGCTAGCATAATTGTTGAATCATGTAGCTTAATCATTCTCTTTTCTAGATTAATTCCATCATTATCATTTGAAATCCTCCATCTAGGTGTAGTCAAGTAACTAGAATTTTCTTATCCATATTTGAGAGCATATCCACACTTGCATCTCTTAGGGGGCGATAGATCTCTTTGTCATGGTTTTATCTTTCCTTGCTTTAAATTTGTTAACCATTGTTGTAATGATCTATTGAGTGTTTGTGTTGCAGCTGCAGGTATCACACTTCACAGGCATGACAACTACTACTTAAGGGGAGTAGTTAATTATTTGGTTCAAGATTTTTGTTTGTATTGTGTCCTTTGTCATTGATGCCAAAGGAGGAGATGGTGTCCATGTGAAAAATAGTCAAATCTTTGGGGAGATGGTGTTCATGTGAAAATGAGTTAATCAAGGGGGACATATATTTCAGATCAGTCTTTTAGTGATTGTTGGCATTCCTTGGCACTTGGATGTTTTTCAAATTTAGTGTTGCCATCAATGCCAAAGTGGGAGATTGTTGGTAATATCCTAGATTTTATTAAGTGTTTTTATTGATGTCAACACTATATCTTGGTTGGTTAGGGTTCGGCTATCCCAGTTAGACTTGGTGTTTATTTTGGTTTTGGATATGATTATGATCCAATATGATCAAATCTTTGGAATAAGATTTTGATGCTTATTGAGGATGGTTATATGCTTGGCATACTCTATTGGTTCATTATTTGGTGCTCTAGTAGCTATCACTTTTGTTCTCGATTGATACTTCTTGATACTGGCTAGTGATATTTGATGATTTGGTTAGATGATTTTTATCTAGTTTATGAAAATAGTTTCTACATATTGAAGGTGTTTCTTGATTGTGTCCTAACTATTTGGTGGCTTTGGATTGGCTGGTGTGTTGTTATCATGGTCCTATTTGGATTTGGTTAGACTTTTTCTATTATTGCATTGAGGGTTTCCACCAGTTGGTGAAACGTGTTAGATTTTGGTCTTAGTGGAATTTTCGGTGGATATAATTATTTGGGAACTTGAATTAGTCCCATGCTATGTAATGTAAATCATAATATTGGTCTGATGATATCTTATAATGTAATTTTTGTAATTATGGGTTGATGGGTTTAGGGTTTAGCCGACCTTGTCAAGAAGGTTGATGATTTGTATTTATAGGTGACTTATTCATGCAATTGGGAATGGTATTTGGGATTGATGGTTATCTTTGCATTATCAAAGAAAGGCTTATGTGCAAATGAATTATTATCTTTGCATTATCAAAGAAAGGCTTATGTGCAAATGAATTCTTATCATTTAGCAAAGGGTCGAGAAGGTTTTGTATTCGAGGGTAGACATATATGCTTAACCAGAACTGTATCAGGTATTAGTAGATGTCACTTTCATAGTTCATTCTTTCTAGATTGTAGTCTGATGCTTTGTAAGTTAGTGAGAATTCTCTTTGTGATGAGCAGTGAGCTCTAGGTTGTTGCCCTGATTGCAAGTGCAATCCCCATTATAATTATTTCATGTACTACTCCAAAAGTATTATCTGATTTTGGGTAAGGTTTCCCACCATGGTTTTTCCCCTTACAAGGTTTTCCATGTCAAATAATGGTGTCCTGTGTATTTTTCTTTCATAGTTTATCTTTCATTATATTGTGCACCACTATATAATTTATAATTTGGATTAACTGCTATGTTCTATAAATATGGGATCAACCTGCATTGCAAGGAAAACAACTCAAACACACACATGGAACATTAAATTATAGGTTAGAAATCAACAATTTAAGTTAGTGAATCTAAAATTATCAAAATTGTTCCATGCTCCTCTATCTCTAAAGATCCTCAAGATTCAAGGTGGTCCTCACTTGGTAGAGCACTTGATCTCTTAGATGTCAACCTAGAGAATGAGATTTATGTATGATTCTACGATCAAAATGGATGCAACTATGATCCTAGTGGATGCTAACATAATGGATGAAGATGAAATGCAAGATGTAAGACTAAATACTCAAGATGATGAAGATGATATGAAACTTGGTTGATTCCAAATTGAGGATTAAATGATATAGTTAAGTTAGATGAAGATAAGATGCTATGAAAAGATATAAAATTAAGCTAGATGATATCCTAAAACATGCTCAAATAAAGCTAAAATGCTATAATTATAATGCTTGGATGCTTCAAGATGACTTGGATGAGCTCCTTAACCTGCAAAATGATTATAATTTAGATGCATAATTGGATTGGAGTCATTGAAGAAGGAATCAGTTTATTATTGGCAATTGACACTCAATTGGTTGGTTTCACTATGTTGTCATTGATGACAACATGGTATCTTATTCTAGCTTCATGTTTTAGTTCAGTTGTGCACCAACAGGACAGAAGGATTTATTTGGTTACCGACAATGCGGACCAACATGGTTTAGAATATGGTTATCAGTATTGGAGGCTGATATCTCTTGGACTCGGTATCAGCATTTGTTTTTGATATTCATGAATTTATGTTATCTAAGCTGTCATGTAATTTGATATTCTAATTATCCTTTTAAGCTGAGATAAGGCATGATAAGTTGTATAGGGTATATAGGTCAGTTGGATTAAACTATTTGTGTAATAGATACTATACATGGTGATGGATATGTGAATGTGATACAATGTGAAATATATGAGAGAGATTATGTATGTGAGGATATTTATGTAAGGGTTATTCTGACAAAGGGTTTAGGGTTTTAGACAGGACCAGACAGAGCTTAAAGTGGAACTGTATTCTAGCATAGAAGATGTTATCTTAGCAGTTCAACACTTCTGTAGATTATAGTCTAGATTTATATGTAGTGAGTGAGGCTCCATTTGTGATTGAGTAGTGTACTCTAGGCTGTAAGCCTTCTTACAAGTGCAGGCCCCTTATATTTTGTAATATCTCTTCATATGGCTAGTGGATTGATATTGTGGGTCACAAATCCCACCATGGTTTTTCCTCTTTGATGTTTTCCATATATAATTATGTGTGTTATGATTCTCATTTATGTGATTGGATTATTGGTTTCTTTACTTCTTTAATTTTGTATGTATCGGTATATCGGTTCATGCATGCAAGTTTTAATAAGGTTGAAATTGATCATTCTGGTATAAAACTGATTCACCCCACCTCTTAGTGTTATCGGACTCCAATAATTGGTATTAGAGCCTTGTGCCTCAGAGGAAGTTTAACAGCTTGAGTAGGATCCTAAATTTGGAACCCATGGATATGGCTTTGGAGAAGCAACTTGAGATGGCACTTGAAGATTATGATGCTGAAAGGTTGAAAAACTTAAAGCTACAAGATGAATTGAATTCTGCTAAGGAATTCATTCTTCTCCTACAAGAGAGGTTATCATGTGTTTAGGCTAGGAGGAAGGAACTTTTGTAAAGTTAGGATGATGAAGAGAAAGATGCACTTAAGGAACAATGTCAGAAATTGAGTCAGGCGAACATGGTTATGAAAAATGAAATGCAATTTATAACTATGAGAATGTCTAAAGAGATTGACGACCAAAATAAAAAAAAAAGGAAGAAAATCTTGTTTTATCCCTAAAGAACAAATTTTAAGAATGTGATAGGTTGGTTCATGAGAATGACATGTTGAGAACTAATTTAGTATAATCCTAGAGTAATGAACACGAGCTTGAGAGACAAATAATAATTCTGAGAGAATATTTAACTATTGTAAGTGAGTATACAGAAAAATTCAAGATTAGCTCAACACAGCTAGATGAGTTATTGAAGAGACAAAGGTAGATTGGAGATACTAGTGGACTTGGATTTGAGCAAGGACAGAGTTTAGGTACTACTAATGAAGATCAAAACCATAAGGCATCGATAAGACAATTTAATGCTTATAAATTTAATGGTAGATGTTTTGTTTGTAGTAGATTTGGTCACATGGCTAGACAATATAGAAACAAAGTAAATCAAAACCCTTATTATGCTCCAAGTAAATGTTCTAAATGTAATAAGTCTGTTCATAAGATAAAAGATTACAAAGTGAATGTTAAATGCTATGCATGTGGAAAGTTTGGACATATGGCTAATCAGTGCAGGTCAAGAAATTTCACCAGTTTTAGCAAAGCAATTACAAGAAACAATGTTACATGTTATGCATGTAATGAGGTTGGACATATAACTAAATTTTGTAGAAGCAGAAATCCACAAGTTGGTAATGGAGGATCAAATGAGAAAGGGAAAGAGAAGGTTAGTGAAATCTGGCAATATCATACTTAGACATGGGTTAGGAAGACTGAAGAACAATCATCAGATGGAAATGCACCGATTAATTATGTGTTAGAGGAGGTTGCTCCTGTACCGATAGGTACCTCATCTGGTAACTGAGGGAGATGCCTTAGAAGTAGGTAAATTCATGAAGATACTGCATATGCCCAAGGAAGAGGTTCTGGAAGATGTTCCAGACATTGGAGATGCTTATCCGACATGAATATATTTTGTTCAAGATCTAGTATCTTTCACTGGAAGTCAGTTATGTAAATGGAAGATTAGGGTTTTTCTTAGAGGTTAAAAGGTTGAATTCACTTTATTATTGATCACCTTGCATTCAGAACAATTTCAGAGTGATTAAGAGTGACTAAGAGCGATCATAGGCATTTCAGAACAATCAGATTTCTTCAAGAGTGATTTCACCGGTGATTGGAAGAATTTGTTAAGTATTTTCATCGAAAGTGATCAATAGGTATTTATATTTAAACATGGAAGTGGGATAATCATCTATTCCTATCTTTGTTGCAAACACGACTATACTAGAGGTCAAGGACTACTACAGGCCAATTTTCAAGCAGTATCTGCATGTGGCTACCCTAGAAGATTTGGTTGGAGCATTTTCCCATGTTCTGGAGGGATTTGTCTATGTTCAAGATGTTAGGGAATATACACTATCATAGTGAGGACTTGGGAACATCTGAAATAAAGGGAATGTACATGAGTGAGTTGATGAGAGAATCTAGAAAGATCAACCTAACATACTATTGGCAAATGCACACTGCAATGAGAAATTGTAGGTGATTGAAGGTTTTGTCATTGATGGAAACCTAGCAATCTTATGATACCGACAATTCTTGATACTAGCACCCACATTGACAAACTCTACACTAACAAACTCTATACCGACAGTGAAAAGAAGGATACCAACACCTTGGTCGACTTCAATTTTGTTTAAAATATATTTTGTAATTAATTGTAAAAATATTGTAAGCCGACATGGAAAGTTTTAATATGACTCATATATGTATGAGATCATTGTAGATCATTTTGTAATAGAAGGATAGGTATTGAAGTGAAGGATTAAGGAAGACCTAATATGTGAATTATTAGGACAAGGGTTTATATATGTGTAGACACCTAAAAATGGTCAACGCTTGCGGAATCATACTTTAACATTTGCGCATTGCCTCATTTTAGGTTTTTGCGTCGCATTAACATTTCTCCTATGTCATGCACTTGGTCTTTATCATTTGTGAACATCGAGTCATTCTTCTACATTCTTCAATCATCTCGTCCTCAAATTTGGTCTTGTCAACAACACTATCCAGTCATGATTTTGATCAATCTTATTTTGTTGCATCAATGTGCGTGCTAATTTATCATCAATCCTTCAATCTTGTCATCATGCGATTGATTTGTCATCGATCGTTGTCACTGTTCGATCTTGTTATCTTGCAATCAATTTGTCATCGATCATGGTCATTATCAATCTTGTCGTCTTGAAATCCATTTTGTCATCGATTCTTGTCCTCTTGTCGATCTTGTCATTTTGTGATTGATTTGTTATCGATCGTTATCTGTCTCAATTATGTCAATTTGGATCAATTTGTCATTGTTCCTCATCAGTTGGCGCATTTTCTCAATCAAATCATTTATCACATTGGTCATTTATCAATCCAAAATCAAATCAAATCGAGTCAATTATCTTTCAAGACCTAATTCGCCTTCTAGGGTTTCATGATTTAGTCATTTAACCTTGCTTATCATTTTCTTCCTTTAGGATTAAATAATTTATTTATTTATCCTAAGTCTTCTCATTACAATTAAATATTCATTTAATTGGCTAATTATTCCTCTTTGTGAATGAATTAATTAATAAATGAAAAATTATTGATTAATTCACTAATTTCTAATTTCCATCAATTTCTTATTTCCTAATTTCATTATTTCCTAATTCCTAATTTCCACCTATTTTCTAATTTCCTAATTTTAATTTCCACCTAATTAACTTGTCTTTAGTGCTCCCTATTTTTGTGCTTCATGCGTCATACTCTTGACATAGCAAGATGTCATAAGCTTTTAGTCCTCTAACCATTGCATTGGAAATATGTCATAATTCATGACATAGAAGGTGTCATAACCTTCCTCTTTCCACTCAATTGTGCCATTTTCGAAATCAATTGCCAAAATATCAATGTCATGCTAATCTTGTCTTTTCTCCAATTTCTCTATAAATTGGATGATTTTCTTCAATCAATCCCTAGCCCCTAATAATTAATAATTGGTAATCAGGCTATCAAATTTATGCTTCTAGTACTCTTGATCAATAATCAATATCCATCTTGCTTTCAATTGTGTGTGTGCACTTGTAGGTGAGATCCACAATCTAATCATTTGAAGAGGAAAGAAGAACAATGGAGCCGCATGAAGGAGCATTCAAGTCATGTCTATGGTTTGCATAATCTTTTGTTTTTGAATTCTTTTATTTCATGTCTCTATTGAGTGTTGTTTAGGATTAGATCATTACATTGAGTGCTTTCGTGATTGAGCTAATTATTAATATTTTGATCTGTTTGTGATGATTTCCTATTTCCTATGCTACAATATGTAGCAGAGCTTAAACCAGTACTGAATCTAGCATAGCAGATGCTAATCTGAAGTAGTACAAGATATTGGATTTGTATAATCCATTTTTGTAAGTTAGTGTGTCTTCTTTTGTAATTGAACAGTGAGCTATAGGCACTTGGCCTTCCTGCATGTGTAGGCCCCTATTGTAGCAGTAATATTCTCTTATTAGCCAGTAGGCAAATATTGTGGGTCACAAATGCTACTAAGGTTTTTCCCACACTGGGTTTCCTCATTAAAATATTGTGTCATGGTGTGTTCTTTATGTTGTGGTTATTATTCTTAATTACTGCATTATTTATGGTTTACCGGTACACAGTTTTGATATGCTTTTCATGTTATAAGTTAAGAAAATTCACAATCTGGGCAGATACTGATTCATCCCCCCCCCTCTTAGTATCTTTGGGAATCCTAACAATTGGTATTAGAGCTTGGTCCTCTTTTTTCAAAAGCCTAATAGCTTGAGGAAGATCTTGACACTGGTAGAGATGGAAAGCTTAAGGAAGCAATTGGAGAGTGCTCTTTCAGACTATGATGCAGAAAAATTAAAGAATATCAAACTTGAAGATGATCTAAAGGCTACATAGGACATTATGCAAGGACTTCAGGAAAATTAAACCATCGCAAGGAATAAGAGAAAAGAACTTTGTGAAAAGATGCAAAAAGATGAAGATGAGAAAGAAACTCTTAATGATCTAGTAAACAAGCTGAGACAAGAAAACAGTACAATGCAGAATGAGATGCAAGATATGACTATGAGATTTTGTAAAGAAACTGAAAATCGGAAGAAGAATGAAGAAGACTTGGTTAGAAGATTGAATGATGCTGAAAATGAAAATCTAAGACAAAATCATGATAATAATATGTTGAAGATAGACTTAATGCATACACAAAATGATACAAATGAACTCATGAGACAGAAAGGAAATTTGGAAGGTGAACTAGCTGTTATAAATCAACACAAAGAGAAATTCAAGAAAAGTTTAGAAGAATGGGATGAGATGCTGAAAAATCAGAAACCAAATGGTGATACAAATGGCCTTCGCTTTGAAACTAGTGAAAGCTCCGATACTACAAACAAACATGATCATAGAAAACTGATAAGACAGCCTACTGCTTACAAATTTAATGGGAAATGCTTTAATTGTAACAAGTATGGTCATAAAGAAAATCAGTGCAGATCCAGAAATTATCAAAACACTAATACACCCATCGGTCAATGTTCAAAATGCAACAAAGTTGGTCATAATTCAGAAAATTGTAGAATGAATGTAAGATGTTATGTTTGTGGAAGATTTGGACATCTATCTAATCAATGCAAGACACACACTGACATAGGATATGGGAAAGCAATTCAGAAAAAAAATGTGACTTGTTATGCTTGTAACAAAACTAGGCATATTGCAAAATTTTGTAGAAGTAAGACATCACTGGTAAACAATAAAGGCCCGAGCTTGAAAGGTAAAGAAAAGGTTGAAGAGGTAAAACAAGAATTCTCAAAACAATGGATTAGAAAGTCATATAGGAATGTTGATGGGAATACTCCTCCACTGGCAGAATAGAGTAACACTCCATCGGTAGGAGACTCTTCATCTAACTGAAGGAAAATCTTTTGAGGGTTTAGCATCAAAATGAAAAACATGCTATTATTCCCTCGGTTGATGGTGAGAAGTTGAAATTACTTCTATACCGGTAGCAGAGTTAAGTTGTGACTTAACCGACAAGCATTAAATGTGGTAGTTGAAGATTATAACATTATAAAGCAAATTTTTTGGCTCCATTTTCTTTCACCGAGCATTCAAACTTTCGAGAGCGCGAAATTCTTGAGTGAAGGCATCCTTAGCAAAAAAGAAGAGCAGTTCATCAAGTAATCATTCCTTAAGGCAGATAAAGGTATTTATATTAATGGCTTCTTCATCCACTGCTAAATTTATTACAAACCCTACTATTGTTGAAGTTATTAAGCACCCTAGACCCATCTTTGAATTGGTTCCTAAAATTGCGAAGAAAGATGATAGCATAGGTGCATTTTCTCAAATCCCTAAGGGAGTAGTATATGATGAAGACCCTAGAATGTATATACATTGTCATATTGATGAACTAGGTGATGTTGAAATCAAACATATGTATAAGACTATAATCTATGATGAATCCAGAAATTTTAAACCTGAACATAAGATTGTAGAAACCCTAGGTTTCATTGAAATCCTTAGTATTCCTGATTTTCCCAAGGATATCATAAGAATTGTGTTAAGAAGGGTTCATGGTGAATTTTTTTGGTTGGACTCAATTCACAAAATCACAAAGGAAGCCGTAAAAGCTGTAACAAGGTTACCCTCCATTGGTAACAGACCTGACAAAAATAAGAAGGTCTGAAATGACACAGTTATAAACCTAATAGGTGCAACATCAAATAAAAGTTCTCTAAGGGTAAATGATGTAATAGATATAAATGTCAGATTTATTAGCATGATCTTAGGTTATAAAGCTACACATACAAATAGGTTGAACTCAATTTCCAGCCTATGTATTAAGAGTGCCTATGATATGGTCAATGAGAATGCAAGAATAGATGTATGTGAATGGCTTAAAGATGAGTTGATAGATAATTTGGGAAAGACAAAGAAAGATAAGAGGGGAACATTCAAATTTGGAAACTTACTTCTTTGTTTGATGTCGTACATAACCAAAAAAGTGTTGGCATATGCACACTCCAATGAGACATTTTAGGTGATTGAAGGTTTTGTCATTGATGGAAACCTTACAATCCTATGGCATCGGCAAGGCATTTCACCAGTATCAACAAAACACACTCTACATTGGTACTCAGAACACCGGCACCGACACAGAGAAAGGAAGCATACTGACACAAAAGGCCGATAGGATTTTTGATATATTATATTTTGTTTATTATTGAACTTTGTAAAGCCGACTTGATATTATTGTAAAATGACTTGTATATATAACAAGTCATTGTAGTACATTTTGTAAGGAAGTGATAGGCAAAATAAGGCAGACCTATTATGCAAAATATAGGTTAAGGGTATATGTAAAGAATAGAGTAGAAACCTATACTGAATCTGGCTTTGAAGATGCTATTGTAAAGTAGTACAAGTTATTGGATTTATATAATCCACATTGTAAGTCAGTGAGACTTCCCATTTGAGTAGTGAGCTCTAGACACTTGGCCTTTCTGCATGTGCAGCCCCTCTTGTAAGTAATATTCTTTTATTGGCCAGTAAGTGAATATTGTGGGTCACAAATCCCACTGAGGTTTTTCCCACACTAGGTTTCCTCATTAAAATATTGTGTTATGGTGTATTTCTTATGTGGTTGCTTTCATTTCTGTTTATTGCAGTAAGTCTTGCATACCGGTACACTGTTATAACTTGCTCTACATGTTTTAAGTTAAGAAATTCTAATCACCAGTTAGATACTGATTCACCCCCTCTCTTAGTATCGGTGGGAATCCTAACAATTGGTATCAAAGCTTAGTCCTCTATTTTCAGAAGCCTAATAGCTTGAGGAAGATCTTGACACCGATAGAGATAGAAAATCTGATGAAGCAACTTGAAGCAGCTCTCTCAGACTATGATACAAAAAAATTAAAAAACATCAAACTTGAAGATGATCTGAAGGTAGCTCAGGATATCATTCAAGCACTTCAAGAGAATTCTACCATTGTAAGGAACAAAAGAAGAGAACTTTGTGAAAAGATGTAGAGTGAAAATGATGAAAAATAAAATCTTAATGATACAATAAGCAAGTTGAAGCAAGAGAACATGGCAACAAAGAATGAGATGCAAGATATGACTATGAGATTTTGCAATGAAATTGAAGAGAGGAAAAAGAATGAAGAGGAATTGACTAGAAATTGAATGATGCTGAAAATACAAATACAAGACTTGGTTATGAAAATGACTTATTGAAAACAGATCTGTTGCATACACAAAATGACTCAAATGAACTCATGAGACAGAAAGAAATCTTGGAAAGAGAATTGGCTGCTGCAAATCAACACAAGGAGAAATTCAAGAAAAGCCTAGAAGAACTTAATGACATGATAATGAATCAGAAACCAAATGGTGACAATAATAGTTTAGGCTTTGAAGTTGGTGAAAGCTCCAGTACTGCAAACACAAAGGATTAGAGCAAACCGGTAAGACAACCAAATGCTTATAAATTCAATGGAAAATGCTTTAACTGTAATAAGTATGGTCATAGAGAAAATCAATGTAGATCTAGAAATTATCAAAACACCAATACACCCACCGATCAATGTTTAAAATGCAATAAAGTTGGTCATAACTCTAAAAATTGCAGAATGAATGTAAGATGTTATGTTTGTGGAAGATTTGGGCACTTATCTAATCAATGCAGAACACAAACTGGCATAGGATATGGTAAGGCTATTCAGAAAAATAATGTGACTTGTTATGCTTGTAACAAGATTGGGCATATTGCAAAATTCTACAGCAGTAAAGGATCATCAGCAGACAACAAAAGTGGTAGCTTGAAAGGGAAAGAAAAAGTTGAAGAGGTAAAACAAGAATTCTCAAAACAATGGATTAGAAAAGCAGATCTAAATGTTGGGAATACTCCTCCACCGGCCGAACAAATCAACACCCCACCAATAGAATAGAGTAGTGCTCCACTGGCAGGAAGTTCTTCATCAAATTGAAGAAATTTTATTTGAGGGTTTGGCAATCAATGACACATGCTATTATTCCCTCGATTAAAGATGAAAAGTTGAAAATACTTATATACCAGCAGACATGTTAAGTGATTACTTAACCGACATGCATTAAATGTGGTAGATGGGGAAATAAACATTATAAATTGTGGTTTTAGCTCCATTTCACTTCAATGCAAATTCAAACACCTGAAGAGTGCAAAATCTCCAGAGAAAAGGCATTTCAAAGTGAAGAAGCAAAGGATTTCAACATTCATCCATCCTAAGGTAGAAAGAGGTATTTATCACCATGGTATCCACCTCTGCACTTGAATATATAGAAAACCCTATTGTAGTCAAGGTTGTAAAACTCCCTAGGCCTATATTTCATTTAGTTCCCGAAATAGCAAAGAAAGATGACAACACAGGTGCTTTTTCCCAAATTCCAAAAGGAGTTGTTTATGCTGAAGACCCCAGAATATACATCCATTGCAACATAGAGGAATTAGGAGATGAAGAGCTTAAAACCATATTTAAATTTGTCATATGTGATGAATCCAGAAATGTAAAAGATGAACATAAAATTATTGAAACCCTAGGATTTATAGAGATCCTTAGAATTCCTGAATTTCCCAAGGATTTGATTAGGATAGTCTTAAGCAGGGCACATGGAGAATTTTTCTGATTAGATACAATCCACAAAATTACCAAGGAATCTATCAAAGTAGTAATAGGGTTACCCTCAACCAGTAAAAGGCCAGACAAAACCAAGGTGGTCTCAAATGACCTAGTTACTAAGCTAACTGGTGCTACATCTAATAAAAGGTCCTTAAGAGTCAATGATGTAACTGACATCATTGTAAGGTTTATCAGCATGATATTAGGGTATAAGGCAACTCATGCTAATAGACTCAATTTAGTTTCAAGTCTATGCATTAAGAGTGCTTATGACATGATCACAGATAATGTAAAGATTGATGTATGTGAGTGGTTGAAAGATGAATTGATTGACAACCTAGGCAAGATTAAGAAGGATAAGAAATGAACTTTTAGGTTTGGAAATCTGCTAGTATGCTTGATGCTACATATAACCAAATAGGTTCCCGATATAGGCTACAAAGAGCTTGGATATGATATACTAGTAGGTAAACAACTAACAAAATTATTCAACAATATGGGAGAAGATAAGGAACAGAATATTCAAGACTATTTTCAAGCACTTAAGGCCAAAATGAAGAAAAGAATCAGACTATCACAAGAAATTATGAACAAATACAAAAAGAAAATATGTTTTGTGATTAAAAAGGATGAAATATGGATGGAAGCAGTCATCCCTAGGATAGTTTGGGTAACAAAGATGGGTTATGAGATAGATGACCTCATCGTTGAAACATATGCCAAAGCACTTCTTGAAGCCCCCAAGGAACCAAAGGAAGAGATATTTGGCAATGCAGAAACAACTGAAAGTGAAATCCAGTCCAGGAAAATAGTAAAGAAGGTTGATGCAACCGTGAGAAGACTTTGTAGGAAGGCAAAGGCAATAAAAGAAGATGTACATAAGAAAATTGGTATCACAGAAGAAGAGTTAGCAACATTGCAGCCTAAAACTCACATATCACCGGTAGCAACATCTTTGGAGAATGACATGCCTACAACTTTCAAGAGAGTTTTAAGGAAAAGAGATCCCTCACCAGCAACCACACCCTCACCTAGGAGGACAAGATAGAAACAACAAGCAGTGAGATCTCTAGTTAAGAAGACTACACCCAAGAAAAAGTTGACACCTAAAAAGAAGAAGAGGACTCAACAAGACATGGTCCCTCTTGACAAATTGCTAGATGAAATAATGGAGGAAGGAAAACTAAAGAATGTAAAGAAATTATATGATACTTTTACTTCAAATGAAAAAGAACAAGTAGAAAATAGTGTTATACTACATATGGACATGTATAAAAAGTTTTTATTGGAAGTAGTAGATGAATTACCTGAAGAATTGTTTAGGAGACTGGAAGCAAGGAGACAAGCAGTAGTAGAACTTGACAAGAAAATCAAGATAGAAAAGCTACTTGTTGTATACCCAATGAACTCACCTAAAGAAATAGATGACCTAATTGCTGAAACCAACCGGTTAGTATTTTCTACTGCACACTGGCACATTGCACTAATGGTTGGAAAAGTCAATGAGATAAAAGAGGACACAGAAAAGGGATGGGATATTTGCCTAGTAGATAAAGAAAAACAAGAAGAGTACAGGAACCCCAAACAAGGGTATAAAAGTTAAAGAAGAATACCAGAAGGAAAGAGACAAGGGTAAAGGTAAAGTTAGTGGACCACCTAGTATCAAAGTTAAAGACAACTTACCCCCACCTCCTTTGATTACTCCACTGGTAACAACAACTACAGAAGATCAACCGGCAATTGAAAGTATGGATGTAGAGGATGTCAATCCTAATCCTGAAGTCTTATATATAGTAGATGTTGACACACAAAAGATCAACATTGTGGTAGATAAAGATACAACAAGTAAAACTGAAATGGCTAGTGAGCCACAAGTAGCTAAGCAAACTGATAACACACAAAAGAAACTTGCAGACGATAACTCAAGAAAAAAGGTAGAGATAAGGACTTAAACTGAGACAGGGCAACAAACAGAGAAAAAAGAAGAGTTACAGGCTCCCAAATAGGAACAAGAATAGACTCATGTGGAGACAGTGCCACTAGCAACTGGAGAAGTAAATAAACCATTGTTAAAAGAAATGCAAACACAAACAGACCTACTAGAGGTCAATACAGGATTGGTTACTTCCACCACTGGTGGTATACAGAATATAGGTTCCTCATCAATAGGCTACAAATCAACTAATGTGACTGAGGTACTTTTGGATTAAATTAAAAGGATAACTGATTGCAGTTCATAAGCTTATAAAGCTATAGATGATACAATCCCAGTTTTGAAAATCATAGCTCCTAACTGTAACATAGAGAATAAAGATTCTTTAGCCAACTGGACACTTTGACCAAATACATTATTGAGAACACAATGACTATTGAGCAAATAAAGGAAGAAGCAATTAAGGAGAAATTGGAAAAAGAAAAAGAAAAATTCTTTGAGGATCAAATAAAGAAGTGTAATAGGGAATTTGATACACTTCTACCAAAACTTTGCAACTCAATAAAAGAGTTAAAAACTCTGTACAAAGATACTTGCAAAACAACATTTTTGACAGTAGACATAGATAAGAAGATAAGATATAGGATGATATCAATAAACTTGCAAACAATTTTGTAAACTCACCAGATACACTATCAGTTTTTGAACAATAGATAACAAATTTTGAGGATGGATTACTAAAGTTGGAAAGAGAAAAAGAAAGAATAGTGGATAAGGCAAAAAGCTTAAGGTTAAGACTGAGTCCAAGATTGGACTATCTAGCATCACTACGGAAAGAAATATTCGAGACATTGGTATAGGGATAGAGGACACCGACAGAGTATATATAGCACCTCACCAGTACAGTTCACAGAATAGAGGCAGCAATAAAGGATAATAAGAAATTTTTGGAGAGTATAAACTTAATTTTGGTAGATATTTTTCAATTAGTAACTAATTAACTACAAGGGTAGAGCAGAAAACTACAACTCTACTGACATCTTGACAACCTTTGTGATTGATGCCAAAGGGGGAGTTGTAGTATGATAAAATAACCAGCAGAAGATCGATCTACTCAGGGGGAGCTCTTATATGCTTTTGGTAAAACATTTTTGGAAATAGTTTTGGATCACAAGTTTTGGATACACTTTTGAAATTTTCTCATGAGTGTTGCCATCAATGCCAAAGGGGGAGATTGTTGGCATATGCACACTCCAATGAGACATTGTAGGTGATTTAAGGTTTTGTCATTGATGGCAACCTTACAATCCTATGGCACTGGCAAGGCATTTCACTGGCATCAGCAAAACACACTCTACACCAGCAATCAGAACACCAGGACCGGGACAGAGAAAGGAAGCATACCGGCATAGAAGGCTGATAGGATTTTTGATATATTATATTTTGTTTATTATTGAACTTTGTAAAGCTAACTTGATATCATTGTAAAATGACTTGTATATATAAGAAGTCATTGTAGAACATGTTATAAGGAAGTGATAGGAAAAATAAGGTAGACCTATTATGTGAAATATAGGTAAAGGGTATATGTAAAGAATGGAGTAGAAACCGGTACTGAATCTAGCATTGAAGATGCTATTGAAAAGAAGTACAAGTTATTGGATTTATATAATTTACATTGTAAGTTAGTGAGACTTCCCATTTGAGCAGTGAGCTCTAGGTACTTGGTCTTCCTACATGTGCAGGCCCCTCTTGTAAGTAATATTCTCTTATTGGCCAGTAAGTGAATATTGTGGGTCACAAATCCCACAGAGGTTTTTCCCACACTGAGTTTCCTCATTAAAATATTGTGTTATGGTGTATTTCTTATGTGATTGCTTTCATTTCTATTAATTGCATTAATTCTTGCATACCGATACACTATTATAACTTGCTCTACATGTATTAAGTTAAGAAATTCTAATCACCAGTCAGATACTGATTCACCCCCCCTCTCAGTATCGGTGGGAATCCTAACAAAAAGTACCTAGTATTAGTACTAGAGATTTTGGGTATGACATACCGGTAGGAAGACAACTATTAGATTTACTAAACAACATTGGAGAGAACCAAGAGAAGAACCTAAATTAGTATTTTCAAGCACTGAAGGTTTGAATGAAAACTAGAATTAGGCTATCACAAGCAATTGTGGACAAGTATAAGGATGAAATATGGATGGAGGCAGTTATCCCTAGAACTATCTCGGTAACTGAAATGGGTTATGAAATAGATGACAATATTATAGAAACTTATGCAAAAGCCCTCCTTGAAGCACCCAAGGAGCCAGAAGAGAAAGTTTTTGGTAGTGCTGAAATAATAGAGAGAACTATTGAATCTAGAAAAAGGGTTAAGAAAGTTGAAGCAACTATAAGAAAATGAACTTGACAGGAAAAGGCAATCAAGGAAGATGTGTTAAAGCAAACTGGTATAAAGGAAAGTGAGTTGGAAGGACTTCAACCAAAAAATCATCTTTCACCGGTTGAAACTTCTTCTGAGATTGATATACTGACAGTATTTAAAAGGGTAGAAAGGAAAAGAAAACCCTCACTGGTACCCTCACCTTCTCCTAGAAAAATGAGATAGAAGCAGTAGGCAATAAGGCCTCTGGTAAAGAAATTGACTCCTAAGAAGAAGAAGGTTAAATAGACTATTGCTCCACTAGACAGACTGTTGAAAGAAATTACAAAGGATGGTAAATTGAAAAACATCAACAAACTGTATGACACTCTATCCATAGATGATAGAGAAAAGGTAGAGAACTATGTAATTCTACACCTGGAAATTTTCAAGAAATTTTTTATGCAAATTATAGATGAGATACCAGCTGATCTGTACAAAATATTGGAAGCTAGAAGGCTAGATATTGTTGAGCTTGATAAGAAAATTAAGATTGAGAGACTACTTGCAGTGCATCCTGTTAACTCACCTGAAGAGATAGATCAATTAATCTCTAAGGCTAACCGGTCAGTATTCTCAACTACTCACCGACATGTAGCACTGATGGCAAGAAGAGTGAATGAGGTAACTAAAGAAACAACAGATGCTTGGGATATATTTATGGTAGAGAAAGAAAAAAAAAAAAGAGTATACTAGACCTAAAACCTTCAAAGACAAGGATAAGGGGAAAGGTAAGATAGGTGGACCTCCTAGTATAAAGGTAACAGATAACTTACCCCCACCTCCTTTAGATACTCCACCAATAGACACTACTGACAATCAACTGACCACTAAGAGTATGAAGACTCTGATAGAAGACACATATCTTGAATCTGAAATCTTGTATACTGTAAATATAGATTCTCAAGAAGTTAATGTTGTGGTTGATAGGAAAACCACTAAGGTTAAAGAAACAAATGTGACTGTTGAGTCACTCGTTGTAGAGGTTGAGTTAAACATAGAAAATCCTACATAGGCAGAGCAACTGACAGAAGTACAGATAGAGAAAGAAGAAGTGCATACAAAGGCTACACCTGAGAAACTGGCTGTTGAGAGCTCAGAAAATCCTTCTGAGACACAGAAAGAGAAAATAGAATAGAAACAGGTTGATTCACAAGTTCAGATAGAGACAGTGCCACCAACACAAACTGAAAAGTCCAAACTTTTATTTGTAGAAATGCAAACACGGACAAACCTACCAAAGGTTGAATCAAGTAAGGTAATCACTACAATTGGAGGAATGGATATTGTAAGAAAAATTGGACAAACATCTGGTACTTCTATGGCAGAATTGAGACCTACAAATATAACTTAGGTCTTATTAGATTCAATAAAGAAGAACATAGAATGAATGCACAAGCCTATAAGGCTATTGATGACACAATACCAATTCTTAAATTTATAGCACCAAAGTGCAATGTTGAGAATAAAGATTCTTTAGGTCAACTAGACACATTGTCTAAGTTCATCATCAACAACATATTGACTGTTGATCAAATAAATGAGGATACATTTAAGGAGAAAATGATAAAAGAAAAATAGAAATTCTTCAAGGAAATTGTAAATAAGAATAAAGAGAAGATGGAAACATTATTACCGGAATTTGGAGAGATAATTCTTGACTTCAGGAAACTGTATAGAGATACTTGTAAATCAAATGTCTTAACAGAAGATCTTGACAAGGAAATAAACAAAGCACAAGAGAAGATAAATAACATTGCTAACAATCTGATAGGTGCATCAGATTCATTTTTGGAGTTAGAAAAGAAGATTGCAGAGTAGGAATAGAAAATCAAGAAACTGGAAAATGACAAATAGGGAATAAAAGACAAAGCAAAGGACTTAAAATGCAGACTTAGTCCAAGACTAGAGTATATTATTTCTTTGAGAAAAGAAATATCTGAGGCTCTAGTTCCTAAACTGAAGACACCAGAAGAGAAAATGCACATACTCACTAGTACAGTGCAAAGAACACAAGAGGCAATAAAAGACAGTACAACATTCAGTAATGATATAAATCTAGTTTTGATAGATATCTTTTAGATTGTAACCCACCGGTTACAAGAATCTTGACATGAATCCACTGACAGTGAATGATAACCTTTGTGATTGATGTCAAAGGGGGAGTAGAGGAAATGAGAAAAATGGTTAGCAGAAGACACCATCAACTCAAGGGGAGCACAGATTTTTGGTAAGACAATTTTGGTAGATTCTTTTTGGATGACACTTTTTGGATTTTTCTCATGAGTGTTGCCATCAATGCCAAAGGGGGAGATTGTTGGCAAATGCACACTCCAATGAGAAATTGTAGGTAATTGAAGGTTTTGTCATTGATGGCAACCTTGCAATCTTGGGATACGAGCAAGTCTTGATACTAGCACTGAATTCAACAAACTCTACACTGATAGACTCTACATTGGTAGTGAAAGGAAGGATACGGGCACCTTGGCCAACTTCAATTTTGTTTAAAATATATTTTGTAATTAATTGTAAAAACATTGTAAGCCAACATGGCGAGTTGTAATATGACTCATATATGTATGAGATCATTGTAGATCATTTTGTAATAGAAGGATAGGTATTGATGTGAAGGATTAAGGCAGACCAAAAATGTGAATTATTAGGACAAGGGTTTATGTATGTAGCAGAGCTTAAACAAGTACTGAATCTAGCATAGCAGATGCTAATCTAAAGTAGTACAAGATATTGAATTTGTATAATCCATTTTTTTAAGTCAGTGTGACTTCTTTTGTAATTGAGTAGTGAGCTCTAGGCACTTGGCCTTCCTGCATGTGCAGGCCCCTATTGTAGCAGTAATATTATCTTATTGGCCAGTAGGCAAATATTGTGGGTCACAAATCCTACTGAGGTTTTTCCCACACCAGGTTTCCTCATTAAAATATTGTGTCATGTTGTGTTCTTTATGTTGTGGTTATTATTCTTAATTACTACATTATTTATGGTTTATCAATACACAGTTTTGATATGCTTTTCATGTATAAGTTAAGAAAATTCACAAACTGGGTAGATATTGATTCACCCCCCCCCCCTCTCAGTATATTTTGAGAAGAGTACATGGGGAGTTTATCAAGTTAGATAGACCTTACAAGATTAACAAAGAAGTTATTAGGGAAATCACTTGGAATCCAAGAACACTGAGAGGGGGGGTGAATCAGTGTTATGTGATTAAGATAAGATTTTATCCTTTTATAACATACACATATAAACTGGTAAATGAAGAAACATATAACTTGAAGAAAATAAACCATCCACATGAATGAAAACCATAACACACAAAATTTATACATGGAAAACCTCAAAGAGGAAAAACCATAGTGAGATTTGTGACCCACAATATCAATTCACTGGCCATATGAAAGATATTACATAGAGAGAGGGCCTACAAATGCAAGAAGGCATACTGCCTAGAGCACACTTCTCATCACAAAAAAGTCTCACTGAATATAGGCTTCTATTGAGATAAAATAGTAATAATGAACTCACAAAATGCATCTATAATACCAAAAAGAGTTTTGGTTCTAGCTTTGCTTTGTACAAGTTCATAAACCCTAAACACTTCTACCAGTATCTCCTTTCCTCCAAGAATGATTAACAAAACATCTACAAATCATTACATGATATAACGTTCACATACAAATGATCTACATACATATTCTTCACATTACACAGTTCTATATTCTCCTATACCATCCTATCACATCTTCATATTCTGTCATATCATAATCACCTAACAAATTGACCTATATACCCTTTACAAAAAATATGCCTTATGTCAGCTTATAATACAAAAGATATACAATGTCGGCCTTATACAATAATTACAAAATGATTTTACAAATAAAACTTCCTTGATGTTGGCTTCCTTGAAGTGATGGATGTTGGTGTCGGTGTCGATGTCGGTGCCAGTTGTAACCTTGGATACTCCAATGTCAGTATTTGTTAGTGAATGTCTCCTAATGCCGGTATATGAATTCTATAGAATCTTGTTGCCAACAATGACAAAATATGAATCCAATCCTCTGAGACTCCTTACTCTCTGAATGATCTTGTCTCTTTCCTTTTCAAAAGAAAAAATTTGATTCTCCAAGGAAAAAATTTGTCCATCAATAGATGTTGTGAGTGAGGTTAATCCATAAAAAGAACTAACAATATTAGCAACCTTTCCATGTAACTCCTTAACCTACTATCTACATTTGTTGTAAGAATTTCTATATTAAAATAGACCCTGTAGATATTAGTACACCATTTCAAATGATTTTCAATAAGAATTAGTTTTTTTTTAATCTGCCTCTTCTCTGTTTCAATAACTTGATCAAAAGTGACACTTTTAGACAAAGTAAATCTCTCAAGTGCCTGGCGGTCTGAAATCTGCTACAATGACTGAAAGTTGTTAGATATATGCTTAAATAATGCCTTAAGCTTTTCAGAAGGGCTTGCTTCATTCTCAATCGTACAATCATGAATTAGTCTATGCAAAACTATAATTTACTATTCTATTATTCCTTTATCTGCAAATCCCTCCTTTATTAGCTTTTGAGTAGATACCATCATTAACTCAGTGGGACTCATCTCAATGATTGATTTCTTCTCAACTTGAGAAGTGTCAATTGCCAAAAATTTTGACAAGGAATCAACATCAACTACCGGTATAGTCTTATCAGTCCTCTTTAGCTTATCCTCTTTTGCACCAGTGGCTTCACCACTTGGTGCGGTATCAATTACTATCGGTGGAGTATTATCCACAATATTGTCAATACCCTATACATTGCCTTGCTCAAAAATTATCGCTACCAGTATAGCTGTACACTCTCCTTTGATGTTGGTGGTGTCTGTACACTCTTGTTTACTATCGATATATCCAAAATTGGTTCTGAACTTCCCAAAATACATTTCCCTTTTGATTTGTCTGGGATGGTGGAAGTTGTTACCTTCACAAATTCTTCTTGGGAGGTGAGAAAATATGGATTCTTTTGGATGAATTTGGTCCAACCATCTCTTGCCTCATTTATTACCTCATTAACACTATGCATCATTAGGCTTATTTGCCATGGTTTGCTGCTAAAAATTGTTCTATTTGCAACATGTATACACCATTTCATTTCCTCATTTCTTATTGAACCATAGAGATTCAAAAGTTCTACTTCCTTAATCTCTTTATCCCTCTTGACTGCATCTATTCTTCTTTCATCTAGCTTATTGTATAGTGATAGAGGAATTTCCTTCAAAATTTCCACTAAAGCTTTCTTCTATATATCTATGTAAAAAAATTTCCTCTTCAATTTCATCCTTTTCATTATCATCTAAATTTTCATAGAAATTAGACAAATTCTTTAAAATACCATCCTTTGTTACCTCATCAATCCATTTAGCACAGATCATTGTAACGTTACCAGATTCAATTACTTCCTCACTCTTCTTCTTGTTGTTGGGGGTTGTCAAAGTAGATGAGACTAGTTTTCTCTTCTTAATAGGTTTCCTTTCCGGAGGTTGGGGTGCAGTAGGTTTTGTTACCTTTCTCACAAGATTCCTCCTTGGCTCCACCTTCTTCTCCTCTACTGGAGGCTAGTCAAATTTCTTTCTTTGTACCCTTTTGAATGCTAGAGGTTTATTATCCTCTAGATCAAAGTTAGAAGTGATAATAGAAATGAAAGTTTCAGGCCTCTTCTCCTGAGGAGCACTAGCCACTACCAGTTTTTCTGCCAGTTTGGATCCAGAACCCATTTCAGTATCTATCCTATGAATCACATTCTTAATAAATGTAGACATCTTGTCAATTTTCTTTTCTCTTCTCTTCTTGTTGAAGCCAATCTTGACTTCAAGAGCCTTTTCCTCTAAAGTGCCAAAATGTTTAGTCTTGTCATCCAATGGAGTTTCTAGTTGCATTTTTGCATAAAGTTCTAAAATGTTATCATCTACCTCATATCCAAGCTTAGTGACCCATATGGTTCTAGGTTCCACTACCTCCATGAGGGTTTCATCAGTTTTCACCATAAAAAAAAATCAGTGGAGTACTTCTCATAATGTGCTTTGAAATCCTTTCCCTCTGTCTCATATTTTCTTGAAAAGTTTTGAAGTAGGCCCAAAGATTTTCATCCCTACTAGTACCAAGACCAGTGATTGTATCCATGATTTGCATACCTATTGGTATGTCATGAGCCTAATGCTTCTTTCCTAAACCAAGTAGCTCATTTATGAAGTATAGCACTAAACAAACAATGAGATTTCCAAACCCAAAAGTTCCTTTCTTGACACCCTTAATTTTGCCAAGATTCAACATAAGTTCACTCTGCAGCCATTCGCAGAAGTCATAGTTTCCATCATTTCTTATCATTTGGTGTGCAACATGGATACATGAACTAGAAATAAAGTTTAATCAACTAGATTGAGTTACCTTGTAACCAATTATCATGCTTGCAAACTTCACATCTATGGCCTTGATGGTGCTAATCCTTATTGATCTTCCATCATGGGTTGCTTCAGTGAGCTTCTCAACCTTAGTGTTGGAGATCTTCTTACTAGGTTCTTGTCCAAATTTGGGTAAACAAGTGACTTCCTGAATTGCCTCCTTGGTGATCATGTAGGGTTGATCCAGCTAGATGAACTCATTATGAACCCTGCTCAGAACATATCTGATCACCTCATCCTTGAATTTTGGTATGTATAGGATACCAGTTAACCCTAGATCTTTGATGACCTTATATTTCAGCTTCATTATTCTGGAGCTATCCAGTATCATAGATTGATACATGCCCTTAATATCCTTTGTTCCTAGATCTTCCAAGGTGTAGTGAATATATGCCCTTAAATATTCTACATACATCATGTCATGGGGAACCCTAAAGAATTCTCCCATAGAGTCTTCCTTCTTGGCTATCTGGGGAACTTCCTTGGAAATGGGTCTTAGCCTATCCTTGACTTCAACAATGATGGGTTTTTTAATGAAAGTAGGAGCAGATGATCTGGATGTCATTTTGAAGAAATACCTAAAAATGATCATTGGTTGGAAGATTTGATTGCTTCTCAGATAATTGCTAGAAATCCTTTCAGAATGTCTTTGCTTGCTCTTGATCACCTGAGATTTTCCTTTGCTTCACTCTAGTTGCTTGAATGTTGAGTGAGTGAAAATGAATCCACTTTCCCTTTTTATTAGTGAGTAAACCCTAATCCTTCACTATCATAAATGCTTAGTGATGTGACTTACCGAATGTCAGTTTCACAGTTTTATGCAGGGTAAACCTTCATCAATGATTAACAAAACTCTTTAGATTTCTTCCAGATCTCTTCCAAATCTCTTCTAGGGAATATGAAAGATTTGCAATGAATTTTTCAACCCCTAAGGCATATGCCTTAGTTACCGATGGAATTTCCTACTAGTGGAGAAATGCTCTGTTCTACTAGTGGAGTTACCAGTGTAGTTGCATCTCCACTTGGTTCTTAAGACTTTCCAACCCATCTCTTGGTGTGATCTTGTTGTATTTCTATAAAGCGGAAAAATCAAACCCTAGGTGTTCCCCCCACTCCAAGGAGAGAGAAAGGAGGTCACTAGGGTTGACGGTTTTCACTTAGGAGAGACTTTACATTCAAAAGAGGGGTTGAAACTCACAAGATCCAATCCCACACAATGCAAGATTGAATTCTAAATGAGTTTCAAGGGTTGAGACAGCAAGGATACCCTCTTTTGTAAAGAATGTAGATAGAAGGATTGAACTAGGAGTGTATGTGAAAGTAGGAAAGATTCACTTGTAGACAGAGATAGAGACACAGGATGAAGCTATGGACCTGGAATTAGCAGTAAAATGTTGAGATAATGCTATCCTACAAGTTTGAACGAAAGTTGATGGGACGATGTCGCCCGGAGTGCACACGGTCCTCTGAAAAATCCACGAAATGAAGGGGGATCTGTTCATCTCTGCATAAGGATTCTAGATCTTCAATTATAGCCGCATACCTGCAACCTACACACAAAAAAGAGAGGATGATTGGGGGGTTAGGGATTAGGGGTTTTCCTTCAGGTCAAACCCTAGTTTTGGAATTAATCAAGAAATGAGAATGCTGTAAATGTAAATGTTTGTAATGTAATCAAGTACTGATACCTTGTTGTAAGAATGTTTGTATTCTTACATGCGAAGGTGTAATGATGTTGTATGTTGTATGTTGTATGTTGTATTTTGTAGGTGATCTCCTCTTCAATGGTTGAATCCTTGTCTTGAATGCAACACTTAGCCTTGAATGGAGACCTAGAATGCTCAATTGCTTGAAGGAATGCTTGAATGCTTGAATGTTTGAATGTTTGCCTATCGCTTCCGCCTCTTCCACACATATGTTTTTTTCCCTTTTTTCATGAGGGGAAATGTAGTTTATATACTTGTCAATTAGGGTTAGGAGACTGATTTTTTCGACCTTAGGCCGACCTAGAAACATTATTTTCCAAATTGCAAACTTGAAGACCCGATGCCCAACAAGAGACCGGGCCCAAAATAGGGCCAGGGACCAGGGCACTGGGTGCCATGGTCCTGAGGGACCAGGGCATTGGGCACCATGGTCCCACCTCCCGGGACAATAGGGTGCAAGGAGGATCAGGCCAAGGTATAGAAAGATGCAGTTTTTGATGTCATAAATAGGTTTCAGGGTCTCCATTCAGGTTCAATGTTGTGCCGCCATCGTGAAGACCCAAATGCAGTCGAAATTGCAAGTGTCGCAATTTTTCAATGCTACATTTAGCCCCCACTTTAGCGGGAGTATAAGCGTACGCCCATACTTCTGGTAAAGTACAAGGAAACAACATTGAAAGACTTTCACCATATCAAGGAGGAAAGATACACCAAGCCCCCAATGGACTAAGGATCTTATGACTTCGATTGACAAAGTAAAAGGGAAGATCACGAGGGAGAACCATGACTGACAGTAATGCGGTTCCCTCACTATGAGTCATGCAAAAATTTTCAAGGCCAAGCTAAGTTCGCCAAGAAATTTTCAAGTATCTTGAAGAGATATGGACCGAGTGTGTGCCCCCTACGTTAAAGTGATCACACATGCCTCATCAGGGGTGATTGCTTTAAGGTAGTGATACACATAAGAAATGAGAAGGGAAAGGAGCATGTCATCACAAAGATTTAGCCCCCAAGTGTGAGATAAACCCAAGGATAATAGACACAAAACACAAATCATGAGGTGACTTCATTTTCCTTGGGGTCAGTATGCTGTATGATAATTCATGTATATCATATGTATGTATGCATAATTGTTCTTCATTCCCCAATCAAGAAAGGTCACCTAGAAGAAGGGAACACATGTGTCCTTTGAGTCAACATGAGAGAGACCAAAAGAGATCTCAATGCTTTGCATCATCCTCAAGTAGACAACACTAAGGACAACAAATAGAAGAATGAGAATAACACATAGAAGAAGTAATAAAAGATATCAAGAGAGGAGGAGAGAGTTTGCTATGCTAATGAACTAGTCTAGCATGTCATCCACCCCTCGATCTTGCTGATCAATATTTTGGGAAGGCAGGAAACACACTAGAGGAGGAACATCCAACACAGTAGATGGAGCTATCGCAAGATCCAAACAAGGGCTATGTTCATGTTCCAAGACACGTTGTTCTTGTCTAGGAGCTAGGATAAGTGCTTTAGAAAATTCATTAGATAAATGGTTATCAATACCAACTTATTCATATTCACTATCAGAAGCAAGAGAAGTAACATTTTCATCATGAATAACATTTTCATCTATATCATCATCAAGATTTATAAAAATAGGATCTTTAACTTGCACAGGATCAAAACCATCATGCATCTTATGCTTAGGAGATTTTGGCTCAATTTTTGGCTGAGGAGAAAATGGAATAATACTAGTTGAAGGTGTTTTGGGGGATTGCAAAGTTTGAGAAGCAGCTGCACGAGCTCTAAGACGATGCTTTTGTCAGCATTCATGTACAGAACGATTTTGTCTAGTCTTAGTAGGAAGTTGAGAAGATTGAGGAGGAGGAATGTTCTCATCCTTATCACTTGGGTGTTTAGGTTGTGGTCTCTTAGGTTGGATAATAGGAGAAGAGGAAGGTCTCTTCTCTTTATAAGAGGAAGGAGGAGGAACTGCTCAATATAAAGGAGGAATATTTGGTTTAGGAAGGAGACCAAGTCCATCATGACAAGGAGGTATAGGTCTACTTTTAGAGAGTTTATTAGACATAGACATAGTCACATCCATAGGAATCGGTTGGGAATCTTCTTGAGGAAAGACATTAGTTTTATCTTTCAAAGGAAGAACTTCCTTCTCAAGAACGATAGGAATATCAAGTTTGGGTGTTCAAGGTTCACTTAGAGATAGGATCATATCTTTTTTCCACTTTTGATAAGATTTGAAAAGATGATCACTTCGCGGTGGAAGAGATTGGAATTGTTTAGGCCAAAAATAATCAATAGGAACACTAGAAATTCTTTCAGCTGGTTTGAAGAGACTATGATTGATAGTAAAAACTTCAGCATTATAGGGAAATTTCAAACACTTGTGAATAGGAGAAGCAATAGCTTTCATGGAAGATAGCCAAGGATAGCCTAGCTTCACACGAAATTGTTCGGACGATAGAATAATAGAAAAGCTCACATCAAGGGATTTGTTATGGACCTCAATAGGTAATGTAATAGAGCCAATTGTAGGAGAAGAAAATGTATCAAATAATTTCACAACCACATTTGTTTTGTCATAGATCACTTGATTCAATTGCAAAGTAAAAAGAAATTCTTCAGTAATAACATTAACCATGCAAGCAGGATCAATAAGCACTCCATGGAAAGGTGTATTCTTGACTTTTGCAACTATATATAAAGGACCATCAGGTGCCCTGATAGTTTCACTAGAATCAAATGTGATGGAAGGTTCTTTAGGTATTTTCTGCTGCTCTACAAAGTTAATCACATTCGGAGTCATAGACACAAGACCATCAGGTGAGAAAGAGGAATCATTAGTCTCAATCACATTAGAGGTATGAGAAGGTAATGGATCAGTAAAAATCTTAAGATTTTGGTTAGGAAGAGCTACAGATGTGTTGCCTTTATCATTCACACCTAAAACAAAGATAGTATTATTATCAATCAAATCTTGAATTTTTCCCTTTAAAGCAAAACATTTTTTAGTATCATGCCCAGGTTGACAATGAAATTGACAAAAAGATTTGCTATCAAAATAGGGTGAATTAATCTTTGCAGGATCTATTTGCTTTATAGGAGGGAGAGTAAGCACATTTTGTTCCAATAACTTATTCATAATACTATGCAATGATTCATTCAAAGGAGTAAACTCTCTTTATTTTTTGAAAAACATAGAAATAGGAGGCACACCTGATGCTGCATTCACATTATTGTTGATGATGTTTTCATTGAACTTAACAAACCCTCTATTAGGTTTAAACTTCCCAAATGGTTGTTGACTACTATCACCCTTATCACTCGGAGCCATAGGATTTGCTTGTTCCATTTGACTCACAGTCAGTTGATAATTGTGAAGAGTTGCACACAACTGTTGGAAAGAAGTAAACTCAGAAAATAGAAGTTTTTCTCTAATATCTTTTTGTAAATTAGAAATAAAGATTCTTTGAATATCATTTTTAGGTATTGGAAAAGAAATTTGAGCACACAAATGCTTATATCTACCAATGAAATCAGTCACTTTTTCTTTAACACCTTGTTTACAATGCATTAAATCAATCAAAGTAACTTTAGGACTTATATTGTTTTGAAATTGTTGAGTAAAAGCATTTGCAAGTTGTTGGAAAGAAGTGATAGAATAGGAAGGCAATGAGAAATACCATTGTAGAGCCTTATCTCTTAATGTTCTAGTAAACAGTTTTGCAAGCAACCTTTGGTCATGAGCAAAATTAGTACATATTGTTTGAAAGGTCTTAACATGTGTTAGAGGATCACCTTTACCATTATAAAGCTCCAACTATGGGATTTCAACATGCTTAGGAGGGATAGCTCAAACAATGTCAAGAGAAAGTGGGCTTGAAACATCAAATGTGGGCACACTAAACTTAGATTGATTCATAGAGGCAATTTGTTGCTGTAAAGAAGAGACAATTTGTGCAAGATTGTTAATGGTCGCTTCAGTCGAAGAGTTCATATTAGACATGTTAGATTGTGATGGAGGTATTATGTTATTGAAAGAAGGTATTGATTGAGAGTAAGGTGGCGGGAGACTATGATAGTTAGTCATAGGAGATGATTGGAAAAATGGAGCACTGCAAGGAGGAATGGAATGGTTGAATGAATTGCCCCCTTGCGTCATGTTCATTTGTGGAGATGTAATAGGGACACTCATTGAAGGAATGAATGAAGAAGTTGGATAGAATGAAGGAAGAGGGTTGATTGAAGAGGAAGGATTTCCCCCATGACTGGTGATCATAGGTGGAATGTTTTGTATTGAAGTAGTCATTATGTTTGATGTAAAAGTAGGTATACTAGCAATAGAAGTTGTCAAAGGGATAGAATGATTGACTTGAGTAGGAGGTTGTGTATAACCTAAAGTTTCGGCACAACTCTTCATAGGCATCACATTCGAGTCCACGATGTGTGGAATACTACGCAAAATATCAATTCCATTCTTATCACTTTGAACCATACATTTTAGACCCTCAATTAATGAAAGAGCTTGACTATTGGGGTATTCTCGAGACATCCATTGCTGAAAATCATCAAATTGGTTATCCAATTTCAAAAGTTGTTCTACAGAAACCTCATGGAGAGATTCTTCATCATTAAGAGGATTAGAGGAATTACCTGTGTCCTCGTTAAAAAGGCCATTCAAATTAGGTTCCATCTCCTCGGTACTTAAACCTTGGAAAGACTTAATTCTAAGGCTTCATCTAATGGGAATAGTGTAAGTAGGGCTTATTGTTGTAAAACTCATGCACTAGAGAGAGAGAGAAGATTTTGAATTTTGAAAATAAAGTTGGCAAAATTGATCAATGAGATAATGATTATCCAATTTGAACTTTGTGAAAGAAGAGGGAAACACAACTTCCAAAAAAGGTAGGGACAATTGAAAAATTAGGGCCAAAGGGGGTAGCACTTAATTTTAATTATTATCTTGAAAATTGAAATCTTGAATTTTGAATTTATTTTCGAATTTAGAGGTAGAAAATTTCAATAAAATCAGCCAATCTGCTAGATTTAAGCTATTAAATGCAATCATGACAATCTCCTGAAATTTCAGAAAAAATGTCAGGGACCGTGGCGAACGGAGTGCACACGGTCCTCGCAACTTTTTTCAAAATTTTCAGGGATGAAAGTTATGATGATTTTAAAGCTAACCTGAAAAAATTGAGTGATTTTACGATCTGTAGATAGGCCAAATTAAAGTTGCAATCTCAAAATTGAATCCTACCAAGATTGTTGAAAAATGCAAAATTTGAATTTTGAAAAAGAGAGGGAAACTGAAATTTTGAATTTTATGATTTTAGAGGGAATACCAAAAGCAATGCTAGCTTTGAAATTTAAAAGTTGACTCAATTTCATGCAAAATTCAATTTTGAAAGCGGAAATCAAAGTTGTTGCAATCAAACACCTAATTTCAAAAGTCACAAATTGCAAAAATTTGAATAAAGCACTGAAACTTTGAATGAATGCCAACACACTTTTCAGATTTAGGACAGTAAGAAACCCAATTTTAACACAAAATTTCAATTTCAACAATTTTTGAATGATTTGAAGCCTTAATCCAAGCAATCACTAGACCAACTTTGACTTTAATTTTGAAAGTGTTAAAATTGATGAAATCAGCCAAGATTCTGGATTTTAGCAGAAAAATACAGTAAGATCTAGCTCCCAAAATTTTGGAAAAAATGTCAGGGACAATGGCGCTCGGGGTGCACACGGTCCTCGCAACTTTTTTCAAAATTTTCAGGGATGAAAGATATTATGATTTTGTTGCGGAATCCAAATTTATAGCCAATTTGGAGGTGTTTTAATCAGTGAAATCATCGGTCAAAGGTTGAATCAAGAGGGTTTTAAAAATTAGGGTTTTGACACTTAACCACTTAATTTTCAGAATTAAAGCACAAATATGAATTGATAATTTGCAATAGAAGGGTAGATCTGAAAAAAGCATTAACAATTAAACATTTCACAAGCTCAATTACTAAAAAGAAAATTTAGGGTTTTTTATGCAATTAACCTCTAAATTTTGCAAAAGATCAAACATGAAAATGTAATTAAGGAAGCAAATTTTTCAGATCTAACCATGAATAATCAAAATTAGGATGTTCACGTTGGGTTCACCAAAATGTAAAGTGGAAAAATTGAACCCTAGGTGTTCCCCCCACTCCAAGGAGAGAGAAAGGAGGTCACTAGGGTTGATGGTTTTCACTTAGGAGAGACTTTACATTCAAAATAGGGGTTGAAACTCACAAGATCCAATCCCACACAATGCAAGATTGAATTCTAAATGAGTTTCAAGGGTTGAGATAGCAAGGATACCCTCTTTTGTAAAGAATGTAGATAGAAGGATTGAACTAGGAGTATATGTGAAAGTAGGAAAGATTCGCTTGTAGACAGAGATAGAGACACAGGATGAAGCTACGGACCTAGAATTAGCAGTAAAATGTCGAGACGATGCTGTCCTACAAGTTTGAGTGAAAGTTGATGGGACGATGGCACCCGGGTGCACATAGTCCTCCCCAAAATCCACGAAACGAAGGGGGATCTATTTGTCTCTGCACAAGGATTCCAGATCTTCAATTACAGTCGCGTACCTACAACCTACACACAGAAAAGAGAGGATGATTGGGGGGTTAGGGATTAGGGGTTTGCCTTCAGGTCAAACCCCAGTTTTGGAATTAACCAAGAAATGAAAATGTTGTAAATGTAAATGTTTGTAATGTAATCAAGTACTAATACCTTGTTGAAAGAATGTTTGTATTCTTACATGCAAAGGTGTAATGATGTTGTATGTTGTATGTTGTAGGTGATCTCCTCTTCAATGGTTGAATCCTTGTCTTGAATGCAACACTTAGCCTTGAATGGAGACCTATAATGCTCAATTGCTTGAAGGAATGCTTGAATGCTTGAATGTTTGAATGTTTGCCTATTGCTTCTGCCTCTTGCACACATATTTTCTTTTCCCTTTTTTCATGAGGGGAAATGTAATTTATATACTTGTCAATTAGGGTTAGGAGACTAATTTTTTTGACCTTAGGCCGACCTAGAAACATTATTTTCCAAATTGCAAACTTGAAGACCCGATGCCCAACAAGAGACCGGGCCCAAAATAGGGCCAAGGACCAGGGCACTGGGCGCCATGGTCCCACCTCCCGGGACAACAGGGTGCAAGGAGGATCAGGCCAAGGTGCAGAAAGATGCAGTTTTTGATGTCGTAAATAGGTTTTAGGGTCTCCATTCAGGTTCAACATTGCGCTGCCATCGTGAAGACCCAAATGCAGTCGAAATTGCAAGTGTCACAATTTTACGATGCTACAATTTCATCTACCTTCTACTTTCCTTTCTCATTTGCTTTTTCATTTCTAACCGGTTTAGTCTTGCTTCTGTAGTGCTTAGCAATATTACCTATTTTGTTGCATGCATAACATGTAACATTATTCTTTTGAATTGATTTAACATATCTGGTGTCATTCCTTGACCTACATTGATTAGTCAAATGTCCAAACTTTCCACATGCATGACATTTAACATTCATTTTGCAGTCTCCTGATTTATGACCATATTTCTTGTAATTTGTGCATTGACTAGGAACAAAATTGTAGTTTTGATTTACTCTATTTCTACATTGTCTAGCCATATGCCCAAATTTATTACAAACAAAGCATCTACCATTGAAATTATAAGCATTATATTTCCTTACCGGTTTCCTCTATTATGATGAGTTCCTTATACTCGTTATCTGAACTTTATTTGCAATACCAGATCTTTCACCTTGTACAAATCGAACTCCTCTAGAATCATCACTTTGCCTTTGTCCTTTCAATAAGTCATCCAATTGTGTATCGCTGATCCTAAAATTTTCTTTATACTCACTTGCAGTAGTCAGATCATCTCTCAGAGTTACTACTTGTCTTTCAAGCTCTTGTTCATTATTCCTGGATTGCATCAAGTTAGTTTTTAATAAATCATTCTCATGAGCCAATCTGTCACATTCTGCAGATTTATTCTTCAGAGATATAGAAAGATTATCTTCCTTCTTCTTTATGTCCTCAATATCCTTTAACATCCTCATAGTCAGGTCTTGCATTTCATTTTGCATGGGCATGTTTTCTTGACTCGGTTTCTGAGAATGTTCCTTGAGTGCATTTTCATCTTCCTATTTTTGCAAAAGTTCCTTTCTCCTAGCTTGAGCTGATGATAACATTTTGTATAGAACAAGAATGAATTCATTAGCAGAATTCAATTCATCTTGTAGTATTAAGTTCTTCATCCTTTCAGCATCATAATCCTCAAGTGCCATCTCAATTTTCTTTTACATAGCCATGTTTAATGATTCTAGTTTCAGGATCTTCCTCAAGCTGGTAAACTTCTTCTGAGGCACTAGGCTCTGATACCAATTATTGGGATCAAAGAACACTGAGAGGGGGGCGGGGGTTGGGGGTGGGGGGGGGGGGGGGGGGGGTTTAATTAGTGTTCTACCGATAAGATAATATTTTATCCTTTAATAACATACACATATATAGTGGTAAATGAAGAAACATATAACTTGAAGCAAATAAACCATCCACATGAATGAACACCATAACACACAAAATTTATATGTGGAAAACCTCAAAGAGGAAAAACCACAATGGGATTTGTGACCCACAATATCAATTCACTCACCATATGAAAGATATTACATAGAGAGAGGGCCTACACATGCAGGAAGGCATACTACCTAGAGCACACTGCTCATCACAAAAGAGTATCACTGACTACAAGCTTATGTTGAGATAAAACAATAATAATGAACTCACAAAATGCATTTGTAATGTGAAAAAGAGTTCTGGTTATAGCTTTGCTCTGTACCGATTCATAAACCTTGAACACTTTACTGATATCTCCTTTCCTCCAAGAATGCTTAACAAAACATCTATAGATTATTGCATGATATAAAATTTGCATACAAATTATCTACATACATATTCTTCGCATTACATAGTTCTATATTCTCCTATACCATCCTATCACATCCTCATATTCTGTCATATCATAATGACCTAACAAAATCATCTATATACACTTTACAAATAATATGCCTTATGTTGGTTTACAATACAAAAGATATATAATGTCAGCCTTATACAATAATTACAAAATGATTTTGCAAATAAAACTTCCTTGATGTCGACTTTCTTGAAGTGTTGGATGTTGGTGCCAGTGCCAGTGTGGGTATGGATGCTAGTTGTAACCCTGGATGCTCCAATGTCGATATCTATTGGTGAATGTCTCCTAATGCTAGTATATGACTTCTATAGAATCTTGTTTCCATCAATGACAACATATGAATCCAATGAGTATCAATTACCAACATAGTTTACAATTGGTTGGGCAACATCTAGATAAGAAGGTTTTGAATGATTTCATGAACAAAATCACCAGTGCAACATCTGACAGGAGATCTATGAGAATAAGCACTATTACAGACACATACATCAGATTCGGTAGCATGATCATCGAGTATAAGGTAACTTAGTCAAATCGACTGAATTCTATTTCCAAATCCTGCATTTTCATTGCATACAAAATTATGAGAGAGAATGTAAAATTGTATCTATGTGGTTGGATGTTAAATGAGCTATTAATAAACCTAGCAAATATTAAGGGAGAAAAGAAGGGAACCTTCTGGTATGGTAACTTAATAGTTTGCTTAATGTTATTTTTCATGAATGATACACCCTATTTTGGTAAAAGGCAATGGGCATTTAACATCTTGGTAGGGAGATAATTGAAATAGTTAATTGCTACTTTAGGTAGTCAGAGAGATGATAAAATATAGGGATATTTCAAGGGGTTTCAAAAATCTATGAAGTCTAGGGAAAGGGTTCCTAAGAATATTGTTGAAAAATATTCAACTGACATATGCTTCATGGTGAAGAAGGATGAAACACTTATGGACATGGTTAAGCCTCATAATATTTGGATTGAGGAAATGGGCTATGAAGTGGATGCATAGATTCTTGAGGCTTATGCAAAAATGTTGATTGATGCACCTATTGATGAGGCAGAGAAGCCCTATGGTACTATGAAACAAAAATCACAAGAGGTTAAAATAGAGTTCAATTGAACAAAGAGAGAGAAACAGGATGGAAAAGCAAGGAAATTTGTTATGAAGGTCTCATAGGAAATCAAAGCATTAATTGATGTTGTCTTAGTGAAAGATAGGAAGAGGAAGAATCCAGAAGTACACATTGAGCCTGTTACAACAGAGTATGAATTTGAGGATGACACACCCTTGGCATTCAAGAGGTTTGTAAGGAAGAAGATAGAGGAAACAAAGGTAGAAGGTAAAAAGAAACCGGTTAGGAAGGTTACATTCAAAATATTGGCACAGAAGCAAGCATCAAAGGCAACACCTTTAGCTGCATCTATTACTGCAAAGAGGAAGAAGAAGAGTGACATCAATCTGGCAATTCAATTTGGTAATGTGACTATCATTCCACCTAAAACCTGTGTAGAGTTAGTAGATGAAATTACTAAGGATGGAATGTTAAATAATATAGAGTTTTATTATGAACACTTAGAGGATGATGAACAAAGAGATGTAGAGGAAGCAGTCTTATTATACTTGGATATTTATAAGAAATCCTTATAGAAATTGAAAACAAAATACCGGTAGAATTATATAATATGTTAGATGCTAGAAGACTATTAGGAATGCAAGAAGACAAGCATATTAAAATTCAAGAGTTATTATCTATTTGTGTTACTATTTCTTTAGAGGAAATGGAAAGGACACTTGAGGTGGTAGATAGAAAATTCTTTAATAGCAAACATAGAATAACCAGTCTGATGCTAGGAAAAGTAAATGAAATAATAAAAGAGACTCAAAAAGCATGGGTTAAGTTCTCTAGAGAGAACAAAGGATTCTTTAATTCACCAGAATCAAAGATAGACATTATAGAGACCCTAGTTGAAAGAAAAGGAAAGGGTATTATGGGTACTTCACCCTCAATTTTGAAAAACATTAAGATAGTGGAAATCAAGCCCCTGGTAGATACAAATGTATAGATAGATATTGAGATATCAGCTAATACAAAGAGTGAAAAAGTTAATGATGTACAGGATACTAATTTTGAGGATAACAGTCCTCTAGATACAAATGTATAGGTCAAGGTTAGAGTTCCTTTAGAGGAACTGACAGTTACAAAGATTTCACCAAGTGGCAAAGCCACCGATGCAAGTGAGGAAGCCATAAATGATAAATCATCAGAGGAGAAGAAAGGGGAATCTAGTAGAGAACTAGTAGTTGGTCCATCATTGTTGTCAATTGATACCTCACAAGTTGTAAAGAAAAACATAATAGAGATGAGTCCTATTGAACTCATGATGATGGTAGCACAAAAACTAATGAAGGAGGGATCTACAAATAAAGGGATTATTGATCAGTCAATCACTATTTTACATAGACTAGTCCTGGAGTGCAAGATTGACAATGAAGTGAGCCCATACGACAAGCTTAAGACAATTATAGAGCACATTTCAAAGGATTTTTAATCCTTACAAAAGATTTCCAACCAGGAAGCACTGGAGAGGTTCACTCAAGCTAAAAGAGTTGCTTTTGATCATGTGATTGAATTTGAGAAGAAGAAGATTGATGAAAAGATGAAACTGATAGATAATTCTTTGAAGCAGTGTACAAATATTAATAGGGTATATTGTAACAATAATATACTTACAATTAATATGGATAAGAAGATAAAATAATTTCAGGAGAAAATTGCAAACACAGCTAATTCTTTCGATGGATTGACTTCATTGACTACATCCATTGATAGTCAAATTTTGCTTCTGGAAACTCAATTTTTTGTTCTTGAGAAGGAAAGAAACAAAATTATAAGAGACAGAAGTCTGAGAGGCTTGGTGAGTCCCTAGTTGGATTCACTCAGTGTACATAAGAAAGAATATATGGATATGGTGGGAAAACCCACACCGACAGAGGTAAATGAGAAAGAGTCATTTGCACATTTATTAAGTGGACTTGTATCTATTTCTAACACTTTCAAAACTAGTTTGGATACTTATCTTGAGCTATTGGAGAAGGCCCATCTAAAAATTTTGAAATTTGCTAAGCTCCGGTAAGATATTTTTGGGATATTCATTATATAGTTTTTTGGATCTTTAACATTCTTTTTTAGAATTTTTATGGAATTGATGTCAAAGGGGGAGTGATATAGATATTAAAAATAATAGAAGGATTTGTATACATTAATATATGGAGATATGGAGATGTGGAATATTTTGCATTAATGAATATTCAGCTCAGAGGGAGTAGGCAAGATGAAACCAACAAATGAAACCTTGACCATTTTTCACATGAGTGTTGCCATCAATGCCAAAGGGGGACATTTTTGGCAATTGACACTCAATTGTTGGTTTCACTATGTTTTCATTGATGGCAACATGGTATCTTATTCCAGCTTCATGTTTTAGTTCAGTTGTGCACCGACAGGACATAAGGATTTCTTTAGTTACTGGCAATGCAGGTCGACATGGTTTAGAATATGGTTATCAGTATTGGAGGCTGACATCTCTTGGATCTAGCATCAACAATTGTTTTTGACATTCATACATCTATGTTATCTAAGTTGAAATGAAATTTCATATTGTAATTATCCTTGTAAGCTAACATAAGGCATGATAAGTTGTATAGGGTATATAGGTCAGTTGGATTAAATCATTTTTATAATAGATAATATACATGGTGATGGATATGTGAATGTGATACAATGTGAAATATATCAAAGAGGTTATGTATGCAAGGATATTTATGTAAGGGTTATTTCAGCAAAGGGTTTAGGGTTTCAAACTAGAATAACTAGAGCTTAAACTAGAACTGTATTCTAGTATTGAAGATTCTATCTTAGTAGTTCAACACTTCTCTGGATTGTAGTCTAGATTTATATGTAGTTAGTGAGGCTCTATTTGTGATTGAGTAGTGTGCTCTAGGCTGTAAGCCTTCCTATAAGTGCAGGCCCCTTATATTTTGCAATATCTCTTCATATGGCCAGTGGATTGATATTGTGGGTCACAAATCTCACTATGGGTTTTCCTATTTGATGTTTTCAACGTATAATTCAGTGTGTTATAATTCTTATTTATGTGATTGGCTTATTGGTTTCTTTACAACTTTCAATTATGTATGTGTCAGTATCCTAGTTGGTGTATGCATGTTTTAATAAGGCTAAAATTGATCATTCTAGTTAAAATAGATTTACCGCCCCTCTCAATGTTATTGGATTCCAAAATTTATAGGAAAAATAGAGAAATGGATGGTTGAGATTGAGTAATCTCAACAAGGGTTAGGATTGAGAGTTATCAATCCATGTGAGGGATTCAATATAGTTCCAAGTTGTCAAATGTCACCTTTAGAGGGCTTGAGAGGAGATGTAAGAGGCATTAAATACTTGAGGAGACATGGTGGTTACCTTAGGAGGTAAGGTTATGGCTGGGTTAGTGGATAACCAATAGATAAAGCCTTTACCCAAAGGGTAAAGTCTTGTGTAAGTGTTAATAGGATAACTAGGGTCAAACCCATGAGTTCTTGATGAGCCCTTTAGGTTAGATGAGGGTTAAGTTAGAGAGAAAGTTGCTAACCATAAGGAGAGGTCAATTTAACCATTAATGGTTAATAGGACTTTGGGGGGAAAATTTGTAAGAGTCCTTCCAAATTTGGGGAATTCAACAAGTTAACTTGTTGAATAAATCAAGTCTCTAATGCATTTAGAAGACTTTCTTCCAAACTTGAGAAGTGACCTCCTCAAATTTAGGGAAAGGACATGATTAGGATGGGATTAGGAGGTTTCTAGAAGGCTAATTAGGAGGCAAGTGGGAGATGTAGGATTTTACAAGTGGGTGAGGGAAATAGGATTTAATTAAAATAAAATTGATTTATTCAATTATTGGTTGCAACTTGCATTTGATAGAATAAATAAATATTGATTTATTTAAATCTCAATTTTGAATTTTGTAAGTGGGGGTATTTATGAATAAATTTTGATTTATTTAAATACAAAGGGGTTTTAATTAAATGTATATTTAATTAAAATAGGAAAGGGGATAGATGTAGATTTTTAATTAAATGTGAATTTAATTAAAATGGCTAAAGGGGGTATTTAATTAAATGTGAATTTAAATAAATGGCTTGGATAGAAGAAAGGGAATATTAATCAAATCTTTAATTTGATTAATTATCAAAATAGAAGAAAAGGAGATATTAGTTAAACCTTAGTTTAATTAACATGAAGAATTAGGAATAATTAAATGAATAAATTCACCTAAATAGTTGTGCAACTTTTAGGTGTCTACATTTTGCCCCTCTTTGAGTCAATGTGTGACAACATGTTGATTCAAAGAAAAAAATTCAATTTGTTGCCAAATTTTTTTGATATGATGTTGCTGCCAAAATTGTCGATATGATACCCTACATATGAAAAATTGATTTCGATATGAAATGCTGATATGAAATTGATGATGATTTTGATTCAATATGAAGTCAATATGGAATTTCGATATGATAATGATGATATGCGCCCTCGGGCAATAAATTGAGAAAAATTATGGTTGTCGAGGGAGCAACACAAAGTACAAGGATTTTTGGATTTTTTTTTTTAATTTTTAAAATTTATCACCCAATAGATTTTATGAAAATGATATTTAAAAAAGGGGTTAGGACTATGTGGGGATAGCGCGTACATGCCCCACACATCCACCGAGGCATCACAGTTGCCTATGTTAGCATCAGCTATATAAGTCTCCAAGGGCCCATTTCCACCTCATTTGTGCACTTGTCAGTTGGAGATTAGAGCTCTAGAGTGGAGAGGAGAAATGCCACTGCCTTACCATCTTTACCAATTTGAGCAAGTTCAATGATTTCAGAGGCTTGTGGATTACAACCCACCAGTGAGTTCAATTTTCTAACCCTTCTTGTGAATTTTTGAGTTAGATTTTGCTAGTTTTTGCTAGATTTTTTAAATTTTGTAGCGTTAGGGTTTACTTTTTCTACCTTTTTTATTTTTGAGTCTTTTTAGTGCATATGATGTTTCTTGTCACACATCTGATTTTTCTTTTTGTGCATATGATAAATGTCATCGTGCATATGATTTTTCTTTTAGCGTATCTAATTAGAGTTGTTGTGCATATGAATAGTATTTTAGCACATATGATGTTTATTGTTTCTCATAGGATAATCGGTTTAGTGCATTTGATAGATTATATAGCACATTTGAAATAGCACATTCAATGGTTGTTTTAGCACATTTGACACAGCGTGCTATTTTTTTATTTTTATGAAATTTTTGACATTTGTAATTTTGATTTTTAGGTTCATTATAAAGTTTTACACCCTATCAATGTGTTGTTTTTTGTCGTTTGTGTCCATGTGATGTTGTTTGGGTGATTTTTGTGTCGCGGGCCAATATGAGTCAATCATCGATATGAGTCAGTTCAATATGGCTAATTTTTTTTGGTTTGGATCAAGTCGATCAAAGTCAATATGGTTCAAGGTCGATATGGGTCATTTGTTGATATGATTCATTTTTCAATATGGGTCTTGAGTTTGATATGGGTTTGGTCGATATGAGTTCTAATTTTGATATGGGTCAAAGTCTATATGAGTCTTGATTGCAATATGGGTCAAAGTTGATATGGGTCTTGAGTGCGATATAGGTCAAAGTCAATATGGTTCTTCAGTGTGATATGAGTTGTGACTGTGTTATGATGCTTGATTTAGATATGTTTTTGGATTTCAATATGGAACTTGGTTTCGATATGGTTCTCATTGTCGATATGGTGTTTTTTTTTAATATGGTGGTTGATTTAGTTTTTGATATGGGACTGATGGATTGATTTTCATATGATTCTTATTGTCGATATAAATCTTGATTTATTGGTTTTTGATATGAGTCTAATTGATCTTTGATATGGAACTGGGTCATTTGATATGGTACTTTAGTTTCAATTTGAATCCTGATATGATTTTGTTGATTAATTCTTGATATGATGCTTGAGTGATTGATTGATTAGATAGTCCTTGTGTGATGTTGTGACTGACATCATTTAATAGATGCCTCTATTGTTAGATTGTTGATTGCTTTATTGCTTAGGATAGATAAAATTGATATATTTCCCATTTGTGATATAGATCTAGTGAGGGGTTCTCATACTTCGGGAGAAATACTTGAAGACTTTTGTGATGAGAGATCGATTGACTGCTAGTGATTTGGTAGTTATAGAGACTTATAGTCTCATTCACTTGTTTCACATACTGGCCTATTGGAATAATAGGACACTACTCACTGTGTTGGCTAAGAGGTGGCATAGTGAGCATAACACCTTCTATTTACCGATGGGTGAGATCATAGTGATGCCCAAGGACATCTATCAGATTCTTTGGATTCTACTCATAGAAGACCTAGTTGTGTATGATGTTGAGGAGGCTGGCGGGATAGATTCTCTATGAGAAGTGTTCATCAATTCATAGATTGCAAGTTAATTAGTGGCATGGTAGGACATGGTAGATAGATATGTCCCAGTTCCTTCACTATTGGTAGGCTTAATTGGTAGCTTCCTAATTCTTGATAGGAGGTCTCATGGGTTGTTGATTGGATAGGGAAGAGTTCTATAAGAGATGGTTCAGGTATGCACATGATATGATTGGGATATATGTTTTCTCTCTTACCTATATCATGAGCTCCCTTAGTTGGTTTATGATGATGCGGCCAGTTTAGCTTCTGGGTGAACCCTTCTATAGATTTGGGCATGAGAGCATATAGCAGTGATCCAACCGATTGGGGAGAGATTCAGACCAGTAGGGGAACCTTATGTGATGATGTATAGCCAGGTCGCTTCCCAACTGATGCTCAAGAAGTTGGAGTATTGGAGGTAGGACTTAGATGATATGGATATAGTGGTGTGGATGTTGTATCAACTATGTGAGCCTTGGTCGAAGGATGAATTTGAGGTACCATATTTATTTATGAGAAAAATTTTGTTGGGTCGTACCCCCTATGTTGTAGAGTAGTTTATTCTTCCTCGAGTATACAAATAGTTTGGTTGTGTGCATCCTATGTCACAGGGGATGGCCATGTATGCTAGAGTACACAAGGAGAGGATAGATTGGGGGCCTACATTGGATTTTGTTACAACCCAAGCCAAGTTCTACTCCTTACCCTTTTGTATATGGAACTTGAAGGTGGACTTAGCTGATGCAGGCATGATAGCTAAGTATACTAGTACTTTATGACACACTGATTCCCGTGACTGATAGCGCAAAGGGGGAGGTCACCAAGTTGGTAGGCGAGGAAAAGGGAGAGGCAGAAGGGGTGGGAGAGAGGGTAGAGGTGGTGCAATTAGTCATGACCAAGGAGTAGGTGGTGGCAGGGGTGGAGGAGGGGATGAGGGAGGAGATGGGAGGGGTGGTGGGAGGGGTGCAAGGGGGAGAGGAGGAGGATGGAGGTAGTAGTTGGGATGAGGAGGGCCAGTGTGGGCTAAGGATGTTGTTGTGGTGGAGATCGGGGAGAGGTCAGGTGATGACGTACATGAGGAGGAGACTGTTGATTCCTCTAATGAGGAGACCTAGTCTAAGGAGGTTGGTGGAGGAGGAGGATTGAATTGATTGGGTGGGATGGTGGTGGAGGAGGATTGATTGGATTGGTTAGGATGGTCATGGAGGAGGAGGATGTGCAGCTAATGGCTCAATGGAGGAGGATTGATATGCCCCCTCCTGCCCGTCCACAAGTTGGTATTCAAGATTCACAACCTTCACAACCATAGGGTTTATAGATTAGAGTTCCTCTACATTAGTAATGTGATGCTAAAAATGTGATATATAAGAAGGCATGCACATATAATGAGACAATAAAACATAAATGAAAAGCTTGATTGAAAACTAGATTAAAAATGCAAACCATAAGCCTTCCTTGAAATGTCCCATTTTCCTCTATTCTTGAGGACCTTGAATGTGTTCAATTGATTGGCTCTCAATAGAGCAATGACCTCCAAAGTGGCAACTCAAGAGTTGAGTAGCTACATGATCATGATTGATTATGCAAATAATATAAAATGCAATGCTATGATTAATCCAAAGTGCTAATTACTAGATGATTTAAATGAAAATGCCTATAGTAATGATGCTGAAAATATGAATGCAAGGGATCCTTATTGCTCCAAAATGAGGGATATTTATAGGAATTCTAAGGCCAAAGCTAAGGTGGTAGGAATCGACGGTCCAGATCTGATCTAAAGATATCAAGGGCCAAGATTGAAGAAGTTGGAGAAGAGGTTGGAGGAAGGGACACTTGTCATCTCTATGGTGACAAGTGTCAAGGACCCTTGCTCATGAGAGGGAAAGTGTCCAAGGGAGGAGACATGTAGCAAAAGTGCCATGTGTCTCAAGGAGAGAATATCCACACCATGGGAGGTTAGGATAAGGAGGTTAGAATGTGTAAGATAGGATAGGGTTAGTTAGACCCAGGGTTAGGTGGAATGGGTTAGGTTAGGTGATGATTAGGTTAGGTGGTTTAAAGTTAGGAGTCATGTGCTCATTTGAATTTAGAAATTCAAATAATTGGGAAATGATAATTAATCTCAACAAACTTGAGTTTGTTAATCTTAATTATGGATTAAAATAATTGATTTATATGGGGGGACATTAATTAATTTAGAATTAATTAATCAAAGGGGGATATCAAATGAACTATATAAAGAAATCATGTAGATTTATTTACTAGTAGATGAATAGAGAAATTAATTAAATTGCTTGTGAATTCAATTAATTAGGAAGGGGGATTAATCAGATAACTATGTATTTAATTGACTAGACCATTTTTAGGTGTATACATCTTGCCCCTCTTTGAAGCGATGTGTGATGATGTGTTGGTTCAAAGAAAACTCGATTGATGATGTTGCTGATATCGATTTCGATATGATGCAGATTTGATCTTGATTTTATGCGGATTTGGTTTCGATATGATACTGATTTGATTTTGAAATGATAAATCTTGATATGATGCCCCAAATGCTGACTGATAGATATTGACGCGAGGATTCCCCTTCACGAGATGAATTGGATAATTTTTGAATGTTTTTGAATTTTTTGTGATTTTTCTGAAATTTTTTCAATTTTTAGATTTATAATGATTTTTTTATTTTTAGAGATTTTTAGAGTCAATCCAATTCATTTCCCGATAATAAATTTGAAAATGTTGCCCTACCAGGAGTTGATTGGATGATTAAAAATTAGTGGAATAAAAATCTCACTTAAATGTCCCATTGTGAGTTTAAAAATGTGAATTCCTTTTACTACTCTTCATTTGTGCACTTCAGTTGTTTGAGAAAATTTTCTCTAGAGGAAGGAATGGCGATCCTGTACCACCAGCATAGGTTCCAGCAAGTTCGTCGTCCTCCGGCATATGATCTATTGGTACGTACTTCGAGAAAAATCACCTTTGTTAATTTTTAGTTAATTTTTGAAAAATTTAGTTTTGTGTATAAAAAATCAATTTTTAGGATTTTCGTCAGATGGGTTAGGAAAAAAATTACATTTTTGAGATGGGTTTTTCGATTTACAAAATGGGTTTGTAGGATTTTTGAAAATAAACAATGCACATCCCTAAAAACAAAAATTATTTATTGATCATGCATTTAAAAAAAATTAATCAATGTTTTGAAAAAAATGCCATTTTGTTTTGCATTTGGGGAGGTGGTGGCTGCCACCGACACCACCATGAGCGTCGTCGATGCCCAAGGTGTTGTCCGTGCCATGAGCGATGCCTTGGGTGCCACCGCGAGCACCATTGGTGCCGCGGTAGGTGCCACCACTGGTGCCTTCAATGCCACAAGAGGCACCTTGGGCACCACCGCGGGTGCTGTCAGCACCATGAATGGTGCCTTGAGCACCACCACAGTGTTGACGAAGTGCCACCGCAAGCATCGTCGGCACTGCAGATGATAGCTTGGGCACCACCACCCGCACCTTGGGTGCCACTACAGGTACCTTGGGTGTTCTAGGCGGCACCTTGGGTGCCATTGCGGGTCAGGGGACGAGCCCGACTTGGATTTTTTTTCTTTTTTTTTTTGATTTTTTATTTTTAGATTTTTTTGTGATTTTTGGCAATTTATTTGATGATTGTTTTTCTTCAATAATTTCATAATTTTTTGGAATTTATTTGATGATTTTTTTTATAATTTCACGATTTTATGATGTTTTGATTTTATTTGGGTGATTTTGAAAACATGATTTGATTTGCCGATTTTTGAGAAAAATGATTTGATTTGTTGATTTTTGCCATTTATTGAATTGATTTGATAAAGAGGCTAGGTTTGCTATCAATTTGATTTGATTTTTGATTTTGATAGGGTAAGATTTGATTACATATCTAATTGATAAAATTATAGTCTCTTGATTGATAAATTTGATGATCAATTCTAATTATCTCGATTTATGTGCAAGATGAGATAAGATTGATAATGACCTCATGATAGATGAGCATCATTGATAAGGGCCCTACGAGATTTGATAAAAATCTCAATTGAGAAAGATAGACTAATAGATAGATTGATTTGATAGATAGATAAATCAAGAAACCGATATGATGAGATGATATGATTGCAAGAGCACTTTACTATTCTTGAGTCTCAGGAGCGCTTCCCGAAGACATGGATGTTGATACCCCACCTTAGCTAGGCAGAGCAAGACCACATTAGCAAGTGTGGTTTATCTTCCCTTTTCAACATGCACCGACCCTTGATAAATCGGGGATTATTAACAGCCTTAGCAAAGTGTTGGCATAGAGAGTACAACACTTTTCATTTGTCGATGGGTGAGATGATAGTGACACCCGAGGATGTCTGCTAGATATTGCACATCCCTATGATGGTCAAGCTAGTGTATTATGATCTCAGCGAGTGGGGTGGGATAGATGCACTTTGCCGAGTGTTCGAGGATGATGAGATAGGTGGAGATAACATTGCATGGTAGGAGATGCTAGAGTTAGGGTATGCCACATTACCCAGTGTGCTCGTTTGATTCATTAGAGGTTTCCTTTGTCCTGATCACAGGTCAAAGGGATTATCTATTGGATGGGGCTGTCTTCTTGAGAAGATGGTGACACAGGGGACCCGATTTGCATGGGGGTCATGCATGCTGGCGCACTTGTATCATGACCCGCATCGAGTTGTGTACTAGAGATTAGCTGCATTATCAGTAGGGGTGATTGTGCTTTAGATATGGGCCTGGGAGCACCTACCTATCACACAACCATTGACTGACAGAGATAGACCTATAGGTAGTCCTTATGCTGATGGGTATCTAGGTATCATTATCTAGCAAAAGCAGGGCAAATTGGAGTATTGGCGATGAACCTTGGATGATCTGGATACTGTGATATGGAGACCATACAGGATTGTGAGATTTGGCCCAAGGATGCAGTGGAGATGCCATATATATTCATGACGCAATATCTGATTGGATCAACACCTTATGTCATTGAGAGATTCGTTTGTATGAGGGTGTTGAGACAGTATGGCAGAATATAGTGGATACCACAGGGTATAACTCATTATGCTCGCAGGAGATTAGATGTGGCTACTTGGGGGCCTTCTATTTCGTATGACTAGGCATGTGCAGAGTATCGATCATTGGGGCCATTGGATTGGGATTATCTTCCAAGTGTGATGGATAGTGGGATGACAAATGAGTACATCGTGTATTGTACTGTACACAAGTTTTCAAGGCTGACATGTCCGAATGAGCTGGAGCTAGTTTTAGATGAGGATGATTAGAGGTTACGACACAAAGCTCCTAGACGACAAAGGGATTGTGGGGGGGGAGGTGATGGAGGAAGAGATGATGGTGGAGATGGATATGGAGGAGATGCAAGAGATCATGATTATGGAGATGATGATGGAGGAGATGATGATGGGGAGATGTGAGAGATGATGATGGGGGAGATGGTTGAGCAGTGGCAGTGGCAGCAACAGGCACACTAGGAGCTAGCAGTTCTAGATCTGCCAGAGATGTATATACAGATTGGATGGCCTGGGTGGTTAGATGAAGGAGATCAGGTCCAGGGAATTAGGGGAATCAGGTCCTAGAGCAAGAGATTCCCCAGGTTGAGTAGGTACCCATGTCAGTATCATAGGCTGAGCAACCACATGAAGAGGCACCTCGATGGATCTTCATTATGATGTCATCTCATCAACAATAGGCTTAGATTATAGACTTACAAGCTCAGGTTCAGTAGCTAGAGAGTTGACTAGCAGAGAGGGACTCTTAGATGGCCCAACTAGAGGTTTAGATGGCTTCTCTCATAGTCAAGAGAGATGTAGCTAGGGATAGGTGTCGGTAGGCCAAAGCACAGGTACTATTGTCAGGAGAGTCTATTTTAGGAAAGATTGCCCTAAAGATGATATGCCAAGGGATCCGAGAGGCTGATTATTACAGGACCTTATACTTTATTATTGTTCCTACTGATCAAAGGGCTCCAAGATTTTCACAGCTAAGCAGAAGATTAGGACAGATCTAGACTAAGAGTCAAGGAGTGATAGGGCCCCTTCAGAGAGATCCCCTAGGTGGGGACCTAGGTACAGGGGTACTAGCTCATGTTACTATACCTACTGCATCAGGACAGAGTTCCGCTCTGCATCTTAGTGGTCACACTGATATGGGACATTGATCCATTCATGTAAACACCTTTTTGTGATGAGATATTTATGATTCCTATGATGTATATTTGTGATGTATCTCATATGTTTTGTGATATCATTGTACCTTGGATATTGATCCTGTTTTGTTGATATGATATCGAGTCCATCCTATTCGCTCTACATGACCTATGAGATGATGGATGCATTCTATTTGATATATATATATATTATTATTGTTGGCATTCTACACTCTTATGAGAATAGTTGATGTTGTCATTGATGACAACCAACTGGCAACCATCGACAATAGACTTTTACATACATTGGCAAGTACTTCATCGACAAAATGCATACTGGCACTCAGGCTGACATGGAATAAACTGTTATTTATTGTTTTGTATTGTAAATTATCTTTTGTAAAATCTGACTTGGTATATTATAAAAGTCTCATATAATGGAGTCTTGTAAGTCATTTTTGAATGAAGTATGGATGGAGAAAAGAATGTAATATGATGTGAAATTGATAGAAAGATTTTGTATAAGGTGATTTAGGATAGTGAAGGTTTTGGTTATAGAATGAGATTAAATCGGTACTGAACTTGGCAAAGTTGATGTTGATTTGAGCAATACATTGTATTGGATTTAATCATCCATTGTGTAAGTCAATGAGACTTCTATTTTGTAATTGAGCAATGAACTCTAGGCTGTTGGCCTTCTTGCATGTGCAGGCCCCTCATGTAAGTAATATTTTCTCATTGGCCAGTGAGTGAATATTGTGGGTCACAAATCCCACTGAGGTTTCTCCTAGATCGGGTTTCCTCATTAAATATCTTGTGTTATGGTGTTTTATGTATGTTGTCTCTATTATTCTTATTTACTGCACTAATTCTTATTAATAAGTTCAAATATTCTATAAACCGGTTAGACAATGATTCACCCCCCTCTTAGTGTCTTTGGGACTATCATTGAATGTAACAATTATGTTTTATAGTTACTTTTATGATGCATGCTTTATTTTCTATATGCTTATGGATTCTAGATGATGGATATATGATGATGCAGTATTTATATGATGTTATGCAAATGTGAATATGTATTGTGATGCTTATAAGTACTATGTGATGTATGTGCAATGTAATGCTTTCTATGTTTATGATATTTTCTGATTTTCTTATGCATGTTAATATGAGATGGATGCAATACAATGCAATGGTGCTACTTTATATTATTTGAGATTAGATGAATGTCATGCAATGATCTAACTAAATGAATGAATGATTAGATTCTTTATATGAATGATGTCTTAGTATGCAATGGTTATATGAGATGAACTAACTTATCATGCAGGATGAACAAATTGATTATTTTTGTTATTGTCCAATGTACTCAATCACATAATAAGAGAGATAACACCACGTTAGTCTTTGGCCTTAGAGAAGATGAGCATTGTGATCCCATGCAAAATGAAATGCAAATCTACTTTAAAATGCAAATACAAAATGAAATGCAATCCAGTGATTGGACTAGTCATGCAGTCATTTCTTTGTTTCATCATTGCACCTTTAAAATGTGGGAAGTGAGTGCAAACATCAATGGTATAATTGAACCATGATGACCTGAGTACTACTTTCCTAGGTTTTGATATTGAAAGTTAGCACAAGCATCGAGGTGTAATTGAAACATGATGACTTGAGTGTTGCTTGCATAAAATAGGCAGTATTAACCATTTCTATATGCAAGCCTGAAATGTCTTCCATGATACTCCGTTGATCATGTCCTGAGACAACCTTGCACATATTAACGATTAATTTATAGATAGTAGATAATAAAAATATCATGTTCCTTCCTTGTTCCTCTAGTCAAAGACATCCTAGAGTTACTCAGAAATCATGATAGTGAAAATCAAAATAAAATAGTTGAACCATTATTGTAAAAGTGTTAAAATCATGAGTCAAGATATATCATCCATTGATATGTGTTTTGTCATGTTTAGATTGATATGTGATAGTTAATGGTTGACAATGTGATCTTATGTTCAATGTTCGATGTGTCTCAGTTTTTCGCTTGACCAGTGTTTTCTAACTGTTGTTCTACCTGTTTGATTAAGCTAAAATGATTGAAACTTTTGTCCCCAGCCAGGTTCATGATTTTGCCCCTGGTCTAGAAACAAACCTTATTATGATATACACAATGATCCAAACCATGGTGAGAAATCACCTAGGATGCCTACGTATGTACAAAGGCTTTATCATGTATATGAACAATGCTGAGGGAAAAGAATGCAAGTGGAAGGTTGCATGAACCAATAGATGGAGGAGCTAGCCGACAGATAGTGCCTATTTGCCAAGTTTTTTCCATCTGTTTTTATTGCACTTTTTCTCATATTTGATTTTTTAAAATTTTTTTATTTTTTTCATTGTTTTTGTATTTCCTTCTTTTTCAATTTTTTTGTATTTTCTGATTTTTCAGTGTTTTTGATTTTTCTTCTTTTTCACTGTTTTTTTTTTATTTTTCTGCTTTTTCACTATTTTTTTTTATTTTTCTGTTTTTTCACTATTTTTGGATTTTCTGCTTTTTCAAACATAAAACTTCTTTAGATGCATGCTATTGATGGGTGCATCAAGCTAATCATCATCATGTGTTGATAGTTGATATGCTCCTAACACAAATATTGTTGTGACCACAAATGGACTTAACCAATTTGGTTCAAACTTTCCCTTCTTTTCTCGATCTAATTGGTTTCACGGATTTTCCTTTAGTACTAGTTCCCCAACTTGAAAGGCTCATGTTTTGACCCTGTGATTATAACTTCGGCACATTCTTTGTTGATATACCTTTAAATGATCAAAGGCATTTTGTCTTCATTCATGGATCAATTCTAACTCCTACAATCTAGATACTCATTGTTCTTCATATGGGATAAGACCTTTTAATGATACTCGTAGAGAAGGTATCTCTTCTTCTACTGGCAGTATTGCTTCTGATCCATAAATAAAAGAGAAAGATGTGGCACCTGTTGGTGTGTGGATACTAGTATGATAGGCCCATAGAGTAGGGTTCAATTGAATATGCCAATCTCTTCTAGCATCATTCATTGTCTTTTTGAGGATTTTCAAAATAGTTTTGTTTGATGCTTTTGCTTGCCCATTCTGTTGTGGATAGTAGGGTGTGGAAAATCTATGTTGGATCTTGAATTTCTCACATAGTTCTTGTACATCCCGATTCTAGAATGGTCGCCCATTATCAGTGATAATGGTGATGGGTATTCCATAGCGACAGATGATGTAGTTCAAGATAAATACAACAATTTGTTTTCCTATGATATTTGTGAGAGGTACTGCCTGAATCCATTTCATGAAATATTCTGTAGCTACAAGGATTAATTTGTGACCATTAGATGAAGAAGGATTTATCTTTCCTACTAGATCAAGACCCCATTGGCAGAAAGGCCAATATGTTACCAAAGCATGAAGTTCTTGTGTTGGTGCATAAATCAAATTCCCATGGATCTAACATTGTTTGCATGTTCTAGCTATCTAAAAAGAATCTTGTTCCATTGTTGGCCAATAATAGCCCAAGCGTATGAGTTTTTTCTAAAGGTTAAGACCACTTGATTGAGTGCCACAAATGTCATTATGGACTTCATGTAAGGCCTTCTCAGATTCTTCATGTTCAAGACATCTTAAAAGAGTACTGTCTAGACCTCATTTAAATAGGGTATCCAAGACAATAGTAAAATGGGAGGATTGGCGAATAAACTTTCTCTTTTGGTTCTTTGATAAATCAGGAGGTAGGGTGTTATCTTTTAGGTATGTGTAAGTTTGGCCATAGTGGGAGGAATCATGCCCAACAAGGTGACATATAGTTTGGGAATCCAGACAATTATGAGTGGGGTAAAACAACTCTTCCACCAGGAATTCATAATGCTCTTGATTTTCTTGTGTCTGAAGTAGAGAAGCAAGGTGTTGCCATGTCATCTGCTGCTTTGTTGTCATTCCTTGGAATTTGCACAAAAGTTATTTTTACAAAATATTTCTTGAAATCATCTACCATGTTTTTGTAAGGCATTAATTTGTCATCTTTTATTTGGTAATCATCATTAAGTTGATTGATGATGAGCTGAGAGTCTCCAAAGACTTGAAGTTGTGTAATGTTCCATTCTACATCCATTTTGATACCTGTAACCAAAGCTTCATATTCTTCTTTGTTGTTGGTGCATGGGAAGCTTAATTTGTATGCTTTTAGAATTGTATGACCTTGTGGTGTGATGAATAGAATACCTGTTCCTAATTCATGCTGTGTATATGAACCATCAAAGTATAATTGCCATGTTTTTGTGGTGACCATTAGGATATCAGCATCGAGAAACTCAATGTGTAAAGGAAGATCATCTTGAAGTGATACCTTAGCTAGTTGGTCTGCAATGACTTGTCCCTTGATAGATTTTTTATCTAAATACTCAATATCAAACTCACTTAGAATCATGATCCATTTTTCTAGTCGTCCTGTCAATGTTGCCTTGCTAAGCAAATATTGTTGGTATCCTACATTCTAGTGAGAAATGAAGGTTTTATCATTGATGGCAACTTACTAGCAACCCTCTAGCAACCTTATGGATCTTCAGGCATCGACAATGGCAAAGATGATTACCAGCACCCCAGCCGACAAGATTTCTATTATTGCATATTGTATTTAATTGTAATATCTTTTTGTAAGCCGACAAGGTGAATTGTAATAAGACTCATATATAAGTATGAGATCTTGTAAGTCATTTTTAATGCGGATGTAAGGTAGATAGATGTGAACATGGTAATGTGCAAATATTAAGGCAGATTTTGGAGTAAGGTTTATGGCTATTACATGAGCTTAAACTAGTACTAAACCTAGCATAGAAGATACTGTTTTGTAGTAGTACATCATATTGGATTATCTTAATCCATTTTATAAGTCAGTGAGACTTCCATTTTGTTATTAAGCAGTGACCTTTAGGCAGTTGGCCTTCCTGCATGTGTAGGCCCCTATTGTAAGTAATATTCATTTATTGGCCAGTGAGTGAATATTGTGGGTCACAAATCCCACTGAGGTTTTTCCCACACCAGGTTTCCTCATTAAACATCTTGTATTATGGTGTACTTTCTATGTTGTATTTATTGTTCTTATTTACTGCATTAATTTTGGTTTATCGGTACACTGCTTTGGAATGCAATTTATTTAATAAAATCAGAAAATCTGTTAACCGACAAGATACTGATTCACCCCCCCTCTCAGTATCTTTGGAAATCCTAACAATTGGTATCAGAGCCTGGTCCTCTATTTTCAAAAGACTAATAGCTTGAGGGAGATTCTGACACTGGTACAGATGGATAACTTGAGAAAGCAATTGGAAATAGCTCTTGGAGATTACGATGAAGAAATGTTGAAGAATATCAAACTTGAGGATGATCTGAAGGCTGCATAGGAAATCATTCAAGGACTTCAAGAGAATTATACTATTTCCCAGAATAAAAGAAGATAACTTCATGAGAAGATGCAGAAAGATGATGATGAAAAAGAAACTCTTAATGATCTTATAAACAAGATGAGGCAAGAGAACATGTCTTTGAGGATTGAGATGCAAGACATGACTATGAAATTTTGTAAAGACACTGAAAATAGAAAGAAGAATGAAGATGACTTGGCTAGGAGAATCAATGATACTGGAAATGAAAATCTAAGACTTAGTCATCAGAATGATATGTTAAAGACAAATCTAATTTATTTGGAACATGATAAAACTAAACTCATGAGATAGAAGGATTTCTTGGAAAATGAGTTGGCTGCTGCAAATCAACATAAAGAGAAATTCAAGAAAAGTTCACAAGAACTTGAGGATATGTTGAAAAGTTAGAAACCTAATGGAGACACTGACGGAATTGGATTTGAAGTTGGTGAAAGCTCTGGTACTACAAATAATAATGATCACAACAAACCAGTAAGACAAACTAATGCCTACAAATTTAAAGGGAAATGTTTTAACTGTAACAAGTATGGTCATAGAGAAAATTAGTGTAGATCTAGAAACTATTAGAACACTAATACACCCACCAGTCAATCTACAAAATGCAACAAAAATGGTCATAATTCAGAAAACTACAGAATGAATGTAAGATTTTATGTTTGTGAAAGATTTGGACACTTATTTAATCAATGCATAAAACAAACTAACATAGGATATGGAAAGGCTATTCAGAAAAATAATGTGACTTGTTATGCTTGTAACAAGATTGGACATATTGCAAAATTTTGTAGAAGTAAGAATTTGCCAGGAAATAAGAAAGGATCTAGTTTGAAAGCAAAGAGAAGGTTGAAGAGGTAAAGCAAGAATTTTCAAAACAATGGATTAGAAAGTCAGATCTGAAAGTTAGTGAAGGTATTCCCTCACCGATAGAATAAAGTATCACTCCACCAATAGGAGATTCTTCATCTAGCTGAGAAACAACCTTTTTAGGTATGAAAAATAATTGAAAATCATGCTAGTTTACCCTTAGTTGACGGTAAGAAGATGAAATGCTTCTTTACTGGCAAACAAGTTAAGTTTTCACTTAACTGGCAGTCATTTAATGTGGTAGTTGAAGGAAATGACATTATAAAGCAAGTGTTTTTCACTCTTTTTCATTCACTGAGCATTCAAATTTCCTTAGAGTGCAAAAAACTTGAGTGAAGGCAGCCACAACGAGAAGTGAAGCAAATCATTCAAACATTCAAACCTAAAGGCAGATTAAGGTATTTATATAATAGCTTCCTCCTCTACACCTCAATTCATTGCAAACCCTACTATTGTTGAAGTGGTTAAACACCCTAGGCCCGTATTTAAAATCATACCCGAAGTAGCGAAGTGGGATGATACCCTAGGAGCATTTTCTAAAATACCCAAAGGAGTTGCTTATGCAAAAGACCCTAGAAAATATATACATTTTCATAGTGAGGAACTAGGTGCTAAAGAGATAATGAACATGTATAGGACTATAATTTGTGATGAGAATGGTAATGTGAAACCGGAACACAAGATAATTGAAACCCTAGGTTTTGTGGAAATACTTAGTGTATGCGGGAAAAGTGGGTTGAGAAATCTCAATATAGGAAAATATTGCTGAATACTAGTCCACACACACACACAAGACTTCTTGGTGCAAGCTATGGAGTAACAAAGTATTACTTAGCTTCCCAAGGTGGGTCCCATGGTTTTTTATCTCACAATGTCCCTCAAACCAATGTTCTTGCTCTCAGATCACTAAGAAAAATGGTTTAGGGATGGCAAATGCAAGAACGAGGGATGCTTTGATAGATTTTAGAATAAAAGGTATGCTAAGCTATGTATGATTCTAGAAATGCAATAAACTAGATGATAAGATGACAAGGTTAGTATAAATACTATCCTAACATGATATATTTAGTCTATGATTGAGCTAAATGATAAAGAAAATATTCTAAAGAGAGGCTAAATGATAAGCATAAAATGATATATGATAGCTTGAATGTATATGAGCATAAGTGTGATACTTCAAATTTGGAGGATGTTCAAAATGGAGGAATGAGAGCTCTATTTATAGCAAAAATAGGGCAATGGATGGTCAAGATTGAATAGTTTAATCAAGGGTTGAGTTTGAAAGTTGGGGATCCATGTTTGTGATTGACACCAAGGAAATGGTGACAAGTGTCAACATAGGGTTGGGTTGAGAGAAGGGGTTGGAGGCATTAAATTCCTGAGAAGACCTTAGGGTTATCTAGAGATAAGGGTTAAGCTTTAAGTTAGGCTTACCCAATGGATTAAGAGTTAATCCAAGGATAAACCTTTGTGCAAATGATTAAGAGATAATCATGGTCAAAGCATTAAAGGCCTGATGAGACCCTTGGGTTGGGTGAAGGTTGAGTTAAAACAAATTCTTTAACCATGTAAGAGGGTTTGAGTTAACCATTAATGGTTATTGGAGACTTTGGGGGATTAAGTGGTTGAAGGTTGAAAGCCTTTAATGGTTATCAAAGACTTTGAGGTATTAAGTGGTTGAAGGTTGAAAGCCTTTAATGTTTATCAAAGACTTTGAGGTTTGAGAAGTGACTTCCCTTTGCTTAGGGATGTGACAAAGTTTAGAATAATGGTTTAGGCTAATTAGAAGCGATTAGAAGAGTCTAGAAGAAATTAGGAATAGGATTTAGGAAGGCAAGTGGGAGATGTAGGATTTTGCAAGTGGATGGAGGGATAATAGGATTTAATTGAAATAAAGTAATTTAATTCAATTTGGTTGCAATTTGGGGAAATTAAATAAATTAGATTTATTTAATTTAGGATAACTAATTTAATTAAATTTGAATTTAATTAAAAGTGGATAGAAGGGATTTAATTGGATAAAATGATTTATTCATTAAATGGGTATAGTGAATTTTATTTAAATAAATTGAGTAATTTACTTAATAAAATAGAGGAATGCGGGTAATTTAATTAAATAGAGAAATGAACATAAAATATTCATTTTAGGAATATGGTCATTTTTATACATCTACATTTTGCCCCTCTTTGAAGTGACATATGTGCACATGTTATTTCAAAGAAAATGATGTGTTTTTGTGATTTTATGATCAAATGCAATTTTTGTGTCGCTCTTTGTGATTTGTAAGTTGTGCCCCAGATTTGGTTTGATGTGTGATGCCCCAGATTCGTTATTTGATGGTGATGCCCCCTCGGGAGATGAATCAATTTTTTGAAATTTTTTGATTTAATTTGATGAGGTTCGTATGATGTGTAGGATTTTGTTTATGTGAAATGTGGGTAAATTGATTTATCTTCCAATAATTTACAAATGTTATGGTATAGGGGAGACCGTGACCATATTACAGGTCCAGTTGGTTAACCCTAATCTCATTTTCCTCCTATAAAAGGGAAAAAGGGCTTGAATTAGATTCATTTGTGCTTTGTTGACTTTGGAGAAAGAGAATTTGGTCTGTAGAGAAAATGCCTATTCCGTATCATAGACACTGTTTTGAGCACGTTCGGAGGTATCGGAGACCTGCAGGGTATGGACCACCAGTAAGTCAACATTTTGAACCCTCTTTTGTCATTTAATTTGATCATTTTTAGTGATTTTTTTATTTTCAAAGTTCGGTTTTAGCGGTTTAGCGCATCTAGGGCGTAGACTAGCGCATACGAAGTGTAGAGTAGCGCATCCAGTCAATTTATAAAGTTGCATCCGAAATGATTAGGGTTGCACATAGAAAACATAGGTTAGTGCATAGACTTAGAATAGCACATAGAGGTGGACAGGTAGAGCATAGGGTAGACAGGTTAGCGCGTAGGGTAGACCTAGCGCATAGGGGTCGCAGGGGTTCGCATGGGTAAGGGGTTTTAGCGCGTAGGGTTAACCTAGCGCATAGAGTCAAACAGGTAGCGCCTAGGAGGTGTAGATTAGCACGTAGATGGATTTTAACACATAGAGTAGGTTAGGTGGCGCATGGGGGGAAAAGATTAGCGCATAGAGTCAGTCTAGCGCATAGGGTAAATAGGGTAGCGTGTAGGAAAGGCAGCCTAGCACATGGGGGGTTTTTAGCACATTGGGTATCTGTTTTAGTGCATCTAAAAAAATTTTGCATGATGAGGTGATTTGTAAATGTTTTTGTGTCGTGTTGTCATGATGTTATGGAGTTGTCCAATATGTGTGTTGATATAACTTGTTTTGATTTGCAATATTTCAAGTTATGTATAGATATCAATGTGTTGTGTTGATCAAAATATGAGTTATTTGCGTGTTCTATTTCAAGTTCAATGTGTGAAGCCTGATGTGTATTACAAGCTGATATGAGTTGGAAACTTGAGTTGTTTTACAAGCTGATATGGGTGGGAAACTTGAGTTGTTTTACAAGTTTATGTGATTTTCGAGACTTGAGTTGTTTTACAAGTTTTGATATGGTTTTTGAGAACTTGAGTTGTTTTACAAGTTGATATGAAATGATAGGATTTTGAACTTGATGTAGATGAGCAAATTTGTTTCATGTTTTTGATGTGAGTTTGATTTTGATATCGTTGTTTTGATGTGGAAACTAATATTGGATATGTTTTTCTTGTTTGACAGGAGCGATTGGGTGTGGTCTAGTCACGGGAGAGATTTTTGAGACCGTGGACATTGATACCGTGGTTGTCGCAGGTCGATCTCGATATCATCGAGAGATGTGGGTTGACTTCCCTCTTGGATATGCCTCGGTTCACTATGAATCGGGGGCTACTAACAGCACTTGCGGAGAGGTTTCATAGCGACACGAACACCTTCCATTTTGCTACTAGAGAGATGATAGTCACACTAGAGGACTGTTACAGGATCCTGCGCATTGCTGTAGTAGGGGCACTACTACCATATGAGCAGTCAGAGGAGGGTGGTACAGAGGCACTGTGCCACATATTCTAGGATGATATAGTCTATGGCTATGAGATCCCATGGCAAGAGTTTTTGGACCTAGATTATGCACCGCTGCCATCCGTACTAGCAGGGTTTATTGCTGGATTCTTTTGTCCTAATCGTAGGTCAAAGGGATTTTCAGTGGGATGGGGGCTGGTGTTGGAGGAGATGGTCACACAGGGCCAGAGATTTTCATGGGGGTTTGCTATGCTGGCCCATCTATACAGGGGCCTGCATGAGGTGGTATACCTCGGTTATGGCAGTTTGTCAGCTGGCGTGACATTATTATAGGTATGGTGCTAGGAGCATATTCCAGCGACGAGGCCACTAGTAGACAGGGACAGGCCTGTAGGAGCCGCATATGCCTATGGATATAGGGGTCTAGTTGTTCAGCGTAAGCTGGGCAAACTAGAGCATTGGAGGAGAGTGTTAGATGACATTGATACGGTCACTTGGCGACCATATATAGGATGTGAGGTGTGGGCTGAGGATGGGCTGGAGATGCCTTTCATATTTATGACCAGGTATTTGATCAAGAGGACCCCATTTGTTATAGAGAGGTTTGTGGTATACCAGAGGGAGCTTGCCTTTATGCACAAAGGAGGCGGGATGTGGCTAATTGGGGGTCGACCATTGATAGTGGAGTGGTGGTGGAGGAGTTTGTGGGATTAGCAGGGCAGATATGGGATTATGCCTCGAAGATTCTGGATGCAGCATAACCGATGAGTTTGCCAGATTGTTTGCTGCGTGGGCGGTGGCTAGGATATCGGATCCTGAGGAGATGAGGCTAGCCTTTGATGATGATGATGAGGAGGGAGATGCGGGAGATGATGGAGATGATGGAGAAGGAGGATGAGGGAGAGGAGCCAGAGGGAGATGGGGAGATAGAGGGAGGAGGGGAGATAGAGGTGTGGATAGAGCGGTGAGGTAGATAGTGATAGATAGGGGGAGAGTTGGATTGGCTATTGGAGCCGGGGGAGAGGGGAGAGTGGGGGAGGTGTTAGCTGTAATGGGTGGCATGGAGGAGGCGAGGTGACCAGCATAAAGGAGGAGGACGGATGTACTCCCACCTCCAGTACTAAGGATAAGTCGAGTGGGAGGGGTTCCCCCTGCATAGGTACCGCTACAGGTTTAGGTCTCGGGTCACATTGAGGATGCTTAGATGCGGATCCTACAGATTACTGTATAGCAATTGGAAGCACAAATATTGACATATCAGCGGCAGATTGCGCAGTTGACCACTGAGTGAGATATCGAGATAGAGCGGAGGGGGAGAGCGGAGGATCTGGTGATGAGTATGCAGAGAGTGGCGGCGGGTGGTCCGATGAGAGAAACCCTGGGAGAGCTGGCATTGAGAGCTCAAGAGGTGGAGTACTATCGGTGACATTATGAGGCTGCAGTACCCAAGGATCGCCGAGTATAGAGTTTTGCACAGTTAAGATCTATTCGATCTCGAGATATTGGGTCACGATCTGAGAGCCGAGGTGTTACGGGGCCACCGAGATAGGACCCTCCTGGAGATCTAGGAGTACGAACATCTGGAGCGAGACCATCTCCATCAGGGGATAGTCATACTTGAAAGACATGGTCTCTGTTGTATTTTTTAGCATTGTATTCTTTGTACTGGACACAGTGTTGGACACATTTTGTACATTTGGATCATTTTGATATATATATATATATATATATATATATATATATATATATATATATATATATATATATATATATATATACGGCACCATTTTCTTTGATCATGTGATGTATTTTTATGGATGCATGTTATGTGGGCTATTTCTTTACTTTATGATGATGCAATGCTTAAATGTATGATGTAAGATGTATTCTTTTCTATGTTATGAGATTTATCTTGAAAATGAGATGCATTGATTTTGATAATGATGTGAAATGTATGATTTGATAATGAGATGTATGATATGCTGTGCAATTAAGTGTACAATGATATGCAACTAATTGTAAAATGATATGCAACTAATCATAAAATGATATGCAACTAATGTTTTTGGAGCATCCTCATTCTGCATTTGCCATCCCGATATAACCATATGTTATTTGCTTTCTTTGTAGATTTCATCATTGAGCATTGATTTGTTTAGGATATGTTGAAAATTTATACAATCATAATGGTATAATTGAACCATGATGACCTAAGAAAAATTTACATGATGTTTGATTTTGCAAAATAGCATAAGCGTCAAGGTATAATTGAACCAGGACGACCTGAGTGCGTATTGTGTAAACAGATAAGATTAAACCATTTGTATGCGTGAAGTGGAATCAGGCCTTCAGTGATATTTGATGTATCACATCTCAAGGCAAGGATTCACATAGTACAAGTGATTGCCTCCCAGACAGAAGACTAAGAAAATATTGGAAGTTCCCCATGATCTCGAGCTTTTGAAGTAGTTCGTGAGATAAGGAAGAAAATTCCAATAATTTTTTAAAAAGTTCAAAATGAAAAATAGTCAAGATTTTTATGCAAGAATGCAACATTTAGTACTTCAGAAAATCATCCATCCTTGGTATTTCTGTGAATTGTTTTGTTTTGTTTTTGCGATGAAGCGTAGTTTTGGTTGTTGGATGTCATGCTTCTAAGTTTTGCAATAGTTGTGATGTCTTGAATGTTTGCAAGTTAATGCCCTTAGTTGAATGTACCTCTTGATATGATTATGTACAGTGATTTCCAAGCCATGGTGGAATGTGAAAAGAGGATAGATAAATATGGATAACCCAGGATAGTGACTACGATAAGTATGTCCTGAATAAATATATGCTAAGTGTCGGGTGATGGCCGATAGTGTTTTGATGGATAAAATGACATGGAGGTAGATAGAGGAGCCGTTCTTTCACAAGAGCACCTATTTACCAGGTTTTCACCATTTGTTTTTATTGTACTTTGTTTTTTCTTTTTCTGGATTTTTTTTATTTTTTTGATTTTTTTTTTTTTTTTTTTTTTTTTTTTGGCTTTTTCCATGCACTAGGCTACTTAAGTATAGTACTTCTTCAGATGGATTCTATTAGTTGGGTCATCAAGCACATCTCCTTCTGAAGTTGTTAGTTGATAGGCACCTGATCCGTAGACTGATATGATAACATAGGGACCCAACAAGTTAGGTTCAAATTTTCCTTTCTTTTCTCGATCTTGCTGATTTCTGGGATTTTCTTTGAGGACTAGATCACCAACTTTGAAGTTTCTAGGAATGACCTTGTGATTGTAGCTTCTACACATGCATTGTTGATATGCTTTGAGATGAGTACAAGCATGCTGGCATCTTTCATCTAATAGTTCAAGTTCTTGCAGCTGATTAACTCGATATTCTTCATCTGGGATTAAACCTTTCAAAGAGACTCTGAGAGATGGGATTTCTACCTCTAGGGGTAAAATGGCTTCTGATCCATATACCAATGAGTATGGTGTTGCTCCTGTAGGTGTGCGGATGCTGGTTCGGTAAGCCCAAAGTGCTGGATTAAGTTGTACGTGCCAATCTTTGCCTGCATCATTCACTGTTTTCTTTAGGATTTTCAAGATTGTCTTGTTAGATGCTTCTGCTTGACCATTGCCCTGTGGGTAATATGGTGTAGAAAACCAATGTTGGATTTTGAATTTTTCACATAGTTCCTGTACATCGTGGTTTTTGAAAGGTCATCCATTATCTATGATGATTGAACTTGGAATACCATATCTGCAGATCAGATAATTTAGGATAAAAGAGGCAATATGTTTCTCAGTCATTGTGGTCATGGGAACTGCTTTGATCCATTTGGTAAAGTATTCTATTGCACTTATAATGAACTTGTGTCCATTTGAAGATGAAGGATGAATTTTGCCAACTAAATCTAGTCCCCATTGACAAAAGGGCCAGGATGTCGTAAATGGTTGTAGTTCCTGTGCTGGTGCATGTATTAGATTGCCATGGATCTGGCATTTAGGACATTTCTTGGCAAAATGATATGAGTCTTTCTCCATTGTAGGCCAGTAGTATCCCATTCGTAGAAGCTTTTTAACAAGAGTGGTACCACTTGAATGTGTGCCACAAATACCTTCATGAAGCTCATGTAAAGCAGAATCAGAATCATTACAATCAAGGCAACGAAGAAGAGTACCATTGAGACCTTGACGATATAAAGTATCAGTGGTAAGGGTGTAATGGGTAGCTTGTCGAATAAAGTTACGTTTTTGGTTATGGGATTGGTCAATTGGTAAGATATTGTGTTTGAGATAGTCGTATATTGGTCCATATAATGGAGAATCCGAACCAATCAAGGCATAGATAACCTGGGATTCAGAGTGGTCATAGGTGGGAGAGAATAGTTTCTCTACCAGGAACTCGTAACAACTCTATTGCTCTAAAATTTGTAGTAGTGAAGCGATAGTAGCCATTTCATCGGCTGCTTTGTTGTTCAATCTTGGTATTTGTTCGAAGGTGATGTGCACAAAATATTGTTTGAAGTCATCCACCATTCGCTTGTAGGGTAGTAGCTTGTCATCCTTTGTCTGATAGTTGTTGTTGATTTGATTGAAAACTAGTTGTGAGTCTCCATAGACTTTTAACTCTATGATTTTCCATTCGACGGTCATTTTGATGCCTATAACCAATGCCTCATATTCAACCACATTACTTGTGCATGGAAATATAAGCCTATATGATTTTGGCATAGTGTATCCTTCAGGAGTGATGAATAGGATGTTGGCCCCTGAACCATGTTATGTATAGGATCCATCAAAGTATAAGGTCTATTGTTTGGGAGAAAGAGAAAAAACGTCCCTGTCTAGAAATTCAATCTCCATGGTTTGTTTTCCTAGTAGCAGTGCTTTAGCTAGCTGATCTGCAATTGCTTGTCCTTTGATGGCTCATCTTTCTGTGTACCGGATGTCGAATTCACTGAGAATCATGACCCATTTAGCCAATCGGCCTATAAGAGCTACCTTGTTGAGTAGATATTTGAGAGAATCAATTTTTGCGACTAGCTTAATGGTGTGTGCTAGCATATAATGTTGGAACTTCTGAGATGTAAAGACCACTGTTAGGCAAGCCTTTTCAATGAATGTATAGTTGAGTTCATAGCCATTCAATGTCCGACTGATGTAATATATGGTGCGTTCCTTTCCTTGTTGATCTTCTTGAGCCAATAGTGCCCCCAACGATATATCTGTTGTGGAGATATATAGGATAAGAGGCTTTCCTATGACTGGTGGTACTAGAACTGGTGGATTCATCAGGTACTATTTGATTTGGTAAAAAGATTCCACACACTTAGTCTCCCATCTGAATGGTACATTTTTGTGTAGCAAATGGTTAAATGGTAGACTTTTATTTGCTAGTTGAGTGATGAATCGCCTGATTGATTGAAGTCATCCCTGTAGAGATCTAAGTTGATTGATATTTTGTGGTGGTGGCATGTCCATAATAGCTTATACCTTTGCTAGATCAACTTCAATACCTTTAGCTGAGACTATGTAGCCTAGTAACTTGCTTGATGTAACCCCGAAGACGCACTTCTTAGGGTTGAGCCTGACTTGGAATTTCTCCAATTGAGTAAAGATATTTGTTAGGATACCGAGATGTTCGGCTCTAGTGAAGGATTTAGCTAGTAAATCATCCACATAGTCTTCCATAAAGGTGTGCATCATGTCATGGAAGATTGTTGTCATTGCTCTTTGATAAGTGGCCCCTGCATTCATTAAGCCAAAAGGCATAACATTCCAATAGTATGTTCCCCAAGGACAGGTGAATGCTATTTTATCTTGATCTTCAGGAGCTATTTTGATTTGATTATAGCCTGAGAAACCGTCCATTAGTGAGAGCATTGCATGGCCTGCTGTGAGATCTATAATTATATCAATACTTGGCAGAGGAAATTCATCTTTTGGACAAGCTTTGTTGACGTCCCTGAAGTCAGTGCATATTCTGATACTACCATCTACTTTTGATACTAGAACAATGTTTGAAATCCATTCTGCATAGTCAATGGGTCAGATGAATCCGACATCTAATAGTTTCTTCAGTTCAGTTTTGACCATGAGTTCCACCTGTGGATTCATCTTTCATAGCTTTTGCTTGACTGGCTTAACTCTTGTAGAAATGGACAAGTGATGCATGATTAAGTGTGGATCTACTCTGGGCATATCAGCATATGACCAAGCAAAATTGATTTGCTGTTGTTTAAAGAAAATGATAAATGCCGCTCTTTCTTCCTCTGTAAGAGATTCTGCAAGGTGTATGTTTCTGGCTGCTTCTATGGTACCAATGTTGATTGATTGAGTGGGCTCAATCAATATGGGTGATCGCTCATGAAAGTGCTCATGAAGAGTGTCAAGTCTCTTATCATTAGGTGCCTTAAAAAGGTTTTCACCCTTAGATGCATCCTTTATTTTTATTTTTTTGTGATCTAGAGCTGCCATTGATTGGTTTTCAGCATCAGATCCTTTATTTGGTTTATTTTTGTGACTGAGAGACTTGGCACTCCTTTTTGGTAGATATTGTTACTTTGTTCACTGGTAGAGCCTGTTTCGAGATTTGTGGTACATAGGTAATGGATAATAGATTCATTATCTAAGAAAATTGGTATATCATAGATTTCAGGTTCATCCCAATCGATGAGGTTAGGAAAGACAAGCGATAAGGAATCATGGGGTGGATCAAGTTCTACTACTGTAAGCATTAGGATAGAGTGTTCATTGTGATTGTTCTTTGTTTTAAAGAAGTCTAGGGTTTCATCGAGGTCTTCGATGGTATCATCTTCCACATAAACTTGTTCATAATATTTCTGTTCATTTTCCTTGGCATCATAGATATTTTGTGGTCCAAATTCAAGAGGTCTATCTTCTACATTATGGTCTTCTTGAGAAAGGGATATGGAATCAGTATCATCCGAGATATTTGTAGTAGCATTAGAGCAGGTACCCCATTCATATTCATTAGAATTTGTCTCATAGGCATCATCCCAGATTCTATCTATGTTGCAAACATGTATGTTGTATGGTAAAATCAAATTTTTGATGATGGATACCATTTTGATATTTTGTGTTGATTCTGTGTCAGATCCATCTTCTACTTTCTGAATTTGTTCATAGATTGTGCTTCCTCGGGGAGGAATAATGGTATCTAGAGATGACATGATTTGTTCTTGAGATATTGGTGTTTAAATATGAGCTACCACTGCAGATATGGCCTTCTTATGGCTTAGAAGCTTTTCTTGATGTAACTTTTGATCTTGACATTCCTGTGCCTTGCGGATTGTTTCTGCTAATTCAAAGAGTGCTTCCTACCAAGATTCTTCTTTGTACTTCTTCTTTACCTTCCATTGAGGTTTTGTAGTTGTGTGTGGTGGCCGTTTCAATAGGAATGTGAGTTTAGAACCCAATCCTGCTTTTTTTTTACTAGGTTGTGAAGGAAGATCTATAGGTTTTAGTGACTCCTTCTTTGTGTTTTCCAATAGGTCCTTTACCGTCATATCCCATTTGCTTCATGATTAAGTATCCTTTTCCATATAGGTGTGTCAATAGAACAATGTCTAGAGTGGCTGCTCTATTATCTTCTTCCTCATCTTTGTATAACCAGCTAAGAATGTCCTTGTCTTCTGATTCATGTGCTAGAGTAGCCAATTGGATGAAGGTACCATCAAATTTGGTGATAGGCTGAGTGGCCAGATGTGTTGATGTAGTAGGCAAACCATGCGATCTAGGTGATGTTGGCAATTTGGCTAAACATAAAGGCTCCAAAGAATATTCTCCCATGCCTTGGTCTTTGATTTGCATTTTCTGCTTGAAGTCTTCAAACAAGGAGTTGGGCTTTGCTGTTTGTAGATCTGATGTCAAGGATCGCGGCTTTTCTCTATTATGAGGAACCAAACTATCTTGGGCTACCCCCATTGCGTTGCAATGTTGAAATGGATTGTGATCAGTAGATATGGAGATTTCTTGTCCATCACAAGGAAACTTGACACACAGGTGATGCGTAGAAGGTACTGCTTGCATTTCATGTATCTAGGGTCATCTTAACAAAATATTGTAGGTTAGATCTATGTCTAAGACTTGATATACAGTATCCTTTTGCACTAGTTCCACTTGAATAGGTAATATCATAGTTCCTTTAGAGGACCTTTCCTCATCATCATATGCTTTTATGGTAATCTTCTTGCAAGGATCAATAGACTCTTCTGAGAAGCCTAATGCACGGATAAGCTTTAAAGTACAAATATTAAGTCTAGCTCCTCCATCTATTAAGACTCTTTTCACTTGGTGTTTGCAAACAATAACTTCAATATGGAGAGGAGTATTATGTGGATGACTCAAGGAAGTATTTTCATTCTCTGAGAAGGTGAGGTTATGAGGTCCTATCATATGGGCGACTATGGCTTGAAATCTGTCTGTATCCAGATTTTGAGGTACATTTGTTTCCAATAGTGCTTGCTCCAATATGTCTTTGTGCTTTGGTGATAGTTTCAACAATTCTAGTATGGATATTTGAGCTGGAGTCTTGCGTAGTTGGCTAACCAAGTCATAATGGATTTTTGGTGTGGCAATTGTAGGTGCAGTATGTCCTTTCAAGACATATTTCTGAGTTCGGGTTGTTACATTGACAGATTCATGATCATGTCGATCTCGAATGGTGATGACATTTACTTGATGATCTTCAGCTCATATGTGGTTGATGGTGTTGTTGTAGATGTGATTAATATGAGCTCCGCGTGTATCATCCGAAGTTGATGCTCCATCTTTGTTGTAATTTGGAAGAGGATTTTTGAAGGCTCTGTGATCACCATTTGTTTTGAGACCATCCACCATTAAGTCACCTCGATCAATCATGTCTTGTACTATGTGTTTCAATCTCATGCACTCGTTTGTTCTATGACCCTTGTTACAATGGAAATCACAATAGTGTGAATCATTCCACCAAGGTGGTTTGATTGGGGGTTCATAGTTGCTGATTGGAGGCAAAGAAAGAATCTTGTTTGCCAAAAGTTCTCTGAATGTTGATTCTAATGATTGTCCCAGTGGTGTGAAGATACACTTTTGGAAATTGTTGGTGTTGTTGCATGAATTGTTGTTAGGTCCTGGATTCATGTTTTTGTTTTGAGTATCATTGGCATTGTTTGTGTTCAGTTGTCCTTGATCAGTGTTTGGTGCATATGTGTTAGCACTGGGAGTAGCATTTTTAGGATTTTTCATATTTTGAGGATTTTTGGATAATGCAAGCATTGGTTGCTTAGATTTGGGATCATATGATTCATTGTTGCCTTCATTTTTGTTTCAAGTCCAAAATTGAGATTTGTCAAGGTTGGTGTTGTTCTGATTATTGTAGTTTGATGAGTTGGTTCCTTCCTTGTAGAATTTGAGTGTTTCCTTTTTGACACATGCTTCCTCTACTTGAATGTCATTTTCAATCAATTTAGCGAAAGATGGTATGCATTGAAGTTTTAGTTTGTAACTCATTTCGCCATTCAAGTTATCGATGAAGATTTCCATTTTCTCTTTTTCAAGAATATCTTGAGGATATCGTGATACCATGCATCACCAGTGTTGAAGAAATAGCATGAATGTCTCATTGTTCTTTTGTTTGGTATTGCAGACATCTAGCATGGTTATGGCATGTTAAATGTTATAGGAATATTAGGTTATGAATTTGTTAACCAATTCATCAAATGATCTGACAAGTGGTGTAATCTTGGATAACCATTCCATTGTTTGTCCTCCCAGGCTTCTTGGGAATAACCTCATCAGATAAGTGTCATCATGAGCAAATTCAAGACTCATGGTGCAAAATTCTTGAACATGATCCCGAGGATCACTTTTCCCATCATATTTATCAAATTTGGGAACATCTAAGTTTGGAGGAAAAGGTACCATGTTCAATCTTCTGTCAAATGGATAAGGATAGATTTCATTTATAGAGTACCGCACTGTTGTCCCTTGTTGCATGTGTTGTATTTATCTTTGCAACTTTTGCATTTGTTGAGTAAGAGCAACCAAAGGTGCATTATCTTGCTGAGGGAAGAGTTCTTCCCTCATATTTGTTCTCAGCTGAAAAGGTGTGGTAAACGGTATGTGTTGTTCTGGAGTTTCAAGCTCAAGTATACGCATTTATGATATACGATGTTCTGGAATATGTTGCTCAGGTATGTGAGTTTCTTCTTCTCTTTGTTGTTCTTGATATGCATATTGTTGAGACCCAGTTTGAAAAATGTTTGCGTCAAAATCTTCAGGAAGTTTAATGCCTTTACTTGTGAGCATGAGCAGATACTTTTCTTTGTCATTTTCCATAAGTCTTTCGACAAGTTTTTGGAATGAAGGGTTTTCTTGACATTATTTAAGAAGTGCTTCAGTAATTTCAAGCTCTTCTGAGTGTAGAACTTCAAAAGGGTTTGACAATCTTCTATTCATACTTGATTCTGCATGTGTCTTGCTTTGTTGGTTCTTTTGAGAGCAAGTGACAGGCATTTTAGTAGAAACTTTTAGTGACAAAGGGGACAAAATCCTCTTCGAAGTGTTGCTAGGGGGTGGGTGGTTCTGGTCGAGATGTGTTATAAATTATGCACTCGTCAGGAAAGAATACTAGATTGATCTTTCCCCCGCTGTTTATGATTTGATTAAAGGCAGACTTTTGACAGTAGGCTCTTGTCTTCAAAGGCTCTTTGTCAAATTCGTTGGTTTTGTTTTGGATATACTGTTTGACGTGATGAAGGAATACCTGATGAGATTTGAAGAGTTGACAATTGATGTATAAAAACTTATTTCTTTTGATGAATTTGGAAAAAATAGGTTGTTGTTTCTTCAACGTGATGTTACGATAAAGGTTCTTTCTTCTCAGAATAAGGGGATTAGTCATGCATGAGTGATCAATGGTTTCCTTTGATTTGTTTGGATTCAGTTGATTCTTATTTTTGAAAATTTCAAATCTTACTCTATCAAAGTGAAGGTTTAGATGCCCCTTCATGACAAAGCGTATCAAATGATATGAATAAAAGCCTCCTGAACTAGAAACTTGATTTGACAATTTGAAAATTTTAAACAAGTGTTTTGAGATAAAAATCCATAAGATGGTAAAGGATTCTATTGATACTGATGATGAGGTTTCCAGATTATGATAGGAGAGACATCCTTTATCGTGCGATTTGTTTAGGATTCTGACAACATTTGTTTTGACATAAATTTTGCTCAAGAAATAGTTTTAGTGGTTTGTTTGTCACTCTGCTGTGATGAAAAATGATGTTGATGGAAAAAGGCTTCTAAAAATGTTTTTGAAAATTTCAAAATTTTTCTTGGTTTGGCCCTTTGTTTTTCTGTTTTTGATCACGTGCTAGAACAGAGTCTACATGCACTATTGAAATACTTGTATGCGCTAAAATAATAACCACACACACTAGGCTGCCCCCAGATACATGCTAAAGTTTTGACTGTTGAAATTGTTTTCTAGCTATTTTTGAAAAAGCTATGCACTATTCTAGGCCTGTCACACGCTAACTTTTGAACTGTATGCACTAATTTTTGTTTTCTACGTGCTAAGCTATTGCTTCCATGCGCTAGACTATTTTTTTGATGCGCTAAATGTTCCAACACTGATTTGACCTATGATAAAAATGCTACTGTTTTGACCCGACGCACTAACTTGATGCTTGGATGTGCTAACAGAAGTACCCCACGTGCTAAGAAGTTGCTCTTATGTGCTAAACTGCCCTGATTTTTCTCTTGGTTGATTTTTTTTGTGAATTTTGTATTTTTGATGTGAATTTTTCAAGTTTGATGGATGATTTTCTGAAGTAATAAATGCAAGCATGGCACAAAAAGTACAACCATTTTGCCTAATCTAACAACAAGTGTATGTTCTACAAGGATGTGTTTAAATCCCTAATATTTTAACAGGTTTGGATACAATTAATACACTTCAGAAAGACTCTTTAGTCAAGGGTCATAAATAACATCATAGTCCACTAGTCTCGATACTCCGTCAGCTCAAACAGCCGTGTCACCCCCTAGAGGGCACCTATTTTTTTGCCTTTTGCTAGAAATTAACTCAAAGTGAATCGCTTCACAATTGAGTAGTTATCTTGGGAGATATATGGTGAGTAATCTTGGGGGCGGATTCTTCCCCACCCTTGCACTATGATGTTATAAATGTCTGGTTACTGACTCGGTTCAAAGTTTCTATTTCTATGGTTCATAATCAGGCTTCCCGTTCGGCCGTCAGTGATAAACTCCCTCAGGAGGCTTCCCAACTTTTAGAACAAAGGCTTTACATATCTCAAGGATACTGGGGGAAGGCTAATCGCTGCGTGCAACCGTTGAAAAGGACTTTCGTCACTTTCCACATTTGATTATAGTGGGTTGGAATTCTTGGCATCAAAACCATTCCCCACTTGAGTCGTTACCTTCACACCGGCCATAAACGGCTTTAAGACTTGATTCTAACTCCTTGGGAAGGTAGGCCTGCTAAAGGATGTAAATGCTTGAAATACAAAAAGCTGTAAGAGTGGTCTGGATTTTTGATCACCCAGTTAAGGGGAGAGCATATTCCTTCCACTTTCGAGACAAAGCAATCAAGTTGGTTCTTTTTATCCTTTCAATTCAGTGATTTGCTAAAATCTATATGGAGATGTTTCTCAATGAAAACATGGTGTTTATTTTATTCTTTCAAGGCAATGATTTTCTGATCTATCAAAAGGAATTTGGTCAACAAAGTAAATTCGATGTTTTGGTCAGTAAAATGAAAATCGATAGGGGAAAACTTTCCCTCTTTGTTTTGCACAAAATAAAAATGAGGTTCTTTTACTTTGCAAAAATAAAGTGAATCCTTTTAGACACCAAAAGATGGTGATATTCTTTTTACCCCTTTCTTGCAAAAATAAAGATTGTTTTGTTCTTTTTAGAGTCCAAACTGAGAAATTTCCTCCTAGAAAAATAAGAAAAGATTGTTGTTGTGGTTCATTTTATAGCCCAAAGTAAGGTGAGTCCAATTTTATCCAACAAGAATGAAAATGACTCTAAATTTTAACTAACTTAACTAGGTTAGCCAGAATCTAAAACTATTTGTAATTCTACAAATAAAATCCTACTCCACCTGCAAGAAATTGTCAGAGCCCTGCAAAATTCTAATAAAATAGTTAGAGAAATCTGGATTTTGGTGGACTTCTACAAGTCTAAATTTTATTTTGGTCACAATTTTAAATTTTGTCTTCTATCTATGATGTGCTACAGAAAGGACTGCACACACTACAATATAACCTGGATGCGCTAAAATAATGTCCCAATGTGCTAGATTATTTGTTGGATGCGCTACTCTGGGCGTCAAAAGCGCTGCTCTATTTTTCTCCCGCGTTGAGACCTACAGGAAAATTAGTGATTTGATGCACTAAAAGATTGACTTCACGTGCTAGATGATGGACTCCACATGCTAAACAGTGGACTAGATGCACTAAGCTATTAACTGGATGCACTAAACAACAAACTAAATGCGCTAATTCATTTTTCCCGCGTGTCTGCAAAAGTGGTTAGTTTCAAAAACCGATTTGATATATGGGGTTGGGCTCCATGGTGGGCGCCAGAAATGTATGCAGGAAAAGTGGGTTGAGAAATCTCAATATGAAAAAATATTGCTAAATACTAGTCCACACATACACACAGGACTTCTTGGTGCAAGCTATGGAGTAACAAAGTATTACTCAGCTTCCCAAGGTGGGTCCCATGGTTCTTTATCTCACAATGTCCCTCAAATCAATGTTCTTGCTCTCAGATCACTGAGAAAAATGGTTTAGGGATGGCAAATGCAAGAATGAGGGATGCTTTGATAGATTTTAGAATGAAAGGTATTAAGCTATGTATGATTCTAGAAATGCAATAAACTAGATGATAAGATGACAAGGTTAGTATAAATACTATCCTAACATGATATATTTAGTCTATGATTGAGCTAAATGATAAAGAAAATATTCTAAAGAGAGGCTAAATGATAAGCATAAAATGATATATGATAGCTTGAATGTATTTGAGCATAAGTGTGATACTTCAAATTTGGAGGATGTTCAAAATGGAGGAATGAGAGCTCTATTTATAGAAAAAATAGGGCAATGGATGGTCAGGATTGAATGATTTAATCAAGGGTTGAGTTTGAAAGTTGGAGATCCATGTTTGTGATTGACACCAATGAAATGGTGACAAGTGTCAACATAGGGTTGGGTTGAGAGAAGGGGTTGGAGGCATTAAATGCCTAAGAAGACCTTAGGGTTATCTAGAGATAAGGGTTAAGCTTTAAGTTAGGCTTACCCAATGGATTAAGAGTTAATCCAAGGATAAACCTTTGTGCAAATGATTAAGAGATAATCATGGTCAAAGCATTAAAGGCCTGATGAGACCCTTGGGTTGGGTGAAGGTTGAGTTAAAACAAATTCTTTAACCATGTAAGAGGGTTTGAGTTAACCATTAATTGTTATTGGAGACTTTGGGGGATTAAGTGGTTGAAGGTTGAAAGCCTTTAATGGTTATCAAAGACTTTGAGGTATTAAGTGGTTGAAGGTTGAAAGCCTTTAATGGTTATCAGAGACTTTGAGGTTTGAGAAGTGACTTCCCTTTGCTTAGGGATGTGACAAAGTTTAGAATGATGGTTTAGGCTAATTAGAAGTGATTAGAAGAGTCTGGAAGAAATTAGGAATAGGATTTAGGAAGGCAAGTGGGAGATGTAGGATTTTGCAAGTGGATGGAGGGATAATAGGATTTAATTGAAATAAAGTAATTTAACTCAATTTGGTTGCAATTTGGGGAAATTAAATAAATTAGATTTATTTAATTTAGGATAACTAATTTAATTAAATTTGAATTTAATTAAAAGTGGATAGAAGGGATTTAATTGGATAAAATGATTTATTCATTAAATGGGTATAGTGAATTTTATTTAAATAAATTGAGTAATTTACTTAATAAAATAGAGGAATGCGGGTAATTTAATTAAATTGGATTTAATTAAATAGAGAAATGAACATAAAATATTCATTTTAGGAATATGGTCATTTTTATACATCTACACTTAGCATTCCTGATTTTCCCAAGGAAGATATAATAATTGTATTGAGCAGAGTTCATGGGGAGTTATTTTGGCTAGATTCCATTCATAAGATTACAAAAGAAGCAGTTAGGGCAGTGACAGGCTTACCTTCCATCGGTAGCAAACCAAAGAAAGGAAAGAAGGTCTCTAATAACACTATAATGACCCTAACCAATGCAACCCATGATAGTAGATCCTATTAGGATTCTCAAAGATACTGAGAGGGGGGGGGGGAAATCAGTATCTGATCGATAAAATAACTTTCTTAACTTATAACATGAAAAGCATATTAAAACTGTGTACCGGTAAACCAAAAATAATTCAGTTAATAAGAATAGCAACCACAACATAAGAGACACACCATAACACAATATTTTAACAAGGAAACCCGGTGTGGGAAAAACCTCGATGGGATTTGTGACCCATAATATTCGCTTACTAGCCAGTAAGAGAATATTACTGCTTACAATAGGGGCCTGTACATGTGGGAAGGCCAAGTGCCTAGAGCTCATTTCTCAATTACAAAATGAAGTCACACTGACTTACAAAATTGGATTATGCAAATCCAATGTCTTGTACTACTTCAGAACAACATCTACTATGCTAGATTTAGTACTGGTTTAAGCTCTCCAATCTACATAAATCCTTAACCAATATCTTCTCTTTTTGCATATTAGGTCTGCCTTAGTTTCATATCCGCATCTACTTCATCTCCTTCAATAATCTACAAATGATCTCATACATATATGAGTCATGTTACAATTCACCAAGTTGACTTACAAAAGATTTTACAATTAATTACAAAAATATATTTAAACAAAATTCATGTTGGCCATGGTGCCGGTTGTATGTTAGGAAATAGGAAATCATCACAAACAAGAGAAACATATTCATCAATCATTGTCTAATCACGAAAGGATAGAATGCAATGAATCTATCCTAAGTACATTCAATAGAGACATGAGATAAAGCATTCAAAAATGAAAGATTATGCAAACCATAGACATGACTTGAACGCTCCTTCATGCGGCTCCATTGTTCTTCTTTCCTCTTCAAATGGTTGGATTGTGGATCTCACCTACAAGTGCACACCTACAATTGAAAGCAAGATGGATATTGGTTTGTTGATCAAGAGTACTAGAAGCATAGATTCAATAGCCTGATTACCAATTACAAATTAGCCTTGATTGATGAAGATCATCCAATTTATAGAAGAACTGGATAGATAACAAGATTAGCATGATGCAATTCAAATGGAAATTGCAAATCAATATGACAAATTATGACAAATTATGCACTTTCTATGCAAAATTTGTTGATTGATAATTTATGACAAAATATGACACATTCTATGTCAAAATTGATTGATTGTCAATTATGACAAATTGAAATGTCATTCCCATAGAATTAGGAGATGAAATAGGAGGGAAAAGGAATTAGAAATTATGAAAATTAAAATTGATGAAAATTAGAAATTAGAAATTGATGGAAAAATAGGAAATTAGGAACTAGAAGAAATTAGGTAAATTAATTAATAATTTGTCATTTATTAATTAATTTATAAGAGCAAGAATAATTAGCCAATTAAATAAAGATTTAATTGTAATGAGAAGACTTAGGATTAATAAATAATTTAGTAATCCTAGTGGGAGAAATGACAAACAAGGTTAAATGAATAAATCATAAAACCTTGGAAGATGAATTAGTAATGCAAAAATGACAATTAGGTCATGATTGAAGATAATTAATGTCATGATTTTGAATTGATAAATGACCAATGCGATAAACAATTTGATTGAGAAATGTGCCAATTGATGAGGAACAATGACAAATTGATCCAAATCGACATAATTGAGACAGACAACGATCGATGACAAATCGGTCGCAAAATGACAAGATTGACAAAAGGACAAGAATCGATGACAAATAGATTGCAAAATGACAAGATTGAAAATGACCACGATTGATGAAAAATCGGTCATAAAATGACAAAATAAAACATGACAACGATCGATGACAAATTGATCGTAAAACGACAAGATTGATAAACCGATCGCCGGATGATAAGATTGAAAAGAGGACAAAACCCTAATTAGGATTGACGATGTCCAAAATGATAAGATCGATGATAAGATTGATAAGAGAGCAACGATTGATGACAAATTGATCGCAAGATTGACAGGAGGACAAAACCCTAATCAGGATTGACTATGTCCAAAATGATGACAAATTAGCACGCACATTGATGCGACAAGATAAAATCGATCAAAATCATGACTGGATAGTGTTGTCGACAAGACCAAATTTGAATACGAGATGAATGAAGAATGTAGAAGAATGACTCGATGTTTGCAAATGATAAAGATCAAGTGCGAATCATAGGAGAAATGTTAATGCGACGCAAAAACCTAAAATGAGGCAATGCGCAAATGTTAAAGTATGACTCCGTAAGCATTGACCATTTTTAGGTGTCTACATTTTGCCCCTCTTTGAGACAATGCGATTTTAAGCGTTGTTTCAAAGAAGAATAACGAAAATGCCCCAGACAATAATAATGACATATGCATGCCCCCTCAAGGAATTGGCCAGAAACATGCGGAAAAGAGGCCAATTGATCGATAAAAATGATAGGATCGAATGGACTGACAATCGGAGATCGGATGCATGAAGGACAAGCAATGTAAGGTGCACAAGACCATGACCAACATAAGATGGAGAGGACGCATGTCCATCTATGCAATGACAAAGAGCTATAAATGAGACCAAGAGGTTGAAAATTGCTCATTTGCACTAGACAAAGAGGAGAATTTGTTGCTCTGGACAAGGACACTTGCAGAGAGATGGCGAACATTCCAATGATGGATCACCTTGGAGAATGTGTATGCACATTCAGACGACCGGATGATGTAGGAGCTGCGGTATGCATCTTGAAAACCCATGTTTTCAATTTGATGAATTTGACTCATTTGCAGGACATTGCGGGGCCCACAAGGGATGCAAAAGAGGACTTCTGCGCTTGTGTAGTCTAATTCTGCGCTTGTGTCATGTCTTCTGCGCTTGTGTAGGAAGACACAAGCGTAGGTTTCCTGACACAGGCGCAGGTTACCTAACACAGGCGCAAGTGTGCATAAATGACTCACTTTTGATTCAAAACTGCATCCAAATGACCTGAAAAGGGGGGAGAAGGGTAGGATAGGTCAATGTAGATGAAAAACACCCTGATTTGGACATGAAAATGAGGAAATGCAACCCATAGGAGCAGACCCTAAAACTGACAAAAAGATGCCCCGATTGTGATGCAAAATCGACAGTATCCGTTGATCACGCGGGAGAATCGACCTGACTGTTTCATGCTACAACATAGACTCAGGAGCACAGAGAGAGACACATTAGCAGGACTGGGGATATATTACATCACATACATGCCCGAGATTAGGGCAAACACAGGATTGCTTACCGCATTGGCAAAGCGATGGCATTCAGAGACTTCCTCTTTCCATCTGGCAACTGGAGAGGCGACGGTGACATTAGAGGATGTATGGCACATCCTCCACATTCCGATACATGGAGAGATGATAGAGTATGACCCAGTGATAGGGAGAGATGCATTGTGTAGATTATTCAAGTGTGACACAGATGATCTGGACATTGTCGAGAGGGAGATTGGTTGGGAGAGCATGGCTTCCGAGTATGACTGACGATATGTGGTGATAGCAGTTGTGATAGCATGTCTTCTAGCAGGGGACAGATGAGGACATGGATTCCCTATTGGATGGGGAAGAGTGCTAGAGCGGATGGTGACAGAGGGTACGATGTATGTGTGGGGACCATCTGTACTGGTTATGCTATATTTTCAGCTGCATTAGATAGCGTATCAGGGAGTGCAGACTCTGAGCTGTGGAGTCACATTGCTTCAGGTATGGGCATTTGAGCACATAGCCATATGTCGACCGATTATAGAGAGATAGATTGTACCACATCGACCATATGTGTATAGCTATGGGGGAGCACTGAGACAGGGTCCTTTTGGATACATATTGTACTGGCGACATGAGCTGGACAGACTGAGAGAGTTCATATGGAGGCCATATCGAGATTTCCCCAGATGGTCAGATGATCATGAGGAGCTACCATATTGCAGATAAGAGAGGTACCTGATTGGGCGACCAGTGAATTGCTAGAGAGTGATTGAGATGTACCTGCCAGAGAGGGTCAGGCGACAGTTTGGAGAGATGCAAGATGTACCTAGGAGGACTGCATGCTTTGCCCGATCTCACAGAGAGACGAGTCAGTGGGGGAGTATGATTCGGCCACACATAGCATATGCCGACTTTGCACAGCTACAGCAGAGACAATGGGATTGGTGGTCAGATGTGGTAGATGCTGGGATGACAGAGGAGTATGAGATATGGTTTGCACCACGATGGCCAGTGCCATTGACAGATCTTGATATTCCAGTACCGAGGAGATAGGAGGACTTCCCACTCACAAGAGAGGAGGGAGATGATGAGGACAAGGAGGATGACGAGGATGAGGAGGATGATGGGGACGGAGATGATGGTGGGGGGAATGATGACGATGATGATGGTGGAGAGGATGATGAGGAGCCAGACTCAGCTGATCAGGAGACATTGCAGGATATTCCTATAGAGCCAGAGACAGCTAGGACAGAGGAGATGGATATGTGCAGGGCTACCATAGTGAGCCAGCAGGATTATATTGTGACATTGGAGAGAGAGCATGAGCAGTTCAGAGCGGAGATAGCCAGACTCACAACAGCTCGAGATATAGCAATAGCTCAGGCACAGTGAGAGGGACAGAGAGTCACTGAGTTCATTGGGTCGATTAGGGATGCCAGTGCACAGGAGATGGCACAGATGTTGGTAGAGACTGGAGAGGAGAGACTATATTGGAGGACACTATATAAGAGTGCAGTTCCACCGGAGCAGAGAGCACCTTCATATCAGGCACGATCGAGGACAGAGAGCAGGTCACGCTCTCGGAGGTCATTGAGCAGCATGGGGGTGAGTGGACCTATGAGACCACCACAGCCAGGACCAAGGATAGGAGGGACATCATCCATGAGACATGGTAGGGATGAGGAGGACAGAGGGAGCACCCAGTGACAGAGGCACATGCTCCTTAGGACAGATGACATTATGTAGTTTGATATTATGTAGTCAGCCTGCAGGCCATACTTAAGACAGATAGTCCAAGTTTTGTACTCCAATATTATTATGATATGTGATATGATATGCATCAATATGATTGGATGCTATATGTTATGATTTGTAGTTATTTTTCTATGTATGGTTGACTTATGCACTTCTAATGAACATGTATGGATGCATTTTTTTTATGTTTTTGATGTATTTATGAAATGAAATGGATAAAATGCTTGATGTAATATGTGATGGAATGCAAATGTACTAACCAATGAATGAAGGAGGAAGCATATGTGTTTGGATATCGGAGCACTAGACTGAACTGACTATTCGGACTGACAGAAGAAATGTTAGTAAGAAATGATATAGAGGATAGTTAGAGATGACGAAAAACTTGCTTTCAGTAATGCACTTTGTAGGTGAGAACCTTTATTTTTATGTAGCAAAATGGATGCGTAGCATCATGGCATTGAAGGCCAAAGCTGAAATGCAACCCTTTTTTGCAAAAGACAGACACATTGCAGACAAATGACAATCACAATCAAAAAAGAAAGGGACCATGAGCCATCCCGGTCAGTCTAAATCACTCAGTGACATCATTGAGCAACATAGGAACATGGTCAAAGATAAATCAATAAAAAGATAAGATACACAAATTCAAGCAAGTCAAACAAACATCTTGATTTGCATTGTCAAAAGTTGAAAGTGCTAATAGGACGATCATGTTGTCTGGTTTCAGGACATGTGGTACCCCGTCTAAGACAGGACACAGTCTGGTTTCGAGTATACCACACCTTGTATAAGACCCATGATGATAGGAACAAGGACAAATGATTTGGATACTGATATTCAATTGAGATGACAATTGTGATCAGTTTGAATGTTTGGTTTGATTGAAAAAGTTCATCTAGTTAAAGCATGATTTCAGTAAAGCATAGTGTGAAATGGATTGCGAGTGTCGTTGGATGAATGCTCAGTGATTTGTCTTATGCACAAAAGGAATAATGTATTGTAAAATGTTTGTTTTTGTTTTTGGAGTTTTACAAAAAAAAAATTCAGTTTTTCAGGACTTTATTTGATTTTTTTGACTTTTTTCAGGACATTTTTCAATTTTTATGACTTTTTTCAAGACATTATTTGATCTTTATGAATTTTTTCAGGACATTTTTCGATTTTTTTTTTTTTGGATTATTTCAGGACCTTTTTCAATTTTTTTGAATTATTTCAGGACATTTTTCAATTTTTTATGAATTATTTCAGGACATTTTTCAATTTTTATGACTTTCTTCAGGACATTATTTGATTTAAAAGCTCTAGTGATTGATCATGACAAGGGGAAGGCACCCAATGCGCACCTGAAAGATACATAGATCAGGACCAAAACATATGTACAAGTAACTGGAGTAGGCAAGACAGTGATGTTGACCAATAACAGGCCTGGAATAGAACATTGGGTCGAGACAAAGATAGGCATGATAAACCGGTCGAGAGAAAGCATAGCTAGAAGTCATGATAGATGACGAAGCAATAATCTCATTACTCATGGTGCCTGATTGCCAGGTTTTCACCATGGTACTTGCCCAAAGCGCCTGTTTGCCAGGTTTTCACTAGAGGGTGAATCATTTTTTGCTCTTTACTTTTTTTTTTTTATTTTGCTTTTTTCTCTTTTTTCTCTTTTTTTGCTTTTTGATTTTTTCTCTTTTTTCTCTTTTTTTGCTTTTTGATTTTTTCTCTTTTTTTTTTTTGTATTTTTTTTTTGCTTTTTTCATTTTTTTGTATTTTTTCAGGATCATATTTGAAGAAATATCTGACAGAAAACTATGCCCAGTATTTGCGAAGATGCATGCTATTGATAGGATCAGACAGAGGTTCACCTTCTGGAGTCGCAAGCTGATATGCCCCTGAGCCATAGGCTACAGTTACTATGAAAGGCCCAACCCAATTAGGTTCAAACTTGCCCTTGATGATGTCAATAGACTGTGCATTCTTGGGATTTGCCTTTAAAACTAGGTCTCCCACTTCGAAGTGTCGCCCTTTGACCTTCTTATTATAAGAGCGACGGAGACGGTTTTGATATGCTTGCAAATGTGTCAGAGCTGTCTGACGTTTCTCATCTAACATCTCAAGCTGATGCAGCCGAGAGACTCTGTGTGTCTCATCATCAATCAGGTGTTGCAAGGAAACCCTCAAGGAAGGAATCTCGACTTCCAAAGGTAAAATGGCTTCCACACCATACACCAAGGAATAAGGTGTTGCACCAGTAGAGGTGCGGATAGAAGTGCGATAGGCCCATAGTGCTGGATTTAACTGTATGTGCCAATCTCGACCAGTGTCATTGACAACTTTCTTCAGGATCTTGATAATGGTTTTATTTGATGCTTCAGCTTGACCATTACCTTGTGGATAATACGAACTGGAAAAATGATGTTGAATATGAAACTTGTCATAGAGTTCTTTGACATCTTTATTCTTAAAAGGTCGACCATTATCTGTGACTATGGAAAGGGGTACCCCATATCTGCATATGATATAGTTCAACAAGAATTTTGAAATTTGGACACCAGTGATATAAGTCATGGGGATAGCCTCGATCTATTTGGTAAAATATTTTGTAGCTGTAATAATGAACTTGTGTCGATTTGCAGATGTTGGGTGAATCATGCCAATAAGATCCAATCCCCACTAAGAAAAGGGCCATGGAGATATAACAAAATGGAGCTCTTGAGCTGGTGCATGAATATAATTTCCATGGATCTGGTACTTGTAGACTTTTTAACAAAATCATGAACATCTTTTTCCAAAGTAGGCCAATAATACCTAGCACGAATCAACTTTTTGGCTAAGCTAAGACCATTGAAATGGCCCCCACATATACCATTGTGAACCTCATGTAAAGCCATTTGTGCTTCGTCAGAATCCAAACACTTGAGGAGGGTATGGTCAAAGGAATGGCGGTAAAGGGTATCAGCGATGATGACATATTTGGCTGTCTGTCGGATAAAGGCTCGGTGTTGGTTAGCGGAAAGGTTAGGTGGTAAGCTTTGGGATTTCAAATACTGATATACATCATTGTACCATGGGGAATTGGGACCAACAAGAACACACATCACATCAGCTGTCGGAATGTCAAAAGAGGGGACCAACAATTGTTCGACCAAGAATTCACACTTGTCCATATTATGAGGCATATTCAACATGGAAGCGATTGTAGCCATTGCATCTGCCGACTTGTTTTGCATTCTTGGCACTTGACTGAAATGGATAGCTATGAATTTTGTCTTGAAGAAATCTACCATGTGCTTATAAGGAATAAGCTTTTCATCTTTTGTTTCATAGTCATCATTCACTTGTTGGATGACTAATTGAGAATCTCCATAGACTTGCAGATGCTTGATGTTCCAGTGGACTGCTACTCGGAGTCCTGTGACTAGTGCTTCATACTCTACAATATTATTGGTACAATGGAAATTTATTCTGTAGGACTTTGGAATAGCGTCACGTTGAGGGGTGACAAATAGAATACCAGCTCCGAACCTGAACTTGGTATGGGATCCATCAAAGTATAACTTCCATTGATTAGATGGTGTGACAGCAAAAACTGATTCATCTGGAAAATCGATCAACATGGGATGATCGTCAGAAATAGGAGCGTCTGCAAGTTGATCTGCTATGATTTGTCCTTTTATCGCCTTTCGCTCCATATACTCAATGTCAAATTCACTGAGAATCATGACCCATTTTGCTAGGCGACCCGTCAAAGCTGCTCGACTAAGCAAATATTTTAAGGGATCAATTTTTGCAACCAACAATGTTTGGTGGCTTAGCATATAATGTCAGAGCTTTTGTGTTGCAAATACCACTACTAAGCATGCCCTCTTAATAGTTGAATAATTTAATTCATAACCAACCAGTGTCCGGCTGATATAATAAATAGCTCTTTCTTTGCCATTCTCATCTTGTTGAGCCAAGAGAACTCCTAATGCTATTTCAGTTGCAGAGATATATAATAAAAAGGGTTTTCCTTCTATAGGAGGCATTAGAATAGGCAGTGACAGCAAATAGTCTTTGAGAGCTTGAAAGGTTGATTGACATTGCTCAGTCCATTTAAAAGTGACACCTTTGTGCAGTAGATGTTGGAATGGATGACATTTGTCGGCCAACTGAGCTATGAAGCAACGAATTGACTAGAGCTTTCCTTGCAGACTTCTTAATTGCCGGAGGTTTGAAGGTGGAGGCATATCCATTATTGCTTTGACCTTGGCGGGGTCGACCTTAATGCCTCGGTGAGAAGCAATGTATCCGAGTAGTTTGCCAACTATAACACCAAAGACACACTTTTTTAGATTGAGCCTGAGTTTGTAGGTCTCCATTATGTCAAAGATTGGGCCCAAGATGGCTAGATGACTATCTCTAGTGACAGATTTGCATAACAAGTCATCAACATAATCCTCCATCAAAGTGTGCATGAAATCATGAAAAATTGTCGTCATTGCTCTTTGATATGTTGCACCAGCATTTTTGAGACCGAAAGGCATCACATTCCAGCAATAGGTGCCCCAAGCACAGGTGAATGCTGTCTTATGCTGATCTTCAGGTGCAATGCGGATTTGGTTGTAGCCGGAGAAACCATCCATTAGTGAAAGCATCTCATATCTAGCCGTCATGTCCACTATGATGTCTATGTTTGGCAATGGAAAATCATCCTTAGGGCATGCTTTATTGAGGTCCCTGAAATCTGTGCAGATTCTGATGCCCCCAGTTACTTTGCTAACTGGTACTAAATTTGAAATCCAATCTGCATAATCAATGGGTCTAATGAAGCCCACATCTAGCAATTTTTTTAGCTCCACTTTAACCAAAAGAGCCACCTGAGGATGCATCTTTCTAAGTTTTTGTTTGATGGGCTTAGCACCTTCTTTCAATGGCAAATGATGAAGGACTAACTTTGGATCAAGGCTAGGCATATCTGCATAGGACCATGCAAAGCTGATCTTCTTCTCTAGAAAGAAATTAACAAAATCCATCTTTTCTTGTTGTGATAGAGAAGCAGCAAAATGAATGACCTTAGGGTTGTCAGGTGTACCCAAATTGATTTCCTCGGTCATCTCCACAAGAAATGTTGATTTGTCCTGAATTGATAAGGGTACGCCCACTCTTCCACCTTTGGGCGCCTCAGAAAGGTTTTCACCTGCAGGTACGTCTTTATTTTTTACTTTTGTATGATCAGAGAGTGCCTTACAGTTTTCACTCAAAGATCTATTCTTTTGATTTTTTTCTTTTGATTTTTCTTTTTCATGACTGGAAGAGGGAGTTGACTCCCCAAAATATGCTATTGAATCCAAGTCAATAGCAAATCCTGCCTTATGATCGCCTTGTGGTATGCCTTCCCGTAGTCCCAGGAATTCTGCAATTGCTTCATCATTTTGAAAACAGTCCAATGTGAGCGGTTCTTGTTGGTCATATTGGATAAGCTGGGGATAAATGAGGGGCATGTCATCATCGATTGTAAGGATAGAGAGGGCTGATATGGTAAAAATGTGAACATTTGTGGTGTCACTATCTGAACTGCTTGTATCAGATTTGGAGCTTGGATCCCAAAATGACTCTATCCAAGCATGAGGACATGTTTTAGGAAGAGGAGTTATTTCATGTTTGTCTTCCATGGGCAAATTATCAGACTCAATGAAGATATTATCAAGGGCATAGGAGCTAGAAGAAAAGGAACTCCACTCCCATTCATTAGAATCAGTCTTGGGTTGGGTATCCTCAGGTGTTATTTCATCGTCAGAATCATGCCCTTTTCAACACGTGGACATTTTGGGTGATGTGGATCCAATTCGTAATGGTACAAAACCTAACCCTAAAGTTGGGGGTCACCTCTTGGGTATGACAGGTTCTAGCCTTCCATTGTTGTTCAGGCCTAAGCCACTGTAGCCATCATATCCTTTCTTCTGCAGCACAGTAAATCCTTTGCCATACAATTCCACTGGCAACTTGACAGGTGGGGTTTTAGTTGAATCCTTATAGAGCCAATCTATGACATCATCATCTATAATTTCTTTGTCAAGTTCTCCCCATCTTGCAAATGTAGTGGGAGGCTGATATTGAATAATGACCTTGGGTTCCTTTTGCAATAAATGTGGTTTTCCATATGATTTTGGAGACATCGGCAAATTCCCAATGAGGAATGTTTGGTCCATTGAATATTCTCCACACCCTTGGTCCTGTATCTTCAGTTTTCCTTTGACAGCATCTAACAATGCATTGGGATCCACATAACCATCTGATCTGGCTTCTCTATTGACTAGGACTTGCTGCTGAGGAGTATCCTTTAAGGTAGCACAGAACTGAAATGGATTAGGATCTCCTGGAATTGTTATCTCAGTTCCATTGTAAGGATATTCTAGAAATTGATGATAGGTGGATGGAACTGCCTTCATTGCATGGATCCATGGATGGCCAAGAATCATATTATAAGGGAGATCAAGGTCTAGGACTTGTCAGAAAGTATTTTCCATCACTGGACCAACCCTGATAGGCAATGTAATTATCCCTTTGGATGGGCGTTCAGCATCATCATATGCTTTAATTGTTATCTTTTTGGAAGCATCAATGTCATTTTCTGTATATCTGAGGCCAATGACCACTCTCAAGGTGCAGATATTAAGACCCGCTCCGCCATCTATCAAGACTCGCTGGATTTTGCAATTATGGACGAAGACTTCTAGGTGCAAAGGGTCATTATGAGGGAGCTTATCAGGTGAGATATCACTATCAAAAAATGCGACACTTTGGGAAACAGCTAAATGTCCAATCCGCACTTGAAATTGGTCAACATCAATATCTGTTGGGATAGTGGACTCAATCAAAGCTTTATCTAGGACTGCATGATGCATGGGAGACATTTTCAACAACTCTAGAATGGATATTTGTGCAGGTGTTTTTCCTAGATGATCCAAAAGATTATACTGACTTGCAGGAATTGGTTTGGAAGGAGCCGCAGGAGCTCCTTTTAAGATTATTTTGGATCGACGAGTGGTGACTGCGCAAGAAGGATCTTGTCCTTTTATTCTCAAGGTGGAAACATACTCATTTGATGCATGAAAACAATTAATAACATTGTGATAACTGGTATTTGCATAATGGGCCATTTGAGCTGAGTTGGAAGAAGACGCTTTACCCTTGTCATGATCCAGCAAAGGAGTTTTGAAAATGGTATGATCAGTGTTGGAGGTCGGATGGGGTGGATCTACCTCAATTACTCCTTGCTCTAATAAATCTTGAATCATGTGTTTTAATTGAAAACATGAAGCAGTTTTATGTCCTTTGGACCGATGATACTCACAGTATGCATTTTCATTCCACCAATGCAGCTTTACCACTGGTTCTGCCTTAATATCTGGTAGCTTGATAAATTTCTCTTGTATTAATTGCTTCATTACTGATTTGATAGGCTCTCCCAATGGTGTAAACTATCGAGGGGCCCCATCCTGCGATCGGAAGGGTTTGCATTGTTGATTTTGTTGTTGGCCTTGTTGTTGATTATATTGTTGAGCATGCTGTTGTTGAGCATGTTGTTGATATTGTGGCTATTGAGTATGCTGTTGATATTGTGACTGTTGAGCATGTTGTTGATATTGCAGCTGTTGAGTAACATTGCTCCTTGGTGCTTGATTTTGTTCCATAGTTGACATGTTAGGAACACTCATTTTCTTGATTGTGAATGGGGGTTGATTTGCATTCACCGCTCTCACATCAACAACACCATCATTAGTGACATTCTTGTTCTTATACCAAAATCTATTTCTATCCCCTGAATAATTTGTGTTGTCATTATCTTTATTGAGCTTGATAATTCCTTTAGCTACAAGAGCCGTTTCAATGCTCATTCCTTTCTTAATGAGTTTCTCTATAGTACTAGGACTTTTTAATTTTAGCTCATACATCATTTCTGGGACCAAATTCTGGATAAATAGATTCACTTGCTGTTCTTCAGGTATATCGAGAGAAGAACGACTATACAAGCTTCGCCAGTGTTGCAAGAAAGTCACTAATGGTTCACCTTGCTTTTGCTTGGTATTGCATAAATCTGACATAGTCACGTCATTGTCGATATTAAACGCGAAATGAGATAAAAACTTTTGAGCCAATTCTGACCAAGTCTTTATATTTCCTAGGAGATGTGAATACCAATCCATGGCTTGTCCCGTGAGACTTCGTGCAAATAATCGCATTAAATATGTCTCTTCATAGCTCACTTCTGTACATGCCACAAAAAATGCTCAAATATGATCTTTTGGATTGCCATTCCCTTTATATTTCTCAAAGTTAGGTGTCTCAGAATGCTTAGGGAATGGAGGCATGTATACACTCTTGTCAAATGGATTAGGACATAAATATTGATCTGTATACAACTTCTTTGTTCCTTTAGTTTCTAATACATCAACTTTTCATTGCAACTTATCAAGTTGTTGTGCAATTGTATCAGATTTTAGAGGTCCATCATTAATCCCAGTTGGTATTCTTTGTTGATATATTGCATTTCCGATCGGTTGTTGATACTCTGCAATGGGCATTTTTGACGTTTCCGGCACATAAAGTTCTTGGTACATCTCTTGTTGTTGCGGTTGTGCTATGCCTTGATATTGACCTTGTTGTTGTGCTTCTTGGAGCCTAGGTTGATATTGCAATTGAGTAGGTTGTTGATATTGCATAGGCGCCACTTGTGGTTTTGAAATAGAATAGCTTGCTTGCCTTGGCACATATTGAGGCACATGTTGGTGTTGAGGTTGACAAATAGAAATTTGTTGACTTTGTGCCAATTGTTGTCGTGGTGTATATCCCATCAATTGTAAAAAAGTTTGTTTAGATGGTTTTCGTTGCTTCTCCTTAGGATGGGGTATGGCACTTGCATTAACTTGCTGTGTTGCTTGTCCAATCCATTGTGATGGTTGCAAGTTTACGTTAACTTGTAATGGTGCCGAAGGTGCTGCAATTTGTTGTCGTATGCGAACTTTTTGTTGTTGTACATTGCTTGTTTGTACATTCGATTGCACTTTTTGTATATTATTCAATGGTTGCAACAATTGTTGTTGGTACGAACCACTATCCGTAGCTCTTTGTGTCGCCATTATCGAAGGATCTGTCACAATAGTGTTTGGCAAATATATTGAATTTAACGGGACACAAGAACTTTTTTGCATCATGGAATTGCTTTGGACATTATTGACATTAGGCATTCCAGTTGTGAAGCTTTCTTGTATCTTAGATGTTGATCCAATTTTATGCATATTAGGAACTATTTCTTGTTGAGAGATATTTGTCAATATTTGTGTAGTCCTTGTTTGATCTTGTGTTGCAGGTGTTATATTGAATAGTGGATTATTTATTGTCTCAAATGGTGACTTTTGAGGAATAGTCACTGTCAATGCCTTTGAAGCATGTTCACTCATTAAGGTAGGCTGAGTTTCAGGTTGCACATTTTCTTCAGTTGGATGTGGAGAGAAACTTAACAACTCACCACTTTGTTGTTTTTGCACATTGACTTGTTCGTTTGAAGAGGTCACATTACTCATCATGTTAAGATATTTTTGTGGAAACATCTTAAAGACTTTACTCAAGAACTTATCCATCTTTTTTGTTATCTTTGGATTCTGAAGGAACTTGTCAATATCATCTGAATCATCAGAATCAGATGAAGAGTCTGGTTGGATATTTGAATTTGTTTCTTGGTGAATGCCTTGACCTAAACCAAATCCTTGTGAGAGAGTTGGTTCTTCATACAATGTTTGTATTTCCTGTTGCAAGCTGGGCTGATTCCAATTGAAAGGTGCATTTCCTCTTGGAGTTGGTGGGACACTCCCTTGTCCTGGTTTCATAGGTACAAACACTGGTTCATATAATGGTGGTGGTCCAAGTTGAACCGTTCCATATGGTGGTAGAGATGTGTTTGATGAACCTTCAACTTGCACTGTTTGACTAGTTTGAAACTGCAAATTTGCTATGTTGTCCATGGGTTGATACATTGGTTCACTCATCTTCTTAGATCTTGATCTTGTCTCAATAGGCATGTCACTTATGCAATGTTTTTTTTTTTTTGGAATTTTTCAAGGATAATATGTGATATGCAACTAAATGCAAACTAAATAGATGAAAATGCAATCTATGTTTTTGGTTGTTTTTGAAGATTTTGACAAACTTATGAATGCAAATCTAAAAGAGACCTTTAGGAAATTGAAATGATGTCTAGACCTCAAAGGACAAAAGGACTTAATTGACAAAGGACAAGATGACAATGTCTTCCCTATATGCTTGGATACTAAGCTAGGTTTGACGAAATGATATTGATGACAAAAGGACAAAAGATCTGATAAGGTCTAGACTTCTTAACAATGACTTAGGGTTTATCAAAGATTTGGATTACTCAAGCATGACAAGACCTAGTTTTGACACTATATGCAAAGGGGCAATTAGTATGCAAGTGACCCTAATATGATATGATAATGACCTAAGCTTGATGAGGAGACCTAGGATATGCAAATGCAAATGTATGACAATGGTATGACTTTAATGCAAGAGGACATATGCAAAATGGATGACCCTTATTGTTATGCAAAGGAGTATGACTTAGGTGAAACCTAACCTTGGTACTTGACAATGACTTTGCAAAATGCAAACTAGGATGAACCTAAATGTAAGTGACATGAATGTTAAGACAAGATTTGGAACAATGTTTGATCATCATATTTGAAGATGTGCTTTGAACCTTGTTGAACTTTTGTTGGATGAATGTCTCTTGTGTTGAAGTCTTATGTTGGATCAATTTGCCTTGTTCTTGAAATGAGATAAAATTCAACTTTTCACAATCAAAGAATACAAGATATTGCAACTTAGACTCAAGACAATCATGCTCATTTCCACATTTCTTAGGGTAGGCAAAGACATTAGGTACTTGAGAGGTAGACTCATTATGGGATTCAAGGAGAATACATAGATGCTTGACCCCATGGGCTCCCCTCCATGGCACTCACTTCTCAGGGCAGCCAAGCATCAGTCCCCATGGAAATCTCCCCATGGGGAACTTAGTATCTCTTCCAAGTATCCGAACTTGTCCTTCTCAAGCAACTAGAAGGGTTTTTGGCCTCTAAAAACAAGGTATGTAGTAAGGATTTCTGTTAAGCATTACTCCTTGATGTCACGCAAGCGTGATTGAGAGATTAAGCCCATCAAGATACCAAACAAATGTAGTCATGCAAGCATGATTTAGACCAAGAGGCCCTACTTAGATGTTGATATGAGAAAGAGTCCAAGGGTAATCACTTCCCAAGTAACTACAATTCCCACGTAACACTTCCTTCAAAGCTTTCGCTCATCGGGTATTTTTTTATAGTGAGTTAGAATGCCAAGGAATTCTAGCTGTACTCACTTTGGGTCATTCCCTTCTCACAATTATCACTTGCTTCCAAAAGCAAAGTGGTCGGGAAGGCAGGCCCTCTAAGGGTGACAAACAATCAAAGACATGAGCGTGGTATTGAAGATCTGGATTTTTGATCACCCTAAGAAGGATGAGAGCATACTCTCCTACTCCAATGTCACACTTAACAATCAAAGCACAAACACATTTATTCCAACCTATTTAGAAATCACTAAGTGCCTAATTAAAAAAAACACAAACACAAATTTTGATTGTTTCTCCAAGGCAACCTGCAAAACCCAAGTTAGAGGTTTGATTTGTTGTCTTTCACTATCGAATCTGCATAAAACATGTTAGTAGTTTGATTTATAGTCTTTTCCATGTGTATGCCAAGATTCTGCATAGATAATTAGTACCAAAATCCAGAGCACAAAAAATAGAATGCAAAAACACAACAAATTTCAAGTAAACACTGCATTTTTTTACCTTTGTTCTGTACTTTACACAGGTGCAGAAGTCATGACACAAGCACAGAATGTCTGACACAAGGGCAGAATGTCCCCTACACAAGCAAAGAATGTCTGACATCGGCGCAAGTTGTCTTACACAGGCGCAAAAGTCTGCAGAATACCCTGCACGGCCATGTTTTTGGGTTTTTGACCTGCAAATCAACTTCAAAGCACTCAAAAACACAGTAAAGGGATTAGAAGGTTAGTTTTCATGTTGGGTTCACCAATTAATGTATGTTAGGAAATAGTAAATCATCACAAACAAGAGAAACATATTCATCAATCATTGTCTAATCACAAAAGGCTAGAATGCAATGAATCTATCCTAAGTACATTCAATAGAGACATGAGATAAAGCATTCAAAAATGAAAGATTATGCAAACCATAGACATGACTTGACTGCTCCTTCATGCGGCTCCATTGTTCTTCTTTCCTCTTCAAATGGTTGGATTGTGGATCTCACCTACAAGTGCACACCTACAATTGAAAGCAAGATGGATATTGGTTTGTTGATCAAGAGTACTAGAAGCATAGATTCAATAGCCTGATTACCAATTACCAATTACCATTTACCAATTAGCCTTGATTGATGAAGATCATCCAATTTATAGAAGAATTGGATAGATGACAAGATTAGCATGATGCAATTCAAATGGAAATTGCAAATCAATATGACAAATTATGACAAATTATGCACTTTCTATGCAAAATTTGTTGATTGATAATTTATGACAAAATATGACACATTCTATGTCAAAATTGATTGATTGTCAATTATGACAAATTGAAATGTCATTCTCGTAGAATTAGGAGATGAAATAGGAGGGAAAAGGAATTAGAAATTAAGAAAATTAAAATTGATGAAAATTAGAAATTAGAAATTGATGGAAAAATAGGAAATTAGGAACTAGAAGAAATTAGGTAAATTAATTAATAATTTGTCATTTATTAATTAATTTACAAGAGGAAGAATAATTAGCCAATTAAATAAAGATTTAATTTTAATGAGAAGACTTAGGATTAATAAATAATTTAGTAATCCTAGTAGGAGAAATGACAAACAAGGTTAAATGAATAAATCATAAAACCTTGGAAGATGAATTAGTAATGCAAAAATGACAATTAGGTCGTGATTGAAGATAATTAATGTCATGATTTTGAATTGATAAATGACCAATGCGATAAACAATTTGATTGAGAAATGCACCAATTGATGAGGAACAATGACAAATTGATCCAAATTGACATAATTGAGACAGACAACGATCGATGACAAATCGGTCGCAAAATGACAAGATTGACAAAAGGACAAGAATCGATGACAAATATATTGCAAAATGACAAGATTGACAAAAGGACAAGAATCGATGACAAATATATTGCAAAATGACAAGATTGAAAACAACCACGATTGATGACAAATCAGTCGTAAAATGACAAAATCAAACATGACAACGATCAATGACAAATCGATCGTAAAACGACAAGATTGATAAACCGATCGCCAGATAATAAGATTGAAAAGAGGACAAAACCCTAATTAGGATTGACGATGTCCAAAATGATAAGATTGATGATAAGATTGATAAGAGAGCAACGATTAATGACAAATCAATCGCAAGATTGACAGGAGGACAAAACCCTAATCAGGATTGACGATGTCCAAAATGATGACAAATTAGCACGCACATTGATGCGACAAGATAAAATCGATCAAAATCATGACTGGATAGTGTTGTCGACAAGACCAAATTTGAATACGAGATGAATGAAGAATGTAGAAGAATGACTCGATGTTTGCAAATGATAAAGATCAAGTGCGAATCATAGGAGAAATGTTAATGCGACGCAAAAACCTAAAATGAGGTAATGCGCAAATGTTAAAGTATGACTCCCCAAGCATTGACCATTTTTAGGTGTCTACACCAGTATTCTTCTTTTTCACTGCCGGTGATCTGTATATTGGTGTAGAGTTTGCCGGTGCTGATGCCTTTGTCTTTCTACTGGTATCACAAGATTGTAAGGTTGTCATCAATGACAATACCTTAAATCACCTACAATTTCTCATTGGAGTGTACATTTGCCAACAATCTCCCCCTTTGGCATTGATGGCCACACTCATGAGAAAAATCAAAAAGTGTCCAAAAATGATATCCAAAAAGAATCTACCAAAATTGTCTTACCAAAATTGTGTGCCCAAAAATATATGCTCCCCGTGAGCTGATGATGTCGTGTTTTGATCATTTTTCTCATCTCACTACTCCCCCTTTGACATCAATGACAAAGGTTGTCATTCGCTATCAGTGGAGTGGGGATCTTGCCTAGATTTTTGTAGCCGATGGGTTACAATCTAAAAAATATCTGCCAAAACGAAAATTAAGTTACCGCTGAATCTTTTGCTATTTGTTAAAGCCACTTGTGTTGTTTTAACTATACCGGTGAGTATGTGCATTTTCTCTTCTGGTGTCTTAGTTCTGATAACCAGAGCCTTAGAGATTTCTTTTCTCAAAGAAAAGAGGTAATCTACTTTAGGACCAAGTTTACATTTTAAGCTCTTTGCCTTATCCTTTATTTTCTCTTTGTCCTTCTCTAACTTCTTAATTTTATCTTCAAGATCTGCAATTTTCTTTTCTATTTCCAAAAATGAATCTGATGTGCCTATTAGATTGTCAACAATATTGTTTATTTCAGTTTGAGTTTTGCTGATCTCCAAATCTATATCCTGTGTCAAAATGTCTATTTTACATGTATCCCTGTATAGTTTCTTGAAATCCAAAATTGTTTCTCCTAATGCTAGTAATAAGGTTTTAGTTTGCTCCTTATTATTCTTTACTATTTCCTTAAGGAATTTCTCTTTTTCCTTATTCATCCTCTCTTTGAATGTGTCTTCATTGATTTGATCAATTGTTAAAATGTTGTCGGTGATGAATTTAGACAATGTGTCTAGTTGACCTAAAGAATCTTTATTATCCACAATGTACCTGGGTGCTATCAATTTAAGAATGGGTATTGTGTCATCAATAGCCTTATAGGCTTGTGCATTACACTCTATAATTTTCTTTATTGAGTCTAATAAGACTTCTATTACATTTGTAAGTTAGAATTATACTTTTAAAGTACCAGATGTCTACCCAACTATCTTCCCAATATCCATGTTGCCGGTTGTAGTGATAACCTTGCATGTTTTGACCTCTGGTAGGTCAGTTTGTGTTTACATTTCTATTAACAAGGGTTTAGGATTTTCAGTTTTAGTCGGTGGCACTATCTTGGTTTGAACCTGTACATCAACTTGTTTCTATTTCGGTTTCTCCATCTATGTCTCAAAAGGTTTCTCTAAGCTCTCAACTACCAGTTTCTTAGTTGTAGTTTCAGTATGTACTTTTGGTTTCTCAGTTTGTACCTCTGCATTAACCATTTCCATTTTATCTATTTTCTTCTCAGTAGAGTCCTCTATCGGTTGCTCTATTTGAGTAGGTTTTTATGTGCTTATGTTTATAGTATCATTGACCTCAACCTCAAAATCTACAGCCGGTGACTCAGTAGTCACTTCTTCCTTCTTATCCTCAGTGGTTTCTCTGTCAACCACAACATTTACTTCTTATGTGTCTATATTCACAGTGTACAAAATTTTTGACTCAGGATTTGTATCCTCGTGAGGAGTCTCCATACTCTCTGTAGTTTCTACTAGTGGAGTATCCGAAGGAGGTGGGGGTAAGTTATCAGTTATCTTTAGACTTGGAGGACCACCTACCTTACCTTTCCCTTTATCTTTGTCCTTTTGGTATACCCTAATGGTTTTAGGTCTTAGTAGCTCTTCTTGTTTCTCCTTTTCAACAAAGAATATGTCCCATTGGTCAGCAGTTTCTTCTGTGACTTCATTCACTCTTCTTGCCATTAATGTTACATGTCGGTGAGTAGTGCAAAATACTGTCTGGTTCCCCTCACTGATTAATTTGTCTATCTCATCAGGTGAGTTTATTGGATGCACTACAAGTAATTTTTCAATTTTTATCTTCTTATCTAGCTCAACAATGGCTAACCTTCTAGCTTCTAGTCTTCTATACAAATCATTTGGTATTTCATCAACAATTTCCAACAAAAATTTCTTATAAATATCCAAGTCTAGAATTACACTATTTTCTATGCTTTCCTTGTCATCAGCAGATATTGTGTCATACAATTTGCTAATGTTTTTTAGCTTTCCATCCTCTATTATTTCACTGAGTTTATCTAGAGGAGCAATAGCCTATTTTACTTTCTTCTTCTTAGGAGTCATCTTCTTTACTGGGGGCCTCACTGCCCGTTGCTTTCATCTAGTTTTCTTGGGTGTGGATGAGGGTGCCGATGAAGGTTTTCTTTTCCTTTCTACCCTTTTGAATATTGTCAGTATATCACTCTTAGAGGAAGTTGCAACCGGTGAAAGATGAGTTTCTAGTTGAGTCCTTCCCACTCACTTTCCTTGATACCAGTTTGTTTCAAGACATCTTCCTTAATTGCTTTTGCTTGCCTAGTGCCTTTCCTTATTGTTTCTTCAACTTTCTTAACCCTTTTCCTTGCCTGAATTCCACTCTCTATTGTTTCTACACTACCAAAAACTTTCTCAGTGGATTCCTTTGGAGCTTAAAGGAGGGCTTTTGCATAAGTTTCAATAATGTTATCACCCGTTTCATACCCCATTTCAGTTACCCAAATAATTCTAGGGACAACTGCCTCCATCTAGATTTCATCCTTTTTGATAACAAAACAAATTTCCTTTTGATATTTATCTACAATTGCCTATGAAAATCTTATTCTAGTCTTCATCTAGGCTTTTAGTGCTTGAAAATGTTCATTTATGTTTTTCTCACTGTTATCTCCCATGTTATTTAGTGTGTCTAGAAGTTGCTTTCCTACCGGTATATCAAAACCAAAATTTCTTCTACCAATACTAGGAACTTGCTTAGTAATATACAACATTAAACACACAAGTAGATTTCCAAATCTAAAGGTTCCTTTCTTATCTCTCTTTATCTTCCCCAGATTGTCTATTAATATATCTTTGAGCCATTCACACACATCTATCTTAGTATTGTTGTTAACCATATCATATGCACTTTTAATACATAGGCTTGATACTAAGTTTAACCTATTTGTATGTGTAGCTTTGTAGCCTAAAATCATATTGATAAATCTAACATTGATATCCTTCACATCATTTACCCTTAGAGACCTTTTATCAAATGTTGCATCGGTTAGGTCTATTACTATATCATTAGAGATCTTTTTGGTTTTGGCAGGCCTACTGCCAGTGGAAGGTAACCCTATGACTAACTTTACTTCTACTTTCATGATCTTATGGATTGAATCCAACCAAAAGAATTCACCATGTACTCTTCTTAGCACAATCCTTATGATATCCTTGGGAAAATCCGAGATATTGAGGCTTTTAGTAAAACCTAGGGTTTCTACTATCTTATGTTCTGGTTTCATGTTTCCAGATTCATCACATAAAATAGTCTTATACATGTTCTTGATTTCTTCATCTCCTAATTCCTCTATGTGACAATGTATGTATATCCTAGGGTCTTCAGCATATACTACTCCCTTAGGAATTTGAGAAAATGCACCTATAGCATCATCTTTCTTCGCTATTTCAGGAACTAGTTTGAATATGGGTCTAGGGTGCTTTATTACTTCAATTATAGTAGGGTTTGCAATAAATTCAAGATTGGATGAGGAAGCCATAGTTATAAATACCTTATTCTACCTTAGGGATGAGTGCTTGGATGAACTGCTTCGCTTTTTCACTAAGGATGCCTTCACTTGGGAATTTTTGCACTCTCAAAGATTTGAATTCTCAGTGAATGAAAAAGGAGCCAAAACACTTGCTTTGTAATGTTATTTTCTCCAACTACCACATTTAATGCTTGCTGATTAAGTCACAACTTAACTCATCTATCGGTAAAGAAGTAATTTCAACTTCTCACTATCAACTGAGGGTATGCTACCATGTTTTGCAATTTGTTGCTAAACCCCCAAAGGATTTTCCTTTAGTTAGATGAAGAGTCTCCTACCGGTGGAGTGTTACTCAATTCTGCTAGTGGAGGAGTATTCTCATCAACATTCTAATCTAACTTTCTGATCCATTGTTTTGAGAACTCTTGCTTTACCTCTTCAACTTTTTCTTTACCTTTCAAGCCTGGACCGTTGTTATTTGTTGGTGATGCGTTACTTCTACAAAATTTGGCAATATGTCCAATTTTGCTACAAGAATAGCAAGTCACATTGTTTTTCTCAATAGCTTTTCCATATCCTATGCCGATATGTGTTCTGCATTGATTGGATAAGTGTCCAAATCTTCCACAAACATAACATCTTACATTCATTCTACAGTTTTCTAAATTTTGACCAACTTTGTTGCATTTTGAACATTGATTGGTGGGTGTATTAGTGTTCTGATAATTTGTAGATCTACATTGATTTTCTCTATGACCATACTTGTTATAGCTAAAGCATTTTGCATTAAATTTGTAAGCATTAGGTTGTCTTACCAGTTTGTTGTGATCATGATGGTTTGCAGTACCAAAGCTTTCACCAGTTTCAAAGCCAAAGTCACTTGTGTCACCATTAGGTTTCTAATTCTTCAGCATGTCATCAAGTTCCTCTGAACTTTTTTTGAGTTTGTCCTTGTGTTGATTTGCAGTAGCCAATTCATTTTCCAAGAAGTCTTTCTATCTCATGAGTTCAGTTTTGTCATGCTCTAAGTGAATTAGGTCTATTTTTAGCACATCATTTTCATGACTGAGTCTTAGATTTTCATTTCTAGTATCATTTAGTCTTCTAACCAAGTCATCTTTATTCTTCTTTCTATCTTCAATATCTTTACAAAATCTTATAGTCATGTCCTGCATCTCATTCTTTGTTGTACTGATTTCCTGTCTTAGCTTGTTCACCAGATCATTAAGAGTTTCCTTTTCATCTTCATCATTCTTCATATTTTCACAGAGTTCTCTTCTTTTATTCCTTACAATGGTGTAGTTCTCTTGAAGTCCTTGTATGATATCTTGAGCAGACTTCAGATCATCTTCAAGTTTGATATTTTTCACCTTTTCTACATCATAGTTTGAAAGAGCTGTTTCCAAATGCTTTCTCAGATTTTCCATCTCTACCAGTGTTAAGATATTCCTCAAGTTGTTAGGCTTTTGAAAATAGAGGACTAGGCTCTAATACCAATTGTTAGGATTCCCAAAGATACTAAGAGGGGGGGTGAATCAGTATTTGAACGGTAAAATAATTTTCTTAACTTATAACATGAAAAGCATATTAAAACTATGTACTGGTAAACCAAAAATAATGCAATTATTAAGAATAGAAACCACAACATAAGAGACACACCATAAGACAATATTTTAATGAGGAAAACTAGTGTGGGAAAAACCTCAGAGGGATTTGTGACCCACAATATTCGCTTACTGGCCAATAAGAGAATATTTCTTCTTACAATAGGGGCCTCCACAAGCAGGAAGGCCAAGTGCCTAGAGCTCACTACTCAATTACAAAATCAAGTCACATTGACTTACAAAATTGGATTATGCAAATCTAATGTCTTGTACTACTTTAGAACAACATCTACTATGCTAGATTCAGTACTGGTTTAAGCTCTGCAATCTACATAAATCCTTAACCAATATCTACTCTATTCGCATATTAGGTCTACCTTAATTTCATATCCACATCTACTTCATCTCCTTCAATAATCTTCAAATAATATCATACATATATGAGTCATGTTACAATTCACCAAGTTGGTTTACAAAATATTTTACAATTAATTACAAAAATATATTTAAACAAAATTCATGTCGGCCATGGTGTCAGTATTTTTCTTTTTCGCTACTAGTGATCTGTATGTCGGTGTAGAGTCTGTCGGTGCCGGTGCCTTTGTCTATCTACCTGTATCATAATATTGTAAGGTTTCCATCAATGGAAATACCTTAAATGACCTACAATTTCTCATTAGAGTGTGCATTTGCCAACATATCCTTGAGAGTAAATGATGTGAAAGATATAAATATAAGATTCATTAGCATGATTCTAGGATACAAAGCTACACATGCCAATAGATTAAACTCTATTTCTAGTTTATGTATCAAGAGTGCTTATGACATGGAAAAAAACAACACTAAGATTGACATATGTGAATGGTTAAAAGATGAACTGATTGATAACCTACAGAAAATCAAAGGTGACAAGAAAGGTACTTTCAAATTTAGCAACTTACTTGTATGTCTATTTTTATACATCACTAAGCAAGTTCCCAGTATAGGTAGAAAAGAATTTGGTTTTGATATACCGGTAGGCAAACAATTATTCGATATCTTTACCAGCATGGGAGATGATAAAGAAAACAATATAAATGAATACTTTCAAGCATTCAAGGCTAGAATGAAAAAAAGGATAAGACTATCTCAAAACATAGTTGACAACTACTAGAAGGAGATATATTTTTTTATTAAGAACAATGAAATCTGGGTGGAAGCAGTGGTTCCTAGAACTATTTGGGTAACTGAAATGGGTTATGAGGCAGATGAAAACATAATAGAAACATATGCTAAATCCCTACTTGAAGCCCCTAGAGAACCTGAAGAGGAGATATTTGGTAGTGCTGAAACCATTGAGAGCAAGGTTCAGTCTCTGAAACGAAGGAAGAAAATAGAACAAACCATCAGAAAAGCAACAAGACAAGCCAAAGAGATTAAGGAAAACATACTGAATATGATTGGTATTAAGGAAAGCGACCTGGAAGGGATACAACCAAAAGCTCATCTTTCACCGGTTGGTACCTCCTCTTACAGTGAAATACTGACAGAGTTTAAGAGAGTACAAAGGAAAAGAAAACCTTCACTGGCACCTGCTCCTACACCCAAAAGAACAAGAAGGAAAAAATAGGTAGTAAGGCCCCTGACAAATAAAATGACACCCAGGAAGAAGAAGGAAAAACAAGTTATTCCTCCACTTGACAATCTCTTGAATGAAATAACTGAAGAAGGAAACTTGTCCAATATCAGCAAGTTGTATAATACTTTTTCAAATGAAGAAAAGGAAAGCATAGAAAATAGTGTTGTTTTACACTTAGACATATACAAGAAATTTTTTATAGAAGTTGTAGATGACTACCAAGTGACTTGTACAGAACATTAGATGTAAAACAGTTAGCAATTGTGGAATTAGACAAGAAGATTAAGGTAAAAAAATTAGTTGCAGTTCACCTAGTGAAATCAGCAGAAGAAATTGATGAACTAATAAGTGAAGCTAATAGGACTATATTTTCCACTGGTCACCAGCATGTAGCTTTAATGGTTGGTAGAATGAATGAAATATCTAAAGAGATAATGGATAAATGGGATATTTTCTTTGTGGAGAAGGAAAAGAAAGAAGAACTTAAACAACCAAAGACTTTCAAAGTCCATCAAAAGGATAAGGATAAAGGTAAAGGCAAGGTAGGTGGTCCTCCAAGCATAAAAGTAACAGATAACTTGCCCTTGATGAATACTAAGAGGGGGGGATGAATTAGTATACTGAAAAATACTAAACTCAAACACTTAAACAATTTGACAGATAAACAGTGCAGCAGTTTAACAAACAAACTGATTAACACACATGCAAACCAAATAGAAAATAAGGCATTCACCCATAGGAGCAATAACAACATAACACAAGATATTTGATGTGGAAACCCAAATGGGAAAAAACACTGTGAGATGAAACTCACAAGTAACTATCTGTAGAATAGAAACTAGACCAGTTAAGGTCAGACTGGTTAAGGTCATACAATGTTCTTTACGAGAACAGATCCTATTAGGAATCTCAATCTTTGTTAGGGCATAAGTTTGATTAAAGACTACCCTGCTAGAAGATTTTAGATCCACAGATGTGAACACCTTTTTAGAGGATTTATAAAAGGCTTTATGGGTCTACCTGGTTAAGGGCTTCAGACTTGTCGAAGATGTTAGTAATCAACAAGTGCGTGATCTAGCAAATAGCACAGATTGCTTGGTTAGATCCTTGATAGCTCATTCTTAATGCAGTCCAACATTACTTTAGTCTTCAACACATTCACATTCTACCTTCTCTCATAGACCTAAACTTCTATTCTCTAATCGCACTTACAAAAACTCATCAACCACCTTCAAAAACCCCTTACAACAACCTAAAACCCTAGACATGATGTCCTTATAAAGGAATCTAATTTCATGTCAGTCCAATAGGATTACAATACAATTTCCTAGGTTCAGCGCATCTAGACATATTTGGTAACACGACACAAAAAGCACCGCCAAACAATCAATGGAAGGTAACTCATCACAAAATGTCAGTTGGTAACTCATCACAGAGTATTACCGATTCATACAAAATACCGGTTTACGAAAAATACCGGTTGCCAGTTTGACAAAAATGAAGACTGGGGAATATGTGTTTTGCCACTTTGATCCTTTGTATCACTTGAGATCCTCAAACCACTTGGGGTCTTCATACCGCTTTGGGCCTCCATACCGCTTGAGACCAGTAAACACTTTTTGCAAAACACCGATAGTCTAAAGACTATAATACATGATACTGGTTGGAATAAATACTGGTTGAACTTAGCTCATACATACAAAAAGGTGATCTCAAAGAAAGTGTGTGTTCATCAATGACAATCACAACATCAATCATAAAAAATGCCAACAATCTCCCCCTTTGGCATTGATGCCAACACAGGAAAATTTTGACATCTAAGTGTTTTACAAGAAAAATATGCCATAATCAAAATTACTCCCCCTAAGCATATACACTATCACTTTTGTACAAAATACAATGTATACTACTCCTTAACAGAGATAAAAATGAAAGTATACATCAAAACATCAAAATTTATATACTTCTCCCCCTTTGCCAACAATGACAAAAACACTGCAGACTAACCCCTATTCCATTAGTATTAAAATAATAAATGTTAATGACAATAATGAGTAAAACTTGTCAAAAACTGATTTAAAGTCCTACAAAAATTGCTTCATGGATAAGGACCATGACTCAAGTAGGGAGGTAGCCACCTCTTTCTCTATCTGCATTTGGGATACCTATTCTTCCATGGCATCTATCATGCTCATCTCTTGAGTGACCGTTAGGGCATCTAGATTTAGATAGCATTTCTGGAGAATTTGCAGTCTCGGCAGTAGGACTAGTTGAATTCCTACAAATTATGTGTCTGGTTGCTTATCTCTGCCTCTATTCTTGTAGACTAGATTTGAAACCGGTAAACGGTTTGTCCATATGTGGTGAAGGAATCATATGTCATCTTGAAGGTGCTTATGAATGTCTGCAACTCTTTTTGCAGTTTGTCTTTCTGAGTGAGCACATCATCATAGAGTAGATGAGGTTGACATATCTTTCTAAGAAGTAGATTGCCCTCATCTATTGCATCTTTGATGTCCTTCTATACCTTCTGAAGTTCTAACTAAACCTCATTCAACTTCTTCACCAAGGCAGTGTTCAGAGCCTTTTGATGCTCTTTCTTGGCATTTGCTTCTGCAACCTCTTCTAGGCTTTGCACCTGGTCTTCTACAATTGTGCATAGGAGCTTCAATTGTGCAAGTGAGGAATTAGTACTGGGGAGGTTCGTACCAGGTATCAAACTGGTAAGAGTGTCCACCACAACTTGGATCACATCTTGCTCCTTCTTCCTCCTTATCACTTCTAGGTGTTCTTGAGCAACCTTAATGCTTTGTAGCAGCTCCAATTCATTTGCAGACTGGAGGTCAATGGGACTGGTAATGTCATTCAGTTTGGCTTGACTACTGGTTGCCTTTGGAGGTTTTGTATGAGCACTCTTTGTCGCTTCCTCCTTTTCCTTGGCTCTTTTCTTGTCCTCATCTGCCTTCTTTTTCTCCTCTTCTTTTCACTTCTCTTCATCTTCATCCTTCTTCTTTTTCTCCTCTTCCTTTCTCTTCTCCTCTTCCTTTCTCTTCTCCTCTTCCTTTTTCTTCTCTTCTTTCTTTTTCTTCTCCTCTTCCTTTTTCTTCTCTTCTTCCTATTCTACTTCCTTCTTCTTCTTCTCTTCTTCTTATTTCTTATTCTTCTCTTCTTTTCTCTTTTCTTCCTCTTGTTTCTTCTTCTCTTCCTCTGCCTATTTTCTCTTGTCTTCCTCCTATTTCTTCTTCTCTTCCTTTGCCTATTTTCTCTTGTCTTCCTCCTATTTCTTCTTCTCTTCCTCTGCCTATTTTCTCTTGTCTTCCTCCTGTTTCTCCTTTCCTTCTATTTATGTTGGTGCATTTGGAGCAACATTGTCACCGTTCAAGGCATCAACATCAATTGGGTCCAATTGAGTGGTGACTGGTTCCCCTTCCCTATCATATACTTCATCCATTTGATTGATTTCCAGTTCCTTTTCAGCTTTCCGGTTTGCCTCAGATACTTGATGCAATCTCAGAGTGGCTTTGGCATGAGAGCGAGTATCTTTCACCACTTCAGAGGCTTTTCCTTCAAACAACATGAGTCTTCTTCTTCTCATGAAGAAGAGGCCTTTATATTTCTCCACGATTTCATAGAGTTTTGAGTTAGATACATCGAGAAAATATTGTGCAAATATCTCCTCTCTTATTTCCTAATCCTTTTCAATGGCAATGCGCCATTTGATGTCTAAAAAATTATACAAAGAATCTGATGTCACAGATTTGATTTCTGATGGTGACCAATCATTAACACATAAATATTTAATGATTTCCTATTCAACTTCTTCATTTTCATCATTATTGAAATCATCAAAATAATATATTAAATCATTCAAGAATTTTCTCCTAATATTCTTAATGGTTCTTTGACAATGTATCAAAGGTTGGTAAGAAGAAATATCAATATTTATCAGTGCAGATGTTGCCAGTTCATTCTTTGTCTTTTTCCTTGATTTTCTGATCTTCTTAGGTTGTTCTTCAAACAAAGTGTCCTCTAAGTCTAGTGTGTTACTTTTTTTCTTCCGCTTCCTCTCAAAGACTTTAGCTAGTGCTGCTTCTAGTTTCTTCTTTGTTGGTGATTGCTTGGTCACTTTGGGACTGGCTGCAGTAACCAGTGTAGATGCTAAAGGCATTGCCTTTCCCTTCTTTATTGAGGGTTCTTCAACCAGTGTAACCCTTTCCAAATAGGTGTTGGTTCTCTTTGCCTTTGGATCAAGAGGTGAGGCAAGTAGGGTAGAGGCATACCCATCCAGCATATCATACATTACCTCATATCCCATTGGTTCCACTTCTTCCTGTCTAAGCTCAACTACCTCCATTATGCATTCATCCACTTTGATGGTGAAGCATATGTCCTCCTCATAGTTTTTGACTATATCACTAGATATTCTTACCCTTTGGTTCATTTTGCATTTGAACTCATCAAAGTATTTGTTCAACACTTCCAGATAACTAGTTCCAATCGCTTGTAGGCTTTCCTTGATTTGCTTTGTGACTGGTTGGTCAGCAGACCACTGAATATCTCTAACTCCTAGGAAGTAACCTTGGAAGTAGAAGAACAACCCAACCAATAGTTGTCCAAACTTAAATCTCAATGCATTGTCCTATTTGATCAACTTGAGGATCAACAAAAGTTGTCTTTGCATACAAGTGCACAGATCAAACGATGCATCTTCCTTGATCATCCTATAAGTGGCATTTACCACTGCAACAGAGATAGAGTTAATTCTACTAGTAGAGAATGTCTCGTAACCTATCACCATGTAGGCATACTTGACCAGATCATCCTTGATTGAGTTGGTGGTCATTCCATGTGAGTCACTCACTAAACTAGTGAGCTTGGACATTTCAGTCTTGCTGACCTTCCTTAGGGTTGGCACTTCCCCAATGTTATAGAAACTGGTGACAACATGAATCTCTTTTGGTGTGATGTCATGCATCCACTCTAAGTACATTTTATCACCATGCACTCTACTTAGAATGATGCGAATGTGATCATCTAAAAATTCTTCAAGAAAATAGACTGTGTTGTGAAGTTTCTTCTTTTCCAGAATGCTAAATTCTAGGTTAATCTTCTTATCCTTCCCACAGAACAAACTCAATTGGGAATGGATCACAAGAGACCCTAGGTCTTCAATTTTATAGTCTATGTAATCAAAAATGTCATCTTCCTCTATAACACCAAAGGGTATTTGAGATAGGGCATTGTATTTTGACTTCCATTGAATCAAGTCTATAGAATCAACGGGTGCACTAGAACTAGCATTTGATGTGGAAGCCATGATAAATAGAGAATTTTGAAAACTACCTTCATAAATAGAAATTTAGGGCTTCACAATTTTAACTTTGCCACACACTCCTTCGGTTGCTAAATTGCCACTTTGTGTTGTACACTTCACCAATAGATGTTTGCTTTAGATTCTTCTTCAGGATTTTGATAAATTCTTTGAATCGTAATGTAAATCACTTTTCTTCGCTCTGCACTTGAAAACTTATTTGCTCGAAAAAATGATAAGTGAGAATGATTTGAAAATTCCTTTTAAACAGATTCTCAACCTACCATAATAAATGCTCCACTATTAGGGCATAAACCCTAATTTGACTTTTACCATTTCCAGTCTTCTGCCAACTGACAGGTATCACATACCGGTTAAGGTCTTTTACCAGTGTAAACTAGGGGTTCAAAAATTTTCACTATTTGCTCCCCCTAAGCTTTCTTGATGCTTAGTTTGTCAGTTCAGCGACTTCCACACTAGTGCAGAAACTGGTTCTTCTTGAATCACTTCTTCTGGCTTCTTCTTCCAGGTTTTCTTCATATTAGCTTGGACTATTTAAACATTAATCTTTCCTTCCAGAGTGACCGGTATGTCATCTGATATGTTCTTTCTTATTCTAGAGAATCTGGAAATGTGACCCAGTTTGTTGCAATGACAGCAAACCATTCCAGGTGCTCTCCATGGTCCATTGTTCATGTTTCCATTCTCCCTTCTGTATGTTGCAGCAGTGTGAGCACTACCATGATAGATCAAATAGGTTGTTCTCCAACCAGTTGCCACTTGATAGCCACCAGACCATTGGCTATAGGTATTATAGCTATTGGGATTCCAATTCACAGGAGGTTCCGAGACAACTCCTTGAGTCCTTTGAGGATTTCTTCCAGTGTTGTTCATAACAGACCTACATTCAAATGCTCTATGCCCAAACTTGTTGCATGCATAACAGTTACCATTGAATCTATTCGATGTAGGCACATTATTTATAAAATAAGAAAAATTATTGTAAGCCTTTCTTCTACACACATTAGCAGTATGTCCTTCTTTGAGACAATTAAAGCAAATAGGTTTAAACTTTTGCTTACCTTTATCCTTGGATGTCAGTTGCTTCTTAGGTGCATCAGCTTTTGTACCAGAGGTCTCACCTTCCTCATGACCAGAGTAACCAAGTCCATCAGTATTCTTGATCGGTTTGGTCGATTCAAGCTTTTGCTCTAGCTTAACAATACTCTTGTTGAACTTAGCAAGTATTTCCTTTGACTCATTGAGTTCCTTGGAAATAACAGCATTGGATTCCATCAAGGTTGCATTCTCAAAAATAGCTATGTTTAGTTCACCTTGCATGTCATCTTTTTCCACTTGACTCTCATGGAGTTGAGTGGTTAGGGCACTGATTTCTTGCTTTAGTTTGAAGATCTCATGATCTTTGTCTTTTACCAGGTCTGTAGTTTTTCTCCTATTCTCAAGCTCCTGACTCATTCTTATAGTTAGTCCTTCCACCTCCCTTCTCAAGTTGGCTTTAGATTCATTCATTTTTTCAACTTCTACAACTAGGGCTTCCATATCTGCTTCATCAGAGGAACTATTTTCAATAAGTTCCATCAGTTTTTCAGCATGCTCTCTCCACTTGGCCAAAGAGACTTTGTAATTGACTTTCAACTCCTCATAGGCTTTCTCACTTTGAGTGAGTCATTGAGTAAGTTCCCTCATAGTGTATTCCCCCATATCTCTTTCCAAGTGGTTAAACTAATAGAAAGGTTGTCTCTGATACCAATTAATGAATACTAAGAGGGGGGGGTGAATTAGTATACTGAAAAATATTGAACTCAAACACTTAAACAGTTTGATAGATAAATAGAGCAGCAGTTTAACAAACAAATCAATTAACACACATGCAAACCAAATAGCAAATAAGGCATTCACCCACAGGAGAAATAACACCATAACACAAGATATTTGATGTGGAAACCTAAATGGGAAAAACCACATTGAGATGAAACTCACAAGTAACTATCTACAGAATAGAAACTAGACCGGTTAAGGTCATACAATGTTCTTTACCAGAATAGATCCTGTTAGGAATCTCAATTTTTGTTAGGAGATAAGTCCGATTAAAGACTACCTTACTAGAGGATTTCAGATCCATAGATGTGAAACACCTTTTTAGAGGATTTACAAAAGGCTTTATGGGCCTACCCGGTTAAGGGCTTTAGACTTGTCGAAGATGTCAGTAATCAACAAGTGAGTGATCTAGCAAATAGCATAGATTGTTTGGTTAGATCCTTGATAGCTCATTCTTAATGCATTCCAACATTACTTTAGTCTTCAACACATTCACACTCTACCTTCTCTCACAGACCTAAACTTCTCTTCTTTGATTGCACTTACAAAAACTCATCAACCACCTTCAAAAACCCCTTACAACAACCTAAAACACTAGACAGGATGTCCTTATAAAGGAATCGGATTTCATGTCGGTCTAATAGGATTACAATACAATTTCTTAGGTTCAGTGCATCTAGACATATTTGGTAACATGACACAAAAAGCACCGCCAAAGTGTCAGCACCACCAAACAATCGGTGGATGGTAACTCATCACAAAATGTTGGTTGGTAACTCATCATAGAGTATTACTGGTTCATACAAAATACTAGTTTAAACAAAATATTGGTTGCCGGTTTGACAAAAATGAAGACTAGGGAATATGTGTTCTGCTGCTTTGATCCTTCATACCGCTTGAGATCCTTGAACTGCTTGGGGTTTTCATACTACTTTGGGTCTCCATACCTCTTGAGACTGGTAAACACTTTCTGCAAAACACAGATAGTCTAAAGACTATAATACATGATACCAGTTGGAACAAATATTGGTTGAGCTTAGCTCATACATGCAAAAAGGTGATCTCAAAGCAAGTGTGTGTCCATCAATGACATTCACAACATGAATCATCAAAAATGCCAACAGCCCCCACCTACTTCTGATACTCCACTGGCACAGACTGTTGATAGACCACCAGTCACTGATAACATTGAGAGTATGGAAACCACACATGAAGACACCAATCCTGATTTAGAGGTGTTATATACAATGAATATTGATACACAAGAACTAAACATTGTGGTTGATAAGGAAAATGCTGAGAAGAAAGATGAGGCGAATGAGCCACTGACTAAGAACATTGCAGTTGAGACACATGTTGGAAATGTTGAGATTGGGATTGAAACACACACTGATCAATCAATTGACCCCCTGGATACTGGAAAGATAGATACCACTAATGTACACACTAGAAAACCTACTGAGTTAGAGCAACCGGCTACTGATAACATAGTAAAATATGTTGAGATACCGATAGTAGATAGTTCAGAGGTACATGCAGAGAAATTGGTAGATAACATTGAGACACAATCAGAGAAACCAACAGAAGATAACACAAGGAAACCGACAGAGGTACATTCATAAAAACATGAAGAGAAAAAGGTTGAGACAGAGATAGTGCCACCAACAATAGCTAAGAAACCTAAACCTTTGCTAGTTGAGATGCAGACTCAGACTGACCTACTAGAGGTCACCATAGGCAAAGAGGTTACTCACATCAGTGGATTGAAGATTGTTAATGTAGTTGGACAATCTTTTGGTTCCTCCCTAACAGAATTCAGACCGATAAATGTAATAGAGGTATTACTCGATTCCATCAAGGAAATAATAGATTGCAATGCACTTGCATACAAGGAAATTGATGATACCATCCCTATTTTGAAATTGATTGCACCCAAGTGCAATGTGGACAATAAAGACTCTTTGAGTCAATTAGACACATTGTCTAAATATATCATTAGCAACCTATTGATAGTTGATAAAATTAATGAGGAAACTTTTAGTGAGAAAATGAATAAAGAGAAATTAAGATTCTTTAATGAAACAATAAAAAGATGCAAGGAACACATTGATACCTTATCACTGGTACTAGGAAAAACAATAATGGAATTTAAGGAGTTGTATAGGGATACATGCAAGACTGATGTTTTGACAATGGATATAGATACAAAAATTAGTGAGGCAGAGAAAGAAAGAAATAATATTGCTGATAATCTCATTGGTTCACCTGAATCATTATCAATAATAGAGTAGGAAATAAGAGAACTTGAATAAAAACTTGAGATGTTGGAAAAGGAAAAGGAAAGAATAAAGTTCAAGGCTAAGGAATTGAAATGTAGACTTGCTCCAAAACATGACATCCTCATCTCTTTGAGAAAAGAGATATAAGAGGCACTTGTTCCTGGACTTAAGACACCAGAAGAGAAAATGCACATACTCACTGGTACCATCCAAAGGATAGAAGCAACATTAAAAGACAATGAAAGGTTCACTAATAGCTTAAATTTTGTACTAGCAGATCTATTTCATATTGTAACCAACCGGTTATAAGGATCCAACTAAGAACTACACTCAGTTGACATTTTTGACAACCTTTTTCATTGATGTCAAAGGGGGAGTAGCAAAGATGAGAAAAATAATGGATAGAAGAGATCATTTGCTTAGGGGGAGCACACATTTTGGAGCATAGTTTTGATAAGATTTTTGATGGACAAAAATAATGGACAGAAGAGATCATCTGCTCAAGGGGAGAATACATTTTGGAGCATAGTTTTGATAAGATTTTTGGACTTCAATTTTTGGATATAATTTTGGATTTTTCTCATGAGTGTTGCCATCAATGCCAAAGGGGGAGATTATTGGCATTCTACACTCTAGTGAGAAATGAAGGTGTTTTCATTGATGGCAACTTATCGGCAACCCTCCGGCAACCTTGTGGATCTTCAGGCACTGGCATTGGTAGATAGTTTAACAGCAGTGAAAAAGATGATTACCAACACCCTAGCTGACATGATTTCTATTATTACATATTGTATTTAATTATAATATCTTTTTGTAAGCCAACAAGGTGAATTGTAATAAGACTCATATATAAGTATGAGATCTTGTAGATCATTTGTAATGCAGATGTAAGGCAGATAGATGCAAACATGGTAATGTGCAAATATTAAGGCAGATTTTGGAGTAAGGTTTATGGTTATTACATGAGCTTAAACTGGTATTGAACCTGGCATAGCAAATGCTATTTTGTAGCAGTACATCATATTGGATTATCTTAATCCATTTTGTAAGTCAGTGAGACTTCCATATTGTTATTAATCAATGAGCTTTAGGTAGTTGGCCTTCCTACATGTGTATGCCCCTATTGTAAGGAATATTCATTTATTGGCCAGTGAGTGAATATTGTGGGTCACAAATCCCACTGAGGTTTTTCCCACACCTGGTTTCCTTGTTAAACATCTTGTGTTATGGTGTACTTTCTATGTTGTCTTTATTGTTCTTATTTACTACATTAATTTTGGTTTACCGATACACTGCTTTGGAGTGCAATTTATTTAATAAGATCAGAAAATCTGTTAACCGGCAAGATACTGATTCACCCCCACTCTCAGTATCTTTGGGAATCCTAACAAATACTTTAGAGGATCAATTTTAGCTATAAACTTGATGGAGTGAGATAATAGATAGTGTGTTAATTTTTGAGAAGCAAAAACTACTACCAAACTTGGTTTTTCTATTGGGGAATAGTTGAGCTCATATCCCACTATTTTTCTACTGATGTAGTAGATGGCTCATTCTTTTTCTTCACTATCTTGTTGTGCAAGAATAACTCCTAATGATACTTCAGTGGTCGATACATAGAGTAATAATGACTTTTTTGGAATTGGTGACATTAGGATGAGTGGTTGCATGAGATATTCCTTGATCTTGTTGAATGCATCCTCACATTGATGGTCCCACTTGAAATGAATATTTCTATGCAATATATGAGTAAATGCTTGACATTTATCTACTAGTTGAGGAAAAAATCTTTTGATTGACTAGAGTCTTCCTTGGAGTGATCTGAGTTGACTTATATTCTTGGGAGATGCCATATTCATGATTCCTTTGACTTTAGTTGGATCTACTTTGATACCTCTAGCTAACAATGTATCCCAATAGCTTTCCTGAAGTGACACCTAAGGCACATTTCTTAGGATTTAGTCATAGCTTGTGTTGTTCTAACCAGTCAAAGATCTTTTCCAGTATCTCTATATGTTCTTATCTATTGTATGATTTGGCCAAGATGTCATCCACATAGTCTTCCATGAATGTTTGCACCATGTCATGGAATATCGTTGTCATAGCTCTCTGATATGTGGCAGCTATGTTATTCAGTCCAAAAGGCAAGACGTTCTAGCAAAAAGTACCCCACGAACATATGAAAGTTGTCTTTTCTTGACCTTCAGGTGCTATTTTAATTTGTTTGTATCCAAAGAAACCATCCATTAAAGAAAACATGGAATGTCTAGGCATTAAATCTATAATGATGTCAATCTTAGGCAAAGGAAAGTCATCATTTGGACATGCATTATTAAGATATCTGAAGTCTGTGCATACTCTAATACTTTTGTCTAGTTTTGAAACATGAACGATGTTCAATACCCATTGAGGATATGCTATAGGTCTGATTAATCCTACATCCAGTAATTTCTTTAGTTCTACTTTGACCAAGAGAGTGATATGTGGATGCATCTTCCATAATTTTTGTTTGACTAGTTTAGCTCCTGGACTGACATTTAAGTGATGCAAAATAAGAACTGGATCCAATCCTGGCATGCCTACATATGACCAGGTGAAATTGATTTGTCGTCATTTGAAGAATTCCATATATTATTGCATTTCTTCTTCTATCAGAGAAGTTGCTAGATGTAGGATCTTTGGTTTCCCTATTGTCCCAATGTTAACTACCTCTATTGGTTCAATCAAAATTGATGACCTTTCTTGATAGTAATCAGGTAAATTGTCAAATCTCCCATCTTTCGGCACCTTCAGAAGGTTTTCACCATTAGATGCATCCTTTCTTTTTACTTTTTCCTGATCTAATGTTTCCAAGAAATGGTTTTCAGCATTGGACCTGATATTGTTTTCTTTATTTTCCATTTTGTGACTGGGAGATTTGGTAGCCACTTGATTGGAAGATGCATTGCTGAAATTCTAGGTGAAAGATGTTCCAAGTTTGATTGCATTAAGATATACAGATTGTTGGTATTTTGGATGTGTTGCATTAGTTTTGTCATTGATGTCAACACTTATCAACACTTATCCTTCTGAAGAATCTTAGTTATATTCACCAACAAGTTTAGTGACTTATGCACTGTCACCAGTATTTGGTTCATCGACAGGTTATATCATTTACCCACATTGAGGATGACTTGGTATCATCTAGAAATCACTTGGTTATGTCGAAGACATGGTTTGGACACTTGGTTTTGGAGATTTGGTTATTGGTCTAATCGGGTAGACATATTTGTTATTACTGGCAAATTAGTCTAGGTTATGGACCGGCATGCGTTATCTATTCCAGATCAACATGACATGTTATGGAGATGGTTTAATCAATTAATATTATTGTTGAGCTAACATGATGCATCTCATCTTGACTTGTTGTAATTTATTTTATTGTAATATTCTTAGTGAGCCGACCTCCATATTTGGTCTTAGGTTTTGGTATATATGTAAGATCTCAATTGTGAGATTAATATGGTATGGATATGGTATGTAATAAGGTATTGTAAGGTTGTAATATTTGGTATATGTGAATATAAGTAGAGCTACTCATGTAGACATCATTTGGAGATTCAAGGAAGGTTTGGAGAAGATAATCAGAGCTTAACTGGTACTGAATCCAACATAGAAGATGCTACTTTAAGCAGTACATTATCATTGGATTTAATCATCCAATTGTAGTCAGTGTGACTCCCATCTTGTGATTGAGTAGTGAGCTCTAGGTAGCTGGCCTTTCTGCGTGTGTAGACACCATTTGTAAACACATAGTATCTGTAGTAGTATCATTTGATTGTGGGTAAGGTTTCCCATCGTGGTTTTTCCCCTTACAAGGTTTCCACGTACAATTATTTGTGTTATGTGTTGTGGATATTGTTTATCTTTCTGTTCCATGCATTAAGTTTCACCAATATAGATATTAATTGTTAATTTGTTTACCAACATTAAGCTTTGTTTACCGGTATTAAGTATAAAGTTTAGTTGAGTTATATTTGGGTTGAAATTATTAGTCAACTGATTCACCCCCCCCTCTTAGTTGCCTCTGGGTCCTAACAATTGGTATCAGAGCTAAGTCTTCTTTTTGCAAAAGTTTAACAACTTGAGGAGATTATATGGCAACTAACTATTTCATAAAGGGCAGTCCGAAACTTGATGGAACTAACTATGGTATATGGAAGATCAGAATGGAGACACATCTGAATTGCATTGGGAAATACATATGGAATGTTATAGAGAATGGTTATGTTGGTTATACACAAGGTCAACCTAATCCACCTACATTGCCTAAGGATCAAGAGAATGATTTCAAAGCAAGAGAAACACTTTTGAGCGCCTTGTCAGATCAGAAAATCATGGAACTATCAGATCAATCTACTACTAAATCTATTTGAGATAAGTTGGAGACATTGAATGAAGGAGATACCACTGTCAAAATTGCAAAATTGGAATGCTTCCAAGTCAGGTATGAAAATTTCAAAATGGAAGAAGATGAAAGAATTTTTGCTTTTATGGAAAGGGTTAATGAAATTGTTTTGGGAATACAATGTTGTGGAGATTCCTTAAGTGAAGATGAAATTGTTTCTAAAGTTTTAAGAGCATTGCCACCAGCATACAAAATGAAAGTAACTACTATTAATAAGTTGAGAACTATACCTAATATAGGAGTATCTAGAGATACCTTGGTTGGAAAACTTTTAGCATTTGAGCTTGAAGACTTTGGTCCTATTGCTACAATTAAGATAGATTTAGCTTTCAAATAATAATCATCTATAGCATTGTAGCATCCTAAAATTGTGACACTTGCAATTTCCACCGCATTTGGGTCTTCACGATGGCGACGCAACACTGAACCTGAATAGAGACCCTGAAACTTGTTCACGACACCAAAAACTGCATTTTCTTGCACCCTGCCTGATCCCTCCTTGCACCCTGCTATCTCGGGAGGTGGGACCAGAGCGCCCAGTGCCCTGGTCCTTCAGGACCAGGGCGCCCAGTGCCCTGGTCCCTGGCCCTATTTTGGGCCCGACCTCCTATGGGACTTCAGGTCTTTTTGTTTGCAAACTGGAAAATTATCTTTCCTTGTCGGCCCAAGGTCAGAAAAATCAGTCTATCAACCCTAATTGGCAAGTATATAAACTACATTTCCTCTCCCATTTTGGGTAGATGAAAAAGAAGGACATATGTGTACAAGACGAGGAAACGATACTCAAACATTCAAGCATTCAAACATTCAAGCATTCCTTCAAGCAATTGATCATTCTAAGTCTCCATTCAAGGCTAAGTGTTGCATTCAAGACAAGGATTCAACCATTGAAGAGGAGATCACTTACTACATACTACTACAACATACAACATACAACAACATCTATACCTTCGCACATAAGGATACAAACATCCTTACAACAAGGTATTAGTACTTGTTTTACATTACAAACATTTACATTCACAACATTTCTCATTTCTTGGTTAATTCCAAAACCGAGGTTTGACCTAAGGTCAAACCCCTAATCCCTAACCCCCCCAATCATCTTCGCTTTTCTGTGTGTAGGTTGCAGGTACGCAGCTGAAATTGAAGATCTGGAATCCTTGTGCAGAGACGAACAGATCCCCCTTCATTTCGCGGATTTTTCGGAGGACCGTGTGCACGCCGGGCACCATCATCCCGTTAACTTTCACTCAAATTTGCAGGACAGTGCCGTATCAACATTTTACTGCTAATTCCAAGTCCGCAGCTTCATCCTATATCCCTATCTTAGTTTATAAGAGAATCTTTCTCACTTTCTATGCATTCCTAGCTTGATCTTTCTATCCACATTCTTTACAAAAGAGGGTATCCTTGCTGTCTTAACCCTTGAAACTCATTTAGAATCCAATCTTGCATTGTGTGGGATTGGATCTTGTGGGTTTCAACCCCTCTTTTGAATGTAAAGTTTCCCCTAAGTGAAAACCGTCAACCCTAGTGACCTCCCTTCTCTCTCCTTGGAGTTGGAAGAGGGGAGAGCAACTAGGGTTCGATTTTTTCCGCTTTACATTTTGGTGAACCCAGCGTGAACATCCTTTTTGATTTTTCATGGTTAGATCTGAAAATTGGATTCCTTGATTACATTTCCATGTTTGATCTTTTGCAAAATTTTAGAGGTTAATTGCATAAAAAACCCTAAATTTTCTTTTTGGAAATTGAACTTGTGAAATGTTTAATTGCTAATGCTTATTTCAGATCTGCTCTTCTATTACAAATTATCAATTCATATTTGTGCTTTAATTTAGAAAATTAAGTGGTTAAGTGTCAAAACCCTAATTTTTGAAACCCTCTTGATTCAACCTTTGTCCAACAATTTTAGTGATCAAAACATCTCCAAATCAGCTGTAACTTTGGATTCTGCAATAAAATCACAATATCTTTCATCCCTAAAAATTTGGAAAAAAGTTGCGAGGACCGTGTGCACTCCGAGCGCCATCGTCCCCGACATTTTTTCTGAAATTTCGGGAGCTAGATCTTACTGTATTTTTCTGCTAAAATCCAGAATTTTGGTTGATTTTATCAATTATAACACTTTCAAAATTACAGTCAAAATTGGTCTTGTGATTGCTTGGATTAAGGCCCCTAATCATTCAAAAATCATTGAAATTGAAATTTTGTGTCAAAATTGTGTTCTTACTGTCCTAAATCTGAAAAGTGTGTTTACATTCATTCAAAATTTCAGTGCTTTATTCAAATTCTTGCAATTTGTGACTTTTGAAATTAAGTGCTTAATTACAACAACTTTGATTTCTGCTTTCAAAATTGAATTTTGCGTGAAATTGAGTCAATTTTTAAATTTCAAAACTTGCATTGCTTTTGATATTCCCTCTAAAATAATAAAATTCAAAATTTCAGTTTCCCTCTCTTTTTCAAAATTCAAATTTTGCATTTTTCGACAATCTTGATAGTGTTCAATTTTGAGATTGCAACTTTAATTTGGCCTATCTACAGATCGTAAAATCACTCAATTTTTTCAAATTAGCTCTAAAATCATCATACCTTTCATCCCTGCAAATTTTGAAAAAAGTTGCGAGGACCGTGTGCACTCTGAGCACCACGGTCCCTGACATTTTTTCTGATATTTCGGGAGATTGTTGTGATTGCATTTAACAGCTTAAATCTAGAAGATTGGCTGGTTTTACTGAAATTTGCTACCTCTAAATTCAAAATTTTCTCTCCCTCTCTAGTGCATGAGTTTCACAACAATAAGCCCTACTTACACTATTCCCATTAGACGAAGCCGTAGAATTAAGTCTTTCTGAGGTTTAATTACCGAGGAGATGGAACCTAATTTGAATAGCCTTTTTAATGAGGACATGGGTAATTCCTCTAATCCTCCTAATGATGAAGAAGCTCTCCATGAGGTTTCTGTAGAACAACTTGCGAAATTGGATAACCAATTTGATGATTTTCGACAATGGATGTCTCAAGAATACCTCGATAGTCAAGCTCTTCCTTTAATTGATGGTCTAAAACATATGCTTCAAAGTGATAAGAATGGAATTGATATTTTGCGTGGTATTGCACACATTGTGGATTTGAATGTGATGCTTATGAAGAGTCGCGCTGAAAATTTAGGTTATACACAACCTCCCACTCAAATCAATCATTCTATTCCTTTGACAACTTCTATTACTAGCATACCTACCTTTACATCAAACATAATGACTACTTCTATACAAGACATTCCCCCTGTGATCACTAGTCATGGGGCCAATCCCTCTTCTTCAATCAACCCTCTGCCTTCATTCAATCTGACTTCTTCATTCATTCCTTCAATGAGTGTTCCTATTACATCTCCGCAAATGAACATGACGCAAGGGGGCAATTCATTCAACCATTCCATTCCTCCTTGTAGTGTTCCTCCTGTCCAATCATCTCCTATGACTAACTATCATAGTGTCCCACCACCTTACTCTTTACCTTCTTTCAATAACATAACACCTCCATCTCAATCTAACACATCTAATATGAATTCTTCGACTGAAGCGACCATTAACAATCTTGCACAAACTGTCTCTTCTTTACAGCAACAAATTGCCTCTATGAATCAATCTAAGTTTAGTGTGCCCACATTTGATGTTGTGAGCCCACTTTCTCTTGACATTGTTCGATCTATCCCTCCTAAGAATGTTGAAATCCCGCATTTGGAGCTTTATAATGGTAAAGGTGATCCTCTAACACATGTTAAGACATTTCAAACAATATGTACCGATTTTGCTTATGACCAAAGGTTGCTTGCAAATCTGTTTACTAGAACATTAAGAGACAAAGCCCTACAATGGTATTGCTCATTGCCTTCTTATTCTATTACTTCTTTTGAACAACTTGCAAATACTTTTATTCAACAATTTCAAAACAATATAAGTCCTAAAGTTACTTTGATTGATTTAATGCATTGTAAACAAGGTGCTAAAGAAAAAGTAACTGATTTCATTGGTAGATATAAGCATTTGTATGCTCAAATTTCTTTTCCAGTGCCTGACAATGATATTCAAAGAATCTTTATTTCTAATTTACAAAAAGATATTCGAGACAAACTTCTGTTTTCTGAGTTTACTTCTTTCCAACAGTTGTGTGCAACTCTTCACAATTACCAACTGATTGTGACTCAAATGGAACAATCACATCCTATGGCTCCAAGTGATAAGGGTGATAGCAGTCAACAACCATTTGGGAAGTTTAAACCGAACAGAGATTCCATCAAATTCAATGAAAACATCATCAACAACAATGTGAATGCAGCATCAGGTGTGCCTCCTATTTCTAAGTTTTTTAAGAAAGAAAGAAAGTATACTCCTTTGAATGAATCATTGCATAGTATTATGAATAAATTATTGGAAAAAAATGTGCTTACTCTTCCTCCTATAAGACAAATTGATCCTGCAAAGATTAATTCACCTTATTTTGATAACAAATCTTTTTGTCAATTTCATCGTCAACCTGGGCATGATACTGAAAAATGTTTTGCTTTAAAGGGTAAAATTCAAGATTTGATTAATAATAATACTATCTCTATTTCTAGAGTGAATGATAAAGGTAACACATCTGTAGCTCCTCCTAACCAAAATCTTCAGATTTTTACTGATCCATTACCTCCTCATACCTCTAATGCGATTGAGGCTAATGATTCCTCTCTCTCATCTGATGGTCTTGTGTCTATAACTCTGAATGTGATTAACTTTGTAGAGCAGCAAGAAAACCCTAAAGAACCTTCCATCACATTTGATTCTAGTGAAACTATTAGAGCACCTGATGGTCCTTTATACATAGTTGCAAAAGTCAAGAATACACCCTACCGTGGAGTGCTTATTGATCCTTCATGCATGGTTAATGTTATTACTGAAGAATTTCTTTTTACTTTGCAATTGAATCAAGTGATCTATGACAAAACAGATGTGGTTGTGAAATTATTTGATGCATTTTCTTCTCCTGCAATTGGTTCTATTACATTACCTATTGAAGTTCATAACAAATCCCTTGATGTGAACTTTGCTATTATTCCTTCATCTGAACAATTTCGTGTGAAGCTTGGCTATCCTTGGCTATCTTCCATGAAATCTATTGCTTCTCCTATTCATAAATGTTTGAAATTTCCCCATAATGGTGAAGTTGTTACTATCAATTATAGTCTCTTTAAACCAGCTGAAAGAACTTCTAGCGTTCCTATTGATTATTTTTGGCCTAAACAATTCCAATCTCTTCCTCCGCGAAGTGATCATCTTTTCAAATCTTATCAAAAATGGAAAACAGATATGATCCTATCTTTAAGTGAACCTAGAACACCCAAACTTGATATTCCTATCGTTCTTGAGAAGGAAGTTCTTCCTTTGAAAGATAAAACTAATGTCTTTCCTCAAGAAGATTCCCAACCCATCCCTATGGATGTAACTATGTCTATGCCTAACAAACTTTCTAAAAGTAGACCTATACCTCCTTGTCATGATGGACTTGGTCTCCTTCCTAAACCAAATATTCCTCCTTTATATGGAGCATTTCCTCCTCCTTCCTTTTATAGAGAGAAGAGACCTTCTTCTTCTCCTATTATCAAGCCTAAGAGACCACAACCTAAACACCCAAGTGATAAGGATGAGAACATTCCTCCTCCTCAATCTTCTCCACTTCCTACTAAGACTAGACAAAATTGTTCTACACGTGAACGCCAACGAAAGCGTCGTCTTAGAGCTCAGGCAGTTGCTTCTCAAACTTTACAATCTCCAAAAACACCTTCAACAAGCATTATTCCATTTTCTCCTCAACCAGAAATTGAGCCAAAATCTCTTAAACATAAGATGCATGATGGTCTTGATCTTGTGCGAGTTAAAGATCCTATTTTTATAAATCTTGATGATGATATAGATGAAAATGTTATTCATGATGAAAATGTTACTCCTCTTGCTTCTGATAGTGAATATGAACTTGTTGATATTGATAACCATTTATCTAACGAATTTTCTAAAGCACTTATCCTAGCTCCTAGACAAGAACAACGTGGCTTGGAACATGAACATAGCCCTTGTTTGGATCTTGTGATAGCTCCATCTGCTGTGTTGGATGTTCCTCCTCTAGCGTGTTCCCTGCCTTCCCGAAACATTGATCAACAAGATCGGGGGGTAGATGACGTGCTAGACTAGTTTCATTAGCATAGTAGATTCTCTCCTCCTCTCTTGTGTTACTTCTTCTATGTGTTATTCTCATTCTTCTATTTGTTGTCCTTAGTGTTGTCTAATTGAGGACGATGCAAAGCATTGAGATCTCTTTTGGTCTCACTCATGTTGACTCAAAAGACACATGTGTTCCCTTCTTCTAGGTGACCTTCCTTGATTGGGGAATGAAGAACATTTATGCATACATACATATGATATACATGACTTATCATACAGCATACTGACTCCGAGGAAAGCGAAGTCACCTTGTGCTTTGTGTTTTGTGTCTATTATCCTTGGGTTTATCTCACACTTGGGGGCTAAATCCTTGCGATAATGTGCTCCTTTCCTTTCTCATTTCTTATGTGTATCACTACCTTAAAGAAATCACCCCCATTGAGGCATGTGCAATCACCTTAATGTAGGGGGGCATACACCCTGTCTATCTCTTCAAGATACTTGAAAATTTCTTGGCGAACTTAGCTTTGCCTTGAAAATTTTTGGTATTTCTCTTGCATGACTCATAGTGAGGAAACCTTACTACTGATAGTCATGGTTCTCCCTCGTGATCTTCACTTTTACTTTTTCAATCAAAGTCGTAAGATCCTTAGTCCATTGGGGGCTTGGTGTGTCTTGCCTCCTTGACATGGTGAAAGTCTTTCAATGTTGTTTCCTTGTACTTTACCGGAAGTATGAGCATACATACTCCCGCTAAAGTGGGGGCTAAATGTAGCATCCTAAAATTGTGACACTTGCAATTTTGACTGCATTTGGGTCTTCACGATGGTGACGCAACACTGAACTTGAATGGAGACCCCGAAACTTGTTCACGACACCAAAAACTGCATTTTCTTGCACCCTGCCTGATCCCTCCTTGCACCCTGCTGTCCCAGGAGGTGGGACAAGAGTGCCCAGCACCCTAGTCCTTCAGGACCAAGGCGCCCAGCACCCTGGTCCCCCAAGACCATGGTGCCCAGCGCTCTGGTCCCTGGCCCTATTTTGGGCCCGGTCTCCTATGGGACTTCGGGTCTTTTTGTTTGCAAATTGGAAAATTATCTTTCCTTGTCGGCCCAAGCTCGGAAAAATCAGTCTATCAACCCTAATTGGCAAGTATATAAACTACATTTCCTCTCCCATTTTGGGTAGATGAAAAAGAAGGACATATGTGTACAAGATGAGGAAACGATACTCAAACATTCAAGCATTCAAACATTCAAGCATTCCTTCAAGCAATTGATCATTCTAAGTCTCCATTCAAGGCTAAGTGTTGCATTCAAGACAAGGATTCAACCATTGAAGAGGAGATCACTTACTACATACTACTACAACATACAACATACAACAACATCTATACCTTCGCACATAAGGATACAAACATCCTTACAACAAGGTATTAGTACTTGTTTTACATTACAGCATTTCTCATTTCTTGGTTAATTCCAAAACCGGGGTTTGACCTAAGGGAAAACCCCTAATCCCTAACCACCCCAATCGTCTTCGCTTTTCTATGTGTAGGTTGTAGGTACGCAGCTGAAATTGAAGATCTGGAATCCTTGTGCAGAGACGAACAGATCCCCCTTCATTTCACGGATTTTTCGGAGGACCGTGTGCACGTCGGGCGCCATCGTCCCGTCAACTTTCACTCAAATTTGCAGGACAGTGCCGTATTGACATTTTACTACTAATTCCAGGTCCGCAGCTTCATCCTATATCCCTATCTTAGTTTATAAGTGAATCTTTCTCACTTTCTATGCATTCCTAGCTTGATCTTTCTATCCACATTCTTTACAAAAGAGGGTAGCCTTGCTGTCTTAACCCTTGAAACTCATTTAGAATCCAATCTTGCATTGTGTGGGATTGGATCTTGTGGGTTTCAACCCCTCTTTTGAGTGTAAAGTTTCCCCTAAGTGAAAACCGTCAACCCTAGTGACCTCCCTTCTCTCTCCTTGGAGTTGGAAGAGGGGAGAGCAACTAGGGTTCGATTTTTTCTGCTTTACAAGCATATTCATCATGAGATGATTGGAAAGCATTGTATACAAGAGAACTTGAAGACATCAGAAGGGAAAATGAAGAACTTGAAGAACTTGAAGCACTATTTGCAAGGAAAATGCCTAAAGGTCCTATTGGAAGTAAGTATGAAGGTAAAGCACCTTTCAAATGTTTTAAATGTAATAAAATTGGTCATATGGCATCTAGATGTTTGGACAGATATGCAAGATTGAGAGAAGAAGCTACAAGAACATATAAGCCTAACCCTTAATATTAGAGATATAGATTTAAGAAGAATAAAGACAAATCATGTTACTATGTTGATGAAGGAGTTACTGATGATTTTGATGAAGAACCATGAGACAATGTATGGGATTTTTTTACAATAATAGAAGATCAATCAACACCTACTATTCCACTAGTAGAGCAGGCCCTGGCAACTAAAATTGAAGAAAAAGATGAATGGATTATAGATTTCAGATTTTCACATCACGTGACTAGTGATAAAAGTAAATTCTTATCTTTTCAGAAATACAATGGAGGTCTAGTGAGATATGGGGATGACAAAGCTTGTTTGATCAGAGGAAAAGGCACTATATCTTTTGATGGTGAGCATAATACTGACAATGTTTATTATGTTGAAGGTTTTAAGCATAATCTTTTGAGTGTTGGTTAATTAGTTGAAAAAGGATTTCAGTTACAATTCAAGAATGGTAAATGCAAAATCATTAATAGAACTGGTTTGGAAATTGCAACCAGTAATCAGACTAGAGGTAATATCTTTCATTTGAATAACATTGAAAAGACATGCTTGATTACACACATTGGTTAAAGTTAGTAATGGCATAAAAGACTTTGTCATGTAAATTTTGATTGCATTGTGAAGATTAGTTCATCTAAGGCAGTAAGGGATTTACCTAAGATTGTAAAACATCAAAACCCGATATGTAAGGAATGTCAATTTGGAAAGCAAGTTGCAACAACTTTCAAAAGTATTTCTAAGAAAACCAATAATGTTCTTGATTAAATTCATACTGACTTATGTGGTTTGGCAAGAACAAGAAGTCTACAGGGAGATAGATACTTTATGCTAATCATTAATGATTATTCTATAATGTGTTGGGTTACTTTTCTTAGGGAGAAATCAGAATCTTTTGGGACATTCAAATTATTCAAGGCACTTGTAGAGAATGAGACTGACATGAAAATCAAATGTTTAAGATTAGATAAAGGAGGTGAATTTACATCTAAATAGTTCAATACATTTTGTGAAGTGAATGGAATTAGAAGACAACTATCAACACCCTGGACACCTCAGCAAAATGGAGTTGTAGAAAGGAAGAATAAAACTATTTTGGATGCAACTAGAAGCATGATATTAGAAGAAAATCTACCTCATGTGTATTGGAGAGAAGCAATGAATACAATAGTTTACACTTTCAACAGAGTTCACATCTAAGGTGAAACTGGTAAGACACCCTATGAACTATGGTTTGGTAATATTCCTACTCTTAAGTACTTCAGAATATTTCGAAGCAAATGTTACATTAGGAGAGATGAGTATATAGGCAAATTGGATACTAGAAGTGATGAAAAAATATTTCTTCGGTATTCATCTAAAAGAAAAGCATATAATTTTTTAATAAGAGATTGAAAAAATTCATTGAGAGTGCAAATGTGAAGATTGATGAACACTTTAGAAGAGATTCAAGGTTTATGGACTCTAAACCAGTAGTTGAGATAATCACAAATGAACCTATACAAAATGCACCAGTATAGAATATTGATCCAGTCACACCGGCATCATCAGAGAATTCCACAGTGACTGAAGAACAACAACAAGTAAATACACCCAGGTATGTAAGATTTAATCACTCTAAAAGTCAGATAATTGGGAACAAGTATCAAGGAGTTATGACTAGAGGAAGACTAGCAAATGAAGTGGTATATTTAATTTCTCAAATTGAATCAGCATCTGTTATTGAGGCACGTGAAGATAAACATTGGATTAAGACTATGGAAGATGAATTGGACCAAATTGAAAAGAACAATACATGGACACTGGTACCCCAACCAAAAAATAAAAATGTAATTGGAACTAAATGGGTATTCAAAAATAAACTTAATGAGGATGGTAAGGTAATCAGAAACAAAGCAAGATTAGTTTGTAAGGGATATTCATAGAAAGAAGGAATTGATTACAATGAAACCTTTGCACCGATAGCTAGAATTAAGGAAGTTAGATTATTTCTTGCATTTGCAGCACACAAGAACTATAAAGTTTACCAAATGGATGTTAAATGTGCATTTCTGAATGGTGATCTTGAAGAGGAAGTTTACATTGAACCACCTGATGGATTTTCATTGACAAATGATAAAGATATGGTTTGTAGGTTAAGGAAATCTTTATATGGATTGAAGCAAGCTCCTAGAGCTTGGTATGCTAGATTGGACAAATATCTTATGAATCTTGGTTACACTAAAGGTAATGTCAATGGCAACTTATATTTCAAAGTGACTAATGAAGACATTTTGGTTATTGAAGTTTTTGTTGATGACATCATTTTTGGAGGAGAAGATGGATTGTGTAAAGACTTTTCTAATAAGATGTAGGAAGAATTTCAAATGTCTATGATTGGGGAGATAAAAGTCTTTTTAGGATTGCAGATTTCATAGACTGATAAGGTATATTCTTATGTCAATCAAAGTACTTGAAGGAATTATTGAAGAAAATTGGTATGAAAAACTCTAAACCGGTAAGAAATCCTATGACTACAACTGATAAACTATCATTGAAGGATGATTCAGCTATTAATCCTACAAGATACAAATACATGATTGGAGGTTTACTATATTTGACACAAACAAGACCTGATATAATGAATGCAGTATGTATTGTTTCAAGATTTCAGAGTAATCCTAGAGAAAATCATGAATCAGCAATAAAAAGCATTTTTCAGTATTTACAAGGCACAACAAATCTTGGTTTATGGTATCCTAAAGATGAAAATTTTGAGTTATGTGCATACACCAATGCTAATTGGGTAGGAGATGTAGATGACAAAAAAAAGCACCACCGGTGGGGCATTCTTTCTTGGTAGTAGACTAATTTCATGGTTGAGCAAGAAACAGAGTTGTACATCACTATTAACAGCATAATCAGAATGTGTTGCAGTAGCAACTAATTATACTCAGGTATTATGGATTAAGAAAATGTTGAAGGACATAAATGTAAAATGCAAAGAACCTATAATCATCTATTGTGATAATTCAACAGCAATTGATATATCTAAGAATCCGATATTTCACTCTAAAACTAAACATGTTTCTATCAAATAAAATTTTCTGAAAGAGAATGTTGAAGCAAAAGAAGTGAAATTGGTTTATGTGAATACTAAAGAGAAAATTGTAGACATTCTTAATAATCCTTTGCCTAAGGAAACTTTTAAATATCTTAGAGAATAGCTTGGGGTTATACCCTCACTAGTAGAGACTTAGATAGTTGATGCTTGGCATCAAACAGGTAGAATTTCCAGAGAAACCTTTTTCTGGCTTTGATGGAGGAGAGCTACTTCTTAGGGGGAGTAGCTAGATAAGTTGGTATTTTGAACTGGTTGTATCTCGTATTTCTATTGCTTTGGCATTTGATGTCAAAGGGGGAGAGATATCTATGGAAAAACACATTATACTTTGGGGAGAGATCATTAATTGGGGCAGATATTTTTACTCTCTGCATTTCTATTTTAAGTTTTGGTATTGGGGCATGTGCATAAAGATGGTGGTCAGAAAAGTGGACACCACCCAAAAAAAATTTGGAAAAACAGGCAGTGCATACACAGTTTTAAAATTTCAAATTCCCATGTATGTGCTTAGGTTTGTTCTTCCCGAGCCTAGAAAAGGTAGCGCGTATGCACTGAGTTTAGGAAACTGAGCGCATACGTGCTAGACCTAGGAAAATTAGCATGTACATGCTTCTTATAGGAAAATGAGCATGTACGTGCTAATAATCCTAGTAAAACCACGTACGCAGTGCCTAATAAAAAAAGTTTTTTAAAAATACTAGGTCCTCATTTACCCAAAAAGCACATTTTTTACTTTGTTTTTTTCCCATTTTCTAACCTAAACCGTGAACGAGGTGTGACATTTGTCCTCTGGGCTATGGATCAAGGTTAGTTTTTATTTATTTTTGTCTTTCTTTCTAGTTTATGCAATTTGTTTTACATTTTGAATTTAATTTCATTAATTTTGATTAGGTTTTTTCATTTTTTGTTTCAAAAACCAGATTCTTCTAATCCAGAACAAGAACAACCAAATGCACCTCCTGAAAACCCACAAGAACAACCAAATGCACCTCCTGAAAACACACAAGAACAACCCCCAATTCCTCCTTTTGACCACACAGCAAAAACATGGGAAGAATTAATTAATCAGTTAGGGCAAAATACATCCAAAATCAATAGACTGATTGTAAAATTGAAAACTTCTGAACTTGACCATCATCAATCCCTCGCCACTAGCCTAGAAACATTAGCTAGTGGTGCCATAGCTGTTTCTATAGAAATTACCAAATGGGGAAGCTTTAGGGATAGGTGTCATTAGTTCTATGCCAATGGGCTATCATATGATGGAGTTAAAAACAAAAATATTTCTAAACAACAAATATGTGCCCTTTTTGTTGACCCCAAAACTGGTCAGTCATTACCTCCTAATGCAAAGAGGTTTCCCATACATTGGTGTACCAATGTGCAGATGAAGAATCTTTTTTGGCAGAGGTAGTGGATGGTCTTTGATGATCCACCTTGTAATAATTATGAGCTGCCATTATATTTTTTGAGAAAAATATATTGTGAGTTTGTGCTCAATGTGCGCCCAAATTATTTTGACATGACAGAGTTTCATGGTAGAGGTGGTGGCTTTTCCCAAGATAGACCTAGAGCCCATAGGCGATTAGCCATGGAGAGTCACTGCCCCCTAGCACCCAAACCCAAGCTGCATCAGGCTATCCCATTAGAGTTTAAAGAGTCGATGGAGCTATAGACTCTTTAGGTGGCCACAACATTGAATAGTGCCTTCATCCAACATGGGACATCATTAGTACACCCTATTGTATTGGATGATGAGCTGTTAGAGAGCGAAATAGAGCCCATCAAGAATATGTGTGTTAGTTGCTCGGGGATATTCTCGGGGATAGATGATGCAGCCGGTGCAGATGCATACTTATATCATCTATGCATGATTTTTTGTTGTAGATGTCGGGCTCACATGGTTAAGGATGTCACGCTGATAGATGAGTTGATGGACATGGTGTTTGCCCATGAGCCACAGAAATAGGTGTGTTGATTTGAATTCATAACATTTTATTTATGAGTCACTTTAATTTTGTAATTACATAAATGAATTTTCATTTATACATCGATTTAAATTGAAACAAATAATATGCATTTCAGGATGTAGTAGTGGTATCCCATACACCTCCCCTAGTTACCACAGCTGCAACTTCGACGCCTGAGGTATAAATTTTGTAACATGTTAAAATAGAATAGTACACTTTGAATTCAAAAAAATACAAGATATACTAACTATCTTTAATGCTTGGTCCAATTTCCGGTTTGTAGGTGTTGACAAGGGATGAAATGTCCCAGAGTAATGACATCACACTATCGGCGATTGATTTTGGCCTACAAGGTTGTACAGTATCATATTTTGTACAACTCTTTTTATGTATTGTTTTGATGGAATATGCAAGTCATTTCATTTTAGATTTTTAAAATTATGTTTAATTTATTATTGGTGCTAATATCTCATATTAATTTTCTATTTTTAGGGCACCCCCTCTGTGTCTAGGGCTCATCCAAAGAAAAAGAATATCTCGAAGATGCCAAAACATGTGAAGAAGGTAATTGAACACATTTTTAGTTGTACAATTGTTTTAAAATGTTGAAATCAAGTATTAGTTGGGGTTTGTAGATTGATGAGTGTTTTTTGTCTATTTTACATGCATAGTGGCCATTGAACTTTGTTGATATGTTGAATGCACCTAATTCGCCCACAAATCAAGGGAGGGTGGAGGTATGTATCTCTACATTATTTTCTTGGTTTCAAGATTATATGCACGCGTACATCTGAACTTGTGATATATTATAATCTTATATTGTTTTCATACAGGAAATATCCATACCTATTTCATCAATGGCGAACCCTCCTCTTTGCACTAGAGAAGCATATCAGGATCTGACACAGTTTTGTTTGATATGTAAAAATAATTGTTTTCAACCTTCAATACTTATCACTATATTAATTGTATTTAATCTTTGTACATTTTTTGTATAGGTAATAGTGACCATTTCTACATCAATGGTGAGCCATCCTCAATCCATTAGAGAAGCATTTGAGGCACAGGTACATTATTGTTCTCTATATTATAGCTTTTAAGTGTTTTTGATATATTTATGTTAGTACATTGTATTGATTGTACATTTAATCTACAATAGACTCCTTTGCGGTACGGCCATAACATGGATCAATTTAAGTATTTCTTCAAGAAAACTCCTAAGAGTGACAAGGAGAGGAGAGAAAAGACATTAGCTCCTGGATCAGCCGATGAGGTAATCTACATTTCAATTGCAAAGGAATTAAAGTTAAATGCATAGTTATGATGTTAATTGTGAACTATTTTCTACAAAATAATTCTAACTTGGCTTTTGAATTGTGGTTTTGCAGCCATCTACAGAGCCACATACTGTGCTGAAGAGGCTTGATTTTGATGATCCACCAGAAGTTTAGGATCATATACTATTAGTTTTGGTCATAGAATGACCAATGCATGTAGATATATTCTACATTTTTATTGTATATCGATTTGGACATGGCATATGCCACATTTTTGTAATACTTATATTGACTTGGCAGATGTGGCTTTTTTTATATATATAAATATCAATATTTGATCCAATAAATGTGTAATGAGTTCATTATTTTATATTTGTTGTATTTTGTGGTTATCCTTTTATAAATTTAAATGAATATTTGCATATGAAATCAACAATATGAATATAAACAACAAAAATATATGATATAAAGCATTGCAATCGTGGAATATGATTTGATAAAATTTCTAAAATGTTGAATTAACCCTACAAAACTCCTTGTATTCAGTTCATTATTGTGTATTCATTGTATTTGGTGGCTGCCCTTTTATAAATTTAAATGAATATTTGCATATATAAATAAAAATATGAATATAAACAACAAAAATCGACAATATGAATTTAAACAACAATGTGTTTGGTGTGAGAGCACCCTCATGCTCACAATGGTCAAATTTTGTTCCTTGTGTACACAAACCAACATTGTGAGTGCATCTAGATGGGCTAGTTTATGCTAGGCATGCCCCTTTCATGCATCCCAAAGCACCAAAATGTCGAGATTCATACCCTACCGGTGAGATCTCTAAAGTGCCTTGAGTCTAAAAAATTGTCAAAATTTGATGGACTATTTCTTCCAATCCACAACACATACAGTTGATATGTTAGTTCTCGTGGGGTCATGTGAGGCTCCTCTACAATGGCCTATCTCAGTTTTCGACAACTCGAAGCCATTTTCAATTGGTAGCATTTTTTCACTTGCTCAAAAAACTGTCAGTTGCTTGCAATGAAAAGTTGCAAGATTTGCTAGAATTGATTTTGTTCCTTGTGTACACAAATCGATGCCACGAGTATGTTTGGGTGGGTAGGTTTACACTAGGCATGCCCCTGTCATGCATCCCAAAGCACCAGAATGTCAAGAGTCATACCCTACTGGTGAGATCTCTCAAGTGCTCTGAGTCCAAAAAATTGTCAAAATTTGATGGACTATTTCTTCCAATCCACGATACATATGGTCAATCTTTTTGATCCCATGGGGTCACATGAGGCTCTTCTACAATGGCCTATCTTATTTTTTGATGACTCAAAGCCATTTTCAATTAATAGCATTTTTTCACCTCCTCAAAAAACTATCAATTGCTTTCAAGGAAAAGTTACAAGATTGGCTAGAATTGATTATGTTCCTTGTGTGCTCAAACTGACATCTCAAGCACATCTGGGTGGGCATTTTTATGCTAGGCATGCCCCTATCATGCATCCCAAAGTACCAGAACGTCGAGAGTCATACCCTAGTGGTGAGATCTCTCAAGTGCCCTGAGTCCAAAAAATTATCAAAATTTGACAAACTATTTCTTCCAATCCATGACACATATGGTTGATTTGTTTGATCATGTGGGGTCACGTGAGGCTCCTCCATAATGGGCTATCTCATTTTTTGATGACTTGAAGCCATTTTCAATTAGTAGCATTTTTTCGCCTGCTCAAAAAACTGTCAATTGCTTGCAAGGAAAAGCTGCAAGATTGGCTAGAATTGATTATGTTCCTCATGTGAACAAACCAATGTTGTGAGTGCATCTATGTGGGTAGGTTTATGCTAGGAATTCCCCTGTCATGCATCCCAAAGCACCAGAACATTGAGAGTCATACCCTACCGGTGAGATCTCTCAAGTGCCCTGAGTCAAAATAATTGTCAAAATTTGACGGACTATTTCTTCCAATCCACGACACATACAGTTGATTTGTTTGATTCCGTGGGGTCGTGTGAGGCTCCTCTATAATGTCCTATCTTGGTTTTTGATGACTCGAAGCCATTTTCAATTAGTAGCATTTTTTCGCCTGCTAAAAAAACCATCAGTTGCTTGCAAGGAAAAGTTGCAAGATTGGCTAGAATTGATTATGTTCCTCGTGTGCATAAACCGACATCATGAGTGCATTTGGGTGGGCATGCTTACACTAGGTATGACCCTATTGTGCATCCCAAAGCACCAGAATGTTGAGAGTCATACCCTACCGACGCAATGTAGAAGTTGCTTGACAACTTTTTTGATAATTTTTTTGACAACAATGACAATTTTTGCTCAAATTGTATCTAGTCTCAATCTATCACCCCTATGACCCGATAATGACTCAAATAATTATCCATGATTATACAAGAATCAAGAATGCTCTTGATTGACCAGGGATGCATCACATATACTCAAAACATAATCACAAAACATTGACACACAAAATAGTCACAAAACATTGTCACATATTATTCAAAAATTTGCCTCTAAATATGGTCAAATCAGCTCTTGGCTATTTGATTATACAAAAAATTGTCTCACAAATAATCTCATGGGCTTTTATACAAAATTTGGCATTACAATATATGTGATTCAGCTCATCACCATTTTAATATACAAATCATCTCATGGGCTTTTATACAAAATTTGGCATTACAATATGTGTGATTCAGCTCAATGCCATTTTAATATACAAAATTTGGCATGTACATATGTACAAATCAGCTCATTGCCACTTAAATATACAGAATTATGCCCCTAAACATGTAAAAATAAGCTCATGGGTATTTACATATACAAAAACTGAATATAGAACAATTCGTCGATGATTTATACAAAATTCTTAAAATCATTCTACTCTGAACCATAGAATCAATCAAGTAAGCCTTCAAGATCGGCTCTATCTCGTATTGTGTCAAGTATTGCCTCGTGGTCAGATTCATGAACTTTCCATAAAATCTTGTTATGAGGTCTACCACAATACTTCATCAAATGAATATTTGTTGCAACAACAAGGTTAGAGAAATGAAGAATATGTCTATGTGTTTCAAAGTCCTCAAACAACCAAACATCAGAATTCTTGATAGGGTATCTCTGAAGCCATGTTCCTGTCATGACAGCAGACCCTATTGGGTACTCAATGCCCTCTCCGTCAATGATTGTGGTTGTCAATTTTATTTTAGGCTCAACACAATGACATAAATAGTAATATGTTCCTTCTTCATTGTTGTCTTCTGCAACAACTACATACACATGACCTGCATTTTATAAAGTGTTAACTAATACCAAAAAAAAGTATGATGTACAACAAAATGAACCAAAAAGAATACTAGCAAAAAAATTAACTCAAAAAATCACTTGAATCCACTAGGTCGGATACATGGTCAAAATCCACTGATGTCTTCATCTAGCTCAATTGTAGTGCTTTGGGAATTTCATATGAATCAATGGGAACCAATGGTCTACAAGACCATTTGTCAACCCACTCTTCTGATTCACATTCTTTCCACAAACAATACATGCATGAAGAGAAAAAACATACCATCTGTCTTCTATAAATTACCATGGAACTTGAATTTGAACTCATAAATGAGTGCATGTCACTCGATCCTGCAACTGTACAAAAATCTAGATAGTTTTCAATGTTAGATTCAGTAATCAACCAAAAATATCTACAAACCAATGATGTACCTGGATTACCTGGACCCATCATAGACTTACACCATCGTATAGTTGTTTCTACATCTACCAACTTAGTACCACCTTCGTACTTCAATTCTTCCCTGGCTAGGGCTCTTTTCACAAATGCTCCTAGACCATCGTGCTCTCCCTTACCATGTCCAGCCTCAGTGAAATTCCAAAAATATTGTACACTGCTTGTCACATGCATCCTTGTCCACCAATAAAACATCCTTGCATTCTTGAATTGTGCGGTGCAATTATCTGACCATATTAAGTGTCAGTTGTATCGTATGTTCCTTTCCCTTAAACTATCATTGAAAACTTTAAAGCATCCTTGTACAAACTTTGATGAATGAGTACATTCATCACTTATGTAGAAGTGATACTCTCTTACAACCTTTCTATCCTCCTCTATGCTATCATTTGCATGCATGAATGCTATGTGTACAAAAATAGAAACTTTTGTAGAGTGATAATACATGGATTGCACTTCATTTTGAGGTTGTAGTGTATAATTTTCAGCGAAATCAATGA